>NW_028270162.1:61449893-62170691 GCF_037043375.1 Chiloscyllium plagiosum
TGCAGCATGACCTCGTGGCTCCGAAACTCAATCCCTCTACCAATAAAAGCTAACACATGGTATGCCTTCTTGACAACCCTATCAACCTGGGTGGGAGCTTTCACAGATCTATGCACATGGACACTGAGATCTCTCTGCTCATCTACACGACGAAGAATCTTACATTAGCCCAGTACTCTTTATTCCTGTTGCTCCTTCCAAAGCATACTTTTCCGCATTAAACTTCATTTTCCACTTCTCAGCCCAGCTCTGCAGCTTATCTATGTCCCTCTGTAACCTGCAACTTCCTTCAGCACTATCCACATCTCCACCAACCTTACTTGTCATCCGCAAATTTACTAACCGATCCTTCTATGCTCTCATCCAGGTCATTTATAAAAATGACAAACAGCAGTGGCTCCAAAACAGATCCTTGCGGTACATCACTAGTAACTGAATTCCAGGGTGAATATTTCCCATCAACCACCACCCTCTGTCTTCTTTCAGCTCGCCAATTTCTGATCCAAAATGCTAAATAACCCTCAATCCCACGCCTCCGTATTTTGTGCAATAGCCTAACGTGGGGAACCTTGTTAAACACCTTACTGAAATCCATATACACCACATCAACCATTTTACCCTCATCCACCTGTTTGGTCACCACCTCAAAGAATTCAATAAGGTTTGTAAAGCATGACCTACCCTTCACAAAACCGTGTTGACTATCCCTAATCAACTTATTCCTTTCTAGATGATTATAAATCCTATCTCTTATAACCTCCCTCGTCTATAATTACCAGGGTTGTCTCTACTCCCCTTCTTGAACAAGGGAACAACACTTGCCATCTTCCAGTCTTCTGGCACCATTCCATTGTAGACATAAAGATCAAAGCCAAGGGCTGTGCAATCTCCTCCCTGGCTTCCCAGAGAATCTTAGGATAAATCCCATCTGGCCCAGGGTACTTATCTATTTTCAGAGTTTCCAGAATTGCTAACACCTCCTTGTTGTGAACCTCAATCCCATCTGGTCTAGTAACCTGTATCTCAATATTCTCCTTGACAGCATTGTATTTTTCCTGTGTGAACACTGACAGAAATTATTCATTTGATGCTTCCCCTACCTCCTTGGACTCCACTCACAACACCTTACTACTATCCTTGATAGCCCTAATCTTTCTCTAGTCATTCTTTTATTCCTGATGTACCTATAGAAAGCTTTAGGGTTTTCCTTGATCCTGTCTGCCAGTGACTTCTCATGTCCCCTCCTGGCTCTTCTTAGCTCTCTCGTTAGGTCTTTCCTGGCTAACTTGTAACTCTCAAGCACCCTAACTGAGCCTTCACGTCTCATCCTAACATAAGTCGCCTTCTTCCTCTTGACAAGAGATTCTTCAGTAAACCACGGCTCCCTCACTTGACCACTTCCTCCCTGCCTGACAGGTACATACTTATCAAGGATATGCAGTAGCTGTTCCTTGAATAAGCTCCACATTTCAATTGTGCCCATCCCTGCAGTTTCCTTCCCCCATCCTCTGCATCCTAAATCCTGCCTAATCGCACTGTAATTGCTTTTCCCCAGCTATAACTCTTGCCCTTTCCCCTTGTTGGGTTGTCTACATACTGTGTCAGGAAACCATCCTGCACACATTGGACAAAAACTGACCCATCTAAAGTACTCGATCTATTGTATTTCCAGTCAATATTTGGAAAGTTAAAGTCCCCCATAGCAACTACCCTGTTACTCTCATCCTATCTAGAATTATCTTTGCTATCCTTTCCTCTATATCTCTGGTACTATTCAGAGGTCTATAGAAATCTCCCAATAGTGTGACCTGTCCTTTCCTGTTTCTAACCTCAGCCCATACTACCTCAGTAGACAAGTCCTCAAACATTCTTTCTGTCACTGTAATACTGTCCTTGACTATCAATGCCACACTTCCTCCTCTTTTACCATCTTCTCTGTTCTTCTTGAAACATCTAAATCTCGAACCTGGAACAACCATTCCTGTCCCTGCACTATCCATGTCTCCGAAATTGCTACAACATCAAAGTTCCAGGTACCAACCCATGCTGGAAGTTCACCCACCTTATTCCGGCTGCTTCAGGTGTTGAAGTAGACACTGTTCAAACCAACTTCCTGTTTGCTGGTGAACTCTTGCGACCTTGAAACCTCATTTCTGACCTCACTGCTCTCAACCTCCTGGTAACTAGAACTACAATTTAGGTTCCCAAACCCTGCTGGATTAATTTAAACCCTCCCAAAGATCATTAACAAATTCCCCCCCCCCCCCCTCCCCCACCCCCCCAGGATATTGGTACCCCTCTGGTTCAGATGTAGACCATCCTGTTTGTAGAGATCCCACCTACCCCAGAAAGAGCCCCAATTATCCAGGAATCCAAAACCCTTCCTCCTGCACCATTCCTGAAGCCACGTGTTCAACTCCTCTCTCCCTATTCCTCGCCTCGCTAGCATGTGGCACGAGCAAAAACCAGAAATAGCATCTCTGTTTGTTCTAGCTCTAAGGTTTTCCTACCTATGTCATTGGTGCCTTTGTGGACCATGACCTGGGGCTGCACCCGCTGCCCCTCAAGGATCCCGAAAACATGGGAGTCTTTTGTGGCTATTTCCCTCTCTAACAGAAGTACCATTTTAGATAATGTTGGGGGTGGGGGAATAGCCTCTCAGGGGAGCATAACAGCAGCAGCCCGGCCTGTGGCATCACAACTGGCTCTGCTATACAGCAGGGTCAGGCAAGATCCAAGCGAGCAATAGTGGTAGGTGACTCACTGGTTAGGGGCACGGCAGGCGTTTCTCTGGCTGTGTTCAGGAGTCCAGGATGGTGTGTTGCCTTCCTGGTGCCAGGTCAAGTACATCTCGGAGTGGTTCTTAAAGGGGAAGATGAGCAGTCAGAGTTCATTGTGCACATTGGTACCAACGACATGAATAGAAAGAGGGGTGAAGTCCTGCAGAGTGAATGCAGGGAGTTAGGAAAGAGGCTGAAAAGCAGCACCTCGAGGGTAGGGATCTCTGGGTTGCTACCAGTACTACATGCTAGTGAGGCAAGGAATAGAAAGATAGGGCAGATGGATGTGTGGCTAAGGAGGTGGTGCAGTGGTCAGGGTTTCAGAATCTTGGATCTTTGGGACCTGGTCTGGGGCAAGGATGACGTGTACTAGAGCGGATGGGTTGCCCCTAAACTGGAGGGGAACCAGTATCCTCACAGGGAGGTTTGCTGGTGGGACTCAGGAGGGTTTCAACGAGAGTGGGAGGGGGCTGGGATCCAAAGCAGCAGATCAGCAAGTGGAGGGATTGAGGGGAAGGTAGACATTAGGACCAATAAATCAGACATGAAGGACAGGCGGAGATAGGTAAATGAACACCATGGTACTCACGGGCTAATGTGTGTTTATTTCAATGCAAGGAGTGTTATAGATAAGGCAGGTGAGCTTTGAGCCTGGATCATTACGTGGGGCTATGATGTTGTGGCCATTACAGACACTGGGTTGGGAGAGGGATAGGACTGGCTGCTCAATGTTCCAGGTTATTTTTGTTTTAGACGAGATAGAAAGGAAGGTAAAAGAGGTCAAGGAGTTGCATTGCTAATTAGGGAGAATATCACATCTGTACTCAGAACATATTAGAGAACTCACCCATTGAGTCAATATGGGTAGAGATTAAAAAATAAGATATGTTTAATCACTTTGATAGGATTAAAATATAAGCCCCAAAATAGCCACTGAGACATCGAGGAACAAATATGTAGGCAGATATGGAAAGATGCAATAAAAACAGAGTTGTCATAGTGGGTGACTTTAACTTCCCCAACATTGACTGGGACTCCCTTAGAACAAGAGACTTAGATGGGCAGAATTTGTTAGGTACATCAAGAGGGTTTCTTGAAACAGTATGTGGATAGTTCACTCGAGGAGGGGGCCATTCTAAATTTTGTATTGGCTAATTAACCTGGCCAGGTGGGTGACCTTTCAGTGGGAGAGCATTTTGGAAACAGTGATCACAACTCCTTCAGGTCTAGGATACCTGTGAAGGTACTAAATTGAGGGGGGGCAAATTACGTCAGAATTGGGCAGGAGCTAGGGTGTGTTAATTGGAGGAGCTATTATCAAGCGAGTCCACATTTAACATATAGGAACTGTTTAAAGACCTGCTGAGAGTTTGTGTCCAGCATATTCCAGTAAGAAGGAAGGGCAAAGGTGGCAAGATAACGGACTGTTGGAAAGCAAAGGAGGTTGTGAATTTAGGCAAAACAAGAAAGAAACATGTAAGGTTCAGGAAGCTAAAATCAGACAGAGCTTGTGAGGAATATAAAGAAAGTAGGAAAGAACTCAAGCAGGGAATTAGGAGAGCAAGGAGAGGCATGAAATGAGCTTGGCAAGTATAGTTAAAGAGAATCTCATGGCATTCTAATGATCCATTAGAAACAAGGATAACTAAGGAGAAGGAAGGATAAAGGAAAGAACATGTGGTTGGAGGCAGAGGATGAGGGCGAGATCTGAAATGAGTACTTTGTGTTGATATTCACCCAGTAGTAGCATATGGACGATGGTGAGATTAGTATGGAACATATTAATATGTGAGGGCATTTTGAGATTGAGAAAGAAGTGGTATTGGGTTTCTTGAAGTGGTATTGGGTCTCTTGAAGTGGATAAGTCCCCAGGATCTGATAGTATCTATCCCAGGTCATTGGAAGAGGCAAGAGAGAAGATTGCTGAGGCTTTGACCCAGATCTTTGTATCCTCATTAGCCACTGGAGTGATACTAGAGGACCCATGAGTAGCTAATGTTGTTCCTCTGTTCAAGAAGGGAAATAGGGATAATCCATGAAACTATAGATCAGTGGGTCTCCCATCGATGGTTGGGAAGCTGTTGGAGAGAAGTCTTAGGAATAGGATTTACATGCACTTGGAAAAGCATGGCCTAATTAGGGACAGTCAGCATGGCTTTGTGTGGGGCAAATCATGTCTTACCAACTTGATTGAATTTTTTGAGGAAGAGACAAAGGTGATCGATGAGGGTAGAGCAGTAGATGTTATCTATATGGATTTTAGTGAGGCTTTCGACAAGATCCCTTATGGTAATCTCATTCAGAGGCTTAGGATGTATGGGATCCATGGTAACTTTGATGCATGGATTCAGAATTGCCTTGCCCATAGGAAGTAGAGGATAATGGTGGAAGAGTGTTTTTTCAGGCTGGAGAACCATGATTAGTGGTGTTCCACAGGGATCCATACTGGAACCTCTGCTTGTTGGATATATATAAATGACTTGAATGAAAATGTAGGTGGGTGAGTTATTAAGTTTGCAGAAGATACAAAGATCAGTGGAATTATAGATTGTATAGAAGGTTGTCAAATAGCACAGAGGGAAATAGATCATTTGCAGATATGGGTGGAGAAATGGCAGATGGAGTTTAATTTGAATAAGTGTGAGGTGCTGCACTTTGGGAGATCAAATGTTAAGGAAAAGTATACAGTTAATGGCAGGACCCTGAACAGCATTGATGAACAGAGAGATCTTGGGGTTTAAGTCCAAAGCTCCCTGAAAGTGGCCACGCAAGTAGATAGGGTGGGAAAAAAGGCATATGGCATATTGCCTTTATTGGTTGGGGAAATGATTACAAATGTCAGGATGTCAGGTTGCAGCTTTATAAAATTTTGGTTAGGCCACATTTGCATTCAGTTTTGGTCACCACTTTATAGGAAAGGTGTGGAGGCTTTGGAGGGGGTGCAGAAGAGATTTACCTGGATGCTGCCTAGATTAGAGGGTATGAACCATAAGGAGAGGCTAGAGAAACCCAAGTTGTTTTCTCTGGAGCGACAGAGGCCGAGGGGAGAATTGGTAGAAGTCTGTAAAATTATGAGATGTGTAGATAGGGTTGAAATGTCTAATACTAGGGAGCATGCATTTAAGATGAGAGGGGAAAAGTTCAATGGAAGTGTGAGGGGCAAGTTTATTTACATAGAGTATGGTAGGAGTCTGGAGAACACTGCTAGGGGTGGTGGTGGAGGCAGTTATAATATTATAAGGGACTTCTAGACAAACTCATGAATATACAAGGAATGGAGAGATATGAACTAAGGGCAGGTAGAAGGGATTAGTTTAATTTGATTTCATGTTCAGCACAACATCGTGGGCCGACGAGCCCATTCCTGTGCTGTATAGTTCTGCGTACTAAGGGAGTATTCAATGAATGGCAGGACACTAGGAAACTCAGAGGAACAGAGAGAGCTCCAAGTGCTTGTCCTGAAAGTGGCTGAACTCGTTAATAGGGTAGTTAAGGCTTATGGGATGCTTATCTTTATCAGTCGAGGCATTGATTATAAGAGCAGGAAGGTTATGTTGGAGTTGTACAGGACTTTGGTTAGGCCACAGCTGTAGTACTGTGTGCACTTCTGGTCACCAACCTATAGGAAGGATGTGATTGCACTGGACGGGTTGCAAAGGAGATTCACCAGGTTATTACCTGGCATACTCTGGATCAGTGGTGCTGGAAGAGCACAGCAATTCAGGCAGCATCCGACGAGCAGCAAAATCGACGTTTCGGGCAAAAGCCCTTCATCAGTATTACCTGGCATAGACCATTTCAGTTATGAAGAGAAGGCAGATGATCATAGAATTCTACAGTGTGGAAGCAGGCCATTGAATCTGCATCGACCCTCCAAAGAGCAGACCCACCCTCTTGCTTTATGCTGTCCCCATAACCTTGCATTTCTTTTGGCCAATCCACCTAACCTGCATATCTTTGGAGCGTCGAAGGAAACCAGAGCACCCTTGTGTACAGAGGTAGAACTCCACAAAGTCATCCGAGGTTGGAATGTCCCTGGAGCTGTGAGGCAGCAGTACTAACTGCTGAGCTACCGTGCCACCCTAAGCTTGTGTTATTTTAGTTTGAGCAGAGACCTAATGGAGGTGTGTAAAATCATAGACAGGTGGATAGGAAGCAGCTGTTCCAGTTAGTCAAAGTGTCAAGAACAAGGGTGTTCACTTGTAAAGTGAAAGGAAAGAGCTTTCGAAGGAATAGGAGGTGAGAAACCTCACAACCTTTAAAAAGTACTTGGTCAATCACTTGAAATGACATAACATTCAAGGCTATGGGCCTAGTGTGGGAAAGTGGGACTAGTGTAGGTAGTAGTGTTTTTTTGACAGTAAAGACTCAGTAGGCTGAAGGGCCTCCATTGTATTGTAAAAGGCTTCTTTAACGTTGTTGGACCTGTACTCAACTAGACAAGTAGTAATCACTACATCACACTCCTGACTTGTGCCTTGCGAATGGTGGACAGGCATTGGGGAGTCAGGAGGTGAGTTATTTGCCACAGCATTTTCAGCCTCTGACCTGTTCTTGTAGTCGCAGTATTTATATGGCTAGTCCAGTTTAATTTCTGGTCTGTGGTATCACCCAGGATGCTGATAATAGGACAGTCAGCGATGGTGACGCCATCGAAGATCAAGGAATAATAGTTACATTCTCTCTTCTTGGAGATGGTCATTGCCTGGCACCTGTGTATTGTGAGTATTATTATATACGTATCATTTAAAACCTGGATATTGTCCAAGTATTGCTGCATGTGCTGAGGATTCACGAATGGAGCTGCAGTCGTCAGTAAACATCCCCATTTCTGACCTTATAATGGAGGGAGGGTCATTTACGAAGCAGCTGATGATACGGCACGGTGGCTCAGTGGTTGGACTGCTGCATCACAGCGCAAGGGACCCGGGTTCAATTTCAGCCTCGGGTGACTGTCTGTGTGGAGTGTGCACATTCTCCCCGTGTCTGCATGGGTTTCCTCCAGGTGCTCCGGTTTTCTCTCACAAACCAAAGATGTGCAGGTCAGGTAAATTTGCCATGCTGAATTGCCCATAGTGTTCAGGGATGTGTAAGTTAGCTGCATTAATTAGGGATAAATGTAGAGTAATAAGGTAGGGGAATCGGTCTGGGTGGGTTACTCTTCAGAGGGTTGGTGTGGACTTATTGGGCCAAAGGGCCTGCTTCCACACTGTTGGAATTCTATGATTCTAAGATAATTGGGTGTAGGATACTACACTGCAGAGAAGACCAGAAGCTGAGATGATTGACCTCCAGCATCTTCCCATGTGCCAGGTATGACTCCTACCAATGGAGAATTTTCCCCTGATTCCCATTAACTCCAGTTTTGGCTAGGGTTCCTTGATGCTGCATTCAGTCAGACACTGCTTTGATGTTAATGGCTGTCACTCAAACCTCACCTCTGGAATTCATCTGTTTTATTCCTGCTTGGATGAAGGATTTAATGAGGCTATGAGTTGAGTGGTTCTCGCAGAACCCAGACTGAGCATTAGCAAGGTTAGATATCACGGAATACAAGGAGAACTAGCCATTTGGATACAGAACTGGCTCAAAGGTAGAAGACAGAGGGTGGTGGTGGAGGGTTGTTTTTCAGACTGGAGGCCTGTGACCATGGAGTGCCACAAGGATCGGTGCTGGGTCCTCTACTTTTTGTCATTTACATAAATGATTTGGATGCGAGCATAAGAGATACAGTTAGTAAGTTTACAGATGACACCAAAATTGGAGGTGTAGTGGACAGCGAAGAAGGTTACCTCAGATTATAATAGGATCTTGATCAGATGGGCCAATGAGCTGAAAAGTGGCAGATGGAGTTTAATTTATATAAATGAGAGGTGCTACATTTTGAGAAAGCAAATCTTAGCAAGACTTAGACACTTAAAATGGTAAGGTCCTAGGGCGTGTTGCTAAACAAAGAATCCTTGGAATGCAGGTTCATAGCTCCTTGAAAGTGGAGTCGCAGCTAGATAGGATAGTGAAGAAGGTGTTTATTATGCTTTCTTTTATTGGTCAGAGTATTGAGTGCAGTAGTTGGGAGGTCATGTTGCAACTGTACAGGACATTGGTTAGGCCACTGTTGGAATATTGCGTGCAATTCTAGTCTCCTTCTTATTGGAAAGATGGTGTGAAACTTGAAAGAGTTCAGAAAAGATTTCCAAGGATGTTGCCAGGGTTGGAGGATTTGAGCTATAAGGAGAGGCTGAATAGGCTGGGGCTGTTTTCCCTGGAGTGTCAGAGGCTGAGGGGTGACCTTATAGAGGTTTACAAAATTATGAGGGGCATGGATAGCATAAATAGACAAAGTCTTTTCCCTGGGGTGGGTGAATCCAGAACTAGAGGGCATAGGTTTAGGGTGAGAGGGAAAAGATATAAAAGAGACTTAAGGGGCAACCTTTTCATGCAGAGGGTGGTACGTGTATGGAATGAGCTGCGAGAGGAAGTGGCGGAGGCTGGTACAATTGCAACATTTCAAAGGCATTTGGATGAGTATATGAATAGGAATTGACTAGAGGGATATGGGTTGGGTGCTGGCACATGGGACTAGATTGGGTTGGGATATCTGGTCGGCATGGACAGATTGGACCGAAGGGTCTGTTTCTATGCTGTACATCTTTATGACTTGATGATTATAGTCATCTTCCTTTGTCATCACCGAAGCACTATCAACAACCTATTCTATCACCTTACTGATGATTGAAAGTAGACTGAAGGAGAGGTATTGTCTGGCTTGGATTTGTCCTGCTTTTTACATACAGGACATAGCTGGGCAATTTTCCATATTGTCGGGTAGATGCCAATATCGCAGCTGTATTGGAAAAGCTTGGCTAAGGACGTGGTACATTCTGGAATGTTATCAGGGATAAGCCTTTGTGGTATCCAGTGCCTTAACTGTTTCTTGATATCATGTGAAGTGAATTGAATTGGCTGAAGACAGCTCTCTGAGGTGCTGAGGATCTTGGGAAGAGGTTGACCTGGATTATCCACTGGACACGTCTGGCTGAATATTGCTGAAAATGCTTCAGCCTTATCTTTTGCACTGATGTGTTGAGCTCTCCCATCATTGGGGATGGGGGTATTTGTGGAACTGCCTGCTGTATTAAGTTGTTTAATTGACCACCACCATTCATATCTGGTTGTGACAGAATTGCAGAAATTTCATCTGATCCATTGGCTATGGAATTGCATAGCTCTTTCTATCGTATTGTGCTTTCACTGTTTGATATATGAGTAGTCCAGTTAGAACATAGAACATAGAAAAATACAGCGCAGTACAGGCCCTTTCGCCCTCGATGTTGCGCCGATCCAAGCCCACCTAACCTACACTAGCCTTCTATCCTCCATATGCCTATCCAATGCACGTTTAAATGCCCATAAAGAGGGAGAAGCTTCACCAGGTTGACACTTCAATTTTAGGTAATCTGGCATTTCCTTCTGCACTCTGCATTGAACTGGCTTGATGATAATGATAGAGTGAGGGAGTTTACAAATTGTAGTTGAATATAATTCTGGTATTGATGGTTCATGTAGCCTAATGCATGCCCAATTTTAAATTTGAACTCTGTCCCCATTAAAATTGATGGTTGTGCCATGCAGCATAAGGAGGGATATCCTTAATGTGAAAGCAGGACTTTATTTGCACTAGTTGAGGACTCTCAGGAGGCTCCCAACTTATACCATTGTGTCACTACTTCTGCTGAATCATCCCTGCCGTTAAATCTGCATGTGGTAGCATTATTGACTGTAGACCCTGTGAAGTCTCATGGCATCAAGTCAAACATGGGTGAGGAAACCTGCTGATTACCATGTATCACAATCCTGGGCTGACTAATCAGTAATCCTTATGTTGAATACCACTCGCAAGATGCACTGAGGGTGGCAAGGGCACTGAATATATATTCTGAGTGGGGGACTTCAGTGCCCATCACTGACAGTAGCTTAACAGCATCAGCAGTGCTGGTTTCTGGGACATTGTCTATAAGGTATATTTCTGTGACTATGACTATATCAGGCTGTTTCTTGACTTGCCTGAGAGACGGCTCCTCTCCCAGTTTTGACGGAAGATTCTAGATATTACTAAAGGGAACCTTCAGGGCCATCAGGGTGTTTCTGGTGATTTGATCAATGCTAGATGGTTTGTCTAATTCCTTTCATCAGACTTTATAGTGGCTAGATACAACTGTATCTAACCATGATAATCATATTCTGTAATTCCAGAACTACATGTACCCAGATCAGGCTAAAATGATTTCACAGAGACTGGTATCCCATCACCAAGTCACTCTTTATTTACATGTCAGAGTCCTTGACACTGATCCAGCTCCTTCAGAGCCAGCTCTGACTCCCCTGTTCCTATCTGTCAGCCAGAGCTCCCTGATTGGACCAGATTAACAGCCCCGGAGAATTCAAATTCTGTGAGGTCCACCTCATTACAATCACTATGTTCCTCCCTGTCTGACTGATTAATATCCCCTCAACCCTGCCCCCAAGCTGTCTTCAGCATATATGCCACCTTTTCCTACCTACAAACAGTTCTGAAGAAAGGCCACTGGACCCAAAACATTGACTCTTGTTGTAAAGTTGGATATAGTATTGTAGATTGGGAGGCAGGAAGTTAGAATTTGGTGTTTGTAAAATTGTAAACTGGCCGGGTGGGCGGTGCATTGTGTGGTCCCTTTAAAAGATGGTGCTTTATCTGTGCTTAAAATGGATGCCTGTGAGCAGCAGCTTGAAAGTTTGCAAGTACACAGAGAGCCTGAACTGAAACATTTGTATTGCAAAGCTGTACAGTTAGCAAGATTAGAGTGGTGCTGGAAAAGCACAGCAGGTCAGGCAGCATCTGAGGAGCAGGAAAATCCACGTTTCGGACAAACATCAGTTAGCAAGACAAGCAGAAGTTTTTACCAAGACAGCAGTCTTTTAAATTTAGCCAAATAATTTGAACCAGGCACTTCGATACCAAAACCTATTAATTTTAAATCTGACAGTTTTGACAACAAAGGACCAATCCTATTATAAGAACTATCGATATGTCATCAAGAGTATAAAAGAAGGGGATAATTGGACAAAGACCTCAGAGTTAGCTGCCATCTGCCAGAGGTAACAGCCTTCAGCTCTCAAGACAGAATCACTGACTCTCATAGCTTCGTTTATGTCTTAGAGAAAGCACCATCTGAATAACAATGGTACCAATGATGGAAAAGGCACTCCTGACAGACGAATCGATGGAGAAGGCACAGAACATTCCAGAAGATACATAACCTGGCTATAATTTCAAAAGATTAAATTCTATTCTTGTTATGAGTGGGGCTTGTATTTGTTAGAACAGCATGCCATTAGAATCTTGGTTTATTTGGGAATAGTTAGTAATTAGAAGGGATTTATTCGGTTTGTTAAGAGTTTTGTTAATTTGTTCACTGTTAGCATTAGATAAATAAATTGTTACTTGTTGATTTTAAAGTGAGTGGCAGGGATGTATTTTATTTAACCACTAGGAGTTGCTGAAGAGCTGGTTACTCCACTTTTCACACTTGTTTTGCAGATTATGAAGCATGGTGCTCCTCTTTCGGTGTTTTGGTTTTACTTCTCAGAGGCGGGGGTTAACCTCCGCTTTATAATAGATTGGGAGCTCTTGTCAGGATATGGACAGATTTGAACAGATTTAGGGTACAAGAGGTCCCAGCAGATTTTAACAGACTTGTGTACTAGTGTCCTAAATCTTGAAATGAAACTTAAGTGAGAAGTGAAAAATCTTTATAACTTTGGTTGATTATTGTTGGTTAAAGCAAAAGTGGGGAAATGGCTCTTAATATTGCTAAAGAGGTTCTGGTGGTCGAAGATGCTTTCTAACTTTACCAAGAAAATTCAGAAAGACAGAAAAATATAGAACTTGCAGAATTAGCAAACAGGCTAAAACTGGGTTTAACTAGAAAGCTGAAATTGTAATGGAGTGAGCCAAGCATTTAGATATGTCAGAGAAACAGTCAAGAGCAGTGGAGTTAGAAAAAAATAAATTGCAAAAGAAACTAGGAAGTGAACTGAAAAGGCTAGACTCAGAACATAGAGAAAAGGAAAGAATTGCTCTAGTGGAACAAGGGGAAAAAGAGCGAGGAAAGGGAATTGAAACAGTTTGAATTACGGTTAAAAGCAGAGGAAAAAGAGGAGAGAAAGCCCCTAGCAGAAGAAAGGAAAAGAATTGGTTAGAATTGGAAAAGGTGAAGTTGGAACTTGAAGCAAAAAGACTTCAAATAACTGAAGTACAGCAGGGTGATGATGAGAAAACTCACCGTAGCCAACAGCCTGGTAGGGATATATACAAATATGTCCAAACATTACCAAAATTCAATTAAAATGATATAGAAGTCTTTTTCATTTCCTTAGAGAAATTGGCTATGTAGATGAACTCGCCAGATACCATGTGTATTTTGTTGATCCAAACAAAGTTGGTAGATAGAGCTGGTGAAGTGTTTAGAGAGTTGTCAGAGGAGGTGGCAGGAGAATATGAAGAAGTAAATAAAGGCTACAAATAGTACCAGAAGGACTTAGACAACAATTCAGAAATGTAAGAAAGGAACCAGGCCAGACTTGTATTGAGGTTGTAAGAATGGAACAGAGCAAATTTGATGGATGGATGGGAGCGTTAAAGATATAAAAGACATATAAGGTTCTTAGAGATACTGTTCTGCTGGAGGCGTTTAAAAACCCATTTCCAGAAGTGATAAGAACTCATGTTGAGGAACAGAATGTTAAAACAGCAAGAAGGGCCGCAGAGATGGTGGATAAATATGCATTAGTGCATAAATCGAAATCTAGCTTCCGACAGCAATTTCATTCGGTGAGTTAAATTGGGAAAGAGGGGGAGCTTCAATTAAGAACAAAACGTAGATCACACTGGGAACAGTTTGTGATAAAAGAAACCCAAGGGGGTGGACAAAAGGGGCTTTCACTGCGATAAGGTGGGACACACAAAGCCAAAGTGCTGCTCGTTTAAGAAAGGCACTGGGAAAACAAGATGTGGTAAGAGAGGCTGAACCAGTGGGATTAGTTAAGGCAGTGAAGGAAATGCCAGGGGAAGTTAAGGAGCTACAGGCGAGTGCATAGCATAGTCACAAGCTGGATAGTAAGATAGCATCTGATCTTTTCAAAAGCATCATCTGTGTAGGTAAGATTTACTCAGATAGAACAGGGGGAGGAGGTAAATATGTTAAAATATTGAGAGATATGGGAGCTAGTCTGCCTGTAATAGTAAGAGATTAAAATATTCGCATTCCGTCTGAAATATTGCCCGAGAAAGTGGTAATCTGTGGACTAAATGGAGAGAGGAGTAGTATTCCCCTCTGTAAGATAAGGCTAGAAAGTCTAGTCAAGACTGGGGAAGTGAGAGTGAGAATGATGGAAAACTTGGCTATTCCAGGAATCCAGTTCATTCTTGGAAATGATATAGCTGATCACAGGTAGGAGTGAAGCCCATTGTAGTGGAAAAGCCAAAAGAAAACCAAGGAACTGAAGAGTTAAAAGAAAAATACCCTGGAATTTTTTCCAGGCTGTGTGGTGACAAGATCCAGCAGCCATAAGTTAAAACAAGAAGGGAAAACAAAAGGAGTTGAGGTCCAGTTACCTGACACTGGTTGCTGAGATGGTAAAGGCAAAACCTAAGCAGGTAGAAAATCAGGCAGAGGTGGTTAGTTCTGAAATATTAAAAGATTTACAACAGAAAGATGAGACAGTAAAGGATTTATATCATAAAGCCTACTTGGTAAAGGAATCAGAGTGCATTCCAGAATGCTGTTACCTCAAGGATAACATCTTAAGGCAGAAATGGAGAGCTTGATAGTTTAGTGTAGATGAGAAATGGGGGGAAGTTCACCATATTATGTTGCTGGAATACAGACAGGAAGTATTGTGGGTAGTACAAGAATTGCCTGAGGGAGGTCACCTAGGAGTAAGGAAGACTCGGGCCAGGATACAGAAGCATTTTTATTGGCCTGGAATACATAAAGATGTGATTGAATTTTGCTCAATCTGTCATACGTGTCAAATGGTAGGAAAACCACAGGCAGTGATAAAACCAGCACACTTGATGCCGATTCCTGCATTTGAAGAGCTTTTACATGGGTTATAATTGATTGTGGAGGTCCCCTCCCTGAAACCAAAAGTGGAAACCACTATTTGTTAACCATAATGGATGTGTGTACCAGGTTTCCTGAGGCAATCCATTACAGAATGTCAAGGTAAAAAAGGTTGTGGAGTTGCTCTTGCTTTGTTTACCCATTATGGATTACCCAGGGAGATTCAGTTAGACCAAAGGTCCAATTTTACTGCCAAATTATTTAAGGAGGTCATGGATAATTTAGGCATCAAACACTTTAAATCAAGTGCGAGAGACTAAATTCTCTTTTTGTTATATGAGTGGGACATATATTTATTGGAACAGCATACCATTAGAATCTTATTTTATTCAGGAGTAGTTAATAGTTAGAAAAGATTTATTCAGTTTGTTAATAGGTTAGTTAATTTGTTCACTCTTAGAATTAGATAAATAAATCATTGCTTGCTCATTTTAAAGTGAGTATTGAGGATTGCTGAAAAGTAGGTTTCTCCATTTTCGCACTCTTTTCACAGATTATAGGGCGAGGCGCTCCTCTTTGGGTGTTTCAGTTTTAGCTGTCGGGGGTGGGGTGGGGTGGGGTCAACCTCTGCTTTATAGATGTTTCTTCAAAGATGTTTCCAGATTTGCTGACCTTCATCAGAAATTTATCTTTTAGTTTCAGATTTCCAGCACCTGCAATTCTTTTTTTTTATGTTTAGATTTTGAAGGCTTTTATTTCTACTTTCCATCACCCATTGGGATTACTCCTGATATCAGTGACCCAGGGAAGTTCTTGTAGTGGAATATACCAAATGTTCTATGTTAAAGTAAAGTACACTACAAAAATCTTAATTCAATGCTTACCACCTGTTTACATGAGCTTGCCTGAAGATCAGGCCAGAACAAGTGATCAGCCTGTTCTGTCCGAAACTCCAGTCGTGAATCAGCCAGTTTCTCCTGAGATTCCTTGAAAGTGGAGCCACAGGTAGACAGGGTAGTGAAGATGGCATTTGACATGCTTGCCTTCATTGAGTCCAGGAGTTGAGACATCATGTTTAGGTTGTTCAGGACATTGGTGAGGCAGCTTTTCAAACACTGTTTTCCGTTCTGGTCTCCCTGCTACAGGAAAGATGTTGTTAAACCTGAAAGGGTTCAGTAAAGATTTACAAGGATTTTGGAGGGTTTGAGCTAGAAGGAGAGGCTGAATAGGCTGGGGCTTTTTACCCTGGAGAGTCGGAGGCTTATAAAATCATGACGGGGATGGATAGAGTGAATAACCAAGGTCTTTTTTCGAGGGTAGGGGAATCCAAAACTAGAGGGCATAGGTTTAAGGTGAGAGGAGAAAGATTTAAAAGTGACCTGAGAGGGAACTTCTTTACTCAGAAGATGCTGTGTGTATGGAATGAGCTGCCAGAGGAAGTGGTGTAGACTGGTACAATAGCAACATTTAAAAGGCACCTCGATAGGTATATGAATAGGAATGGTTGAGAGGAATATGGGCCAAATGCTGACATATGGGACTATATCAGTTTAGGAGATCTGGTCGGTGCAAACCGAGTGGGATGAAAGGATCTGTGCTGTATAACTCTGACTCTGAGATAGCTTATTGTGCTGTGAAGCAAGGTACTTTTTATACTCATGTTAAAAAAGGCTGCATATCCAAGCTTCTACACTGTTCAGACTTATACACTTAATGGTAAGTTCCTAGGGAGTGTTGCTGAACAAAGAGACCTCGGAGTGCAGGTTCATAGCTCCTTGAAAGTAGAATCTCAGGTAGATAGAATAGTGAAAAAAGTGTTTGGTACACTTACCTTTATTGGTCAGAGCATTGAGTATCGGAGTTGGGAGGGCATGTTGCAGCTGTACAGGATCTTTGGAATATTATGTGTAATTCTGGTCTCCTCCCTATCGGAAGGATGTTGTGAAACTTGAAAGAGTTCAGAAAAGATTTACAAGAATGTTGCCAGGGTTGGAAGATTTGAGCGATAGGGAGAGGCTGGTGGTGCGTGTATGGAAGTGGTATATGGACGAAGAAGTGGTGGAAGCTGGTATAATTGCAACATTTAAAAGACACGTGGATATGTTTATGAATAGGAAGGGTTTAGAGGGATATGGGCTAAGTGCTGACAAATGGGACTAAATTGGGTTTGGGTATCTAGTCGGCAAGGGCGAGTTGAACCGAAGGGTCTGTTTCCGTGCTGTATATCTCTATGACTCTAAATTGACAACTAGCAAATATTATAAATATGCCAGGTTTTCGATGTCAGTTTGATCAATTAACTCACTTGCTGTATCTCCCTGAAAAGAGACTTATCTTTTGTTTTTAACAAAGTTTGACCTCAACTTTTAGCTTACTCACATTTTATGTCATCTTAACAACCATATAATGCTTGTACAGCACAATTCTGACAATTATAGCATCAGCTGATAAATAGTCCACATTATCACATCTGATTCACCACTTCTGTTCTTAAACAAAACTTCAGCTTTTCCAGAGTTACTGTGACAGTTTGGTTCTTTACACCTGAGTTACAAGCTCAGTCTAAGCGCACATGCACCTTATTTCAGCAAAACACAGAAACACGTTGAAATCAGTGATCTTTCTACTTATTGGGTCTTCAGTCTTCATATATTTTACCCCCCATTTTTCTTCTCACTTAATTTTGGCTAAACCAGCAATTTTTAAGGTTGATATCTACAAGTTGTGCCATTCATGCTGTTTCTCTATTGTTTTACTACCAAAATGAATCGTGTGACATTTCTCTGTATTAAATTTCATCTGCTGCCTGTCTGCCTATTGGACCAAGTTGTCTATGTCCTTTTGAAGTTCTGTACTAACCCCTACACCATTCACAATGCTTGCAAGTTTTGTACCACTGCATACTTCGTAATTATGTCCTGTACACCAAGATCTAGGCTATTAATATACATCAGGGAAAGCGACGGTTCCTCCAGCCTACAAGTATCATTAAACACCATGCTAAATTGCCCATTGTGTCCAGGAATGTACAGGCTAGATGAATTATGCATGGGAAATGCAGGGTTACTGGGTAGAGGGGTGTGGATCTGGATGAGACGTTCTTCAGAGGGTTAGTGTGGATTTGATGGGCCAAATGGCCTGCTTCCACACTGTAGGGATTCTATAAAACAGGCTCCAGCATCACTTGCCCTTTATGAATTCCAATTTTCATTATCAAACCCTCATTTGCTCAAGGCACAATTAATTTTATCCTGAATTGTCATTTCAAGAAACTTGTTTACCACTATAGTTTAATTGACCTGCAGTTGTTGAGCTTGTCTGTACTGCATTTCTTTGAACAAGACTGTGATATTTACGATTTCTTGCATCTTCGCTGATTCTACGTTAGACTGAAAAGTAATGCTAGTCCCTTAGCTGCTTCCACTCCGGTACTGGTGTCTTATCAACTTGAAGTACAGACAGGCTATTCAATAACCCCTCCTCCTCAATTTTAAACTCCAAAATATCTGAATTACCACCTTTCTGCTCTCCCTTTATCCATTGTGGGAATTCAGAGTTTTTGTGAAGGTCCGTAACTCGGGAGCTGGTTGGATTCTTTGTTGGTCTGTACACTGAGCTGGTAGGTTTGTTGGCAGATGTTTTGTTCCCTTTCTAGGTGACATCATCCGTGCTGTGTTTACTCCTGTGAAGCGCTGCTGTACTGTCCGCTTTGAATTGATGTGGTTCTGTTTGAGCTGTTTCTGGTTGGTGCAGGTTTATGTTTTCCATTGCAGCGGTTTGTAATTTGGGTCCAGGTCAATGTGTTTGTTCATGGAGTCCAAGGATACGTACCATGCTTCCAAGAATTCTCTTGCTGTTCCTCGTTTAGCTTGTCCAGGTATCGTTGTGTTGTCCAAGTCAAACTCATGGTTCTTGTTGGCTGTGTGTATGGATACCAGGGAGAGTTGGTTGTGTCGCTTGATTGCTAGTTGGTGTTCATGGATACCAGTCACTAGCGGTATGCCTGTTTGTCCTACGTAATGCGTAGTGCAGTCACTTCATGGGATTTTGCAAATTAGGTTGGTCCGGCGCATGGTAAGAATCAGGTCCTTTATTCTGGTGAGCCACTATCTGAGACTAACTGTTGGTTTGTGTGCTGTCAAGATCCCTCGTGGTCGGAGCAGTCTCGTTGTCAGTTCTGAAATGCTTTTACTGTAAAGGAGAGCAGCCAGTGTTTACTCATTGAGCAGTTACAGTTTCTCCTTATTCCTATTTATTTTTCCCTGATCCATTCCTACACCCCATTGAAGTTGCTTTCATCAGTTAATTATTCTTCTTCTGGATTGTTTATTGTCCTTTTCCATAACCAACCTAAACCTCCTGATACATTAAGCATTGTTCTTAAATCAACTGTTTGGGACTTATTTCTCTTTCTGTTTATATCCAGGGCTTGTCAGGTCTGCGGGGCCCTCGGAGCAGTTCGATTACCAGGAGGGCAGCTGGCTTGCCGATGCTGTTACTGTGTGTTGTGGCTGGAGAAGACAGTGAGACAAAACCTCTACTCCATTATTGCATGAAGACATTACTAGATATTGCCAACACTCCTCTGTCCAGTGACTGGGATCAGACAATTGATCTCCCTCAGGTCAGTACCATCAGTCACTATATATGGACGCTAGTGGAGAGTACAGTGAATTAAGGGCAGCGTGTCAAGATAGTTGAAAGTGGGTAGTGGAACCCAACAGGATGTTGTCCTTGGACCATACTTGATAACTCTGAGTATTGGTGATTTTAATACAAGAGTAAGTAGTGCCAAATTTGCAAGTTATCAAAGTTATAGGTATGGTTAGTTTTTTAGTCCAAAGTTGATAAGTTGGACAATGTTAAAACTTGTCAAATGGAATTCGATGTCAGTGAAAGTGAAGAGGAGGCCTAGTTTTGTAAGGATGCAAAGGGATCTGGGGAACTGGTTTACATAGAACGTAGAACAGTACAGATCCTTCGGCCCATGATATTGTGCCCAGCATTTATCTCAAAGAACAAAGAATCTTAGCAGCCCTCCAAGCCTTTGCTGATCCAGATCCTCTGTCTAAACCTGCAGCCTATTTTCTAAGGATCTGTATCATTTGCTCCCTGCCCACTCATGTATCTGTCTAGATACATCTTAAATGACACAATCGTTCCTGCCCCTACCACCTCCACTGACAACGCATTCCAGGCACCCATCCCCACTCACCCCACCATTCCATAGGCTGCTACCACAAACTTCATAGATTTTTGTTGAATTCAAATTCCACCTCTGCTACAAATACGTGGGATTCAAACCCATGTCTCCAAAACATTATCTCAGTCTCTGGGTTAACAGTCTAGCAATAAAATCGCTAAACCATCGCCTCCCTTGTTGGCTATTTGACAGACTGGATCCAAAACTGGCTTAGTGGCTGGAGGCAGAGAGTGCTGTTCGAAGGGTGTCCTTTTGTGACTGAAGCCAGTGTCCAGAGCCATACTGAAAGTTCAGTGATGAAGCCCTTGCTGTTTGTGGTGTCCATCAAAGACTTAGAAACAATATGGGAAGCTTTATCAACAATTCCACAGGATGACACACAAATTCCAGGCGTGATAAATAGTGTTGCGAAGTTCAGTAGAGTACTTGCAGTTTGAGAGGCAGGAGGTTAGAATCTGGAGTTTGTAAAGTGCATTGTGTGGTCATTTTAAAAGATTGTCTGCTTTTTCAGTTTTTCAAGATTTAAAATGGATGTCTGTGAGCAGCAGCTTGAAAGTTTGCAAGTACACAGAGAGCACCCAAATTGAAACATTTGTATTGAAAGGCCATACTGTTAGCAGGCCAAGTAGCAAGTTTTAACAAGACAACTGGCTTTTGAATTTAGCCAATCAGTTTGAACCAGATACCAAATATCTAAGTCTGATGGTTTTGACAACATAGGACCAATCCTGTTGTAAAAAATATTAATATGTTATCATGGGTATAAAAAGAAGAGGGCAGTTGGACAAAGATCCTAGAGCTAATTGCCATCCGTCAGAGCTAATGGCCCTTGGCTGGCTCTCATAGCCTCCTCTATGCCTTAGAGAAAGAACCATCTTAATAACAGCGGTACCAATGTCACAACTAGTTAATATTGCTCACAGAATAAGTCATGGAGAAGGCACAAACTATTCCAGAAGAGAAATAACCTGGCTGTAATTTCGAGAGACTAAATTTTTTTTCATTTATATGAGTGGGACTTTTATTTAATTGGAACAGCATACCATTTTTTCCACGTATGGAGTCAGCTATTACGAGGGGGCATAGCTTTAAATTAAGGGGTGGTAGGTATAGGACAGATGTTAGGGGTAGGTTCTTTACTCAGCAAGTCGTGAGTTCATGGAATGCCCTGCCAATAACAGTGGTGGACTCTCTCTCTTTATGGGCATTTAAGCGGGCATTGGATAGGCATATGGAGGATAGTGGGCTAGTGTAGGTTAGGTGGGCTTGGATCGGCGCAACATCGAGGGCCAAAGGGCCTGTACTGCGCTGTATTCTTCTATGTTCTATATTAAAATCTTCCTTTATTCAGGAATAGTTAGTAGTTAGAAAGGTTTTATTCAGTTTGTTAATAGTTTAGTCAATTTGTTCACTGTTAGAGTTAGATGACTAAATTGTTACTTATCGATTTTAAAGTGAATGTCAAGGATTAATATTTATTAACCACTAGAAGTTGCTGAAAAGCAGGTTACATCACTTTTCACGCACCTTTTACAAAGTATGGAGTGCGGTGCTCCTCTTTGGGAACTTCGGTTTTAGTTCTCAGAGGGGTCATCAACTTTCCTTTTAAACAGATTTGGGGCTCGTCCAGGATTTGGACATATTTTAACAGATTTAGAGTATCAAAGGTTCCAGCAAATTTAAACAGACTTCAGGATTAATGTCCTAGATCTTTAAATAAAACTTTAGTGAGAAGTGGAAAATCTATTTAATTTCAGTTGATTATTGTTGGTTCAATCGAAAGTGGGGAAATGGCTCTTAATATTGGCAAAGAGGTTCTGGGGGTTGAAGATGCTTCCCAAATTTGCCAAGAAATTTTAGAAAGACAGAAAAAGGTGGCACTTGTAGAATTAGCAAACAGGCTGAAATCCATTGAGGAAAAAGAAGCATACTGAAGGGAGGATGAGGTAACCATGCTGACCAGGGAAGTCAGTGATAGCATAAAAGCGAAAGAGAAAGCATATAATGTGGTGAAGAGCAGTGGGAAGCCTACAAAGACTAACAGAGGACAACAAAGAACCAAGTAAGGAGGGAAATGATCAAATAGGAGGGTAAACTAGCCAGTAATATTAGGAAATATTGCAAGAATTTATTTAGATATATAAAGGGAAAAAGAGAGGCAAAAGTGGATATTGGGCCACTGGAAAATAATGGAGTAGTGATGGCGAACAAAGAAATGGCTGAGGAATTGAAGAAGTAGTTTGTGTCAGTCTTCACAGTAGAAGACAGGAGTAATATCCCAAAAAGTCAAGAGAGTTGGTGGTGGGGGGGGGGGGGGAGAGCAGAGATAAATATGGTGGCGATCTGAGAAGAAGGTATTAGAAAACTGAAAGGTCTGAAAGTGGATAAATCACCTGGACCAGGTGGGCTACACCCTTGGGTTCTGAAGGGGATAGATGAAAAGATGGTAGAGGCTCTCGTAGTGATCTTTCAGGTTTCACTGGAGTCAGGGAGGTCCTAGATGACTGGAAAATCACTAATGCAACCCCCCTGTTTAAGAAGGGAGTAAGGCCTTAAGATAGGAAATTATAGGCCAATTAGCCTGACCTTGGTCGTTGGTAAGATTTTGGAGTCCATTGTGAAGGATGAGATTTCTGAATACTTGGAACTGCCTGGTAAAATAGGGCAAAGTCAGCATCATCAAGGGGAGGGCATGCCTGACAAATCTGTTAGAATTCTTTGAGGTGGTAATGAGCAGGTTAGACCAAGGAGAGCCAATGGATGTTATCCACCTGGACTTACAGAATAGTGAATGGCCTGACAGAGTGGACATTGGGAGGGTGTTTCCATTGGCAGTAGAGATGATGACCCAAGGGCACAGCCTTAGAATAAAGGGAAGACCCTTTAGAATGGAGATAAGGAGAAACTTCTTTTGCCAGAGAGTGGTGAATCTTTGGAATTCTTTCACACAGAAGGCTGTGGAGGCCTATTCATTAACTGTATTTAAAACAGAAATAGATAAATTCTTGATTGCCAGGGGGATCAAGGGTTACAGAGAGAAAGCGGGAAAATGATATTGATAAACCTATCAGCCATGATTGGATGACAGAGCAGTCTTGATGGACCAAATGGCCAAATTTCTGCTCCTCTGTCTAATGGTCTTATGGATAATAAGAGAGCTGAAGTTATAATGGAGTTAGCCAAGCATTTAGGTATTTCAGAAAAACAGTAAAGTGCACTGGGTTAGAGAAAATTAAATTGCAACAAAGACAATTTGGAGTTTGAAAGAATGAAACAAAGCAACTTCGACAGATGGATGGGAGAATTAAAGGTAGAAAGGACATATAAGGCTCTCGGAGGTATTATTCTGCTGGAGAAGTTTAAAAACTCACTTCCAGAAGCGATAAGAACTCATGTTGAGGAACAGAAAGTTAAAACAGCAAGAAGAGCTGCAGAGACAGCAGGTAAATATGCATTAGTGTATAAATCGAAATCTAGCTTCCGACAGCAATTTCATTCCATGAGGGATAGAAATTGGGAAAGAGGGGGATCCTTGAGTCAAAACAAAAAGTAGATCAGACTGGGAACCACATGATAAAAGAAATTCAAGAGGCTGGAAAAGAGATGAAAGATCTCAGATGTTTTCACTGCAATAAGGTGGGACACACAAAGTCAAAGAGCTGGTAGTTTAAGAAAAACACTAGGAAGAAGGATGTAGTAAAAGATACTAAACCGGTGGGATTAATTAAGATTCAGAGATGCCGGTATTGGACTGGGGTGTACAAAGTTAAAAATCTCACAACACCAGGTTATAGTCCAACAGGTTTAATTGGAAGCACACTAGCTTTCGGAGCAACGCTCCTTCATCAGGTGATTGTGGAGGGCTCGATCGTAACACAGAATTTATAGCAAAAATTTGCAGTGTGATGTAACTGAAATTATACATTGAAGAATTGATTGTCTGTTAAGCCTTTTATCTGTTTGAATACAGTGATAGTTTCACTTCTTTCACTTAATTAAGGCAGTGAAGGAAATGCCGAGTGAAGTCGAGGAGCTGCAGGAGAGTGCGTAGCCTAGTCACGAGCTGGGTAGTAAAGATAATGCTTGATCTTTTCAAAAACATCATCTGTGTGGGTAAGATTTATTCAGGTAGAACAGGGGGAATAGGTAAAGAAGTTAAAATATTGAGAGATATGGGAGCTAATCTGTCTCTCATAATAAGAGATGAAAATATTTGCATTCCTTCTGAAATATTGCCTGGGCTGAGGACAAACAGGAAGACAGCTAACGATCCGCATCCACGAACATCAACTAGCCACGAAACGACACGACCAGCTATCCCTAGTAGCCACACACGCAGACGACAAGCAACATGAATTGGACTGGGACAACACTACCATTATAGGGCAAGCCAAACAAAGATCAGCCAGGGAATTCCTAGAAGCTTGGCACTCATCCACAAACTCCATCAACAAACACATAGACCTGGACCCAATATACCGGCCACTACAGCGGACAGCTGAAACTGACAACCGGAAGCGGCAGGGATAGGCCACTATAAATGCCGGAGGAAACACCACAGAAGCGCTTCACAGGAGGCTCCCAAGCACTGAGGATGTCACCTAGATAGGGGACGAAACGTTTGCAACAAAAACTTCCAGCTCGGCAAACAGAACCACAGCAACGAGCACCCGAGCTACAAATCTTCTCACAAACGTTGAACTTCTAGCTTTAGACTACCCTACCTTGTGAAAAAGTTGTCAGCTATCTACCTTATATATGATGTGGAGGAGCCAGTGTTGAACTGGAGTGGACAAAGTCAAAAGTCACACAATTCCAGGTTATAGTCCAGCAGCTTTATTTGAGATCGCCAGCTTTCTGCTCTTTTGTCACGTGATGAAGGAGCAGTGGTCTGAAAGTTTCTGATTTGAAGTAAACCTGTTGGACGAAAACCTGGTGTTGCGTGACTTCTGAATTTTTACCTTATCTATGCCTCTCATGATTTTATAGACCTCTATAAGGTCACCTCTCAGTCCCCTGTTCTCCAGGGAAAATAAGTCCCAGCCTATCCCACCTGTTCTTATAACTCAAAATTTCCAGTCCAGATAGAAACCTGGTAAGTCTCTCCTGCACTCTTTCTAGTTCTAGTATAGCTTCAACAAGACATCGCAACTCCTGTACTCAGTGCTCTGACTGATGAAACCAAGCATGCTGAAAGAAAGCCTTCTTTACCACTCTTTCTGCCTGCGACTGCATTTTCTCGGAGCTATGAACCTGTACCCCTAGATCCCTTTGTTCTATAACACTCCCATTGACTGTGTAAGTCCTGCCCTAGTTTGCTTTATTAAAATGCAGCACCTCGCATTTGTCTTAAACTCCATCTGCCATTCCTGAGCCCATTGACCCGGTTGATCAAAATCTGGCTGCATTCCAGATAACCTCCTTTATGTCAACTATACCACCAATCTTGGTGTCATCCACAAACTTACTAACCATACCTCCTAAATTATCATGCAAGTTATTTATATTGATGATGAAAAACAGTGGACCCAGCATTGGTCACACGCCACTTTGTCAATATTATTTTCCTCTTCACTTCTCCTCGCAGTTTAATGTGTTTGTTCTGGTTCTCATGTGAAGAATTTACCTGACATGCATCATATTCTCTGACTTCATCATCATCCAAGGGTTCCTGGCTTTGGCTTTGGGAGATTTCATTCTTGTGGAAGTTGTGCAGTTTGTACCTGAAACATTTCCTGAAAAATTTTTTCATTAGTTTTTCAGTCAATCTCTTTAAAAGCTTCTTCATCAATGAGCATAAAATGGCTGTTTTGTTATTGTTGGGTTTATCCCAATACTTTTTTTGGATAAGCATGTAACTTTTTCAATTCTCTACTTCTGCTGCATCACCTCTGTATCTGAGGAAGATCGGGTCAGTAGTTCCCAGTTTCCATTTGTACTTTTGTTCCTCAGTATCCTGAGGTGTATCTCACTTGCTGCTGGGAGCAAGTCAACTTTAATCATAGTGTAACTGTTACCATCCTTTATTAATTACAACCAGTGCATCTGTTACCACCCTTTATTAATTTTTAAATGTCTCACTTAGGTCCCTTGCCAAAATATCTGGCAATATTTTCTTTCTTAATGAAGGTGAAAAAATAACTAACTTGGTGCCTTATCCAAGTCCCCTGTCTGCACATGTAAGTTCCTTTTAAAGTCTCAAAGAGAATCCAATTTCCACTTGCTACTCTTTTACTGTTTACGTGTCTATAGAAAACTTGTCTTGCAATTGGTACAGGACAACACGTTTTGTACATCATGTCAACTGTATTCCCAACTTGCCAAACCCTGTCCACAAACTATAAGACACAAGTCAAGAGTGCTATAAAATACAACCCACATACCTGAATACATGCAGCCCCTCAAGAAGCAAGATACCATTCAGAGTAAAACAGCCCATTTACAAGATGCACTGTAGCAACTCACCAAGTCTCCTTCAACAGCACCTTCTAAATCTACAACCTCTACCACTTAGAAGTACAAATGCATGGGAACACCACCACCTGCATAGTCCCTTCCCAAACACACACCTACATGACCTGGAAATACCACTCCTTCACTGTTGCTGAGTCATAATCTTGAAACTCCCTTCCCAACAGCATTGTGGATGTCTCTACACCAGATAGACTGCAATGGTTCAGAAGATGTTTCACCAATGACATTCCCAATTACAATTAAGGATGGATAATATGCTATTCTTGCCAGCAGTGCACAGAGCCCATGAACAAAGAAAAAGAAATAAAATGTAACAGCTTCCAGGGATAGTATTACAGGCCTGATTGCAATATAAAATTCCATTGCCTTTCATGTAGAATAACAGAAATCCAGGACTATGATGTATCCTAGGTGTTAAATGAAGTTCTGTAATTTCTCTTCCTGATATTCCTTTTGCTCTCTTGTTAAGCATTGGCCTGATTCTGGCTGTTTGTCTGATGATTATGTTTTCCAGGTTTGTTCAATCCATACATTAAAAACTCTGACTCAGAGTTCAGTTCTGGGATCTGCTGTATTAACATACACCAGCAACATGGCTACCCTATGCTTGCAAGGGCTCAGCTCTGCATCCTGGGCCATGCGCAATGCAGCTATTCAACTTCTCAGTGAGTTTTATGCCATTCTTTTCTCTTTGGAATCCTTCTGTTCAGACTCTTTCATTTTCCTCTTGCTGTCTCTTCTTTCTCTGCTGTCATTTGGCTACCTTGTCTCATTTCTTCTTCCTCTTCCCGTTTCCCTGCCCTCAGTCATTTCCTTGTCCTGCATGCTTGTCCCGGGCTCTTTGTTTCTCCAGCTTGCATGGCTTCCTTTTATTTCCCTCTGCTTTCCTCTTTCTTCTTCAATACTGTGTGGTAATAGCATTGCCATGGATTTGTGTCTCCTTCCTCACAGGTACTTTAACCTGTCGTGTGTTGGGTAAGAAGTGTAGTGGAGATGACTCCGCGTGGAGCGGGGTGACGGCATGCACATTCTTCTTGCACTACCCAGAATTGAAGAGTCTTCTCCTCAAAGAGCTGTATAATGCAACAAGCCAAGATTCTGCCCCTGTGGGAGGGCATCTTCAGCTCTACCCTTCGCTCCATTCCATTCTCAGCCTGTTGGCGAAACTCCAACCAAGTGTAAATGACACAAATGGGTAAGGCAGAGAGATGTTTACCAATGGATAAAATACTTTTATATATATGAATTCTCCCACAATTCTGATAAATCTAGTGGTTATTTACCTTTGAAATTTCATGGACTTGATGGTTATGAGCCGGTATAAATACAGTTGTTGCATGGCATAGATCAGCCATAATCTTTTGAATGGTGGGGCAGGGTTGAGGGGCTGAATGGCCTACCCCTGCTCCTATTTTTTATTTCTTTAAGCACAAAATGCTATTAGTAACTGTATTAAGAACATATTTACTTGATCATGTACCACGTGACGTGTGAAGCTATCAACACTTTTTGAACTTATCTCAAAAAGTTCCCGATTCCAGACTAGCTTTTTCCGAATGGTTCATATCTCCTCTAAGTTGCCCTGAACTATCACCAACCTCTGTAGAAATAATGGAGGTTCTAAAATACCCAACTCGTTACCAAAGAAGGCAAGGGAGAGATCGCTGCATGCAGCATCACAACCTACATCATTAAACAACAACAATCTCTCAGAATGGAATTGGGATTAGGAACCTCTGATTCAGAAACTGCCCACCATTTTTGATTTCCTCAATTTCCATTCCAGTTTTGGGTTTTATCTTTCACTGGTTGAAAACCATGCTTCTGTGCTCATTGTACTTTCCCTACATCAGAGTTACTCCTCACATATCAGACCTCATGATGTCTCTGACTCTGCATCATCAAATGTTTTTAGCACAGAGGGTAAATTTAATAAATGACCTCTGAGTAAACGATCCTCTAGGAAATAGTGGTCGTAACGTATTGGAATTTAATATTAAGCTTGAGTGTAAGAATCTTGCTGTGTTTAACTTAAAGGAAATTATAATGAAATGAGGATAGAGTTAGCTAAACAGACAGTGCAGATAGATTAACAGGAAAAACAGTAAACTAGCAGTGGCAAGCATTTAAGGAGGTTACTTATGACTCTCAGCAAAAGTATATCCCAGTAAGGGGAAAGTATTCTGAGAGGGATGAACCAACTATGGCGAACCATGGAAATTAAGGAGAGTATTAAGTTGGAAAAAAAAGCATATAAAGATGAAAAAGCCAATGATAGCCCCAAAGATCAGGATAAATTCAGAATCAAGCAAAGGAGGACTAAAAAGATGAAGAGAGAAAATAAATAACAAGGGCAAACTAGCAAGGATGTAAAAACTGAGAATAAGACCTCCTTTAAAGGTCTGAAAAGGAAGAGAGTGAACACAGACCCCTTATAAAATGAATGAGGGGAAATAGTTGTGGGGAATAGGGAAATGGCAGAGGAGTTTAACAGATATTTCACATCCGTCTTTATGGTGGAAGATACTTTGAGCATCCCATTTATACTGAAGAATGCAGGGAAAGAGTTAAGTATCATCACTCGAGAAGTAATATTAGACAAACTAATGGGACTTAAGGCAGATAAGGCTTCCAGCCCAATGGCTTACGTCCTAGGATCCTAAAAGAAGTAGATACAAAGGTAGTCAGTGCATTTGTTGTAACTTTCCAAAAATCCTTGGGTTTGGAGAAACTTACTAGAGAGTTGGAAAACTGCCAATGTGACACCACGACTCAAAAAAGGATAGAGGCAATAAGTGGTAACTATAGGCCGATTGGTCTAATATCTATTGTTGGAAAATGTTGGAATCAATTATTAAGGAAATAAAAGCAGTACATTTGAGAAATTAAGCCTAATCAAGCAGAGTTAGCAAGTCTTCATGAAAGGGAAATCATGTCTGACTAATTTATGAGAGTTTTTTGAGCAAGTCCTAATCAGCATGGATGTATTTGCATTTCCAGAAGGCTTTTGGCAAGGTACTGAGCTCAATAAGGTTAAGTCATAAGGTTAAGAGCCCACAGTGTTGGAGGTACTGTATTGGTATAGATAGAGAATTGGCTGATGGGCAGGAAACAGCAAGCGGCAACCTATAACCAGTGGGGTCCACAGGGATCAGTTCTGGGACCCCAATGTTTACAATGAATGTTAATGACTTGGAGGAAAGAAGCAAATGTACTGCAGCCAAATTTGCAGATGACACAAAAATAGGTGGAAAGACAAGCTACAAAGGGGCCACAAGCAGTCACAGAGAGCTAGGGGTGGCACGGTGGCTCACTGCTGCCTCACACTACCAGGGATCTAGGTTCAAAACCAGCCTCGGGTGACTGTCTGTGTGGAGTTTGCACATTCTCCCCATGTCTGCAAGGGTTTCCTTCAGGTGTTCCGGTTTCCTCCCACAGTCACAAGGATGTGCAGGTTAGGTGAATTGGCCATGCTAAAGTGCCCATTGTGTTAGGTGCATTAGTCAGAGGGAAATGGATCTGGGTGGGTTGCTCTTCGGAGGGTCGGTGTGGACTGGTTGGGCCGAAGGGCCTGTTTCCACACTGTAGGGAATCTAATCTAACCTATCAATAGGTTGAGTAAGTGGGCAAAAAGTTTGCAAATGGAGAATAATGTAGTAAAATGTGAAGTTGTTCATTTTGGAAGGGAGAATAAAAGAACAGTATTATTTAAATGAGGAAAAGCTGCAACACAGAAGCTGTTTGGGCTACTTGTGCACGAGTTGTGGGGCATAGTCCTTGAGTATATTTAAGACTGAAATAGATTTGTGATCAGGAAGTGATCAAAGGATATGGGTAAAAAGCAGGAAGGTGGATGTGAGGATTGTCGGATCAGCTGTGATCCTGTTGAATGGTGAAGTAGGCTTGAAGGCCCAAATGGCCTATACTGTTCCTTTTTTATGGCAATTCTCAGTTCAAGGTAACACTTAACAGTTTTACATTTTTCCCCATTTTTCCCATCATGCTACTGTCCAGAAAGAGCTAAACAATCAGTTTTTAACACTGCCACCCCACTGTGGACAGTGGAAATTGTCATGGTGAGGAAAACCTGATTAAAACAGCAATCAGTTTCAGAAATAGCACCAAAATTACTGAACTCCAACTCTACATAGAGTTCTTCATAGAAATTTAACATAAATGGTAGTTGAAATCTAACTCACTGTGCAGCTGTGGCCCTTCTTCCTGGGACAGTTAGTATCTGAGCAATTTGCATTTGCATGAACCACCAATATGACTAGGCAAAAGTGACGACTGCAGATGCTGGAAATCAGAGTCTAGATTAGAGTGGTGCTGGAAAAGCACAACAGGCCAGGCAGCATCCGAGGAGCAGGAAAATTGATGTTTCAGGCAAAAACCCTTCATTAGGAATGAACCACACTCTAATCTAACCCCAACAAAATGAATTGAGTTCAGCAATTTGTTTGTTCTGCTCAGTGCTTGTTCTAGGTTTCTCCACCCTCTGAGGCAGCTCGCAGCCAATCCGATTCACAGTGTGCGTATGATGTCTGCAAAGGCTCTGGTTGCGCTGGTCCCACTCACGGAATACAGCAAGGTGCTGGAAGCTTTGGTTGGAGACTTACCGGCTTGTGATACACCTATCTTCCACAATACACTGCACGGCCAACTGCTGCAGGTGGAAGCTGTCCTCGAAGCTGGGCTGGATGCAGGCTGGTGAGTGAATCTGTTTGTGCAAGTACCCCACCGCAGTGTTAAAACCCAAATCACACAGTTTAGAGCCACTCTCATTCAGCTGGCACACAGAAACTCAATACTTGCTCAATACCCAGCTTGAGATATTAAGCATTTGAAATTTTGTTCAGAATTTTACTCTGTTATGCAAATTAACATGTAAAAAAGGAAATACAAGCTTGAACAAACATCACCATACACTAGGTAAAACAGGTTATGTGTCTGGTCTGTACTATTTGGAGTTTGAAGACTTAGACTGTCTCAAGTGAACACATCACCTTTCTTTCTCTGACTGTCATTCAGCTGGAGTTTGAGTTGGAGACACTAAGGGGAGGGAGAGAAACACATGGATCTCAAGGCATATCTTGTAGAGAGACCCATGCTCAGAGTGTTTGGTGCAATTAATAATATGCAGTCCAAAAATAAACCAGGTAGGGTAGTGAATTAGGATTCAAAGAAATTACTTTTGGTGGGTAGGTACAATACATGTGCTACCTCAGATAATAGGAGACTGTCAGAAGGACAGTCATACTGCAGATCATGGCATTTTGGAGACTGTGGGAGATAGTCAAGTGGTAGCGATAGGGGATTCAACACTTACTGTTGTGGATCAGATCAGATCATCACCCCCCCCAACCTCAAAAAGTATTAGAAGGAGGTCTACGCTTGCTGAGTTTATCTTCACATCATTTCTTGAACAATTGAAACCCACCAGGTCCCTGCATCCAGGGAGATTGGAAAAATTATGGTCAGTGTCTCTGTAATTTCCACTCTTACTTCCCTCAGAGTACAGTAAACTTTGTTTTAACTGGCACCTCATGAACCAACTCGGGGAGTAAAAGTGGGCGGCACGGTGGCACAGTGGTTAGCACTGCTGCCTCACAGCGCCAGAGACCCGGGTTCAATTCCCGCCTGTGTGGAGTTTGCACGTTCTCCCCGTGTCTGCGTGGGTTTCCTCCTGGTGCTCCGGTTTCCTCCCACCATCCAAAGATGTGCAGGGTCAGGTGAATTGGCCATACTAAATTGCCTGTAGTGTTAGGTAAGGGGTAAATGTAGAGGTATGGGTGGGTTTCGCTTCGGTGGGTCGGTGTGGACTTGTTGGGCCGAAGGGCCTGTTTCCACACTGTAATCTAATCTAATCTAATCTAATCAATAAACTGCCAAAAATTATGTTTCTCAAATACTAGAAGTTTACAGTATTATCTCGATCTCCATGATGTCTGAGTATCAGCTGAGGGTGCAACTGAGAAGGGTCTGTGCTGGTAAGTTTTATTTAAGGCAAAGTTTTGAATTTGGAGGTGGCACGGTGGCTGAGTGGTTAGCACTGCTGCCTCTAAGCATCAGGGACCCGGGTTTGATTCCAGCCTCGGACAACCGTCTGTGTGGAGTTTGCACATTCTCCCCATGTCTGCGTGGGTTTCCTCCAGGTGCTCTGGTTTTATCCCACAGTCCAAAGATGTGCAGGTTAGGTGAATGGGCCATGCTAACTTGCCCATAGTGTTAGGTGCATTAGTCAGAGGGAAATGGGTCTGGGTGGGTTACTCTTCGGAGGGTCGGTGTGGACTGGTTGGGCCGAAGAGCCTGTTTTCCACACTGTAGGGAATCTAATCTAATCTAAATTATAACAGTGATGTGTACACCCTCTTCATTGCGTTTCTATGGCTTAGAGTGTGTTTTTATACTGATTATGTGGACCTCTTGATCAATTGGAAAATTTGATCAACCAGCACCAGTCCCATAGATGCCGGTTAAGAAAAGGTATGCTTTGTAATTGAATACATTCCCTCCGGTTTCTTGGCTTATCATCTTTAAGTAAAGGCAGCCTTTCTATTAGCTTCTGTTTAGCAATTTTAACCCACTCAATGTGTCATCCAGCTCCTCCCTCACTGTGGCTTTGGTAAAGAGAGGTGTAAATTACACATTTAATATGTCATCTGTCTCCCTGCCTCCATACATAGATTCCTTTTTTAATACCTTAACATATCCACTTACTCTCATACTACCTTTTCTCTATTCATAAGCTAGATCACTTTTCAATTTTAAATCTGAGATTGATATAGATCTGTCCCATTCCTATGACACACCCAGATTCCAGTTCATCCACTTAACAATACGCTGTGATCTCTCAGTGCAGACATTACTCCAGATGCTGCAGATCCTCCATTCATGGCCTATCAGCTGTGACTATACTGGTATTAGAAGGAGGTCTACACTTGCTGAGTTTATCTTCACATCATTTCTTGAACAATTGAAACCCACCAGGTCCCTGCATCCAGGGAGATTGGAAAAATTATGGTCAGTGTCTCTGTAATTTCCACTCTTACTTCCCTCAGAGTACAGTAAACTTTGTTTTAACTGGCACCTCATGAACCAACACTCAATAAACTGCCAAAATTTATGTTTCTCAAATACTAGAAGTTTACAGTATTATCCTGATCTCCATGATGTCTGAGTATCAGCTGAGGGTGCAACTGAGAAGGGTCTCACAAACATTCCTGGGATTCAGAGATGAGATGTCCCAGCTTCAGATATGACTTGGAGGTGCCAGCGTTGGACTGGGGTGAACAAAGTTAAAAACCACAGGACACCAGGTTATAGTCCAACAGGTTTGTTTGGAAACACTAGCTTTTGGGGGACTGCTCCTTCATCAGGTGGTTATGGAGGGTAAGATCATGCTCACAGAATTTATAGCCAAACAAGTCAATTGTAATAGAGATGTGATACAGTAAGCCATCTTAGATTAAAACTTCCATCTTTTGTAATGGAATATGGTATTTCTGTTCTTTGATATGTAAATCCCAGAATTTCTTTTAAATTACATTCTCAAGTTAGCTCAGCTTTTTAAACAATAGGTGTGAAGTCTGTCTGTGTGTCCCAATGCTCTGTCAGACTGACAAACCCTCTATATAATTTTACAGAGTTTTATGTGGATTCATGCATGTTTTTGAGCAAAATAAGATAAAATACTGCAAAAACAAATTCACCCCATAAACCTATATGTGTGCGCATGTAGGAGTGACAGATTGAGTGTGTATGTGAGTGCATGTGATAGAGTGTATGTATAAATGTGTGTGTGTGAGAAAGAGAGAGAGAGAGAGAGTGAGAGAAGGTATGTCTGAGAGGGTGCGTATGTTGGTGAGAGTGCAGGGGCTGTATGTGTGTACATGTGAGATAGAGCTTGTGTGTGTGTATGAGAGAGAATCACACATGGGGTCACCTGTAATGTGACATGAATCCAAAGTCCTGGTTGAGGCCATTCCTTTGGGTACTGAACTTAGCTATCAGCTTCTGCTCAGCCACTCTGCGTTGTTGCTTGTCCCGAAGTCCACCTTGGAGGATGGTCACCCGAAGGTCCGAGGCTGAATGCCACTTGGGGACACCTCCCACCATGTATGTGACTGGCCAAAGTAGTCTATCTCCTATGCTGCAGGCAAGGATGCCCTGAGGCATGGTACATTGGCAAGACTGAATAGACGCTACGACAACAGATGAATGGACACCAGACAACAATCACCAGACAGCAGTGTTCCCTCCCAGTCGGGAACACTTCAGTGGTCTGGGACATTTAGCCTTGGACCTTCAGGTGACTATCCTTCAAAGCGGTCTTCGGGACAGGCAACAGTGCATAGTGGCTGAGCAGAGGCTGATAGCCAAGTTCGGTACCCATGGCCTCAACTGGGACCTTGGGTTCATGTCATATTACAGGTGACTCCACTGCACTCTCTCTCTGTCTCTCTCTCTCTCTCTTGCACACCCATGCGCCCGTCAGACGCTGTCTCTCATATGCACGCATATATACCCCCCAAACTCACACCAGCACATGCACCCTCTCACATGTATCCCATCACACACACACAAACTTAACCAAGCTTACACACACACACATATATATACACACACATTCTATCAGGTGAACTCACACCCACATGCACACTCAATCTGTCGCTCCGGCATGTGCACCAATATAAGCTTATGAGGTGGATTTGATTTTAGATTTAGATTAGGTTACAGTGTGGAAACAGGCCCTTCGGCCCAACAAGTCCACACCGACCCGCCGAAGCGAAACCCACCCATACCCCTACATTTACCCCTTACCTAACACTACAGGTAATTTAGTATGGCCAATTCACCTGACCCTGCACATCTTTGGATGGTGGGAGGAAACCGGAGCACCCGGAGGAAACCCACGCAGACACGGGGAGAACGTGCAAACTCCACACAGTCAGTCGCCTGAGGCGGGAATTGAACCCGGGTCTCTGGCGCTGTGAGGCAGCAGTGCTAACCACCGTGCCGCCCAATTTTACAGAATTACATTTTATTTTGCTGAAAAACTGCATGAATCCATGTAAAACTCTCTAAAACTGTACAGAGGGTTTGACAGTCTGACATAACATTGGGACACAGACAAGACTTCACATCTATTGTTTAAAAAGCTGAGCTAACTTGAGAATGTAATTTAAAAGTAGTTCTGGGATTTATATATCAAAGAACACAAACCAGCATATACCAACATAAAAGATGGCAGTTTTAACCTAAGATTGTTTACTGTATCACATCTCCATGACACTGGGCTCCTTTGGCTATAAATTCTGTGAGCATGATCTTACCCTCCATAACCACCTGATGAAGGAGCATTCCTCCAAAAGCTAGTGTTTCCAAATAAACCTGTTGGACTATAACCTGGTATTGTGTAATTTTTAACTTTGTCCAGCTTCAGATGGCTACTTTCACCTGCAGCTCTTAGGCTTGGTCTAGTTTGGAATTAAAACCATGTCTCCATTTGACATCAATTTAGTGTGCACCTCATAAGCTTATATTCAAGGACTCTGCTGAGCACTAGTTCCATTTCTTGATACGTGACATCCCCCGAGAGTCCAAACTATGGGAATGAAAGGTGTGCTACTTGAGAAATTGTCTGTAGACCCTTTCAACATTTCAAGCACTTCTTTGCTGCTGGGTTTAAAATTCAGTATTGTACTGTTTTGTGTTCACAGAGTGTTTCTAAACAATAACCAAACTCCTGCCCACAGCTATAAGGCCACCTGTGTTTTCTTCAATAGCTTAATTCCCCAGGATCTACAGGATGTGGTGAAGAGTCTGGAAATGAAGCTTTGGTTGGTGAGCCCAGTGCAACGCTGCCCATTGATCCAAGCTGCCTACCTGAAGATAGTTTCATTGGTACTGAGTTTGTGCAGTGAGGAGTTCTTGAGCAGTCTCCAGTTGGTGCTTCTTGCTGATCTGGAAACCCCTCCATCCACGCTAATGGTAGAGTAACTATTTATTCTCTAACTGAATACTGGAGAGAACATCTCATAACAGTAATGTAAGAATATGCAAAAAATCACTAATATGAAGGGGGCATTGTAACCTAAATGCCTGAACCCTCTCCCAGTGAAAGCTGACATAGTATTGCAGGTTATACTACATCTGCCGTTGCAATATCATTAATGTCTGTAGAGTTCTATTCAGGCTGTGATGTCCATTATGCTAATGCTATGAGCTGATATATCACTGATACTTGTGTTTGTGACCTCTGATCATTTTTATGTCTAGATTGGCTCCGCGATATTTCGGAGAGCTGTAACTCACTACCTGTGTGCCGAGGTGGTGCGAGCAGGAAATCCACACCAGCTAGAGCGGATTGACAGGTTGTTGTTCTGTGGCGACCTTGACATCCGCCTTGCTGTCCTCACCTGGATCACGCAGGACCTCAGTTGCAAGAATCAGCTGGCTGGCTCGTGGATATTGAAGCATCTATTGGTACAGCAATCATTCCACTTTCCAATCCATTTTGATTTACTCATAGGATGTGAGTGATGTCTGGGCCATTATTTATCGCTCAGTACTAATTGCCTGCACAAAGGCATACGACATAACATACAGGAGCCGAATTAGGCCATTCAGCCTACTGAATCTGCTCTGCCATTCAATTATGGCTGATATGATATACCCCCTTACTAATCAAGAACCTATCTATCTCTGCCCCTACACCCCACTATGGCAATGCGTTCCACAGATTAACCACCCTCTGACTGGAGAAACTCCTGCTTATCTCAGTTCTAAAAGGCTGTCACTTCACCCTGAGGCTGTGCTTCCGTGTCCTAGTCTCTCCTACTAGTGGAACCACCTTCTCCATGACCACTCTGCCCAGGCCACTCAGTATCCTTACGTTTCAAAGGGATTCCCTCCTTATCCTTCTAAACACTGAGTACAGACCCAGAGTCCTCAACAGCTCCTCATATGACAAGCCCTTCATCCTCAGGATCATTCTTGTAAACCTCCATCTGGACCCCTCCAATGCCAGCCCAACTTTCCTGAGATAGATAGCCCAAAACTGTTTACAATATTCCAATTACATTCTGACCAGCGACTTACACAGCCTCAGCACTACGTCTCTGCTCTTGTATTGTAACCCTCTTGAAATGAATGCTAACATTGCATTTGCTTTCTTAACCACCAACTGAACCTGTCTGTTAACCTTAAAAGAATCTTGAACTAGGACTCCTAAGTCATTTTGTGCCTCAGATTTCTGAAACTTTTACCCATTTAGAAAAATGGTCTATACCTCTATTCTTCCTACAAAAATGTATAATCTCACATTTTTCTGCATTTTGTTCCATCTGCCATCCTTTGCCCACTTACCTAGCATATCTAAATCCTTCTGCAGCCTCCCTGCTTCCTCAACACTACCTTTGCCTCCAACTATTTTCATTTCATCCACAAACGTAGCAACAATGCCCTCAGTTCCTTCGTCCAGATTATTGACATATAACATGGGTGCAGCCATCCGGCCTGGGTGAAGACTTTTCAGCTTCCCCAGCATCCTCTCCTTAGTAATGGTCACTACACTGACCTTTGCCCCTGAATCTCTTGAAGTTCTGGTTTGTCTTTCACTGTGAAAATTGATGCAAAAAAAGTACCTGTTCAGTTCCTCTGCCATTTGTTCCCCATTACTACCTTTCCAGCCTCATTTTCCAGCAGTCCAGTGTCCATGCTTGCTTCTGTCCTATCTTTAACTATTTAAAAAAATCTCTTGCAATCTTCTTTTATATTACTAGCTAGCTTGCTCTCATATTTCATCTCCTCCCCCCCGTATTGCTTTTCCAGTTATCCTCTGCTAGTTATTAAAGGCTTCCCAATCATCTGGCACTTAAGCGTGAACCACGCTGTGAATCAGGAGTGCATATAAGCTATATTGGGTAAGGATGGCACAGTTCTTGAAGATGCCAGTTTTCCCCGGCGTGCTGTTCCTGAAGTTGCTGACTCTCTGTGGAGCACAGTTCCTGAAGTTGCGGACTCCCCTTGGCTACAGTTCCTGAAGGTGCTCAATCTCCTGAGGATATAGTTCCTGAAGGTGCAGATTTGCCCTGAGTCCAGTACTATCACATCCCTCCTGTAAAGTGGATTCCAAAACATTTGCAATGCCCTAGCTGTGGTCAAACCAATGGTTTATATAGTTCTAGTGTTGCCACTCTGCCCTTAAAATCTTTGCCATCTCTAATAGAGGCAAGTCTCCCATATGCCTTCTTAACACTTTATCTGTCAGTCCTGCTACCTTAATGTACATGCACACCCTGGTCCCTCCGATCTTTGGAGCTTCCTAGTGTCTGATCATTCATCAGTTGTTTTCTTGCTATATTTGTACTCTCCAAGCCCATCACCTGACATTTATCCAGATTGAATTCCACTTGCCACTGATCAGCCCATCTGACCAGCCCGTCTATATCCTCCTGTAATCTCAAGATAGGTTCCTCACAATTTACCATTCAACCAATTTTCGTATCATTCACAAATTTACTGTGAACCCTCCGGCATTCAAGTTTAGAGTATTCATATCTACCACAAACAACAGGGACCCCAACAATGATTCCTGTGCAACCCCACTGGACACAGACTTGCAGTCACAAAAATGTCCCTAGATCATCACCTTCTGCTTCCTGGCACTCAGCTAATTCTGTATCCTTGAATCTCTTGGGCTGTTACCTTCACTATCAGTCTGTTGTGTGGGGTCTTATCAAAAGCCTTGCTAAAGTCCAAGAGGACTTCACACCTGGGCACCCTTTGAAAAATTCAGTCAGGTTGGTCAGACATGTCTACCCACTAACAAAATGATTCTGACTGTTCTTGATTAATCAATTCCTGCCTCTTGAAATGCAGATTAATTCTGTTCCTCAGAATTGCTTCCAATAGTTTCCTCACCACTGAGGTTGATGTGATTGGCCTGTAGTTTCGTGGTTTACCACTTCCTCAGTTCTTGAAGCTGTATACTGTGTAAGGACAGAGGGCCTCCATTGTGTTGTTGATGTTAGCAGTCTCTAAGGCTGGCTTTCAGGATGCACATCCTCAAAATTACAGACTGCATTATTGATTTGTGTGCAGAGCAAATTACAGATGGTGTTATTGGAGAAGGAACCAAGTTCGGAGCTCTTGAGAAGCTGGCTGGAAGCCATTGTGTTCCTGCAGGAAAACCAGCAGGAGCTGGAGTCAAAGGCAGTACCTGAAGATCTGAACCTGCGAGTGCAATGCATTGAGATACTGTTGTGTAAAATAGAAGTGGCAACGCTTGGGCCCATGCTTCACAGTCAGGCCCTGCGTGCAGTCAGTGTGCTACTGGCTGACAGGTGAGAACATCACCACTGCCAGTGAGTGGTGGCAAGAGCACTGTTTGAAGCGTGATTATTAATAAAGTTCACCACCCCTTGCTTCAGTGTCACACTGCTTTATAGTATTGGTGGGTATAGATCTGTCACTGTATAATGCTGGAATCTAATACCTGGTGGGTTTAGATCTGTATCACATTAATGGGTACAGTACTGGTAGAGCAGATCTGTTTCTGTATCACACTGGATATAGTACTGGTGGGTAGAGATCTGTCACTGCATAATGCTGGTATATAGTATTGGTGGAAATAAATTTTCTGGTGGGTTCAAAGCCCAAGGAGATAAAGCACTTCCCTCAATTTAGTCTACTCGCAGTGTGCAGACTGGGTGACTTCTTTGTGGCACACCTCCACTCTGCAAAAATTGATTGGAAAGAGAAGTTGGCTTTCAAACTGCCCCACCGAACTCATCTCCGCATACCTTGACACCGTCCTGTCCCCCTTAGTCCAAGAACTCCCCACCTACGTTCGGGACACCACCCATGCCCTCCAACTGCTCCATGATTTTGGCTTCCCCGGTCCCCAACGCCTTATTTTCACCATGGACATCCAGTTCCTGTACACCTCCATCCCCCATCACGAAGGACTCAAAGCCCTCCGCTTCTTTCTTTCCCGCCGTATCGACCAGTACCCTTCCACTGACACCCTCCTTCGACTGACTGAACTGGTCCTCACCCTGAACAACTTCTCTTTCCAATCCTCCCACTTCCTCCAAATGAAAGGAGTAGCCATGGGCACCCGCATGGGCCCCAGCTATGCCTGCCTCTTCGTAGGATATGTGGAACAATCCATCTTCCGCAACTACACTGGCCCCACCCCCCACCTTTTCCTCCGCTACATCGATGACTGTATCGGCGCCGCCTCGTGCTCCCACGAGGAGGTTGAACAGTTCATCCACTTCACCAACACCTTCCACCCCGACCTCAAATTCACCTGGACAGTCTCAGATTCCTCCTTCCCCTTCCTCGACCTTTCTATTTCTATCTCAGGCGACCGAATCAACACGGGCATCTACTACAAACCGACCGACTCCCACAGCTACCTGGACTACACCTCCTCCCATCCTGCCCCCTGTAAAAACGCCATCCCATTCTCCCAATTCCTTCGACTCCGCCGCATCTGCTCCCAGGAGGACCAGTTCCAAAAACGCACAACCCAGATGGCCTCCTTCTTCAAGGACCGCAATTTCCCCCCCGACGTGGTCGACGATGCCCTCCACTGCATCTCTTCCACTTCCCGCTCCTCCGCCCTTGAGCCCCGCCCCTCCAACCGCCACCAGGACAGAACCCCACTGGTCCTCACCTACCACGCCACCAATCTCCATGTACAGCGCATCATCCGCCGTCATTTCCGCTACCTCCAAACGGACCCCACCAGCAAGGATATATTTCCCTCCCCTCCCCTATCAGCATTCCGTAAAGACCACTCCCTCCGTGACTCCCTCGTCAGATCTACACCCCCCACCAACCCAACCTCCACTCCCGGCACCTTCCCCTGCAACCGCAGGAGGTGCAAGACTTGCGCCCACACCTCCCCCCTCACCTCCCTCCAAGGCCCCAAAGGAAACTTCCATATCCGCCACAGATTCACCTGCACCTCCACACACATCATCTATTGCATCCTCTGCACCCGATGTGGCCTCCTCTATATTGGGGAGACGGGCCGGCTACTTGCGGAGCGTTTCAGAGAACACCTCTGGGACACCCGGACCAACCAACCCAACCACCCTGTGGCTCAACATTTCAATTCCCCCTCCCACTCCACCAAGGATATGCAGGTCTTTGGACTCCTCCATCGTCAGACCACAACAAAACGACGGTTGGAGGAAGAGCACCTCATCTTCCGCCTAGGAACCCTCCAACCACAAGGGATGAACTCGGATTTCACCAGTTTCCTCATTTCCCGTCCCCCCACCCTGACTCAGTCAAATCCATCGAATTCAGCACCGCCTTCCTAACCTGCAATCTTCTTCCCGACCTCTCCGCCCCCACCCCAGTCTGACCTATCACCCTCACCTTGACCTCTTTCCACCTATCACATTTCCGACGCCCCTCCCCCAAGTCCCTCCTCCCCACCTTTTATCTTAGCCTGCTGGACAAACTTTCCTCATTCCTGAAGAAGGGCTTATGCCCGAAACGTCGATTCTCCTGTTCCCTGGATGCTGCCTGACCTGCTGCGCTTTTCCAGCAACACATTTCCAGCTCTTGCTTTCAGTAGAGCCAATCCACTTTCCCATAGTTCCCAGTATCTCCTATCTAGCTTCTCTTCCTCTCTGGCCTGCTATCAACAACTTCCTTATCTGCTTATCCTTTTTCCCTCTCTCTCTGGGCTCTCTCTCCATCTATCCACTCAATCTTTTCTTTCCCCCCACCCCATCCTTTCCACCCCTGTTGTCAGCTTAAATATTACCCTATCCTATCTGCTTCTAGAAGAAGGGTCACAGGATTCAAAATGTTAACTCTGCTTTCTCCCCACAGATGCTGCCAGACCTGCTGAGTTCTTCAGAAATTTCTGTTTTTGTGGACAAGTCTCTCTGTATAACACTGGGATACAGTACTGTTGGTTATAGACCTGGTTTTGCATAACGTTGGAGTATAGTACTGATGGGGATAAGTCTATCTCTGTGTAACACTAGGGTATGTTACTGATTGGTGGGCCTCTCATTGGGAATGGGATGCCTAATCATAAGTTATTTCTTCACACATAAGTATGAATTTTATATGACTCACGGTCTCAGTGTGTGTGACTGGCCTTCCTTTTAATATTAATGTTGATATTAAATAGATTGATCGTCAATGTTGTTCAACATTTTCTTCAGTTGCCAGGTTCTCTCTCTTGCTCTGATGATGCGTTGGGCAACACACCTAGAACACTGTAGTGATGCAACGTCCAGTGAAATACTGCATCTGAGTGCTGCCACCTCACTTGTCCAGGCAGGTGTGAAAGTGATAGCATGGGCATTGATGGACTCTCCCAGACATGTCCCACTGGTTGTCAGGTAATGATTCTGTGCTTCATTCAACCTGTAATGTGATTACCAGGAGCTTTGTGAATGGGACTACTTCTGAGTTTGGGTTCAGATTGAGGAAGAAAATGTCTTTGCCCATATGGTAGATTTTTATATGGTATGGGGAAATGCCCAGAAACAGTTCTGCATCTCCCTGAGGTGCGGAGGCTCTGACAGAGCAATGGAAGGTGACATTATTACTGGATATTACATTCTTAATGTTATCTTACCTTGTGAGTTGGAGAAAGTTTTCACTGCTGTAAGGGCTAGGAATAATGGGTTCTGATATATATAATTGGCAAACAAACCCATGGGGGAGAATGCAACTTTTCTCACTCAGCAAGCTATCATGATCTGGATTCCCTGGCAGGCCAGTGGAAACAGATTCAGTCGTAATTTTCAAAAGGGAACTGAACAAATACTCAAAGGTCTATGTGGAAAACCAGGTGAATGGGATTAATTGGATTGTTTATTTATAGAGATGGCACAGATACACTGGACCAAATAGTCTCCTGATTTATATGATACCTTCATTCTGCTTTTGATATTTTTGTTAGTTTTGGAGCTGTTAATTAAGAATGCCGCAGGCATGATTTGACAATGAAACAAGTCATGGTAATAACAACTATCAGGTTGCCCTAGGAAGTGCCATAACTTAGTGATGAGCCACTGAATTTGTGAAACCTGAGGTGCACAGGGACAGTCAGCCCTGAAGTCAGGAAGAAGCGAGTCCATGACACAAAATATTGCCAGGATGTGGAATGATGTTACGATGTGGTACAACCAAGGACAAATGTGGACTGAACACATATATGCTGAAGCTGATGGAATGCCATTGTGTTCAGTGCTCAATCTGAGGGAATGCTGGTGGGTGTGATTACTGCTGGATCCGAGGGAATGCAAGTGTGTTCACTGCTGGATCTGAGAAAATGTGAGAGTGTTCAAAGTTGGATCTGAGGAAATGTTGGATTTGTGAGAATGCAATTGTGCTCAATGCTGGATACGAGGGAATCTAATCTAATCTAATCTAGTCTAATCTAATCTAATCTAATCTAAATCTAATCTGTTCAATGATAGATATGAGGAAATGCAAGTGGGTTCATTGCTGGATTTGTGGGGCTGTGAATGCATTCAGTGCTGAATGAGTATATAAAACATAGAAGCAGAATTAGACCATATGGCCAATTGAATTTATTCCACCATTCAATCAGGGCTGATATGTTTCTCAACCCCATTCTCCAACCTTCTCCCTGTATTTTTTGATCCATTTATTAATCAAGAACCTATATCACTCTTGTCTTAAATACACTGAACAACTTAGCCTTCACAGCCTTGTGCGGCAATGAGGTTTACAGATACACCATCCTTTGACTCTAGAAATTCCTCCTCATCTCATTTCTAAACGGTTGGGCCTTCACTCTGAGGCTGTGTCCTCAGATCTCAGTTTCTTCCACAAGTGGAAACATCTCCATGTTCACTATATCAGGCCTCTTAGTATTCTGAAAGTTTTAATTAAATACACCCCTCATCCTTCAAAACTCTAACAAATACAGACCTAGTCCTCAACTGTTACTCATATGACAAGTCTTTCATCCCTGGGATCATTCTTGTAAACCTCCTCTGGACATCTCCAATGTCAGCAAATCCTTCCTTAGATATGGGACCCGAAACTGCTCACAATATTCCAATTGCGGTCTGACCAGAGTCTTATACAGCCTCAGCTGTACATCTCTGCTATCATATTGTAGCCATGAAATGAATGCTAATGTTACAATTGCTTTCCTAACTGCCAACTGAGCCTGCATGTTAACCTTAAGAGAATCCTGAACTCCAATTCTTTAGTCCAAATTTCTAAAGCCTTTCCCTGTTTAGAAAATAATCTAAGCCTCCATTCTTCCTACCAAAGTGCACCATACTTTTTGACATCCCACTTCCATATTCCTAATCTGTCCAAGTACTTCTGCAGCCACACTGCTTTCTCAACACTATATGTTCCTCCACCTACTTTTGTCACATCCGCAAACTTAGCCACAATGTTGTCAGTTCTTTCATTCAGGTCGCTGATGTATAATGTTAAGATACGGCAATAAACCCTTCTGCTAATTAAAACAAACACCCAGAAAAGCTCACCTCGCCTCATAATCTGTTAAAGTATGAGTCTCAGAGGAATCCCCAATTCCAATATTTAAAGAAAAAATAGCAATTTATTCTTTAACTCTAAAAGTGAACATTAAACAAGAATTACTTATAACTCAACCTCCTTTCTCTTAACCACTTATTATCTGCCTCCAACTCTATAATAACATACTGTTCCAATATTATTGAAATATTAAAATTAGATCAACTTAATTTCAAATACACAGCAGCGGTGGTCTCCGGTGTCCTTCCTCCGGCTATAGATCTCCCTGGGTCGCCTTTGGTCTTTTGCTGCAAAGATGTCTCATATGTAATGGGTACCTTTGATAGAGAGTGTTTTGCTTGCAGTTACCCTGATGGTGGCAGTTGTTCACTGTCTGGCTAACTCTCAAAATGCCTGCTTCTTTATACCCCAAACATCTGATCATCTCATTGGTTCGAGGTTGGCAAAAACAATAAATTCAAATTCAATTGGGTTTTAGTATCTTTGGGCATAATTTAAACGGATTGGTTAAATTCGAATTGTTGTGAAAAAAATAGCAACCAAAACCCAGGCATTTGTTTCACAGCCAAATGTTACATAATTTTCAATTTTCTAGTACACTCTGAGACTGCTAGTCAGTCACATGACAGGCGCCTTCAAGCTCTCAGTGTAAGACAGCTTTCACTCTCTGTTAAAGGTACAGTACATGCCTTCATTTTCATAACAATACAGTGAATAGTTGTGATCCCAACCCTGACCCCTACAGAACTTGACTAGTTAGTGGCTACCATTATGAAAAAGGCCCCTTTATCCCCACTCTGCCTTCTGCCTTTCAGCCAATCTTCCATGCATGCCAGTGCCTAACACCCTGGGCTCATAACTATTCTCGTAACCTTCTGAGCAACAACTTGTCAAAGGCCTTCTGGAAATACAAGAAAATCATACCAACTGTCTCTTCTTTGTCTAACTTGCTCAGTAACTCCTCAGACTTTTAACAGTTTGTCAGGTATGACCTCCCCTTGATGAAGCCATGTTGACTTCCACCATACACGTCCAATTACTCCGCACCTCCTCTCTAATATTGGACTCTGAAATCTTACCAATGACTGAGCTAACCTATAGTATCTCACTTTCTGCCTTTTTCTTTTCTTAAGCAGAGATGTTATGTTAGTCATTTTCCAATCCTCTGTGACCTCCTGATGCCTGTTATTCCTGAAGGATCACCACCAACCTCAGCCAACACCTTCAGAGCTGTAGTCTCGGTGATTTATTCAGCTTCCCCAGCAACTTCTCTTCAGTGATATCCACTACCCTTATCTATGTCCCCTAACTCTCTTGAAATTCTGGTATGTTGCTGGTGGATTCCACTATGAAAACTGATGCAAAGTACTTATTCTGTTCCACTGTCATTTATTTATTCCAGCCTCATTTTCCGATGGCCCAATATCTAATCTTGTCTCTTACCTTTTAGATATCTAAAAAAAAACTTGCAATTTTCTTTTATATTATGAGCTAGCTTGCTCTCATATTTCAGCTTCTGCCCCCTTATTGCTTTTATGGTCATCCATTGCCGATTTTTAAAGGCTTCCTAATCCTCTGGTACTTAAAAGTCAACCATGTTGCTGTGGATCTGGGTATGGATGGCACAGCTACTGAAGGTGCTGACTCTCCCCGGAATGCAAATTCTGAAGCTGCTTGGATATTTAGTCCCCAGCCCTGATCCCCTTGCAGCCAATTGTCTGTGATATCCATAACATCGTACACACTAATTTCAATCTGTGCCATGAGCTAATCTAACTTGTTCCGTATACTTTCTGTCCTAATAATTGTTGTGGAAACATCAGTAACCATTGCTGAGCCCTATCGCTGCCCTTTTAACATTTTCAATGCAATTGAACCTACCTTCCCTGACTAGTTAGTTCAAGGCCCTATCCACACCCTAGTTATGTGATTTGCAAAGACTCTGATTCCAGCATGATTCAGGTGGATCCCGTTCCATTGCAACTGCTCTGGCCAGGACCGTAAGAACATAAGAACAAGGAGCAGGAGTAGGCCAAAGGCCCTTTGAGCCTGTTCCGTCATTCAGTAAGATCATGGCTAATCTTTTCATGGGCTGAGCTCTACTTGCCCATGTTTCACTATATCTCTTAATTCCTCTATTTTTCAAACAAGTATCTACCTTAGTTTTAAAAGCGATTACTGAAGTAGCATCAACTACTTCCCCAGGCAAGGAATTCCATCGATTAATAACCCTCTGGGTGAAGAAGTTCCTTCTCAGTTTGGTTCTAAACCTGCTTCCTCTAATCTTGAGGCCATGTCCTCTTGTCCTAGTTTCATCTACCAGTGGAAACAGCCTATCTATTTCTATTTTATTGATTTCCTTCATAATTTTATGTAATTCCATAAGTTTCCATCCCTCATTCTTCTAAATTCCAATGAATATAATCCCAGTCTACTCAGCCTCTCCTCATAAGCCAACCCCCTCAACTCCGGAATCAATCTAGTGAACCTCCTCTGCATCCCCTTCAGTGTCAGTACATCCTTTCTCAAGTAAGGAGACCAAACTGCACACAGCACTCCAGGTGTGGCCTACCAGCACCCTGTACAGCTGCAACATTACCTCTCTGTTTTTAACCTCAACCTCTTTAGCAATTAAGGAGAAAATTCCATTTGCCTTCCTAATTATTTGTTGTAACTGCAGACCAACCTTCTATGATTCATGCACAAGGACACCCTGGTCCCTCTGCAAATCAGCATGCTGCAACTTCTTGCCATTCAAGTAATAATCTATTTTGCTGTTAATGTATGACTTCACATTTACTAACATTGTATTCCATCTGCCAGACCTTTTCCCACTCACTCAATGTATCTATGTTCTTCTGTAAACTTTGCTCTGCCACTCATCTTAGTGTCATTGGCAAGTTCTGACACTGTACACGTGGTCCTCAACTCCATATTGTAAATAATTGTGGTCCCAACACCGATCCCTGAGGCTCACCACTAGTCACTGAGTACCAGCCAAAATAGCACTCATTTATCCCACTTCTTGCTTCCTGTCAGTGAACTAATCCTCTATCCGCACTAATACTGTACCCCTAACACCATGCATCCTTATCTTAGGCAGCAGCGAAATGTGCGGCACCTTGTCAAAGGCTTTTTGGAAATCTAGGTACACTACATCCACTGGGCTCCTATTGCCCCTATTGCTTGAAATGTCTTCATAGAATTCCAAAAGATTTGCAAAGCATGACATGCCCTTCATGACTCCATGCTGCATCGTTACGATGGGACAATTTCTTTTGAGATGCCTTGCTTTTTCTCCCTTGGTAATAGATTCAAGCATCTTCCCCACTGCAGAGGTTAAGCTCACTGGTCTATAATTCCCCATGTTTTGTCTACTTCCCATTTTAAACAATGGCGTCAGATTTGCTATTTTCCAATCTGCTGGGACTGCCCCAGAGTCCAGGGAATTTTGGAAAATTACGCTAGTCCACCTGCTATTTCTCCCGCCATCTCTTATAGTACCCTGGGATACATTCCATCAGGGCTAGGAGACTTGTCTATCCTTAGCTCCATTAGCTTACCCAATGCTAGCTCTTCCGTAATAATAATTGTTTCCAGGTCCTCACCTATCTTTGTCTCTTTGTCATTTACTGGCATGTTATTAGTATCCTCCACTGTGAAGACTGATACAAAGTACCTATTAAATGTCTCAGCCATTTCATCATACCCCATAAGAAACTACAGAAGGTTGTGTGCACAGCCCAGGCTATTATGTAAGCCAACCTTTCATCCATGGGCTCCATTTACACCTTTCGTTGCCAAGGAATGACTGTCAACATCATCAAAGACCCATCCCACCAGAGCAGCGAGCACTGGAGCAGCCTGAGCAGCATGTGGGCTATGACCCCAGGAACACCATGAGCAGTGAGCCCTGGTACAGCATGTATGCTGCACGCCCCAGAGCAGCACTTGGGGAATCAACCCCATAGCAGGTAGCGCATCCCGGGTGGAGACCAGCACAGGGTAGGCAGTCTTGGCACTTACCATGGAGCAGCGGAGTAGTTTTTTTTAGATTACCTATAGTGCGGAAACAGGCCCTTCAGCCCAACCATTCCCCACTGACCCTCCGAAGAGTAACCCACCCAGACCCATTTCCCTCAGTCGAATGCACCTAGCACTATGGACAATTTAGCATGGCTAATTCACCTGACATCTTTGGACTGTGGGAGAAAACCGGAGCACCCGGAGGAAACCCACGCAGACCCGGGTGGAATGTGCAAATTCCACAAAGACAGTCGCCTGAGGCTGGAATCAAACCTGGGACCCTGGTGCTGTGGGGCAGCCCGTGTTGATATGGAGCGGTCTGGGGCTTGAAGTCAAGCAAGGATGGCTGTTGAACTGAGGACTGGCACGAGCAGTCAGACCACGTGTGGGGGTCCTGCACTGAGTTGCTACACTGTTGGCCTCATTCCTGATGAAGGGCTTTTGCCCAAAACATTGATTCTCCTGCTCCTCAGATGCTGCCTGACCTGCTGTGCTTTTCCATCACTACACTCTCGACTCTAATCTCCAGCATCTGCCGTCCTCACTTTCGCCCTGTTACACTGTAATGTCTATTAGAAATTTCCTACCTTCTGAATGTCAACCCTTTAATGTTGTCCTATTTTTAATTTATTGTTCAACTCTCTAAATCATGCAACTACTTTTGTTGCTCAGCTGTATCCAAGAATTGTACCTAAGTACTTATACCTAAGATGTCACCATAAGAAGCCGATATTGGAAATGCTTTTCACTGTCCTCCTACAATGGAGTACACGTGACAATAAAATGATATTGGATGTTGTTTTGTAATGATCTCCTACAGCCTCTTCCATCAGGCAGATAATACAGAAGCTTGAACACATGCACCAGCAGGTTGAAGAATAGCATCTCCCCTGCCATTATTAGACAGATGAATGGACTCTCTAACTTCAAATAATGTTGATCTTGTTAATGTTGCTGTTCACATCCTGTGCAGTGTAACCTGTATGCCTCACTCTGTCCATGTTTTATTCACCCTATGACCTGTATCTCCTTGCTTACTATGATCTGCCTGTACTGTTCACAAACAAAGCTTTTCACTGTACTTGGGTACACCTGACAATAAATCAACTCAAATCAAATCAACAGCTCACTCCTTACCCACTACAGGTGCCAATAGTCCCATGAATTCAAACCCATTTCTCCCACACCAATCTTTTGAGTTACATGTTTACCGCTTTAATCTTGTTGACTCTCTGCCAATTAGCTTGTGACTGAGGTTGTAATCAAAGATTTTTTTTGGTTCTCCTTTTTACTTTAGCCTTTAAGTGCTCATACTCCCTCCATAGAAGCTCTTTCCTCTTTCTACCTATATTGTTGATACCTACGTAACCCACAACAACTGCATCTTTCTTCTCTCACTCCAAGTTCCTCTGCAGCCCAGATGAGAATTTCCTGAACCTGGGCACCAGACAGGCAACACAGCTTTCAGGACTCTCAATCCTGGCTGCAGAGGACAGTGTCAATTCCCCTGACTTTACTATCCCTGATTACAACTAAATTTCTCTTCTCTCATTTGCTTGAATGGCTCCCTGTGCTATGGTGCTATGCTCTGTTTTCTCATCCTACCTATAGCCCCCACTGTCATCCACACAGGAAGCAAGTAACTCAAAACTGTTACACAAGTTCAAGGGCTGAGACTCATTCAGTGCTACCTGCCAAATCCCTACCTACCTGTCACACCCTCCTGTCCCTGACTACTGACTTCATGCAATACAAATGCGTTCAGTGCTTGATTTGAGAGAATGCCATTCTGTTTAGTGCTGGATCTGATGGAATGAGAGGGTCTTTGTTGCTGTACCTGATGGAATGAGATTATGTTCATTGCTGGATTTGAGGGATTCCGAGTGCATTTAGTGCTCAATCTGGGGAAATGTACTTGTATTCAGTGCTGGATGTGTGGGAATGAGAGTGTGCTCAATGCTGAGCCTGAGGGATTTTGAGTGTGATGATTGCTAAATTTGAGGGATTACGATCGCATTCAATACTGCCTTCACCTGACTGCCTGTTATTTTTCTGAATTTTAGGATAATAAATGGAGGAATCTGTTTGTTGCAAGATGAGGATCCGAGGGTGAGGACAGAAGCTGCCAAGTTTGCTACTCAGGTGCACCTGTTATCTGACAGCAGCGGTGAGCAGTTAACTCACTTTCAGCCCAACAGAGCTCTGCTCTTTCTGCTTGAGTTCCTGTTGCAGAATTGTTGGGACTGCAAGCAAATATTTGAAGTTTTGATGCAGTACGTCCCAGCTATAGATGTGGCTGCAATCCTGGTTGAACTAAGGAGTGACAAGTAAGTTTGGGTTTGATTCCTAGATGAGTATAATAGTTAAGGCAAATTACCTTCAAACCTGGTTGAGTACATGGAACTATGATGTCATTACAAAAATTTGATTGAGCAAAGGGCAGGACGGGCACCTTAACATTCCAGGGTTTAGATGCTTCAGGCATGATAGAGAGGGGCATAAAAAGGGTGGGCAAATTGGGCATACTGATTAAGGAGAATGTCAGAGCTTCACTAAGAGAGGGGATCTTGGAGGGCTCATTCAGAGAGGCCGTATGGCTAGAACTCGGGAAGAAAAAAGGTGAAATCACTTTGATCAGATTATACTTTGGGCCTCCTAGTTTGTGAATAACCAGGGAGAATTAGAGGAGCAAATATATAAACAGATTGTGGAAAGATGTTAAAACAACAGGGGTTGTGATAGTGGGTGATTTAATGTTCCCTACTATTCACTGGGACTTCCTCAGTGTCAGAGGCTTAACTGGGGCGAAATTTGTTAAATGCATCCAGGATAGATTCTGGAAACAATATGTAGATAGTGCAATGAGGGGTGGGTCTGTACTAGACCTTGTACTGGGTAATTGAAGTTTCAGTGGAGGAGCATTTTGGGATCAATGATCATAATTCCATAAGTTTGAAGATTGTTATGGGAATGGATGACCAAAATAGAAATTGCTGGAAAGGCTCAGCAGGTTTGTCAGTATCTATGGAGAGAAGTAAGAGTTAATGTTTCAAATTGAGTGAGACCTGCTCAAAACTTGACTCGAAATGTGAACTCTTAGATGCTGCCAGAACTGCTGAGCTTTTCCAGCAGTTTCTGTTTTTGTTTCTATTTACAACACCTGCAGTTTTTTCGCTTTTTATTAATGGAAAAGGATAGACTGTTCTTTGGATAAAAGTGCTGTATTGGGGGAAGGCTAATTATGATAATTTTAGGCAGGAACTGTGACTTATGGAATTAGATTCCCTACAGTATGGAAACAGGCCCTTTGGCCCAACAAGTCCACACCGACCCTCCGAAGAGCAACCCACCCAGACCCATTCCCCTGTCTGATCCACCTAACACTAAGGGCAATTTAGCATGGCCAATTCATCTAACCCGCACATCTTTAGACTCTGGGAGGAAACCGGAGCACCCGGAGGAAACCCACGCAGACACGGGGGAAATGTACAAACTCCACACAGACAGTTGCCTGAGGTGGGAATTGAACCCAGGTCCCTGGTGCTGTGAGGCAGCAGTGCTTGCCACCGTGCCGCCCCAAAAGCTTTTAAAAGCCAGTTGACCACAGTTCAGGACCCTTCACCATCATCCTGTATCTCCTACATTTGAGCCAATTTTGTATCCAAATGGCTAGTTCTTCCTGTATTCCTCTGATCTAACCTTGTTAACCCGGCTACCATGCAGAACCTTGTGGAATGCTAACTGAAGACCATATAGACAAAGCCATGTTGACTGTCCCTAATAAATCCTTGCCTTTCCAAATACGTGGACATCCTGCCCCTTAGAGTCCCCTCCAAAACTTGTCCACCACTGATGTCAGGCTCACCGGTCTATAGTTCCCTGGCTTTTCCTTACTATAGTGGCACCAGGTTAGTCAACTTCCAGTCTTCTGACCCCCACCCGTGACTATCAATGATATAAATACCTCAGAGGTAAGGGGCCAAGCAGTCACTTCCCTAGCTTATCACAGAGTTCTAAGGTATGCCTGATATAGTCCCGGGGATAAAACACATCCAGCAGCTCCTTTCTGTAACATGGAGACTGTTCAAGATATTGCTATTGATTTCCCCAAGTTTCTAGCTTCCGTCTCTTATACAGATCACTTCTCTCCCAGAAGAGATTCCAATGATGCAAAAGTGTGTATCATTCGCCATTGCATCAGCCCCTTAGCCACACATCATCTGCGCTATCCTCCTATTCCTACTCTCACTAGCACATGGCACTGGGAGTAATCCAGATATTTCAACCCTCAAAAACCTACTTTTGAACCTCCTGCCTGATTTCCTATATTCTCTCCTCAGAACTTAGATTACTTACAGTGTGGAAACAGGCCCTTCGGCCCAACAAGTCCACACCGACCCGCCGAAGCGTATACCACCCAGACCCATACTCCTACACTTACCCTTTCACCTAACACTACGGACAATTTAGCATGGTCAATTCACCTAACCTGCATATTTTTGGATTGTGGGAGGAAACCGGAGCACCTGGAGGAAACCCACGCAGACACAGGGAGAATGTGCAAACTCCACACAGAGAGTCGCCTGAGGCGGGAATTGAACCCGGGTCTCTGGCGCTGTGAGGCAGCAGTGCTAACTTTGCCCGTTCTTTTTCCCATCTCATTCGTTCCAATATGTGCAACAACCTCCTGCTAATCAGTCTCCTCTTTGAGAATATTCTGTACTCTCTCTGAGACCTCCTTGACCCTGGCAGGCAACAATACCTTGTTGCCTGCCACTGAAAAGACCAACGGTCCCCCTGATAGAGAGTTCTCTATCAAAGTTGATCACTTGGAACTGATGTACCCCTCATTGCTGTAGACCCAGTCTCAGTACCAGAAATCTGGCTGTCAATGTTACATTCCCCTGGGAGTCCGTCACCCACTACAATTTCCAAAGCAGCGTGTCTGTTTGAGATGGCCATAACCACAGGAAGTTCCTGCACTACCTACCTACTTACCTATCCTACCTTTCCTGGTGGTAATCCATGTACCCACTGTATCTGCAGTTTTTCTACCTTCCTGAAACATCCATCACACCCCCAGGTTCTGTAAATTCCTCATTGCCTCTAACTGCCGCTCCAATTCACAAGCAAACGTACTTCCTGCAATCATAATCATCAGTAACATTGAAATTCTCCCTAATCTCCCACGTCTGACAGGAAGACAGTAGTAGTTTATTCGTTTATGTGTTCTTTGCCAGGTAATTAATCTTCTATCCATGCTGATTTATTGCCTGCTACACCAAGCATTTTTACTTAATGCAATAACACCTGACATGGCATTTAATCAAATATCTCCTAGAAATTAAAGTACAATCTGTTGACATACTCCCCTTTGTCCATTGCATACGTTACTCCTTCAAGTAATTCTAGAGATTAATTCTTTTTGACAAAACCATGCTGGCTCTTCCTGAATAACTTGATTTTTTTTTTCTCTCTAAGTTCTCAGCTATAATCCCTTAAAAGGTTGAGTCCAACACTTGCACCATAACAGACATCAAGTTAACTGGCCTATATTTTCCTTTTTTCTACCTCTCTCTTTTTTTTGAATAGAGGAGTTATATTTGCTAAATTGTACAGTGATGGACTCTTTCCTGAACCAAGGCAATTCTGCAAAATTAGCACCAATGCATCAACTCACCTGTTAGCAACATCTTTTAAAGACCCTAGTATGATGTCTGTCTGAACCCTGAGACTTGTTGTCCTGCAAACAGCTCCTGTGATTTCCAACAGAGATATATTGGCTCTGTGCCCATCCATCTGCAGTAACCTCTGTATCATCAGTAAAAAAGGGAAAGGGAAGCAGAAAGTGATTATCCATTCTTCAGTCAGAAATACTGCAAGGTTTAGAGCTGGTTAGGATCCAGGAGTTAGGTCACTGGTACTGATGATTGTCATTGCATTTCAGAGCAACAAATCTATACGAGGAGGATGAACCAAATGTCTTTGCCGAACCAACTGTGTTTGCTACAATCCTGCTGCCTTTTCTTCTCCGAATAGTAGAAAAGTGGGAGAGTTCTGCAGCCGGTCATGGATGGCTTGAGGCCTGGGCCATAGAAAACCACTCAGACCTTGTGAGGAATATGAAACAGCTTAACCAGAGATGGACGCAAGGTCAGAGTGATTCGAGGTTATTACTGTTAACCCAAGCCAAATCATCACACCCCACTAATCTCTATTTTAAGTGTCGACTTTGCCCTTCCACACTCTGTGACAATGCATCACACACTGGCCTTTCATACTCTGGGACAGTAAGTTACACATTGACCTTTCACATTCTGGGACTGTACATCATACATTGTTCTTTCACTCTCTGGGACAGTGTCCTACATGGTGTCGTAGAAGCAGACCCTTCAGTCCAACTCGTCCATACCAACCAGACATCCTTAATTAATCTAGTCATTTGCCAGCATTTGGCCCATATCCCTTTAAAACCTTCCTATTCCTGTACCTTCCCACCTGGATGCCATTTAAATATAATTGTACCAACCTCCACTACTTCCCTTTGGCGGTACATTCTATGCATGCACCACCCTCTGCGTGAAAAAGTTGTCCCTTAGGTCCCTTTTAAATCTTTGCTCTCTCACCTTAAATCTATGCCTCTAGTTTTGGACTGCGCTACCTTGGGAAAAAGACTTTGTCTATTTATCCTATCCATGCCCCTCATGATTTTTAAAAACTGTATAAGGTCACCCCTCAGCCTCCGACGCTCCAGGGAAAACAGCCCCAGCCTATTCAGCCTCTCCCTGTAGCTCAAACCCTCCAACTCTGGCAACATCCTTGTAAATCTTTTCTTTCAAGTGTAACAACATCTTTCTTGAAGCAGGTAGACCAGATTTGAATTTAATATTCCAAAAGTGGCCTAACCAATGTCTTGTACAGCCACAACATGATATCCCAACACCTATGCTCAATGCACTGACCAATAAAGGCAAGCGTAGCAAACACCTTCTTCCTCTCCTGTCTACCTATGACTGCTTAAGGAACTGTGAACTTGTACCTAAGGTCTCTTCGTTCAGCAACCTTCCCCAGGATCCTATCATAAAGTGTATACATTCTACCCTGATTTGCCTGACCAAAATGCAATACCTCATGTTTATCTAACTTAAATTCCATCTGCCTCTCCTCACCCATTGGCCCATCTAATTAAGGTCCCATTGTACTCTGAAATAACTTCCTTCACTTCCGTTAAACTACCAATTTTGGTGTCAGCTGCAAGCTTGCTTAACCATATCTCCTACATTCACATCCAAATCATTTACATAAACAACAAAAATCAGTGGACCCAGCACACCACTGTCAGAGGCCTCCAGTCCAAAAAGTAACTCTCTACCACTAGCCTGGTTCTCCTACCTTCAAGCCTGGTGCTCCTACCTATCCAGATGACGTGCTGTCCCTGGATTCTTGCTGATCTAATCTTGCTAACTAGTCTACTACTCAGAACCTTATCGAATGCCTTACTCAAGTCCATATAGACAATGTACGCAGCTCTGCCTTCACCACCCTTTCACACCTTAAGACAGTACAACACACATTGCTCTTTCACACTCTGGGACAGTGCATTACTCCGTGTTCTTTCACACTCTGGAATGGTACATTGTGCTCCACCTTTTGACAGTTCTTTCGGTCTGTAGGATCGTGTGTACACCTTGTCCTTTCCTTTCTCACCCTCTCTGTTCACACTCGAGGATAGTAGGTTAGAGATGTTGCTGTTATGTTGTTTGCAGTAGTCCTGGCCAATAATAATCTCCTTTCTGTTGCAGGGATCTTTCTAGTCGAATGCTTAAATGTTCTGGCTGCTGCCAACTTTTACCCTGCACTTGTGGGACTTCTTGTGAGACTGAATGTTCTCTTCCATCATCTTCAAACGCTTGAATCTCTCAATGTGGACACATCTGACATTGGTGGCCCTTCATACAGACTGCAGGCTGACCTGGAGCAACTGCACGGACTAATCACCCAGGCTGGATTAATCCCAGTCAGTATGGGATTAGATACATGGAAGAAATCAATCACTGGGAGGTGACAATATATCAAATTATAGATTTTCAACAGCACCTCTGAACAGTGACCTTATCTCCCACCATCACCCCCTGCAACTGCCTTACACATAATCGCAGTGGAGTCATTGCCTCACTCAAAAGCACAAGAAATAGGAACAGTAGACAATTATGGACTGCAATGCTGTTATGAACACAACTGATCTTACAGTTTCACCTCCACTTTCCTGCCTGTTCCCCATATCAATTCCCCGAAGGACCAAAAGTCTCTACATTCCAGCCACAGATATGTTCAGCAGTAGAGTTTCCACAATCTTCTGGAGCAGAGTATTTCAAAAATTCACAACCCTTTGAAGTAATTTCTCCTCATCTCTGTCCTAATTGCTACACCCTTTTATTATGACTGTGACTCCAGACTTCTAGATTCCTCAGCCAGAAGAACTCACTGATGGTGTCAACCCTTTCAAGCTTATGAATCACAATGAGATACACCAGTCGCACAGACTGAGTGGAGTCATCATGAAGTATGGTTTTCCTCAACTCACACTCCGGTTTTCACATTTCAACTTTTTAAAATTAAGCACGTTGTAAAATCATTCCAGGTGAAATCAAAGATGGAATTTATTAACAAAATATTCAAATCGCAGTGGAATTTCTTTGCTACTTCATAAACACATGCAAACACTCACGACATTAAGGAAGATAGGACATTAGCACTGAAAAAATAAACGACTGACCATACCTCCAAGGACATTCCTCAGAGTATTTCCAACACCCAACTATCTTTAACTGCTTCAGCAATGACCTTCCCTCCATCATAAAGTCAGAACTTGGAATGTTCTCTGATGATTGCACAATTTTCAGCACCATTTTTGACTCTTTAGATACTGAAGCAGTTCATACCCATATGCAGCAGGATCTGCACAGTTTCTAAATTTTAGCTGATAGGTAGCAAATAACATTCACACCACACAATTGCAGGCAATGCCCATCTCCAACAAAAGATAATCTAATCCTTGCCCCTTAGTATTACCATCACTGAACCTCACACTATCAACATCTTGGAATGATTCCAATTAAACCTGTTGGACTATAACCTGGTGTTGTGTGATTTTTAACTTTGAATATCTTGGAAGTTATCATTGACAGCTTGTGCCTAGGACACAACCCTGAGGAACTTGTGCAGAGATGTCCTGGAGCAGGGATTATACATCTTCATATATACTTTGTATGACTCCAGTCAATGGAGAGTTTCCCTTTGGCTTCATTCTTACCTTGGTGTCCCACATCTTTGCTATTGAAGTTAACAATCATAGGGTAACATTTCCCATCAACAATAGCAACAATTTAACCAGTTTAGTTAGAAGTGAGAAGGTGAAGGGAATATTTAATAGAGATCTTTGAAATTGTGAAGACAATTGATTTGTAAAAAATTAAAGGCATAACATAGAATGATAGAATCCCCACCGTGTGGAAGCAGGCCTTTCGGCCCATCGAGTCCGCACTGACTCTCCGACGAGCATCCTACCTAGACTCACCCCATACCCTGTCCACCTGCATTTCCTGAGGCTAATCCACCTAACCTACACATCTTTGGATACTATGGGCAATTTAGCATGGTGAGTCCATCTAACCTGAAACCATCTTTGGATTGTGGGGAAAGATTTTGGTCTCTCATATCAAGGAAAATCATACTGGCGTTGCAGGCACTGCAGAATTCGCTAAACTGATCCCAGGTATGCAGGAGCTGTTGTTCAAGGAGAATGGATTTTAAATTCAATTAATAAAACAATCTGAAGTTGAATAATAGTCTCAGTAATGGTGGTTGTGATAGCATCGCTTGTTGAAAATGAAGGGCCATCTGTTTCACTAATACCATTGAGGGAAAGAAATCTGCCATCCTTATCTGGTCCAGCCTACATGTGATGCTTTGCAGTTGACTCTTAATTGCCCTGTGAACGTGCCAAGATTGCCACACAGCTCGAGAGCAATTAAAGATGGTCAGCAAATGGTAGCCTCAGCAATGCCCATGTTACATATAAAATTAATGGATAGTTTTTTGATTTCATTTTTTGTAGGATGTGGTTATAGCTGCTTGGCCAGCATGTAATGCTCATCCCGAGTTGCCCTTGAGACGATGGTGGTGAGCTGCTGTCTTGAGCCGCTGCAGTCCACATGCTGTGAAATGACCCATAATGCTATTAGGGAGGGAATGCCACGATCGTGACCCAGGCCTTGAGTGTCATTGGAGCTGCACTCATCCAGGCAGTTAGAGAGTATTTTATCACACTCTTTACTTATAATTTTTTTAAATGCTGGAACAGGCTTTGGGCAGTAGACTCCCCAGCCTTTGACCTGCTCTTGTAGCCACAATATTTATATGGCTGGCCCCATTCAGTTACCGGTCAATGGTGACTTACAACGTAGTTGACGATGCTCTCCACCGCCTCTCCTCCACTTCCCACTCCTCCGCCTTTGAACCCCGCCCCTCCAATCGTCACCAGGACAGAACCCCATTGGTCCTCACCTACCACCCCACCAACCTCCAGATACATCGTATCATCCTTCGACATTTCCGTCACCTCCAAACAGACCCCACCACCAAGGATATATTTCCCTCCCCTCCCCTATCAGCGTTCCAGAAAGACCACTCCCTCCATGACTTCCTCATCAGGTCCACACCCCCCACCAACCCGACCTCCACTCCCGGCACCTTCCCCTGCAAACGCAAGAAATGCAAAACTTGCGCCCACACCTCCCCCCTCACCTCCCTCCAAGCCCCCAATGGATCCTTCCATATCCATCACAAATTCACCTGCACCTCCACACACATCATTTACTGCATCAGCTGCACCCGATGTGGCCTCCTCTACATTGGGGAGACAGGCCGCTTACTTGCGGAACGTTTCAGAGAACACCTCTGGGACACCCGCACCAACCAACCCAACTGCCCCGTGGCTGAACACTTTAACTCCCCCTCCCACTCTGCCAAGGATATGCAGGTCCTTGGCCTCCTCCATCGCCAGACCATGGTAACACGACGCCTGGAGGAAGAGCGCCTCATCTTCTGCCTAGGAACCCTCCAACCACAAGGGATGAATGCAGATTTCTCCAGCTTTCTCATTTACCCTCCCCCCACCTTATCTCAGTCCCAACCCTCGGACTCAGCACTGCCTTCTTGACCTGCAATCTTCCCGACCTCTCCGGCCTATCACCTTAACCTCCTACCGCATTCCCAACCCCCCTCCCCCAAGTCCCTCCTCCCTACCTTTTATCTTAGCCAGTTTGGCACACCCTCCTCATTCCTGAAGAAGAGCTTATGCCCGAAACGTCAATTCTCCTGCTCCTTGGATGCTGCCTGACCTGCTGCGCTTTTCCAGCAACACATTTTTCAGCCAAGATGTTGATAGTGTGAGGTTCAGTGCTGGTAATGCCATGGGGCAAGGATTAGATTATCTTTTGTTGGAGATGGGCATTGCCTGCATTTGTGTGGTGTGAATGTTGTTTGCTACCTATCAGCCAAAATTTAGAAACTGTGCAGATCCTGCTGCATATGGGTATGAACTGCTTCAGTATCTAAAGAGTCAAAAATGGTACTGAAAATTGTGCAATCATCAGAGAACATTTCAACTTTTAACTTTATGATGGAGGGAAGGTCATTGCTGAAGCAGCTAAAGATAGTTGGGTCTTGGACAATACTCTAAGGAATTAAGGCTCCTGCAATGCAGAGATAGTGGTGAGCCAACAGTCAGTGTTCAAGTCCCACTAGTCCAGAAGTGGGCAATAACATCTCTTAACAGATTGTTTAGGAAAATATCTACGCTGAGGAACTCCTGCAGAGATGTCCTGGAGCTGAAATGATGAGTCAAGTGCAGTTGTAAGAAATGCAGTGATGAAAATGTCAGTGTCATGTGAACTGAGGTAGGAGTTGATTGCAGCTGTTGTGGAGTTGGGAATTGATAGTCTCAGCTGACACATGATAGGAAACTCATCTTGGAATCTGTTACACCAAGGTGTTTAGAACAGTTCAGTTCAGGTTCAAACATTTGCCAAGGTGTGTGATAGGGAGGTGATGGCATTGTGATATTATCGCTAAACTATTAATCCAGAAATTCAGCTAATGTTCTGGTGACCCGGATTCTAATCCCACTATGGCAGATGGTGGAATTTGAATTCAGTTTAAAAAAATCTGGCATTAAGAATCTACTGATGACCATGAAACCATTATTGATTGCCTTTCCTGAAGGACATTAGTGAGCCAGATGGGATTTTCTGACAATGTGGTTGACTCTCAACTGCCCTCTGAAATCATCTAACAAGCCACTCAGTCTCAGCAAAGAAATGAAACTGGACTGACTACCTGACATTGACTTAGGCAGCAGAAACAGCCCTGTCAACCCTGCAAAGTCCTCCTTACTAACTTATGGGGATGCATGCCAAAATTGGGAGAGCTGTCTTTCAGACTAATCAAGCAACAGCCTGACATAGTAAACTCACAACACTCTACTTACAATGTCCCAGGCACCACTATCACCATCCCTGGTTATGTTTTGTTCCACTGGCAGGACAGATCCAGCAGATGTGGTGGCATCATGGTATGCAGTAGAGAGTGAGTTGCCTGGGAGTCTTCAACATTGACTCCAGACCCCATGAAATCTCATGGCTTCAGGTTAAACATGAGCAAGGAAGCATGCTGATTACCACATGCTGTCCTTCCTTGCTAGTAAATCAGTACTCCTCCACTTAGAACAACACATGAAAGAGGCATTAAGGGTGACAAAGGTGCAAAATGTACTCTGGTGGACAATACAATGTCCACCACAAAGAATGGCTCAGTGGCAGCACTACTGATTAAGTTGAACTGGTCTTAAATGACATAGCTGCTAGACTGGGTCTGCCACAGGAAGTGAAGCAGTCAACATGAGATAAAAACATACTTAACCTCATACATGCCAATTTGCTGGCTGAAGATGCATCTGTCCATGCCAGTATTAGTAATAATGACCACCACACAGCCCTTGTGGAGTCAAAGCCTTGCCTTCACATTGAGGATACCCTCCAAAGTGTTGTGCGGCATGATCTAAATGTTAAATGTGCTAAATGACTCAGACTTGGAACAGGTCAAGCAACTTAAGACTTGGCATCCATGAGGCTCGGTGGGACATGAACAGCAGCAGAAATTTACTCCAACACAATCTGCAACCTCATGGCCCAGCATATCTACCACTCAACCATTACAATCAAGCCCAGGGAACAACCCTGGTTCAATGGAGATTGCAGGAGGGCATACCAAGAGCAGCACCAGTCTTACCTAAAATGGGGTGTCAATTTGGTATCGCTACCAAACAGGACTATTTGCATGCCACACAACATAAGCTGCAAGTGATAGACAGAACTAAACAATTCCATACCAACAGATCAGGTCTAAGCTCTGTAGATATTGCAAAAGCTATGGGCCCTGACAACAGTACAGTTACAATGCTGGCATTTATGCAGCAATGTCCAGGTATGTCCTGTACATTGGTTATGGCTGTTAGAGAACAGTCAGCTCAGCTCCTGAACATCTCAGCAGGAGTTCCTCATGGTGGTGTCCTAGGTTTAACCATCTTCAGCTGCTTCATCAATGACTTTCCCTCCATCATAAAGTCAGAAATGAGAATGTTCAGCAATGATTAAAAGTTCACCATTCACAACTCAACAGTCCATTTTGAAAAGCAACAAGACCTAGACAATATCCAGGCTTTGGCTGACAAGTGGCAAGTAACATTTGCGCCACACAAATGACAGGCGATGACCATCTCCAGTAAGAGACAATCTCACCACAACCCCATAACATTCAATGGCATTACCATCACTGAATCCCCAACTGTCAACATCCTGGAGGTTATCATTGACCATAAACTCAACTGGACTTGCCACATAAACACAGTGGCTATAAGAGCAGGTCAGAGGCTAGGGATATTGCAGCAAATAACTCACCTTGTGACTCCCCAAGAATGTCTATCGTTTACAAAATATAATTCAGCACTGATAAAGTGTTCCCCACTTGCCTGGATGAGTGCAGATCCAACAAGACCCAACAAGCTTGATACCATCTAGGACAAAGTATCTGGCTTGATTGGTACCACATTCCTACAGTTTCCTCCCTAAGGATGTGGTGGGTCACCCTACAGTTTAAGGACTCTAGTGCTTCGAGTTGAAGCTGATGATCACCTTCTCAAGGGAAATAGGGATGCGCAAGAAATAATGGTAAATCAGTGGCGCTCACATCCCAAGAGTGAATATAAAAAAAAGGAGATGGTAGCTAAGGAAAAGAGTTTGATTGTTCTGAGAATGACTGGCAGAGTCTGAGTGTGTGCTTTTATTTTTGTTTTCCTGCAGACTGTAATCCCCACAGTTAAGTGTGGGCTCAGATTACAATCTTCCACTATTTCAATTGCATCTCCCCACACAGGAACACAGATCTAGTTAACTGCATCGAGCAGCAGTTTCCAGCATTTGATGTCCTCAGAGACTTTCTCAACTGACATTTTCTCGATCAAGAATGTTTGTCACTGTTAAGTATGGAGGTAGGTGGAAGTTCCTGGTTACTCCATGCCCATTTGGATTTGGATTTGATTGATGTGGCTGTGTTGCTCACATTGTGAAACCTCTATTATGCTAGACAAACCAGATAAACTGCTGAGGCCAGCAGTGTAGGGATGAGAAATATTCACAAGGGAAGGATCTAACTGACAGATTTCATAGAAACTATTTCCGTTGGTTTGGGATTTGGAACAAAAGCTCTTAATGTGAACAGCAACTTGTATTTGTATAGCCTCTTTTAAGTCATAACGTCCCAAGTTACTCTACATGGTACTAAAAAAGGACAGTTGTTAACCAGCCTGCTGAGGCAATATTGAGGTGATGAACAAAGTTTGGTCAAAGTGGCAGCTTTCAGTGAGCATTTCAAAGGAAAAGAGAGGGAGACTAAGACAAAGAGATTTAAATTGTATCCCAACATCTATATCTCAGCAGCTGGGGGCACTACCACAGCGATTAAAATGAGAAAGTCACGAGAGGCCAGAAGTAGAGGAGATTACGCAGGTAAAGAGGGATAGATCATGCAGGGAATTTTAAAATTGAGGCATTGTTTGGGACCCAGTATCAATGAATAAACACAGAGGTGTTAGGGGACTTTACGTAAGTAAGGAGAAGGGCAGCAAAGGTTTGGATGAGGTCAGTTTTATCGAGGGTAGAACCTAAAAGAATGGTCATGAGTGCAAATAAGTCACAGAGGTGGAGGAGAGAGAGTAGATCTCAGTGTTGGTGCAGACCTGTGGTGGAAGCTGATCTCCAGATCAACTTTCACACCAAGGTTCTAAACAGCCTTATTCAATTTAAGACCATGGCCAGTACAGTAAGTCCCTGTTTAATGTTGTGTTTTAGCTTTGCTCCGTCAATGAGGTGTGTATTCTCATTTAATATTGCAAGATTTGTTTTAAAAAATTCTCGCAATCAATCTGTTCTGAGACATTATTACACACCACTTGGAGCAGGTTGTTTTCATCATCTGATACACAGCTGTATGACCTAGACAATACCATTTTAGTGTGACCTCTCCCCCTCCCTGACTCTCCAACCTCTGACCTCTCCCCCTTCCTGATCCCAAACCTGTGAACTCTCTCCCTCCCTGACTCTCCAACCTCTGACCTCTCCCCTTTCCTGATCCCAAATCTGTGATCTCTTCCCCAAACCTCCTATCACACTCCCTGGCAGTCCAACTAGTGACCTCTTGCCCTCCCTGATCCTTCTACTAATGATCTTTCTCCTTTCGTGAGTGTCTGAAATGCAGCCTCCCCAACCCCTTGTCTGTAAGACCATGAATCAGAGGGTCAGGGAGAGGATTAGTCTTCAATGACCAGCATTTATTGCCTGTGCTTAGTTGCCTTTGAGAAAGTGGTGAGCTGCCTTCTTAAACTATTGCAGCGCATGTGCTGTAGGTTGCCCCACAATGCCCTTGGGGAGGGATTTCCAGTATTTTGACATAGTGACAGTGATGGGGTATGTGGCTTGGAGGAGAACTTGGAGAAGGTGGTGTTCCCATGTATCTGCTGCCCTTGTCCTTCTAGATGGAAGTTGTCTTAGGTTTGGAAGGTGCTCTTTCATGATCTTTGGCGAATTTCTGGAGTGCATTTCACAGATAGTACACACTGCTGCTACTGAGTATTGGTGGTAGAGGGAGTGGATGTGGTACCAGTCAAGTGGGCTGCTTTGTCCTTGATAGGGTCAAGCTTCTTGAATGTTGCTTCTACCTGGTTTGGCTTGTGACCTAACACAGGGTGAGGCTGCCTCTGTTTGCAAACAACTTGGTGGAGGCAGTTGCAGAGGACAAGCTGTGATGGGCGTTGGAGCTGACTCCTGCAAAAGGAACAACCGTTAACATACCCATGTACATCCCATGCCAAAGATGCTGCTTTTGACCACACCTCCAGATATCTTAACTTGTAAAACCACTGAGGACTAGACTAGTCAAACTCAGTCGATCTTTGCTGTATTAATTGATGCATGGGTTTTCTGTGTATACCCTACCAACTCTCTCTCTCACACACACAGTTAGATTCTGAGCTGAACTCCCTTAGTATTCACACATATCCTGCAGTATTTTCCAGATGAGACAAAATAGTGAAGCCACAGGAAGTATACTTGGCTTCTTAAGAAAAGGCAACTGCTTCTGACCTCGGGGCAGAATAGCTCCGGTTGGTGGAGAGTTCTCATGATATCTACCTTGCTGTTTAAAGTTAATTATTTTAGTTTGTTCATTTAATGTTGAGAGTCATTGGTTTGACTAGCATTTATTTTCCATCCCAAAACACCCTGGAAAAGATGGTGGTGAGCTGCCTTCTTGAACAACTACAATCTATATGATATAAGGACACCCAAAATGTGTTTAGATAGGGGATTCCAGGATTTTAACTCAGCCACATTGAAGGAAGGCAAATTGGATTGCGGAATACAGGGTTAACGGTAGGGTTCTTAGTGAGGTGGAGTAACAGAGGGATCTTGGGGTTTATGTTCATAGGTCTTTGAAAGTTGCCACTCAGGTGGATAGAGCTTGTAAGAAGGCCTATGGTGTATTAGTGTTCATTAGCAGAGAGATTGAATTCAAGAGTCGTGAAGTGATGTTGCAACTGTACAGGACTTTGGTTAGGCCACATTTGGAGTACTGTGTGCAGTTCTGGTCGCCTCACTTTAGGAAGGATGTGGAAGCTTTGGAGAGGGTGCAGAGAAGATTTACCAGGATGTTGCCTGGAATGGAGAATAGGTCGTACGAGGATAGGTTGAGAGTGCTAGGCCTTTTCTCATTTGAACGGCGAAGGATGAGGGGTGACTTGATAGAGGTTTATAAGATGATCAGAGGAATAGATAGAGTAGACAGTCAGAAACTTTTTCCCCGGGTACAACAGAGTGTTACAAGGGGACATAAATTTAAGGTGAAGGGTTGAAGGTATAGGGGAGATGTCAGGGGTGGGTTCTTTACCCAGAGTGTGGTGGGGGCATGGAATGCGCTGCCTGTGGGAGTGGCAGAGTCAGAATCTTTGGTGACCTTTAAGCGGCAATTGGATGGGTACATGGATAGGTGCTTAAGCTAGGACAAATGTTCGGCACAACATCGTGGGCTGAAGGGCCTGTTCTGTGCTGTATTGTTCTATCTTCTATGAAGGCAATGCACCCAAGGGGGTGAGTGGCTTTCAGAGGAACTTGCAGCTGGTTGAGAGGCTATGATTCTGCTGCCCTGGTCTTTCTAGATGTTCATGGTCGCAGGTTTGGAAGATAATGTTGAAGGAGCCTTAGTGAGTTATTGCATTGCATATTTTAGAAGGAACATCTTGTTAATTCTGTGGACTGTATTAAACACCACCTAATATGATGATGCAGTTATGGACTTCACAGGGATGGTGGCAGCAAAACAAAGTCCAGAGAACTCCTCCATAATGCTGAGCAGTTGTGAAGATTCATGATGCAACAGTGCAGATTGCTGCCACTGTGTCACTGGTGAATGGGGTACCAGTCAAGTGAACTGCTTTGTGTGAAGGGTATTGATCTTTTGGAATGCTGTAAGTGGAGAGTGGAGGATATTTCATTATGTAGGAATGCTGAACTTAGGAGTAGTAGGTCTTTCAGCCCTATGAACCTGCTCCACCATTTAATAAGATCATGGCTGAACTCCACTTTCCTTTCTGCACCTCATAATCCTTGACTCCTTTGTCTGTCAAAAATCTAATGCATAAATAAAACATTGTGTTAGCATTGTTTCTCTGAGTTTACTCTTGATTCCTATTGATTCCAACTTTGCTCAGGCTCCTTCATGCTACTCAGTCAAATGTAACCTTGAAGGCAAGGGCTGGCACTCTCACCTCACCCCCTGGAGTTCAGTTCTTTTGTGCATGAAAAGCTGTGTGGCCTTGGTGAAATGCTTCTGAATGTTAGTGAGCGGGTTATTGAGAAGCAAGTGCTACTTATAGCATTGTTGATGGCCCTTTTCATTGCTGCTGATCAAGAATAGACTGGTTTGCTGATAATAGGCAAGTTGGATTTGTCCTGCTTTTTGTGTACAGGGCATGTCTGGGCAATTTGCCACATTGTGTGTGTTGTTATCGCATAGTAACCAAGATCAGTCTTGTCACATCTACATAGTGCCACGTGTATCGAGATATTATCGCCATAGCTGCATTAAATGTGCAGAGGATGTCACACTTTTGATAATGTTCCAGCATTAATTCAGCTGTAAGCAGAGTGTTCAGATCTGCAGTAAACCTGTAACCCGACAGTTTTTGTGCCTGAAGAAGGTTCACTAACATTAACACTGTATTCTGATCACAGATGCTGCCAGACTTGCTGAGTTCTTCCAGCCTTTTTTTTGTTTGTTTTATACCCAGACATTGTTGGCACTACTGCCCTGACTTAGCTTTTCAGTTTTACTACAGCTGTAAAGAGACAGAGAAACCTTAGATGGAACAAGGTACTAGCAGCCAGTCAATGTCAACAAACCTGTAGCCAATTAACTTCTGCCACTTAATGGTGCTGCTGTTTGTCCTCTGAGGCTCTGGGAGATATGTTATTGTTTGCACTGCAGAATTGAACTGAAGTAACCTCGAACCAGTGTGACAGTACTATGGCTTTAAGAGGTGTATTTTGATCTGCTTTTTTTACGGAGAGGTTGAGAAAGAGGTGGTCAGTGGTCTTTTTCAAACCAACAACTTAAACAGCCTGTGAGGCCTTGAGGTTTTATTTTTAAAGTTTGAACACAACATCTTAAAAATAAGAAAACGTTGGGGTCTAGGTTATCTTCTTAATATAGAACAAAGAAAATTACAGCACAGGTACAGGCCCTTCGGCCCTCCAGGCCTGCGCCAATCGTCCACTGATAACACATTCCAGGCCTTCACCACCCTCTGCGTAAAGAACTTTCCACGCATATCTCCCCTAAACTTATCCCCTTTCACCTTGAACTTGTCACCTCTAGTAATTGAGTCCCCCACTTTGAGAAAGAGCTTCTTTCTATCCACCTTGTCTATATCTCTCATGATTTTGTAGACCTCAATCAGGTCCCCCTCAACCTCCATTTTGCTAATGAAAATAATCCTAATCTACTCAACCTGTCCTCATAGCTATCACCTTCCATATCAGGCAACATTCTGGTGAACCGCCTCTGCACCCTCTCCAAAGCATCCCCATTCTTTTGGTAATGTGGCGACCAGAACTGTACACGGTATTCCAAATGTGGCCGAAACAAAGTCATATACAACTATAACATGACCTGCGAACTCTTGTACTCAACAGCCCATCCGATGAAGGAAAGCATGCCGTATGCCTTCTTGACCACTCTATCAAGCTGTGTTGCCACCTTCAGGGTACATGGACCTGAACACCCAGATCTCTCTGTATATCATTTTTCCCCAGGGCTTTTCCATTTACCATATAGTTCACTCTTGAATTGGATCACTCACATGTACTCAGATTGAACTCCATCAGTCATTTCTCTGCCAAACTCTCCAATCTATCTATATTCTGCCGCATTCTTTGACAGTCCCTTTCGCTATCTGTTACTCCACCAATCTTAGTGCCATCTGCAAACTTGCTAATCATTCCACCTATATCTTCCTCCACATCATTTTTGTATATCATAAACAACAGTGGATCCCTATGGAGCACCACTGGTCACAGTTCTCCATTTTGAGAAACTCCCTTCCACTACTGCTCTCTGTCTCCTGTTGCCTAGTCAGTTCTCTATCAATGTAGGGGAGAAAGTGAGGTCTGCAGATGCTGGAGATCAGAGCTGAAAATGTGTTGCTGGAAAAGCGCAGCAGGTCAGGCAGCATCCAAGGAACAGGAGAATCGAGGTTTCGGGCATAAGCCCTTCTTCAGGAATGGCTAAGCCTGAAGAAGGGCTTATGCCCGAAACATCGATTCTCCTCTCTATCAATGTAGCCAGTATACCCTGGACCCCATGCGATTTCACATTCTCCATCAGCCTACCATGGGGACCCTCATGAAACGCCTTACTGAAGTCCATGTATATGACATAGAGTCATAGAGATGTACAGCACGGAAACAGACCCTTCGGTCCAACTCGTCCATGCCAACCAGAAATCCCTACTCAATCTAGTCCCACCTGCCAGCACCTGGCCCATATCCCTCCAAACCCTTCCTATTCATATACCCATCCAAAGCCTTTTAAATGTTGCAATTGTACCAGCCTCCACCACTTCCTCTGGCAGCTCATTCCATACATGTACCACCCTCTGCGTGAAAAAGTTGCCTCTTAGGGACTCCCCCACCCCAGGGAAAATAATTTATCCTATCCATGCCCCTCATGATTTTGTAAACCGCAATGAGGTCACTCCTCAACCTCTGATGCTCCAGGGAAAACAGCCCCAGCCTATTCAGCCTTTCCCTATCGCTCAAATCCTCCAACCCTGGCAATATCCTTGTAAATCTTTTCTGAACCCTTTCAAGTTTCACAACATCTTTCTGATAGGAAGGAGACCAGAATTGCACACAATATTCCAACAGTGGTCTAACCAATGTGCTGCACAGCCACAGCATGACCTCCCACCCCTGTACTCAATACCCTGACCAATAAAGGAAAGCATACCAAACGCTTTCTTCACTATCCTATCTACATGCAACTTCACTTTTAAGGAGCTATGAACCTGCACTCCAAGGTCTCTTTGTTCAGCAACACTCCCTAGGACCTTAACATTAAGTGTATAAGTCCTGCTAAGATTTGCTTTCCCAAAATGCAGCACCTCGCATTTATCTGAATTAAACTCCATCTGCCACTTCTCAGCTCATTGGCCCATCTGATCAAGAACATGTTAGAACATAGAAGAATACAGCGCAGTACAGGCCCTTTGGCCCTCGATGTTGCGCCGATCCAAGCCCACCTAACCTATACTAACCCACTATCCTCCATATACCTATCCAATGCCCGCTTAAATGCCCATAAAGAGGGAGAGTCCACCACTGCTACTGGCAGGGCATTCCATGAACTTACGACTCGCTGAGTGAAGAACCTACCCCTAACTTCAGTCCTATATCTACCCCCCCTTAATTTAAAGCTATGCCCCCTTGTAATACCCGACTCCATACGCGGGAAAAGGTTCACACTGTCAACCCTATCTAACCCCCTAATCATCTTGTACACCTCAATCAAGTCACCCCTAAACCTTCTTTTCTCTAATGAAAACAGCCCCAAGTGTCTCAGTCTTTCCTCATACAATCTTCCTTCCATACCAGGCAACATCCTGGTAAACCTCCTCTGCACCCGTTCCAGTGCCTCCACATCCTTCCTATAGTATGGCGACCAAAACTGCACACAATATTCCAGATGCGGCCGCACCAGAGTCTTATACAACTGCATCATGACCTCAGGACTCCGGAACTCAATTCCTCTACCAATAAAAGCCAGTACGCCATATGCCTTCCTCACCGCACTATTTACCTGGGTGGCAACTTTCAGAGATCTGTGTACATGGACACCAAGATCCCTCTGCTCATCCACACTACCAAGTATCCGACCATTAGCCCAGTACCCCATCTTTTTGTTATTCTTCCCAAAGTGAATCACCTCACACTTAGCTACATTGAATTCCATTTGCCACCTTTCTGCCCAGCTCTGCAGCTTCTCTATATCCTGCTGTAACCTGCCACATCCTTCCTCACTGTCAACAACTCCTCCGACTTTCGTATCATCCGCAAACTTGCTCACCCAACCTTCTAACCCCTCTTCCAGGTCATTTATAAAAATGACAAACAGCAATGGTCCCAAAACAGATCCTTGCGGAACACCGCTAGTGACGGCACTCCATGAAGAAACTTTGCCATCAACTACTACCCTCTGTCTTCTTCCATCCAGCCAATTCCTAATCCAAACCTCCAACTCACCCTCAATGCCATATCTCCGTATTTTCCGCAGTACCCTACCATGGGGAACCTTATCAAACGCCTTACTAAAATCCATATATACCACATCTACCGCTTTCCCCTCATCAACCTCCTTCGTCACCTTTTCAAAGAATTCAATAAGGTTTGTGAGGCACGACCTGCCCTTCACAAAACCATGCTGACTATCCTTGATCACATTATTCCTATCCAGATGTGCATAAATCCTATCCCTTCCAATTCTCTCTAAGACTTTGCCCACAACAGAAGTGAGACTCACCGGCCTATAGTTACTAGGGTTATCCCTACTCCCCTTTTTGAACAAGGGAACCACATTTGCTATCCTCCAGTCTTCTGGCACTACTCCTGTAGACAAAGAGGACATAAAAATCAAGGCCAATGGCTCTGCAATCTCCTCCCTTGCTTCCCAGAGAATCCTAGGATAAATGCCATCAGGCCCAGGGGACTTATCTATTTTCACCTTTTCCAGGATTTCCAACACTTCTTCTCTACATACCTCAAAGCCATCCATTCTACTTATTTGTGACTCAGTATTCACATCGACGACAATGCCCTGTTCCTGAGTAAATACTGAAGAAAAGTATTCATTCAGTGTCTCCCCAATCTCTTCCGCCTCCACACGCAACTTCCCACTACTATCCTTGACTGGACCTATTCCTACCCTAGTCATTCTTTTATTCCTAACATACCTATAGAAAGCCTTAGGGTTTTCCCTAATCCTACCAACTAAGGACCTTTCATGTCCCCTCATTGCTGCTCTTAGCTTTCTCTTCAGGTCCTTCCTGGCTACCCTATAACTCTCAATCGCCCCAATTGAACCTTCACGTCTCATCTTGAGATAGGCCGCCCTCTTCCATTTAACAAGGGATTCCAATTCCTTATTAAACCACGGCTCCCTCGCACGACCCTTTCCTCCCTGCCTGACAGGTACATAATTATCAAGGACACTCAATAGTTGCTCCTTGAACAAGCTCCACATATCATTTACACTCTTGCCTTGGAGTCTACTTTTCCAAGCCACACATCCTAAGTCATGCCTCACTGCATCATAATTTCCCTGACCCCAGCTATAACTCTTGCCCTGTAGTACACACTTATCCCTCTCCATCACGAGAGTAAAAATCACCGAATTATGGTCACTATCCCCAAAGTGCTCACCTACCTCTAATTCTAACACCTGGCCTGGTTCGTTACCCAGAACCAAATCCAGTATGGCCTCACCTCTTGTTGGCCTGTCTACATATTGTGTCAGGAAACTCTCCTGCACACATTGAACAAACACTGACCCATCTAACGAACTTGAGCTACAGCTTTCCCAATCAATATCAGGAAAGTTAAAGTCCCCCATAACAACTACCCTATTACTGTCACTCATCTCCTGAATCACCTTCCCTATCCTTTCTTCAATGATTCTAGGACTATTAGGAAGCCTGTAAAAGACTCCTAACAGGGTGACCTCACCTTTCCTATTCCTAACCTCAGCCCAAACTACCTCAGATGGCAAGGCCTCATCCATCGTCCTTTCCACCACTGTAATACTATCTTTGACAAGCAATGCCACACCTCCCCCTCTTTTACCCCCACCTCTGACCCTACTAAAACATTTAAATCCTGGAACCTGCAACAGCCAATCCTGTCCCTGTTCTAGCCATGTCTCCGTAATAGCCACAACATCGAGGTCCCAGGTACCAACCCACGCTGCAAGTTCACCTACCTTATTTCGTATACTTCTTGCATTGAAGTATACACACTTCAAGCCACTTTCCTGTTTACAGGCACCCTCCTTGGAAATTGATGCCATGTTCCTAACCTCCCTACACTCCAGGCCCTGCACCCTGAAGCTACAATCTGGGTTCCCATGCCCCTGCAGAGTTAGTTTAAACCCCCCCCAAGAGCACTAGCAAACCTCCCCCCAAGGATACTGGTGCCCCTCAGGTTCAGGTGTAGTCCATCCTGTTTATAGAGGTCCCACCGTCCCCAGAAAGAACCCCAGTTATCCAAAAACCGGAATCCCTCCCTCCTGCACCATCCCTGTAGCCACGCATTTAAGTGTTCTCTTTCCCTATTCCTCGAATCTCTATCACGTGGCACGGGTAACAAACCAGAGACAACAACTCTGTTCGTTCTAACTCTGAGCTTCCAACCTAGCTCCCTGAAAGCCTGTCTAACATCCTCGGCACTCGTCCTACCTATGTCGTTGGTGCCAATATGGACCACGACTTCGGGCTGCTCCCCCTCCCCCTCCAGGACCCGGAAAACACGATCAGAGACATCACGTACCCTTGCACCTGGGAGGCAACATACCAAACGTGAGTCTCTCTCGTTCCCACAAAACCGCCTATCTGTGCCCCGAACTATCGAGTCCCCAATTACTACTGCTCTGCTCTTCTTCACCCTTCCCTTCTGAGTAACGGGGACAGGCTCCGTGCTAGAGACCTGAGCCCCGTTACTTACCCCTGGTAAGTCATCCCCCCCACAAGTATCCAAAATGGTATACTTGTTCTTGAGGGGAACGGCCGCAGGGGGTCCCTGCACTGGCTGCTTCCTCCCAGTCCCCCTCACTGTCACCCATCTATCTGCCATCTTTGGAGTTACTACTTCCCTATAACTCTGATCTATGACCCCCTCTGCCTCCCGAATGATCCGAAGTTCATCCAACTCCAGCTCCAGTTCCCTAACACGGTCTTGGAGGAGCTGGAGATGGGTGCACTTCCTGCAAGTGTAATCGGCAGGGACATCGATGGCATCCCTCACCTCATACATGTTGCAGGAGGAACATTGCACTGCCTTCACTGCCATCCCTCTAAAGCTAACTTTTATTTAAAAAAAAACAAAAAAAACTGGGTCTAAAGAATACAACAAGCAAAATTCAGCACTTACCTACTTACCACAACAGATGTTATTATTAGGTTAGAGGAGGAGGGCGGGTGGGAGGCACTACCCGTGTAGTGCCTCGGGTTCCTCTCCTTCGCGCTTTTAAAGGGGGAAAAAACCTACCCAGGTAAGCTTACACTAACTGCTTCCGGGTCTCGGCTGCCCCTCTGGTCGTCGTCACTTCCCCCTGGTGCTCCCGCTCTTTCTGTGAAGGGAGAGTGAAAGAGAAAAAAAAAACACCGCTGCCCGCTACCGGTAAGTACTTTTAAAACCAAACGGTCTTACCTTCGCTGCTGCTCGCACTGGAAAATTACAAAATGTTGTAATTTTGCTGTCCATCTACAGCCTTTCCCTCATCAATCAACACTGTCGCTTCCTTAAAGAATTCTATTAAGTGGATAAAACATGAACGTCCCTGCACAAACCTATGCTGCCTATTACCGATAAGTCATTTTCTTCCAAATGTAAATAGTTTCTATCCTTCTTCATCTTCTCCAGCAGCTTCCCTACCACTGACATCAGGCTAACCGGTCTACAATTACCTGGATTATTCCTGCTACCCTTCTTAAACAACCGGGACAGCATTAGCAATTCTCCAGTCCTCCGGGACCTCACCCATGTTCAAGAATGGTGCAAAGATATCTGTTAAGGCCCCAGCTATTTCTTCTCTTGCTTCCCTCAGTAACCTGTGAAAGATCCCATCTGGACCCGGGGACTTGTCCACCTTAATGCCTTTTAGAATACCTAACACTTCCTCCCTCTTTGTGCCAACTTGACCTAGAATAATCAAACATCTGTTCCTAACCTCAGCATCTATCATGTCCCTGTCCTCGGTGAATACTGACACAAAGTACTCGTTAAGAATCTCACCCATTTTCTTTGTCTCCACACATAACTTTCCTCCTTTGTCCTTGAGTGGGCCAACCCTTTCTCTAGTTACCCTCTTGCTCCTTATATACGAATAAAAGGCTTTGGGATTTTCCTTAACCCTGTTTGCTGAAGATATTTCATGACCCCTTTTAATCCTCTTAATTCCTTGTTTCAAATCGGTCCTACTTTCCCGGTACTCTTCCAAAGCTTCATCTGTTTTCAGACAGCTAGACCTTATGGATATCCTTCCTTTTTCCTCTTAGCTCGTCTCACAATTTCACCTGTCATCCATGGTTCCCTCATCTTACCATTTCTATCCCTCATTTTCACAGGGACATGTCTGTCCTGCACTCTCTTTAAAAGCTTCCCACATCAAATGTGGATTTACCCTCAAAAAGCTGCTCCCAATCCACATTCCCCAGCTCCTGCTGAATTTTGCTACAGTTAGCCTTCCCCCAAAATAGCACCCTTCCTTTAGGACCACTCTAGTCTTTGTCCATGAATATTATGAAATTGTGATCACTATTCCCAAACTAATTTCCTGCTGAAACTTCAAACACCTGGTTGGGCTCATTTCCTAACACCAGGTCCAGTATGGCCCCTTCTCAAGTTGGACTATTTACATGCTACTCTCGAAAACCCTCCTGGATGCTCCTCACAAATCCTGCTTCATCTAGACGTGTAACACTAAGTGAATCCCAATGTTGGGAAAATTAAAATCTCCAATCACCACCACTTTTGGTTGCTCCTACATCTTTCCATAATCTGTCTACATATTTGTACCTCTATCTGACGCTCGCTGTCATGAGCCTGTAGTACAGCTCCAACATTGTTACCACACCCTTCCTATTGCTCTGCCCATATTAACTCACTTCTCGAGTCCTCCATAGTGCCTCCTTCAGAACAGCTATGATATCCTCTTACCAGTAATGCAACTCCTCCAAGTCTTTTACCTCCCTCTCCATCCTGCCTCTAGCATCGGTATCCTGGGATATTTAGTTACCAACCTTGCCCTTCCCTCAACCAAATCTCAGTAATAGCAATAACATCATATTCCCAGGTACTAATTCAAGCCCTAAGTGCATCTGCCTTACCTATTACACTTTTTGCAGCAAAACAAATGCACCTCAGACCAGCAGTCCCTTTGTGTTCATCATTTGCTCCCTGCCTACTCTCCCCTTAGTCATGCTGACTTCATTATCTAGTTCCTTACAGGCTTTAGTTACTACCTTCTTACTTCCACTAACCTTATTTGGTTCCCATCTCCCTGACAAATTAGTATAAACCCTCCCCAATAGCGTTACCAAAAGCACCCCCAAGGACACTGGTTCCAGTCCTGCCCAAGTGTACACCGTCCAATTTGTAATAATCCCACCTCCCCAAGAACCAGTCCCAATGTCCCAAAACTCTGAAGCCCTCACTCCTGCACCATCTCTCGAGCCATCCTGCCTTTTCTTTCATTTCTACTCTGACTAGCAAGTGGTGCTGGTAGCAATCCAGAGTTATTACCTCTGAGGTCCTACTTTTCAAGTTGGCTCCTATCTCCCTAAATTCGGCTTGTAGGACCCTATCCCATTTATTACCTATTTATTGGTGGCTCTATGCACCATGACAACTGACTGTTCACTCTCCCACAATATTTCAATCTCACTAACACTCAACACTGGAGCCTCCCAGGAGTGCAGACTCAGCCCCTTACTGTACTCACTGTATACCCATGACTGCGTCGCCAAGTACCAGACTAATGCCATTTACACATTCGCTGATGAGACCACCTTAGTCAGTCGAATCTCAGATGGCGACGAAACAGACTACAGACGGGAGGTGGAAGACCTGGGAAAATGGTGCACTGAGAACAACCTAGATCTCAATGCCAACAAAACCAAGGAACTTATTATTGACTTTCAGCGGGATGCTACTCATGCCGCCCCGACACATTAACAGCACAGAGGTGGAACGAGTGAAGAGTGTCAAGCTCCTGGGAGTGGTCATCAACAACAAGCTTTCTTGGACTCTTCATACGGATGCACTGGTTACAAAGGGCCAACAATGTCTCTTGTTCCTCAGGCAGCTGAGGAAATTTGGCATGACGGTGACTACCCTTGCCAACTTTTATAGGTGCACCATCGAGAGCATTCTGTCTGGATGTATCACTACCTGGTATGGCAACCATACCATTCAAGATCGGAGACGGTTACAGAGAGTGGTGAACTCGGCCCGGACAATCACAAAGGCCAACCTCTCATCCATAGAATCCATCTACCGGGCTCGCTGTCAAGGAAAAGTCACCAGCATTCTCAAAGACCCATCCCATCCTGGCAATGCTTTTCTACAACCTCTACCATCGGGGAGAAGGTACAGAAGCCTGAACACTTGTACCAGCTGGTTTCGAAACTGTTCCTACTCTACTGTTGTTCGAATACTGAATGGACTCGCAAACTCTTAACATTCACCTACACCTGTGTTTTTGTTTTTGCTGCTGTTTACCTATTATTTACTTATCAATGCTATTTAACAATGGGATCTGCTTGTATTGCCCGCAAGACAAAGCTTTTCGCTGTGCCTCAGGACACATGGCAATTCAATTCAATTCAATATCCTGCAGACAATCTGAGATATCCCTGACTAGTGCACCTGGGAGGCAACATACCATTCGGGAGTCTCATTTTTGACCACAGAACCGCCTATCTACTCGCTTACAATTGAATCCTCTATGGCTGTAGCCCTTCTACTCTTTTTCCCGCCCTTCTGTACAGCAGAGCCAGCCACGTTGTTATGAACCTGACTACTGCTATCTTCTCCTGGAGATAAAGACATTGAAGTACAATTATCAGAGACCATGATTGATCAAATAGTTGAGGCAAAATAAAAACAGGTAGACATTTTACTTCAGAGAAATTAAGTGAATTACAACACAAAGTTGAAAAACTGATGCAGTTGTATCAAAAAGCATATATAGAAGAAGAATCTGTTTATCCTAGAATGACATTATCTTAAAAATACCATCTTGGTAAGGAAATAGAGACCATCACATATTCAAATGTATGAAAAATGGGCAGAAGTTCGTCACTTTGTATTACTGCTGGGTTATAGAAAGGAAGTATTGCTAATAGCACACAAATTACCAGTAGGAGGTCATTTGGGAATAAGGAAAACTGAAACCAAAGTACAAAAACATTTTTATTGGCCTGGGCTGCATAAAGATGGAGTTGAATTTTGCATGTCATACATGTCAGGTAATTAGAAAACCTCAAGCAGTGGTAACACCAGCACCTTTTAATACCTATTCCTCCATTTGAGGAAGCTTTCACATGGGTCTTTAATTGTATAGGACCCCTACCTAAATCAAAAAGTGGGAATAAGTATTTGTTGTCCATAATGAATATGTCCACTAGATCTCCAGAAGCCAGTCCATTACACAATATCACAGTTAAAAAGATTGTAGAAGAGTTCCTCACATATTTCACTAGATACAGACTACCGACAAAAATACAGTCCGATCAATACAGTCAAATTTTACATCAAAATTATTTAGGGAAGTTATGGACAACTTAGGAATAAGCAAATCCACTGCGTACCATCCAGAATCACAGGGAACCTTAGAATGGTGGCATCAAACTTTAAGACCATGTTGAGAACTTATAGTCAAGACTATCCAGAGGATTGGGATAATGGAATTCCATTTGTACTTTTTGCACATAAGGATGCACCAAATGAATCAACCAAATTCAGTCCATTTTAATTAGTTCTTGGGCATGAGGTGAGAGGACCGCAAAAATTCATTAAGGAGAAATTGAGTCAGAATGAAAACAGATAAGAAATGATAAATTTGTCATTTTGCTAGTAGAGATGAAATATTGGGGTTACTTCCAGTGATAGTCGAACCTTTAAAAGCAAGATTTAATGGGCTTATCAAATTTAAAGGAGCTTTAGTGAAGTGAATTATTTGATAAGAATGTCAGAGGAAAGAAATCTCACAGAGTGTATCATGTGAAAATGGTCCGAGTATTTTGATAGGGAATGAAAGGAAAAGGAGAATGAATCACTTGTTACAACACAGAGTGAAGAACCAACTTCAGAGGACTCTGATTTGACCAATCCTCAAATTAAATTAGACAACAAGCTCCCTCTTGAATACATCTAATGAACTGGCCCCAACAGCTTCCTGTGAGAGAGAATTCCACAGGTTCACAACTCTCCTCTTACTCATCTTAGTCCTGAATGGCCTACCCCTTATTCTATACTGTGACCCCCAGTTCTGGACTTCTCCAACATTGGGAACATGCTTCCAGTATCTAGCCTGTTCAGTCCCATCAGGACTTTATATGTTTCTCTGAGATCTCCCTCATTCTACTAAATTCCAGCGAATATAAACCCAGTCAATCCAGTCTTTCCTCATATGTCAGTCCTGCCATCCTGGGAATCAGTCTGGTGGCCCTTCGCTGGGCTCCCTCAATAACAAGAAAGTCCTTCCTCAGACTAGGAGACCAAAACTGCACACAATACTCAAGGTGTGGCCTCACCAAGGCCCTGTATAACTGCAGCAAGACATCCTTACTCCGATACTCAAATTCTCTCGCTATGAAGGCCAGCATGCCATTAGCTTTCCTCACTGCCTGCTGCACCTGCGTGCCAACCTTCAGTGACTGTTCCACCATGACACCCAGGTCTCAGTGCATCTCACCTTTTCCTAAACTGTCAACATTCAGATAATAATCTGACTTCCTGTTTTTGTGACCAAAATGGATAACCTCACATTTATCCACATTATATTGCATTTGCCCACTCAGCCAGTCTGTCCAAGTCAATCTGCAGCCTCTTCGCATTCTCCTCATAGTATACACTGCTACCCAGCTTAGTGTCATCTGCAGATTTGAGCATGGCACTCAATTCCTTCATCCAAATCGTAAGTGTATATTGTGAATAGCTAAAGTCCCAGCACTGAACCCTGCAGTCCTCGACTCACCTACTATTCTGAAAAGGAGCCATTTATTTTAACTCTCTGCTTCCTGTCTGCTAACCAGTTCTCTATCCATGTCATCACCTACATGAGCTTTAATTTTGCTTATGAATCTCTTATATGGAACGCTGCCAAAAGCTTTTGAAAGTCCAGATAAACAGCATCTACTGATTTCTCATTTTTTACTGATCACATGCTCAAAAAATTCCAGAAGATTTGTCATGATTTCCCTTTCGTGAATCAATGCTGACTAGGACCGATTCTGTCACCACTTTCCAAATGCTCGGTTATTACATCTTTAATGATTAACTCCAGCATTTTCCCGACCACTGATGTTGGGCTAATTGGCCTATAATTCCCCTTTTCTCTCTCCCTCCTTTTATAAAGAGTGGAATTATATAAGTCTTAGAGATATGACTGTATGTCATATCCAGTCATCGAGATGGAAACAGACTCTTCAGTCCAAGTCATTCACGCAACTAGATATCCTAAATTAATCTAGTCCCATTTGCTAGCACTTGGCTCATTTCCATTTAAACCCTTCCTATTCATATACCCATTCAGGTGCCTTTTAAATGTTGTAATTTGTACCAGCCTCCACCACTTCCTCCAGCAGCTCATTCCATAGACACACCACCCTCTGCTTGATAACATTGTCCCTTAGGTCCTTTCTTATATCTTTCCCCTCTCACCCTAGCCCTATGCCCTCAAGTTCTGGATTCCACTATCCCAGGTAAAAGACGTTGTATATTTTTCCCGTCTATGATTTTATAAACCTTTATAAGGTCACCCCTCAGCCTCTGACGCTCCAGAGAAAACAGCCCCAGACAATCCAGTCTCTCCCTATAGCTCAACCCCCCCCCACGCCCAACCCTGGCAACATCCTTGTAAATCTTTTCTGAACCTTTTCAAATTTCACAACATCCTTCCTATAGGAGGGAGAACTGAATTGCACACAACATTCCAAAAAGTGGTCTAATCAATGTCCTGTACAGCTGTAACATGACCTCCCAATTCCAATACTCAGTGCTCTGACCAATAAAGGAAAGCATACCAAACGCCTTCTTCACTACCCTATCTACCTGCGACTCCACTTTCAAGGAACTGTGAACCTTCACTCCAAGGTCTCTTCGTTCATCAACATTCCCCAGGACCTTACCATTAATTGTATAAGTTCTGCTCTGATTTAGTTTTCCAAAATGCAGCACCTCACATTTATCTAAATTAAACTCCATCTGCCACTCCTCAGCCCATTGGCCCATCTGATCAAGATATCATTACACTCTGAAGTAACCTTTGCTAACCATTACACCTCCAATTTTGTTGTCATCTGCAAACTTACTAACCTCCTATGTTCACATCCAAATCATTTATATAAATGTTGAAAAGCAGTGAACCTAGCGCCGATCCTTGTGGCATACCACTGGTCACAGGCCTCCAGTCTATCCATTGGAGTTCTTCCAGAGTTTATAGAATTGTTGAAAATGATCAATAAAGCATCCACTATTTTGAGTGCCACTTTCTTAAGTATTCTGGGATACAGACCATCAGGCCCTGGGGATTAAACAGGTTTTAATCCCATCAATTTCCCCAATACCATTTCCTGACTCATAAGTATTTCCTTCAGACCCTCTGTCCCCTAACATTTCCTGAAGATTATTTATGAAGACAGATCCAAAGTATTTGTTCAACTGGTCTGCCATCTCTTTGTAGTCCATTATGAATTCACTTAATTCTAACTGCAAGGGACCTACATTTGTCTTTGCCAGACAGTTTATGGATTTCCCAATTGTGTGGTGTGCATGGAAGAGCTGGTGATTTTTAATCATCCACGGAAGTAACATTTGGAGCATCTGATAGAATTATTCCGGAACATTTCTATAGATGCTGGAATCCGAACTTAAAACAAAATATGCTGGAAATCAAAGCGAGTCATGCGTCATCCGTGGAGAGAGATCAAGCTAACATTTTGAGTCTTGGTGACTCTTCTTCAGAGCTCTGAAGAAGTCATCTAAACTTGAAACGTTAGCTTGGTCTCTCTCCATGAATACTGCCTGACCTGCTGTGAGTTCCAGCATTTTTTGTTTTCAGTAACAGAATTATTCGATTAACTTAATGGGGTGGGCTTAGTGATAAACATGAGTTTGCAAAAGCCCAAGTCAGGTTCCTGGGCCATGTTATTGGGCATGGACAGATGACCTCACAGGATGTGAAAACAGGTTATTGGAAGGTTTCCCATACCATTTACAAAAAGGTAAGTACCACAATTCCTGGAACTGTGTGGTTCCGATCAAAAATTCATACTAAATTTTCAGTGTGGTTGCACCACTGACTGACTTGATGAAGAAGTGCAGAAAATTTCACTGGACAGAAAAATGTCAGAAGACATTTGACAACCTGAAAGCTGTGTTAGCCACACCTAGGTATGCAGAACTGTGCGAGTAATGTGGACCTTGATTATGTACTCTTGCAAGACTATGATGAGAAGATAGAAAGACCTAATGCATATTTTTCCAAAAGGCTGAATATTCATCAACAGAAATATTCCAAAATTGAGATAGAGAGCTTGAATTTGGTGTTGGCATTGCAACATTTCAGCACTTATTGCCAGTACTGATCATAAGCCCTTATTTAGATGGAGCTTATTATTGCGGCCACTCAATTTGAAAATTATGCACGTGATAGGATGAGAGACTGTAATTGCCAATTATCGTCATGGCTGTGTTGACAGAAAATAAAGATGTTCGGTTGTGGAATAAATGGACTGAAGTGGACTGTAGTAGAGAATGTTTGCATGCTTAGAGTCATGTAATGTACATGTATTGTAGTGTACCATTAGAGTAAGAGGTTTTTTAAAAATGAAGCCATCTTTGTATATTGATGATTTTGTTTTTAAGGGAGGAGATATGATGATGTTGTGGCTTTAAGAGGTGTATTTTGTCCTTTTTTAATGTACAGAGGTTAAGACAGAGATGACAAGCAGTCTGTTTCAAGCCAATAAAGTAAACAGCTTGCAAGGCCTTGGGGCTTTTGTTTCAAAGTTGGAATACAGCGCTTTTAAAAAATTAGAAATAGTTGGGCTCTAGGATATCTTCATAAATTTTGTCATGTAAATAACATCACTGTGGATGCTGGAAATCTGAGACAGAAAATCTGGAGAAACTCAGCAGGACTGGCAGCATCTGTAGACAGAGTTAACATTTTGAGTCTGATATGATTCTTCTAATCTTGTGATCTGTAGCCAGCTTTATTATTTCTGAAGTGTTTAATGCAGTGCCTCTCTTATATCACAGCAGGTCAGACATTGATTCTCAATCATTTTTGTCGAACTGTGAACTTCACAGAACATGTTAAGCAGATGTGTGAATGTGTGCCTGAAGGTATGTAATGGTGATGTAGAGTCGTAGTCATACAGCACAGAAACAGGCCCTTCGATCCAACTCGTCCATGCTGACCAGGTTTCCCAAACTGAACTAGTCCCATTTGCCTGCATTTGGCCATATCCAGCCTTTACTATTCATGTACCTGTCCAAATTTCTTTTAAATGTTGCAATTGTACTCATTTCTACCACTTCCCCTCTGGCAGTTCATTCCTTATATGCACCAGCTGTGTGAAAGAATTGCCCCTCAGACTCCTTTTAAATCTTTTCCTTTTCACCTAAAACCTAAAACTAATGCCCTCTAGTTTTTGACTCCCCTCCCTGGTGAAATGACCTTGACCTGATCTATGCAATAGACAATAGACAATAGGTGCAGGAGTAGGCCATTCTGCCCTTCGAGCCTGCACCACCATTCAATATGATCATGGCTGATCATCCATAATCAATATCCTGTTCCTGCCTTATCTCCATAACCCTTGATTCCACTACCCTTGAGAGCTCTATCCAACTCTTTCTTAAATGAATCCAGAAACTGGGCCTCCACTGACCTCTGGGGCAGAGCATTCCACACAGCCACCACTCTCTGGGTGAAGAAGTTTCTCCTCATCTCTGTCCTAAATGGTCTATCCCGTATTTTTAAGCTGTGTCCTCTGGTTCGGCACTCACCCATCAGCGGGAACATGTTTCCTGCCTCCAGAGTGTCCAATCCTTTAATAATCTTATATGTCTCAATCAGATCCCCTCTCAGTCTTCGAAACTCAAGGGTATACAAGCCCAGTCGCTCCAGTCTTTCAGTGTAAGGTAATCCCGCCATTCCAGGAATTGACCTCGTAAACCTACGCTGCACTCCCTCAATAGCCAGAATGTGTTTCCTCAAATTTGGACACCAGAATTGCACACAGTACTCCAGGTGTGGTCTCACCAGGGCCCTGTATAGCTGCAGAAGAACCTCTTTGCTTCTATACTCAATCCCTCTTGTTATGAAGGCCAGCATGCTATTAGCCTTCTTCACTACCTGCTCTACCTGCATGCTTACCTTCAAGAACACCCAGATCTCTCTGTACTGCCTCTTTACCTAAATTGATTCCATTTAGGTAGTAATCTGCCTTCCTGTTCTTGCCACCAAAGTGGATAACCATACATTTATCAACATTAAACTGCATCTGTCATGCATCTGACCACTCACTTAACTTGTCCAGGTCACCCTGTAATCTCCTAACATCCTCATCACATTTCACCCTGTCACTCAGCTTAGTATCATCAGCAAATTTGCTAATGTTATTGCTAATACCATCTTTTATATCATTAACATATATTGTAAAAAGCTACGGTCCCAGCACTGATCCCCGCGGTACCCCACTGGTCACTGCCTGCCATTCCGAAATGGAGCCATTTATCACTACTCTTTGTTTCCTATCAGCCAACCAACTTTCAATCCAAGTTAGTACTTTGCCCCCAATACCATATGGGAGGAGAAAGTGAGGTCTGCAGATGCTGGAGATCAAAGTTGAAACTTTATTGCTGGAACAGCACAGCAGGTCAGGCAGCATCCAGGGAACAGGAGATTCGACGTTTCGGGCACAGGCCCTTCTTCAGGAATGAGCAGAGAGTGTTCAGCAGGAGAAGATAAAAGGTAGGGAGGAGGGACTTGGAGGAGGGGCGTTGGAAATGTGATAGGTGGAAAGAGGTCAAGGTGAGGGTGATAGGTCGGAGTAGGATGGAGGCGGAGAGGTCAAGAAGAAGACTGCAGGTCAGGAAGGCGGTGCCGGGCTGGAGGGATTCGGCTGAGACATGGTGGTCGAGGGGGGATGAAGAAACTGGTGAAGTCCAAGTTCATCCCCTGTGGTTGGAGGGTTCCCAGTCGGAAGATAAGACGCTCCTCCTCCGACCGTCGCGTTGTTGTGGTTTGGCGGTGGATGAGTCCAATGACCTGCATATCCCCGGTGGAGTGGGAGGGGGAGTTGAAATGCTGTGCTACAGGGTGGTTGGGTTGGTTCGTCCGGGTGGCCCAGAGGTGCTCTCTGAATTGCTCCGCAAGTAGGCGGCCTGTCTCCCCAATATAGAGGAGGCCACACCGGCTGCAGCGGATGCAGTAGATGATGTGTGCTCTCTGAATCGCTCCGCAAGTAGGCGGCCTGTCTCCCCAATATAGAGGAGGCCACACCGGCTGCAGCGGATGCAGTACCCAATACCATATGCCCTAATTTTGCTCACTAACCTCCTATGTGGGACTTTATCAAAAGCTTTCTGAAAGTCCAGGTACACTACATCTACTGGATCTCCCTTGTCCATCTTCAGAGTTACATCCTCAAAAAATTCCAGAAGATTAGTCGAGCGTGATTTCCCCTTCATAAATCCATGCTGACTCTGACCTATCCTGTTACTACTACCCAGATGTGTCGTAATTTCATCCTTTATAATAGACTCCAGCATCTTTCCCATCACTGAGATCAGACCAACTGGTCTATAATTTCCTGTTTTCTCTCTCCCACCTTTCTTAAAAAGTGGTACAACATTAGCCACCCTCCAATCCGCAGGAACTGATCCTGAATCTATCGAACTCTGGAAAATAATCACCAACGCATCCACGATTTCTCGAGCCACCTCCTTCAGTACCCTGGGATGCAGACCATCAGGCCCCGGGGACTTATCAACCTTCAGACCTAACAGTCTCTCCAATTTCTGGCAAATATAAATTCCCTTAAGTTCAGGTCCTTCAGCCACTGTTGTTTCAGGGAGATTGCTTGTGTCTTCCCCAGTGAACACAGATCTGAAGTACCAATTCAATTCTTCTGCCATTTCTTTGTTCCCCGTAATATATTCCCCTGTTTCTGTCTTCAAGGGCCCAATTTTAGTCTTAACCATTTTTTTGCCTTTCACATACCTAAAAAAGCTTTTACTATCCTCCTTTATATTATTGATGGAAATGTGTTGCTGGAAAAGCGCAGCAGGTCAGGCAGCATCTAGGGAACAGGAGAATCGACGTTTAGGGCATTAGCCCAATGCCCGAAACGTCGATTCTCCTGTTCCCTAGATGCTGCCTGACCTGCTGCGCTTTTCCAGCAACACATTTCCATCTCTGATCTCCAGCATCTGCAGACCTCACTTTCTCCTCCTTTATATTATTGGCCAGTTTACCTTCGTACCTCATTTTTTCTCTGCGTATTTCCTTCTTAGTAATCCTCTGTTGTTCTTTAAAAGCTTCCCAGTCCTCCGTTTTCCCACTTATCTTTGCTATGTTATACTTTTTCTCTTTTAACTTTATATGTTTCTTAACTTCCCTCGTCAGCCACGGCCACCCATGCCTCCTCCTGGGATCTTTCTTCCTTTTTGGAATGAACTGATCCTGCAACTTCTGCATTATACACAGAAATATCCGCCATTGTTTCTCCACTGTCATCCCTGCTAAGGTATTGCACCATTGAACTTTGGCCAGCTCCTCCCTCATAGCTCCATAGTTCCCTTTATTCAACAGAAGTATTGTCACTTCCGATTGTACCCTCTCCCTCTCAAATTGCAGATTGAAGCTTATTGTATTATGGTCACTACTTCCCAATGGCTCCTTCACTTCAAGGTCCCTGACCAATTCTGGACCATTTATGCCTTTTGTGAGTTTATAAATGTCTATAAGGTCATCCCTCAGCCTCCTACACTCCAGGGGAAAAGGTCCCAGCCTATCCAGCCTCCCCTTATAACTCAAACCCTCCAGTTTTGATAACATCTTTGTATATCTTTTCTGCACCTTTTCCAGTTTAATAACACTCTTCCTTATAGTAGGGTGACCAGAATTGTAGTCAGGACTGCAGAAGTCGTTTTGTCCAGCTCCAAAATGAGTACAGTAAAGTAAAGTAGCTTTTTTTGTCATTTCTACCATATACAACAGTTACAATAAAAACAATAGAGTGTTCCTCCAGGACCGAGGGTGCTACATGGTCAGCACAAACTAAGCAATCGTACACAGCATAAAATGCATAAGAAGTGCAAAACACGCAAGTATAATAGAAGATTGATAAATAATAGACAATTTTCAGGCAGCAATTCCCAATTCCTGTGCTCTGACCAAGCATGCCAAGCAACGTCTTCAACACCCTGTCTACCTGTGATACCACTTACATAACATACATACAAGAACATAGAACAATACAGCACAGCACAGGCCCTTCGGTCCTCGATATTGCGCTGACATGTGAACTAATCTAAGCCCATCCCCCTACATTATCCCATCATCATCCATGTGCTTATCCAAGGATTGTTTAAATCTCCCTAATGTGACTGAGTTAACTACATTGGCAGGCGGGGTATTCCACACCCTTACCACTCTCTGAATAAAGAACCTGAGTTAAGACATCTATCTTACGTCTATCACCCCTCAATTTGCAGCTATGCCCCCTCATACAAGCTGACATCATCATCCTAGGATAAAGAGTTTCCCTATCTGTCTACCCTATCTAATCCTCTGATCATCTTGTATGTCTCTATCAAATCCTCTCTTAGTCTTCTCTTTCCAATGAGAACAGACCCAAGACTTTCAGCCTTTCCTCATAAGAGCTTCCCTCCAGACCAGGCAACATCCTGGTAAATCTCCTCTGCACCTTTTCCAATGCTTCCCCATTCTTCCTTAGTGGAGTGACCAGAACTGTAAACAATATTCCAAGTGTGGCCGCACTAGCTTTTTGCACAGTTGCAGCATGACATTATGGCTCCGGAACTCAATCTCTCTACCAATAAAACCGTATGCCTTTTTAATAGCACTATCAACCTGGGTGGCAACTTTCAGGGATCTATGTACATGAGCTCCCAAGATCCCTATGCACATCCACACTACCAAGAATCTTTCCATCAACCCAGTATTCTGCCTTCCTATTATTCTTCCCAAAGTGAATCACCTCACATTTATCAGCATTGAACTCCATTTGCCACCTCTCAGCTCTATTCTGCAGTTTATCCAATTTCCCTTGAACCTGCAACATTCTTCCACACTGTCCACTACTCCACCGACTTTAGTGTCATCTGACAACTTACTAATCCATCCATCTATGCCTGTGTCTTAAGTCATTTATAAAAATGACAAACAGCAATGGTCCCAAAACAGATCCTTGTGGCACACCACTAGTAACCGGACTCCAAACTGAATATTTTTCATCAACCACCACTCGCTGCCTTCTTTCAGAAAGCCAGTTTCTAATCCAAACTGCTAAATCACCCTCAATTCCATGCCCCTTCATTTTCTCCAACAGCCTACCATATGGAACCTTATAAAAGGCTTTACTGAAGTCCATGTACACCACGTCAACTGCCCTACCCTCATCTATATGCTTGGACACCTTCTCAAAAAACTCAATGAGGTTTGTGAGACACGACCTGCCCTTGACGAAACCATGTTGAGTATCTACAATCAAATTATTGCTTGCAAGAGATAATAAATCTTATCTCTTATAATCCTTTCCAAAACTTTACCTACAATAGACATAAGGCTCACTGGTCTCTAATTAACTGGGTCATCTCTACTGACCTTCTTGACCAAGGTCACAACATTTGCAATCCTCTAGTCCTCTGGTACTAAACCTGTAGACAATGACGACTCAAAGATCAAAGCCAAAGGCTCCAACACTTCCTCCCTAGCTTCCCAGAGAATCCTCGGATAAATCCCATCCAGCCCAGAGGACTTGTCTACTTTCACTCCTTCTAGAATTGATAACACCTCTTCCTTACTAACCTCGATCCTTTCCAGTCTGATATCTCGTATCTCATTCTTCTCCTCTGCAATATTCTCCTTTTCCTGAGTGAAAACCGATGAGAAGTATTCATTTAGCACCTCTCTGATCTCCACAGGATCCACACACAACTTCCTACTTCTGTCTTTGACTGGCCCTATTCCTACCGTAGACATCCTTTTATTCCTCACATACCAGTAGGTCGGTCTGTTTGACAACACTCCCCAGGGCCCTACAATTACCTGTGCCCTAGTTTGTCTTACTAAAATGCAACACCTTGTATTTATCTAAATTAAACTCCATCTGCCACTCCTTGGCGCATTGGCCCAGTTGATCAAGATCTCATTGTACTCTTAACTATACTTTTTCATTATCCACTATATCATCAATTCTGGTGTCATCAGCAAATTTACTAACTATGGCTGCTATGTATGGAGAAGGTTGACCAGCGTGACATTCTCATTTGTGACTTTCCAAATATGGGCACAATAAAAGAAAAGGAGTGAAATAGGATTGCAAGTTACGTAGCTGAAAGCAAGGAGCAACCAGAAAGAATGGAGGTCTTATATTTTGAATAGAACGTCTTTACATTTGATCAAGTATTATTGGGAAATTATCACTTTCAGAATGTAGTAAATATGGCAACTTGTTATCACACAGTTTTTAGTCATAGAGACATGCAGCATGGAAACTGACCCTTCGGTCCAACCAGTCCATGCCGAACATGTTCCCAAATTAATCAAGTTCTGTCTGCCTGCGCTTGGCCAATATCCCTCGCGTTCTCTGGCAGTTCATTCCACACACAAACCATTTGCTGTGTAAAAAGGTTTCCCTCATGTCTTTTTTAAATCTTTCTCCTTTCACGTCAAAAATATGCCCCTAATTTTGAACTCCCCCACCCTGGGAAAAGACCTTTCTCATCCTCTCATGATTTTATAAACCTCAATAATGTCATCCTTCAATCTCCTACATTCCAGTGAAAATAGTCCCAGCCTTTCCGGTCTATTTTTATATCTTAAATTCTCCATTCCTGGCAACATCCTGGTAAATCTTTTCTAAACCCTCTCCAGTTTAATTATATCCTTCCTATAATAGGGTAACCAAATCTTCACAGTATTCCAGAAAAGGCTTCATCAATGTCCTGTAGAACCTCAACATAATGTCCCAACTCCTATACTCAGGTCTGAGCAATGAAGGCAAGTGTGCTCAACACCTTCTTAACCACTCTGTTTACCTGTGACACAAATTTCAAAGAATTATATACCTGAACCCCAAGATCTCTCTGTTCTACAAAACTACCCAGGGCCCTACCATTAATTATATCAGTCCTGTGCTTGATTGTATCACCAAAATGAAATACCTCACATTTATCCAAATTAAACTCCATCAGTCACTCCTCAGCTCATTGACACAATTGATCAAGATTTCTTTATAATCATAGATAACCTTCTTCACTGTCCACTATACGAGCAATTTTGGTGTTATCCACAAACTTACTAACCATGTCTCCTACATTCTCATCCAAATCATTTTATATGGGCAGATAATGGTTTGTAGTTGAGATTTGTGCTGTGGGATCAATATTATCTCAGACGCCAGGATATCTGACCTCTCTGATTTTGAAATAGTGCCATTGGATCTTTTACATCCATCTGAGGGAACTGACCAGTCTTCAGTTTATTGCCTCAGTAAAGTACAACACCTCACAACAGTGCAGCAGTCCTCAGTATTCCACAGCACGTCAGCTTAAATGATGTGCTCAATTCCTGGATTGGGGCTTGAATCCTCACGTTCTGACTCCTCGATAAGGAAACTGACCACTGATCTGAAGTTGACTTATTCTTGCATAGGCGGGTCTTGGAGGGTTGGGAAAGGGGGGAGGTGGGCTGTGAGCGGCTGTCCTCAGATGGAGGGGTGAAATCAGGTGTGAATTCAAATCGGATCTTAGATTCTTCTTCCTACTTCCCGGTTCTAGCTTGCATCGACCTGACTGATGAATCTGGGAACTTAATGAATCTCAGCCTGCAACAAAACTCCCAGAAATTTGTCAACGACATCCTGAAAGAACGTGAGAGATATATTCTCATCAAAGTGATTAGTGAGTAAATTCAGAGCCTGTTTAATGAGCATTATTTCAAATAATAGCCAATGACTTTCGACTTTAGGGCTCCCTTGGCAAGACTGATAGAGTTCAACTATTTCCACTAGAACATAGAACAAGACAGCACAGAACAGGCCCTTCAGCCCACGATGTTGTGCCGAACATTTGTCCTAGCTTAAGCACCCATGCATGTACCTATCCAATTGCCGCTTAAAGGTCACCAATGATTCTGACTCTGCCACTCCCACAGGCAGCGCATTCCATGCCCCCACCACTCTCTGGGTAAAGAACCCACCCCTGACATCTCCCCTATACCTTCCACCCTTCACCTTAAATTTATGTCCCCTTGTAACACTCTGTTGTACCCGGGGAAAAAGTCTCTGACTGTCTACTCTATCTATTCCCCTGATCCTCTTATAAACCTCTATCAAGTCACCCCTCATCCTTCGTCTTTCCAATGAGAAAAGGCCTAGCACTCTCAACCTATCCTCGTACGACCTATTCTCCATTCTAGGCAACATCCTGGTAAATCTCCTCTGCACCCTCTCCAAAGCTTCCACATCTTTCCTAAAATGAGGCGACCAGAACTGCACACAGTACTCCAAATGTGGCCTAACCAAAGTCCTGTACAGCTGCAACATCACTTCACGACTCTTGAATTCAATCCCTCTGCTAATGAACGCTAATACACCATAGGCCTTCTTACAAGCTCTTCTTACTAGGAAACGGTCATGAAACAAACTTTAAGTAATGGGCAGATTACCAGATAATGGCTTAACAGTCAATATGAAACTGTGGTTAAAGCTCTACCTAAATGGTGTGAACTGTCAGGAATCCATATTCCAATTCAAAAGGACAGCCCCATTTCCCAAGGCTGGTGGATCCAGAGGCAAAGGATAATCGGTTAACCATTTTGAAATGAGATGTCAAGAAATTCCAAGGACTAGTGACTCTCAAATTTTCCATCCCGATGAGCTGGGAATGTTCAGTCAAGACTGAGACTTTTGGACTCCAAGGGGACCAAGAGATTTAGGGATCTGAGGAGAAGGTGGAGTTGATTGAAAATTGGTCATGATGTATTGAATGGTGGAACAGGCTTAAGAAGCTCTGTGATCTGCTTCTGTTTCTTATGTCAGTTTGAGATGGGTAATGTTTATGCCAGTTGGAATGAATATATTTGGTGAGGGTGTATTTGATTATATTTATTACAAGCATACCAACTATAGCAGACAGAGGCCATTGACTTTTTTTTTAACCAAGAATCTATCTGCCCCCATCTTAAAAATATCAAATGGCACCATCTTGAGTTTCAAAGTCATGGAACCCTCGGAGAAAAAAGTTTCCCCTCATTTCTATCCTAAACGTGTCCCCTCTAAACTGGTTCTGGACTCACCTATAAGAGGAACATATATTCCGGATCCACCTTGTCAAGTCAAATCTGTCCAACCTATCTTCATAAGACAGACCACTCATTCCAGGAAACAATCTGGTAAACCTCCTCTGAACTGCCTCAAGATGTTCAAGATGTAAGCTCATCAGTGCTGTAAATAACTGAAGCATAATGTGTATGTTCAAATCTTCTCATAATCTTCACATTCCAATAGCCTTAATTGCTTGTTGTACCTGCATAATATTTATTTGTAACTCATGCATTGGAACATCTAGACCCTTCTGCACTTCGGAATTCTGCAGTCATTCTCCATTTAAGTTATATCCTAGTTTGTTCATTCTTCCAGTCAGTCATGTTTTCCCACTTTGAGCTTGCAATTTTTTTGCCCACTCCCCACTCATTTTTACCTAAATCCATCTGCAGTCTCTTCATTTTGTCTTTAGTGTCTTTGTATCATCTGCAAACTTAGCTATCATGCCTTCACAACCTTGATCCAAATCATTGATACAAATCGTGTAAACAGCTAAGGTGCCTACACATACTGCAGGATGTGTGATTGGAGTCCTGCAATCCCACTCTGTTTTTTGCCAGCTAGCCAATCATCTATCCATGCTGATATGTTACCCTATTACACCGTCAACTCCTACTTAGCACAATAACCTTTTAAACCATGTCAAATGCTTTGTGAAAATCTAAGTGCAATATATTTACATTATCACCTTGATCCACAGTGCCTGTTACTCTTTCAAAGAAATCTAATAAATTGATTAAATATGTCCCTTTCATACGACCATGCTCACATTTCCTGATTATCATCTTCTCAGCTATACCCAGCTGTACCCTTAAATAATTCTAGCATTTTCTCTATGACAGGCATCAAGCTATTGAACCTGGTTTCCTCCTTCCCTGAATACAGGAGTGATGTTTATGATTTGCAAGTCTGATGGATCCTTCCCAGAATCTAGCAAATTTTGAAGAAATCATAGAGTCATAGAGGTGTACAGCACAAAACAGACCTTTCGGTCCAACTCGTCCATGCTGACCAGATATCTGAACCTAATCTAGTCCCGTTTGCCAGCACTTGGCCTGTATCCATCTAAACCTTTCCTACTCATTACTCATCCAGATGCCTTTTAACTGTTGCATTTGTACCAACTTCCCCTAGCAGATCATTCCATATGTGCACTACCCTCTGCGTGAAAACATTGCCCCTCAGGTCTCTTTTATATCTTTCCCCTCTCACCCTAAATCTATGCCCTCTAGTTCTGGATTCCCCCACCCCAGTGGTTAAAACTTTATCTACTTACCCCATCTATGCCCCTCATGAATTTATAAACTTCTATATGGTCACTCCTCAGCCTCCAATGCTACAGGGAAAACAGCCCCAGCCTATTCAGCCTCTCCCTGTAGCTCAAATCCTCCAGCCATGGCAACATCCTTGTAAATCTTTTCTGAACCCTTTCAAGTTTCACAGCATCCTTCTGATAAGATATTCCAAAAGTGGCCTAACCAACATCCTGTACAGTCACAACATGACATCTCAAGACTCTGACCAATAAAGGAAAGCATACCAAACACCTTCTTCACTATCCTGTCTACCTGCGACTCTAGTTTCAAGGATCTATGAACCTGCCCCCCAAGGTCTCTTTGTTCAGTAACACTCCCGAGGACCTTACCATTAAGTGTATAGGTCCTGCTCTGATTTGCTTTTCCACATTGCAGCACCTCGTATTTATCTAAATTAAACTCCACCTGCCACTTCTCAGCCCATTGGCCCGTCTGACCAAGATCCCATAGTAATCTGAGGTAACCTTCTTCGCTGTCCACTACACATCCAATTTTGGTGTCATCTGCAAACTTACTAACTATACCTCTTACGTTCACATCCAAATTGTTTACATAAATGATGAAAAGTAGTGGACCCAGTACCAATCCTTGTGGCACCCCAGTCTGAAAAGCAACCCTCCACCACCATCCTCTGACTTCTACCTTTGAGCCAGTTCCGTATCCAAATGGCTAGTTCTCCTTGTATTCCATGAGACCTAACCTTGCCAACCTGTCTCCCATGGGGAACCTTGTCGAATGCTTTACTGAAGTCCACATAGATCACATCCACCACTCTGCCCTCTTTGTTACTTCTTCGAAAAACTCAATCATGTTTGTGAAACATGATTTCTCACGCACCTTGTGATGTGCCACAAGGATCTGTTTGAGGACCACTGCTGTTTGTCATTTTTATAAAAGACTTGGACGCAGGCTTAGGTGCATGGGTTAGTAAGTTTGCAGATGACACTAAAGTCGGTGGAGTAGTGGACAGTGTGGAAAAATGTTGCAGGTTGCAGGGAGACATGAATAAACTGCAGAATTGGGCTGAGAGGTGGCAAATGGAGTTCAATGCAGATATATGTGAGGTGATTTACTTTGGGAAGAATAACAGGAAGGCAGAGTACTGGGTCAATGGAAAGATTCTTGGTAGTGTGGATGTGCAGAGGGATCTTGGAGTCCATGTACATGGATCCCTGAAAGTTGCCACCCAGGTTGATAGTGCTGTTAAGAAGGCATACGGTGTGTTAGGTTTTATTAGTAGAGGGATTGAGTTCCGGAGCCGTAATGTCATGCTGCAACTGTACAAAATGATAGTGCGGCTGCACTTGGAATATTGTGTACAGTCTGGTCGTCCCATTACAGGAAGGATGTGGAAGCATTGGAAAAGGTGCAGAGGAGATTTACCAGGATGTTGCCTAGTCTGGAGGGAAGGTCTTATGAGGAAAGGCTGAGAGAATTGGGTCTGTTCTCATTGGAAAGAAGAAGGCTAAGAGGAGATTTGATAGAGTCATACAAGATGACCAGAGGATTAAATAGGGTAGACAGTGAAAGTCTTTTTCCTAGGATGATGACTTCAGCTTGTACGAGAGGGCTACAAATTGAGGGATGATAAATTTAAGACAGATGTCAGAGGCAGGTTCTTTACTCAGAGAGTGGTAAAGGCATGGAATGCCCTACCTGCCAATGTAGTTAATTCAGCCACATTAGGGCCATTTAAACAATCCTTGGTTAAGCACATGGATGATGATGGAATAGTGTTGGGGGATGGGCTTAGATTAGTTCACAGGTCAGCGCAACATCAAGGGCCGAAGGGCCTGTTCTGCACTACATTGTTCTATGTTCTATGTTCAAAACTACGTTGACTATCCCTAATCAGTCCTTGCCTTTCGAAATACATGTAAATACTGTCGTTTAGGATTTACTCCAACAACTTGCTCACCACTGACATCAGGCTCACCGGTCTATATTCCCTGGCTTGCCCTTACCACCTTTCTTAAAAAATGGTACCACATCAGCCAACCTCCAGTCTTGTGGCAACTCACCTATGACTATCGATGATGCAAATATCTCAGCAAGGGGCCTAGCAATCACTTTCCTAGCTTCCCACAGAGTACACCTGATTAGGCCCTGGGGATTTATCTACCTTTATGCATTTCAAGACCTTCCTCCTCTGTAATATGGGCATTTTTTAAGATGTCACCATCTATTTCCCCACATTCTATATCTTCCATGTCCTTTTCCACAGTAAACACTGATGCAAAATACTTGTTTAGCATCTCCCCATCTCCCGCAACTCCACACAATGGTTGCCTTGCTGATCTTTCAGGGGCCCTATTCTCTCCCTAGTTACCCTTTTTTCTTAAAGTATTTGTAAAAACCCTTTGGATTCTCCTTAACCCTGTTTGCTAAAGCTATCTCATATCCCCTTTCTGCCCTCCTGATTTCCCTCTTAAATATACTCCTATTGCCTTTATACTCTTCTAAGGATTCACTCGATCCATCCTGTCTATACCTGACAAATGCTTCCTTCTTTTTCTTAACCAAACTCTCAACTTCTCTAGTCATTCAGCATTCCCTATGTCTACCAGCCTTTCCTTTCAACCGAATAGGGATACACAGTCTGTGGACTCTCGTTATCTCATTTCCGTTTTCCAGCCGTGCCTTTACCTGCGAACATCTGCACCCAATCGGCTTTTGAAAGTTTTTGCCTAATACCATCAAACGTAGCCTTCCTCCAATTTAGAACTTCAACTTTTCGATCTGGTCTATCCTTTTCCATCACTATTTTAAAACTAATAGAATTATGGTTGCTGGTCCCAAAGTGCTCCCCCACTGACACCTCTGTCACCTGCCCTGCCTTATTTCCCAAGAGTAGGTCAGGTTTTGCACTTTCTCTGGTAAGTACATCCACATACTGAGTCAGAAATTTTTCTTGTACACACTTAACAAATTCCTCTCCATCTAAACCCTTACACTATGGCAGTCCCAGTCTGTGTTTGAAAAGTTAAAATCCCCTACCGTAACCATCCTATTATTCTTACAGATAACTGAAATCTCCTTCCAAATTTGTTTCTTAATTTCCCGCTGACTATTAGGGGGTCTACAATACAATTCCAATAAAGTGATCATCCCTTTCTTATTTCTCAGTTCCACCCAAATAACATCCCTGGATGTATTTCTGGGAACATCCTCCCTCAGCACAGCTGTAATGCTATCCCTTATCAAAAATGCCACTCCCCCTCCTCTCTTGCCTCCCTTTCTATCCTTCCTATAGCATTTGTATCCTGGAACATTAAGCTGCCAGTCCTGCCCATCCCTGAGCCACATTTCTGTAATTGCTATGATATCCCAGTCCTATGTACCTCACCATGCCCTGAGTTCATCTGCCTTCTCTGTTAGGCCCCTTGCATTAAAATATATGCAGTTTAAATTTTTCAGTCCTACTTTGTTCTCTGCTTTGCCCCTGCCTGCCCTGACTGTTGACTCGCTTCTTTTCTCAACTGTACCAGTCTCAGATTGAACTCTTTCCTCACTATCTCCCAGGGTCCCCCCCACCTTACTAGTTTAAATCCTCCTGAGCAGCTCTAGCAAATCTTCCTGCCAGTACATTAGTCCCCTTCCAAATTAGGTGCTCCTTTTTAAATTCCTGCCTAACTTTCTGTATTGTCCCTTCAGAAACTCATCCCTTTCCTTTCCTATGTTGTTGGTTCCAATGTGTACTACGACCTCCTGCTGGTCCCTCTCCCCTCTGAGAACATTCTGCACCTTCTCTGAGACATCCTTGGTCCTGGCACCAGAGAGGCAACACACCATTCTGATTTTTTGCTGCTGGCTGCAGAAACGTCTGTCTGTGCCTCTGTCTAGAGAGTCCCCTAACACAATCGACCAGTTGGAACCTGATGTACCCCTCATTACATTAGAGCCTGTCTTGATACTAGAAACTTGTCTGTTTGGGCTACATTCTCCTGAGAGTCCATCACCCATTTTCCAAAACAGCATACTTGTTTGAAATGGGAATAGGCACAGAAGACTCCTGCACTACCTGCCTACCTCTCTTACCTTTCCTGGAGTTAACCCACCTATCTGACTGTATCTGTGGATTTTCTCCCTTTCTATAACTGCCATCCACACCCCCTTGCTCTTGTAAATTCCTTTTGCATCTAACTGTCGCTCCAACCAATCCATTCGATCTGATAGAATTTGGAAGCAAAGTTGGTTATTACAGATATAATCGTCAGTAACACGTAAACTCTCTCTAAACTGCCATATCCGACGAGAAGAGTGTATAGTGATGAAAGGCCTATTAAAGGCCATTTTTGCTCCTTTGCAATCTGCAGACCCAACAAATAGCACCATCTTATTGCTCTAAAAAAACACTGCTCCAGGCTAACTTAATACTTATGGCTTATATTTTTTAAATTTAATCTTAATTGTTAGATGTGTATATTTCACAAAATGTTTATTTTGCACATTTTAGAACAAGTTGATTCAGAGACCATCATCTATGAATCCATGTTGAAGAACATTGAGTGTTGTTATCCTGCAGTAGCAGGTGAGGGTTGATAAGAATGGGTACGACATGAGGGTTCACTCACTTCAAGAGGATTTAGTAAATGGAGCTTATGCTGAAATGTCTGTTATCTTCTGTGTTCTCAGAGCAGCTGCACAAGTTGTCCAATCCCAAGGCCAAGGAGAAGAAAGAGCCAATACTGAAGAAATCCCGATCCACCAAAGAGGGTATTCCAAACACTACATTCAAAACCAAATCTGCTTTGGGGATTAAGAAGAGCTCCAGCTTTACACAGAAAACTTTATGAAACAAAAGAATAAAAAACAGAATTTATGGATTGTGAATGACAGCTCCACAGTCACAATCCACACTTGATTACACACTTTGATGGAGTGATTGGAAACGTTCATGCACCCAATCCCACTGAGTTCTTGGGATTAAAGCCAAGCTCATGAATATTTCTGTAGAATATACCCAAGCTCACCTGCATGTAAAAACAGTTCCCCTAAATGTGTATCAACAAGTGGAATAGAAATGTGACAGATAAAGAGGTTAAACATCTTCAGGAATATAGTGGGGAGTTATTTAATCTGGGCAGCATAATACTTTTAGGTATACAGTAACAGAGGAAACTCCAAACACAGAGATCAGGCCAACAAGGTTTTCTGGGGACTCAGCAGAAACTTTATTTGTTCCAACAGACCTGAGAGATTTGAATGGTCACAGAAAGCTAAACAAGTTGAGGTTGTCTATTAAATTTTAACGGGCTTTAACAGAATAGATGTGGAAGAAATGTTTCAACGTATCAGGAGATAAAGCAAAGCCAAGAGCCGAAATAGTTACTACACAAAATTCAAAGGAGAAGTCAGGACTATATACCAGAATATTAAACTCCTGGTCATAAGGAACAACTTACTGAAATGAATAACATAAAAGTATTTTTTTTATTCTGTCACTGTGTCGCTGATTCAGCCAGTATTTATTGTCCAATCCTAAGTACTTAGAAGAGGGCGAGAATCAAGCATATCACTGTGGTTCTGGAATCGCATGTTGGCCAGACCAGGTGAAGATGGCAAGTGTCCTTCACTAAAGGACATTAGTGAACCAGATTTTCTTCTAATGCAGATATATTCTTATGACAGTTGACAATCATTGATTAATAATGATCTTTATTAGACATTTGATTCCATGTGCCTTGGTAGAAGTTGAATCTATGTTGTCAGAACATTAGTCTGGAATAGTGGATTACTCATCCAGTGAATTTAACCATTACACCACATCCAGCCCCAATGTGATATGCTGACAGATGAAGTTTATATAAACTCTAAGAGCGCGGGAAAAACTGTCCGTCCTCAGCAGGCTATTCAGCACATCATGCCTATGCCTTCCTGCTTGATCTATATAAATGTTATCACGCATTTGTGCATTTTTTTTATAGTTGCAATTGAAAATAAGAACTAGGAGCAGGTTTAGGTAATCAGCCCCTCAAGAACACTCCACCATTTGATGTAATCATGACTGATCTCAACTTCACCTTCCTGACCACTCTCCTTAATCTTTCAACTCGTTACTAATTAAAAATGCCTATCTCCTTTGTCCCCTGCACTCTGGGATCATGAATTCAACAAATTCACCACCCTTCAAGAGAAGTAATTCCTTGTCACTTCTGTTTTAAATCTATCACTCCTTTTGATAAAACTATGACCTTATATTCTAGATTACCCAATGAGTGGAAACATCCTTTCTATAAGCTTTTGCAACTTATTATACCTCAATTAAATCTCCTCTCATTCTTCGAAACTCTAGCAGGTGTAGGCCTAAACCGCTCAATCTCTCCTCATAAAACCTCCAAGATTTCTGGAATCAATGTAGTAAACCTTCTCTGAACTGCGTCCAGTGCAACTACATCCCACCTCAACTAAGTGTCATAGGAGACAGGCGATAGTGGTGGAAGGTTGCTTTTCGGAATGGAGGACTGTGACTAGTGGTGTTCCACAAGGATCAGTGCTGGGACCTCTGTTGTTCATGACCTACATAAAAGTTTGCAGACGATACAAACATTGATGAAGTTGCAGATAGTGAGGAGGATTATCAGAGGATACAGCAGGATATAAATCTGTTGGAAGCAGGGGCAGAAAAATGGCAGATGGAGTTTAATCCAGAAAAATGTGAGGTGATGCATTTTGGAAGGTCAAGTACAGGTGGAAATTATACAGTGAATGGCAGAACCCTTAGGAGTATTGATATGCAGAGGGATCTGGGTGTGCAAGTCCACACATCACTGAAGGAGACAGCACAGGTAGATAAGGTAGCAAAAAGGGCCTATGGCATACTTGCTGCAGCTTTATATAACTTTAGTTAGGCCACACTTGGAATATTGCATACAGTTCTGGTCACCACACTACAAGAAGGAGTGGATGCTTTGCAGTGGGTACAGAAAAGGTTTACCAGGATGCTGCCTGGTATGGGGGGGTTTTAGCTATGAAGAAAGCTGGGTTTGCTTTCAGTGGAATGCAGGAGGTTGAGAGGTGACCCAGTAGAACTTTATAAGATTGTGAATGACATGGATAGAATGGAAAGTATGAGGCTTTTCCCCAGGTAGAGGAGCTAATTACTAGGGGACACAGGTCCAAGGTGCAAAGGGGCACGTTTTTACACGTGGGTGGTGAGTTCCTGGAAGGTGTTGCCAGAGGAGGCGGTGGAAGCAGACACAATAGCAGCATTCAAGAAGCACCTGGACAAATATATGAATAGGAAGGAAATAGAGGGCTATGGATCCGGAAAATGATGACAGTTTTAGTTTGGAGGAGAAAATGTGTTGGCCCAGGCTTGGAGGGCCGAAAGGGCTGTTCCTGTGCTGCATTGTTTTTTGTTCAAAGGACATCCAGATCCCCCTGCACCGAAGCTCTGTGAAGTTTTTTCCACTTAGATAATAGTTTGCCTTTCTATTCCTCTGAATGAAATGGATAACTTCAGACTTATCTGTGTTAAAATCCATCTGCCAAATTTACTTACCCATCCTTATCCATTTGTAAATTTCTTATTCCTTCATTGCATCTTACTTTCCCACCTATTGTAGTGTCACCTGCAAATTTGGGTATCGTACTTCCTATCCCTGCATCCAAATTCATATAGATTGTAAACAGGATTCAATCCTTGGGCCCCAACTGTGACATCCCACTGACACTTTGGCAACCAAAACAGACACTTTACTCCACCTCTGCCTTCTGTTGGTTACTCAATCTTCTGGCCATGTTAATACACGAACCCAGTTCTATCTGAACTTATGTATGGCACCTTATCAAATGCTTTCTGGATGTCCAGATATGCTATATCTGCAGGATCCCCGGTATCCACTTTGTTCATTACATCTTCGAAGAACTGTAGCAAATTAGTGGGCGGCATGGTGGCACAGTGGTTAGCACTGCTGCCTCACAGCACCAGAGACCTGGGTTCAATTCCCACCTCAGGCGACTGACTGTGTGGAGTTTGCACATTCTCCCCGTGTCTGCATGGGTTTCCTCCGGGTGCTCCGGTTTCCTCCCACAGTCCAAAGATGTGCAGGTCAGGTGAATTGGCCATGCTAAATTGCCTGTAGTGTTAGTTAAGGGGTACATTTAGGGGTATGGGCGGGGTGGTGTGGACTTGTTGGGCCGAAGGGCTGTTTCCACACTGTGAGTAATCTAGTCGAACATGATTTACTCTTCATAAAACCACGCTGACTGATGGATTGTGTTTTGACTTTTAAAATACCCCATACCGTTTTCTTACTGATCAATTCCATCAGTTTCCCAATGACAGATGTTAAATTGGTCAGTAGTTTCCTACTTTTTAGATTAGATTCCCTGCAATATGGAAACAGGCCCTTCAGCCCAACAAGTCCACACTGATCCTCCGAAGAGTAACCCACCCAGACCCATTTCCCTCTGACTAATGCAACTAACACTATGGGCAATTTAGCATGGCCAATTCACCCTAACCTGCACATCTTTGGACTGTGGGAGGAAATCAAACCACGCAGACACAGGGATAATGTGCACACTCCACACAGACAATTGCCCGAGGCTGGAATCGAATCTGGGACCCTGGTGCTGTGAGGTGCTGAACACAGCCACCATGCCCTTTTTGAATAAGGCAATACATTAGCATCTTTTCCAATCCATTGGAGGCTTTCTGAGAATTTTGCATCCTGACAGTTGTGGAATATTATAACCAATAGATCCACTATTCTGCTGCCATTTCAGAATGCAATTCTGGTTGCCCGGTTATTGGATTTTATTAAACTGGAAAGAGTGCAAAATGATTACTGAGGCTGGAGGGTTTGAGTTATAAGAAGAGGCTCCATAGACTGGGACTTTTATTCCCTGGAATGTGGCAGGCTGAGGGGTGATTTTATTGAGTTTAACAAAATCATGAGGGTCATAATAAGGTGAATTGCCTAGGTCCTAGCCCCAGGATAGGAGATTCCAAATCTAGAAGACACAGGTTCAAGGTGAGAGGGGAAAAATTTAAAAGGGACTTGAGAGGCAACTTTTTCACACAGGGTGGTGCACAAATAGAACAAGCAGCCAGAAGAAGTGGTAGAGGCATGTACAAGTACAGCATTTAAAAGACATTTGTACAGATACTTGGTGTTATGAACCAGACCAAAGCTCCTCAAAATATATTCAGAAAATGGCCTAGACCATTTCGTATTTTCACTTTTTCGTATTTTAAAGATAATTGTAAGGCATTGCATTCCTGATTTGAAGCAAAATACACTTTATTTGTACACTATAGTTAAAAATAAAATGAAAGAAAGAATAAAGAAAATAAGTGGCTTAGATCTAACTGTATTGGAAAAGCTAACAGAAAAATAGATTATTTTACTACTAACTCATAGTTAATAGTAAATAATTATTTTACTACTAGTAACATGTTCCAGTATGGTAACTTCTATAAACATCATGGTGGCTCCGTGGTTAGCACTGCTGCCTCACAGCACCAGGATCCCGGGTTTGACTCCAGCCTCGGGCAACTGTCTGTGTGCAGTTTGCATGTTCTCCCCGTGTCTGCGTGGGTTTCCTCTGGGTGCTCTGGTTTCCTCCCACAGTCCAAAGATGTGCAGATCAGGTGACTTGGCAATGCTAAATTGCCCACAGTGTTAGGTGAATTAGTCAGAGGGAGATGGGTCTGGGTGGGTTACTCTTCGGAGGGTCTGTGTGGAATGGTAGGGGCGAAGGGCCTGTTTCCACACTGTAGGGAATCTTAACATCCCCTTGACAAAGGCAAATTCAGAAAAACAACACTGTCTCATATGTAATTCCAGCAGCAGGAAGACAAACCTTAGCTTTTAACTGTAACTGAGAGAGAAAAAATGCTTCCACTTCTTTAAGATTCCAGCAGCAACTGCTGTTGAAAAAAATATTTAAAAACAAAATCCTGGTTCTGAGGGAGAGCTTGACCACATCCATTCAGGTTACTTCTTTTGTTCCAACTTTAAAAAAAACTAAGGCCTCACATACTGTTTACTCTAGTGGCTCTACATAAACTGCTTGTAACCTCTCCAAAAACACCAGGACAAAATACCTCTCTTAAACACATAGTATCGTCACAATGGATAAGAAAGATTTGGAGAGATACCGGCCAAATGCAGGCAAATTGAACTAGTTGAGTTTAGGAAACGTGGTTGGCATAGACACGTTAGGCCAAAGGGCCTGTTTCCATGCTGTATAACTCCGTGATTTCCTTTAAGACCCGAAGATATAGGTTTTGCTCATACTTTTCCTGTGTTCATGGTCACTGTGTTAGGTTCCTCCCTTTCTATATCCTCTCTATTACTTGTCAGTATTGGGATGATTTCAGCATCTTCCATTTTAAAAACTGAGGCAAAATATTGAATTAGTGTCACTGCCATTTCTGTGTTCTCCATTATGCCTCCCCACACTCAGGCTCATCTTCTAAAGAATTAACATTCAGTTTAGGTACTCTCTACCTTTTGATATACTTATACTTGCATTTTTTTCATTCATTTGTTGGACCTGGGTGTCACTGTCTTGAGTCAGCATTTATGGCTGTTTCTGGTTGTTCCTTGAGATGGTATGGTGAGCTGCCTTCTTAAACTGCTACAAACCATTTAGTGTCGGTCAACCCAAAATGCCCTTGTTGAGGGAATTCCAAGATTTTGACCCACCGACAGTGGGAATATATCACCAAATGATATATTCCCGACCCATGTCCTTCAGATAATCGAGGTTCCTCTGTGACTAGTGATATATTTCCAAGTTAGGATATTGTGTGGCTTGGAGGTAAACTTGGAAGTAGTGGTGTTCCTATGTATCTGTTGCCCTTGCCCTTCCAGATAAGCAGGGTTGCGGGTTTGGAGTGTGATGTTCAAGCATCATTCGCAAATTTCTTCAGTGCATTTTGTAAATAAAACACACTACTGCTACTGAGCATCAGTGGTGGAGGGAAGTCGAAATGCAGGTTTGTGAATGTGGTGCCAATCGAATGGGTTATTTTGATGATGTCAAGGTTTTGGAGCTGCACTCATCCAGGCAAGTAGGAAATATTCCATCACATCTCTGCCTTGTGCCTGGTAGACAGTGGGCTGGGTTTAGTGGGTCAGGAGGTAAGCTACTCGCTGCAAGATTCCTAGGACCTGACCTGTACTTGTAGCCACTGTATTCACAGAGGAACCTCAATTATCTGAAGGACACAGGTAGGGAATATATCATTTGGTTAATCGAATGCTGGATAACATAGTTAGTTAGTTAAGTGTAAGGTCTTGCATTTTGGAAAATCAAATCATGGTAGGAGTTTCATGGTGAATGGTAGGGCCTTAAGGAGTGTAGTGAAACAGAGGGACATTGGAGTTCAGGTGTATGGTTCACTGAAAGTGGAGTCACAGGTAGACAGGGCAGCGAAGAAAGCTTTTGGCACACTGGCCTTCATCAGCCAGGGTATTGAATACAGAAGTTGGTAAGTTGTGTTGCAGTTGTATGGGTCATTGGTGAGGCCGCATTTGGAGTATTCTGTTCGGTTTTGGTCATCTTGCTTTAGAAAGGATGTTATTAAACTGGAAAGAGTGCAGAAGAAATTTACAAAGATGTTGCCAGGACTCAAGTGTTTGAGTTATAGGGAGAGGTTGGACAAGCTAGGACTTCTTTCTTTAGAGTGTAGGAAACAGAGGGGGGGGCGGGGGGTTCTTCTATAAATGTATAAGATCATGAGAGGCATGGATACAGTGAATGCACTCAGTCATTTCCCCAGGGTTGGGAATTCAAGCACTAGAGGGCATCAGTTTAAGGTTAGAAGGGAAAAAAATACAAAGGAACCTGAGGGGCAACTTTTTTACACAGATGGTGGTACGCATATGGAATGAGCTGTCAGAGGAAGTGGTTTCTGGAAGATACGTTTACAATATTTAAAAAGCATTTGGACAAATACATGGATAAGTAAGATTTAGGAGGATATGGGCCAAGTGCAGGGAAATAGGGTTAGCATTGATCGATAGTTTGGTTGGCATGGACCAGTTTGAGCCAAAGGGCCTGTCTCCGTGCAGTAGGACTCTATGAGGTCAGGAGCTGAGTGGCCCTGGCAGATCCCAGACAGGTGTCACAGCAGGTTAATGTTGAGCAAGTGCTGCTTGATCACACTGTTGATGACACCTTCTATCACTTATGATCAAAAGTAAACATAGGCAGTAATTGCCCAGGTTAGATTCAACTGCTTTTGATGTACTGAACATACCTGGGCAATTTTCCAAATTGTCAGATGGATGCTAGTGTTGTAACTGTACTCGGACCGCTTGGCTGGGGGTGTAGCATGTTCGGGAGTAGAGTCTTTTGCAATATCCTGCATGTTGTCAAGACCCATAGCCTTCACCATATACAGTGCCTTCAACTGTTTCTTGATATCTCATGGAGAATTGAATTGGCTGAAGACTGGCATCAGTGATACTACAGACCTCTGGAGGAGGCTGAGGTAGACATTCCACTCAGCACTTCTGTTTTTTTTCTTTTTTATCGTTTACCCCAACACTCCCACTTAACTGCGGTAGTGCTTATATTTTCCCCAGCACCCATGTTGTGTGTGTGCAGATGTGAGACACAGTGAAAGACACAAGGTGCACAACTCTTTATTCGATTTACACCACCAGGAAGAAAGGAAACACCCAAGTGGCCAGTGACAAGCAGTGCCCTTCTTAGAGGGCAGCTCTTCTCTTTAAGTTTGTTCTGAATACTTCAGCCTTAACCTTTGCCCTGGGCTTCTTTATCATTGAGGATGGAGAGATTTATGTAATTGCTACCTCCTGTTAGTTGATTAATTGTCCAACACCATTCTCAAAATGTGGCTATGGTAGGGCTGGAGATCTGATCCTCTATTTTAGGATTTGCAGTGCTGCTGCCACTGTTTGGCACACAAAAGTAATCTAGATTAACTTTAACATGTTGACAACCCATTTTAGGTATGCCTAGTGCTATACCTGGCATGTCCTCCTGCACTCTCCATTGAACAGGTTTGATCCCCTGGCTTAATAGGAATGACCAAATGGGAAATATGCCAGACGACGAGGTTGTAAATTGAAGCACAATTTTGTTGCTGACAACCTAGAGTGCCTCGGGGGTAAAAATCCACTTTTGAGTTGCTATATCTGTTTAGAGTTATTTAGCATTGATAGTACCAGATGCCACAATGAATAGTATTCTAATGAGAAGACAGGACTTCATCTCCACAAGAAATATGCAGTGGACATTGTTGTTGTAATGTATAGATGCATCTGAAGCAGATTGGATTTACCCTCTTGCTTCTTCCTTAACCATCCACCACAGGCTGAGTGGAGCAGCCGAACAATGTGATCATCTGCTGAGCTGTTCTTGGTAGCAAACATTGAAATTCCCCACCCAGGTCATGTGGAATACTAATCTAATAGCTGAGAGAGGATAATATGTGTAATCAACAGTTTTCATTGTCCATGTTTGACTTGATGCTATGAGACAATCCAGAATTAATGCTGAGGACTCCAGGGGCAACTCCCTCCTGACTATATACTACTTTGCCACTTCCTGTCACATACCCAGTTTTGTTTCTTCCTGGACTTTTAGCAATTGATACAACAGAGTGCCTTGGAGGTCAGTTGGAGTCACACGCAGGCCAGACTGGTAAGGATAGCGAATTTCCTTCCCTGAAAGACATTAATGAACTAACTAGATTTTGTCCCATCCACCAACAGTGGTTTCATGGTTATCATTAGACTGAATGTCACAATTTTTTATTGAATTAAATAGACTTTTACCATCCGCCATTTGAACTCAGGTCCCCAGAAAATTACTTGAGTTTCAGGATTAATAGTTTTGTTCTAATACTACCTGATCATTTGCATTCCCCACGATATCCCTTTTTATATTTTGCCTAGCCTTCTTTTGTAAGTAACCTTTGCTTTTTCTTAAGTGAACCTCTGTTGATCTTTAAAGTTTCCAAATTCACTAGCCTTGGTAATTTATAATGTCTTTGTTTTGCCTTACCATTGTCTTTAACTTTTTAACTACCTTGCTTAACCATGGATGCTTTCTCCCCCTAACAACCTTCCTTCCTCTCTGGAATATATTCTAGTTAGGAGGAATTGAATATCGCCTTAAATGTTGAATCTGAATCCAGTGCTCTTTCAGAGTGTGCTCTAGATTGGAAGCTTTGTTAATAGAGCAAGTTATTTCAATCAACAAATCTGTTTTCTGTGGTTACTGACTTCTGTCACTTTGTATAAACAATACAACACTATCAATTCTATCAAATTTTGTTCTCTGTACAGCAGAGAAAGATCAACTTACAGTCTCTCTAGAATTGAATTATCTAAAGCAGACAAGTAGCTGATGCTGGTTCGAACCAGCAACTGCACAGCAACCAGAGGCCCTTGCTACAAATATCAACACGCAGTTATCACCACCATCCAACTTACAAAATAGAGGCAGAGTCCAATTACAAGAATATTTTATTCACATCCAGTGACTGTACATAACTGAACTCAATGAATTCATCAGAAGACTTCAACAGGATCACTATCTTCCTGTCTTTCCTCTTCAAACTCCAGGCTTCCAACCAGTAGGTCTTCAAGACAAACCTAATTAAAAAAAAGAATTAAAAGAGAACGAGTCAGCAACCGCTGTTGGTTTAACCACAGATGGCCAATGTTCCCATCATTAACAAAAGCAGGGAGGGGGACCAAGTTCTAAATGAGAGCTGCAATTAGCAAACTTCAACTCTGCTGGATGTGAACGAGAATGTGTGAGCAATTTTTAACCAATTTAGCCTACATCTAGTTAAGGTCTGCACTCAGTCATAGTCAGAGTAGCACAGCACAGAAACAGACCCTTTGTTCCATGCCAAGCGGATGTCCCAACCTAATCTAGTCCCATTTGCCAGCACTTAGCCCATTTCCCTCTAAACCCTTCCTGTTCATATACCCATCCAGATGCCTTTTAAGTGTTGCAACTGTACCAGCCTCCTCCACTTCCTCTGGCAGCTCATTCCATACATGTACCAACCTCCGTGAAAAAGTAACCCCTTATGTCCCTTTTATATCTTGCCCCTCTCAGCCTAAACCTATGCCCACCTAGTTCTGGACTCCCCCACTTCACAGGAAAAAACCTTGTCTATTTATCCTATCCATGCCCCTCACGGTTTTATAAACCTCAGCCTCCGACACTTCAGGGAAAACAGCCCCAGCCTATTCAACCTCTCCCAATAGCTCAAATTTTCCAGCCCTGGCAACATCCTTGTAAATCTTTTCTGAACCCTTTCAAGTTTCACAACATCCTTCCAATAGTAGGGAGACCAGAATTGCAGACGATATTCCAAAAGTGACCTTACCATTAAGTGTATAAGTCCTGCGCTGATTTGCTTTCCCAAAATGCAGCACCTCCCATTTGCGGAGGTATCTTGTTGAAACTGGTAACACTCATTTCAGAACCTATGGGTCCCAGTAAGAATGAGAGTTTTCCTTCACGAGGTTATTAGTAAGCTAGATGGCATTTTAGGCGAATGTGATAGTTTCACAGCCACAAGTGAGCGCTCACTGAAGTTTAATTTGTCCCAGATGCCACAATGAATTTGCACTACATTCTCTGGATTGCTAGTCCAGTAACCAGTCAGTACTGTGCCCAAATGAGAGGGAGGGCCTGGTCTCTCATATGTAACCCGTGCGCACAAAGATTTCAGATTTGGCCCTTATACCTACTGAAAAGTTTTTTTTAAATTCTTTAACCCTCCCTTGCTCTCATCCTTTTACCCTCCACATTCTTCTTTCAAGCCCCTCCCCTCCCACACCCTCAATCCCAACCCTGACTACCTCCCTACATTCCCCCTCACACAGAGTTTGATTTGATTTATTGGAGTCACATACACTTAAGTACAGTGAGAAGCTTTGTTTTGCGAGCAGTATAGGCAGATCATAGCGAGCAGGACATACAGATGATTGATTAAGCAACGCTACACAGGAAGTGAGCAACCCAAGATCAACATTATTTGAAGTTAGAAATTCATTCAACAGTCTAGTAACAGTAGAGAAAAACCTGTTCTTGAACCTTGTGCAGGTGTTCAAACTTCTGTATCTTCTGCCTAATAGAAGAGGCTGGAAGAGAGCATTCCTGGGCTTGGAAGGATCTTTGGTTATGTTGGCAGTCTTTCCACAGCAATGAGAAGTGTAAATGGAGATCATGGATAGGAGGCTGATTTCTCTGATAGTCTGCGCTATGCTCAACTTTCTGTACAGGTCGTTCTGCTACAACGCATGGTTCGTTAACACAAATTCACTATCTCGCAATTGATGAATTGGGGATATTGTTTCTAAAGTGCAACCTTTTAAAGCATATGTTGGCTATAATGCAATTACATTGCCAATACATTAAGCACTGTTTCTAAATTGTAATATTTCTATAATACTGGATGGCACAAGCATGTAACCATTGCATTATAGAAGCACTACCTGTAGTTTCTTACAATCCTGGGCACAGCATTTGACGTTCCAAGCCATTATGCACCCAGATAAAATGCTTTCTGTAAAAGTTGGAGAGAGTCCTAAATGGACATGCCAAACTTCCTATGCTGCCTGAGGAAGAAGAGGTGTTGTTGTGTCTTTACCACTGCGTCTAACTGGGAGTTCCAGGACAGATTGCCAGTTATTGTCACTCCTAGGAATTTGACACACTCATCCCTCTCCATGTAGTTCGCCACCACATGCATCCACACCCACCTGTCTTCATCCTGTTTCACTCCCCACCAGCCTCATCTTGTACTCCCTGACAAGTGCTGCCTCCTCTCCACACCCACCCCTGCAGCTGTCACAATCCATCTGAATGATTTTGTCACATGTATTTTACAAAATAGTGAAAGTTTTCGGTTACTACAACGATTCTGTGCCATTTTCAATAATTTAAGGAAAAATGAAAAAGTTGATCAATCCTGAGCCAACTTATCACCATCAACAATGCTTACACTGCCAAGTGCACCAAACCAATGTCTGAGTTGCACCTCTCACTGCTGGGCGCACTATGTTCATGTTGTGTGATGCCCTTTTGACAGCACATCACCACTGCCAGAACTGGACCCAACCAATGAGATCACCAATCGCAGAAGCCACCTTTCGCCACTGGGCTACCTAGTTGATGTCGTTTGATGTAGTAGCTGCCAATTCCAATGACAACTCCTGTGCTCACCCCAGAAAAATAAGTAAGGGCTCATTCAAGGTCCACGCTGGGCTCTCACCGTCACTGATGCCATCCGAGCTCAGGTCAAGAGGTAAGTAAAGGTATAGAGAGAGAGGAAGAAAAGGAAAGCTGTCGGAGCCCTATTCCAACACCATCTTGTGTGCCTGCACGTCACACATGCACACTTTCACTCCCCCTTGCATGCAACCCCACCGGACTCCCCTCCCTGTCACCCCTCAGTCCCTCCTCACTCCCCCAAATGCACACACACACTTATTACAAATATAGTTAGCAGAAATTACTTCACATTTCTGCCTATGCTCATATTTAATCCCCAACTTATAAAGAATCTACTTACCTCTGCCTTAAAAATATCCCTACACCCTACTTCCAATATTTCAAGAAAGTTCTCAAGCACTCGGTGTGGTCACGTGAGGGTGCAGGAGGGGTTAAGCACAGTTCACATCGCCAGTGCAAGCCCATCCCACGAATCCTTCCCAACTGGGGCACATATTTAAATTAAAACCAATGGCCATTAAGACCTTCCACACTTACCATATGACGATTTGCATTGCTTCAACACCTCATTGAATCCGTCGCAGAGAGACAGGTCATGCTGGTTCTGGGCACACTCCAGGAATTGCTTCAGTTCAAATTGGCATGGCATGTTCTGCTGGGTTTGTGACTGGGTCGGAGGGGCTGCCAGTGGAGGCTCCTACAGAGAAACAAGCAAACTGCACTGACTAAAGGGCAACTGCCAGGCGACTATCACACTGCGTTGAACTCGTACCTCTTAAAGTGCCCTGTCACTGCATCGTCTTCCCTTTATGTGTAATCCAAAATACATAAAACCAACTTGAACTTATGTAATGTATGTAAAGTATTGAAATAGTCCAAGGTCCTTCACAGGAGCTTAAAAGCAAACAGCACGGAGAATTAAACAGAACAATAAAACTGGCAAAGACAATAGAATGGACACAACAATAGTCTGAGAAAAAGTTGGTCATACAGATGGAATGGCACTTATTTGGGACAAAGTACTCAGGTTAGAATCATGAATGAGTTTTTTTTTAATAGATGGTTAAGGAAAAGGGAGGAGATACTGAAAAGATTGGCTATGCTCAAATTGGAGCACTCACCTGGCTTGGATAGCTTATTTCCCATGCTGCTAATGGGTGGGGTCATGTGTGAAGACTTCAGAAAGTAAAACAACTCAATAGTTTTCCTGGGACATTAAATGTCTTTGGGAAATGCTCAGATTCTTTATGCAGCAAGTTGTCAAGCACTGTGCCAAAAATCAGAACATGGTCCAGCAGAGTCAATATAGTTGTATTAGAGGGAAAAGCTTGTCTGACAAATTTATTCGGGCTCTTTGAGGATGTAACAAGCAAGCTAGGTAAAGGGAATAAGGTGGTTTGCTTGGATTTCCAAAAGGCATTTGATAAAGTGCCACATAAAAAGGTATTATATATACAAAGACCTCACTGTATCAGGGTGATATACCATCACAGATAAAGGACTGATCAACAGGAAAAGGAGGCCGGATAAACATGTCACTTTCAGATCAGTTAACTAGTTAGTGGAGTGTTACAGGGATCACTGCAGGGATCTCCACTAAACTAACAATTTGGATGAAGATGCCAACTATAATCTAACCCAAATTGCTGATGATACTGTAACAGGTAGAATAAGGAGGGATGAGGAAGATACAAGCAGCCTCCAAAAGGTTAACAATGAATTAAAGTGAATGGGCAAACTTTTAGCAGATAATACAACAGTGATAGAACATTACAGTGCAGTACAGGCCCTTCCGCCCTTGAATTTGCACCGACTATGGAACCAATCTGAAGCCTAATCTACACTATTCCATTCTCATCCATACGTTTATCCAATGACCATTTAAATGCCCTTAAACTTGGCAAGTCTGCTACTGTTGCAGGCAGTGCGTTCCATGCCCCTACTACTGAGTAAAGAAACTCCCTCTGACATATGTCCTATATCACCCCTCAATTTAAAGCTGTGTCCCCCTCATGCTAGCCATCACCATCCGAGGAAAAGGGCTCTCATTATCTGAACCATCTAACCCTCTGATTATCTTGACTTGGAGATGCTGGTGTTGGACTGGGGTGGACAAAGTTAAAAATCACAACATCAGGTTATGGTCCAACAGGTTTATTTGGAAGTACTAGCTTTTGGACCGCAGCTCCTTCATCAGGAGTATAAGATCATAAAATACAGAAATTGTAGCAAAGGTTTACAGTGTGAAATCATATATTGAAAAAGACCTTGATTATTTGTTAAGTCTCCCATCTATTAGATCGGGCATATTGGTTTCAGTTCTTTCATAAATAAATTCAGAACTTTAAAATTACATTCTCAATTGAACTTTAACCATTGGTGTCATGTCAGCCCTGATAATGCATTAAAGCTGTGAGGTGCCCTGAGAGAGACTGTCTGTGCCCCAATGTTCAGACTGATTCTAATCTAAAAAAGGGACTTACAGAAACTTACATGGATTCATGCAGTTTTTGAGCAAAATAAAATGAAATTCTGCAAGGATAAATTCACCTTACAAACTTGTGTGCACACGCGCGCAGGGGAGACAGAGTGTGGGTGTATGTGTTGGGGGGGAGGAGAAAAGAGGTTGAGTGTGTAAGAGTGAGAGTGTAAAGGGGTATAAGTCTGTAAGAGGGTGTGGGTGTGGGGGAGTGTACGTGTGAGCGTATGAGAGAGAATCTGCTTGAGTGCGCACACGTGCGCCTCCGTCTGTGCGCATGCGTGTCCATGTGTAGTGCAGCAGGGTCACCTGTAGTGCGACATGAACCCAAGGTCCCAGTTGACGCCATCCCCATGGGTACTGAACTTGGCTATCGGCCTCTGCTCAGCCACTTTGTTGTGCCCTGTCCCGAAGTCCGCCTTGGAGGATGGTCACCCGAAGATCCAATGCCCTGGACCGTTGAAGTGTTCTCCAACTGGGAGGGAACACTCCTGTCTGTTAACTATTGTGTGGTGTCCATTCATCCATTGCCGTAGCCTCTGCTCAGTCTCACTAATGTACCATGCCTCAGGGCATCCTTGCCTGCAGCGTATGAGATAGACAACGTTGGCCGAGTCGCATGAGGACCTGCCACATAATGGGAGGTGTCCCTACACGTAATGGCGGTATCCATGTCGACACTGAAACGTTTTGCAACGTCTACCGTGACAGGGTTGTATGGAGTTGTCCTGAAAGCTGGGCAGTTTGACAGGAACAATGATCTGTTTGAGGTTTCATGATTGTTTAAAAGGAGAGAAGTGGAGGTGTGGGGAAGGTCTTGGCCAGGTGCTCATCCTCATTGATAATGAACTGCAGGCTGTGAAGGACATGGCGTAGCTTCACAGCTCCTGGGAAGTACTGGACAACAAAGGGTACACTGTCGGTTGTAGCTCACGTCTGTCTCCTGAGGAGGTCATTATGGTTCCTTGCTGTGGCACGTCAGAACTGGTGGTCGATGAGTTGAGCATTGTATCCCGTTCTTATCAGGGCATCCCGGAGTACTTCCAGGTGTCCTTCTCAACTGAACAGATCCTGTGTACGCATAAGGTTTGTCCATGGGGGATGGCTGTTTTAATATGTTTCGAGTGGAGGCTGGAGAAGTGTAGCATCATGAGGTTATCTGTGGGCTTGCAGTAGAGTGAGGTGCTGAGGTGCCCATCCTTGTTGGAGATGCATGTGTCCAAGAATGAGACATAGTAGAGAGTCATCCATGGTGAGTTTGATGGTGGGATGAAACCCGTTGATTGGACTACCATGGACTACTCTTGACTATCTGTCTCATTCTTGGACACATGCATCTCATCAAGGATGGACACCTCAGCATCTCACTCTACTGCAAACCCACAGATAACCTCATGATGCTACACTTCTCCAGTCTCCACCCGAAACACATTAAAACAGCCATCCGCCATGGACAAGCCCTACGCGTACACAGGGTCTGTTCAGTTCAGGAGGAATGTGATGGACACCTGGAAGTAATCAGGGATGCCCTGATAAGAACGGGATATGATGCTCAACTCATTGACCACCAGTTCCGACGTGCTGTAGCGAGAAACCATAATGACCACCTCAGGGGATAGACACGAGCTGCAACCACAGTACCCTTCCCAGGTGCTGAAAAACTACACCATGTTCTTCGCGTTAACAATGAGGATGAGCACCTCGCCAAGACCTTCCCCATGCCTCCACTTCTCACCTTTAAACAGACACCAAACCTCAAACAGATCATTGTTCGTAGCAAACTGCCCAGCTTTTAGGACAACGGTAGATGCTGCAAGACATTTCAGAGTGTCGACACAGATAACACCATTATGTGTGGGGTCACCTCCCATCATGTATATGGCAGGTACTCATGCTACTCAGCCCTTGTTGTCTATCTCATATACTTCAGCGGTCCGGGACATTTCACCTGAAGGTACCCATCGTCCAAGGTGGACTTCCAGACAGTTAACAATGCAAAGTGGCTGAGTAGAAGCTGATAGCCAAGTTCGGTACCCATGGGGATGGCCTCAACCGAGATCTTGGGTTCATGTCACACTACAGGTGACCCCACAGCACAGACACCTCATCACGTGTGCACAGACACACACAAACCCTGACAACACACAGACCCCTAGAGACCCATACACTCACGCAGACCCTCCCTCATACACAAGCTCTCTCTCACACGCTCACACATACAATCCCACACTCACACACACCCACTCAGACTTATACCCCTTTACACTCACACATATTCTCTTACAGACACTTATAACCATGCCCTCTCTCCTTCCCCCTCCTCCCCAAATTCAAGTTTATTGGGTGAATATGTACTTGCAGAATTACATTTTATTTTGCTCAAAAATTGCATGAATCCATGTAAGATTCTGTAAATCTGTTTTTTAGAATAGAATCAGTCTGACCATTGTGGCACAGAGAGTCTCACACAGGGCACCTCACACCAATACATTAGCTGGGCCAACAAGGCACCTCTTGTTAAAGTTCACTTGAGAATGTAACTTTAAAAAGTTCTGAAATGTACATTTGAAAGAACTGAAACCAACATGTTCATTCTAAAAGATGAGACACTTAAAACAATCCAGGTCTTTTTCAATATATGATTTCAGTTACATCACACTATCAACTTTTGCTCCAAATTCTGTGTCTGATAATCTTCTACTCCACAACCACCTGAAGGAGCAGTGCTCTGAAAGCTAGTGCTTCCAAATAAACCTGTTGGACTATAACCTGGTGCTGGGTGATTTTTTTTAACTGATTATCTTGTATGTCTCAATTAAGTTGCCTCTCAACCTTCTCTCTCTTACAAAAACAGCCTCAAGTCTCTCAGCCTTTCCTCGTAAGACCTTCCCTCCATCCTCATAAATCTCCTCTAAACCCTTTCCAAAGCTTCCAAATTCTTCCTATAATGCAGTGACCAGAACTGTACGTAATACTCCAAATGTGGCTGCACCAGTTTTGTACAGCTGCAGCATGATCGCATAGTTCCAAAACTCAGTTGCTCTACCGATAAAAGCTAACACACTGTATGCTTTCTTAACAACCCTATCAACATGGGTGGCAACTTTCAAGGATCTATGAACCTGGACACAGATCTTTCTGCTCATCTACACTATCAACAATTTTACCATTAGCCCAGTACTCTATTCCTGTTATTCCTTCCAAAGTGAATCACCTCACTTTTCCACATTAAATTCTATTTGCCACCTCTCAGCCCAGCTCTGCAGCTTATCTAAGTCTCTCTAACCTACAAAGGCCCTTCGCCGCTATCCACAACTCTACTGACCTTAGTGTCATCCGCAAATTTACTAACCCATTCTTCTTTGCCCTCATCCAGCTCATTTATATAAACAACCAACAGCGGAACCAAAACAGATCATTGTGGCACCCCACTAGTAAATTAACTCCCGGATGTATATTTCCCATCAACCACCACCCTCTGTCTTCTTTCAGCTAGCCAATTTCTGATCCAAACTGCTAAATCACCCTCAATCCCATGACTCCATTTTTTTGTGCATAGCCTACCATGGGGAACCTTATCAAATGCCTTACTGAAATCCATATACACCACATCAACTGCTCACCGCATTTACCCTCATCCATCTGTTTGGTCACCTTCTCAAAGAACTCATTAAGGTTTGAGAGGCACGACCTATCCTTCACAAAACCGTGTTGACCGTCCCTAATCAACTTTCCAGATGATTATAAATCCTCTCTCACAATCCTTTCCAACACTTTACCCACAACCGAAGGCTCACTGTTCTGTAATTACCAAAGTTGTCTCTACTCCTCTTCTTGAACGAGGGAACATTTTTTATCCTCCAGTCTTCTGGCACGATTCCATTTTAGACAATGATGACAGATCAAAGTCAAAGGCTCAGCAATCTCCTTCCTGGCTTCCCAGAGAATCCTAGGATAACTCCCATCCAGCCCAGAGGGATTATCTATTTTCACACTTTCCAGAATTGTTAACATCTCCTTATGCACCTCAATCCCATCTAGTCTAGTAACCTGTATCTCAGTATTCTCGACAATATTGTCTTTTTATAGTGTGAAAATGCTTCCCCATTTTCTGACTCCACACTCAACTTCCCACTATGTGAAGACATATTCTAAACATTCCATAAGATCAATACCAAGGTGCCTGAAATTGCAAGAGCAAAAAGAACTTTAAATGTAAAAAGAGCCACCCAGAAAAGAAATTGTTCAAATTCCAGCCGTTTGATCACAGCAGAACAGCACTTCCCTGTAGATAGAGAATACCAAAACGTAGTTGAATGGTGGATAAGGTCTGGGACGTGAAGATGGCACTAGTGTGGCACCATGACTACAGAACCCTCAGCAGGAGCAGCTACAAGCAGCAGCAAAAGTGAAAAGATAGAAGTTCACTTTAGTTGAAAGCAAAACAAGACAGAATATTTAAATGGAAAAACACTACAGATTGCTGTAGGACAGGTGGGACAGCGATCTGGGCATCATTAGATATGAATCACAAAAGGTTCGTTTGCAGATGAAGGAAATGAATAGGAAAGTTAATAAAATATTGCCTTTTATTTCAAGAGGTTAGGGTCTTCAAATAACAACACTTGTTACAATTGTATAGGAGATGTTGTGCGTGTACTTGGAGTACTGAGCACAATTTAGCTTCCATACCTTTTATCTGAGAGGGGGTGGTTAAAAGAAGGGACACAAAGTCGCAAAAGAGAGGGGATGTGATATATTCTTGCATTTAAAGCAGTTCAGGGAAGTTAATTTCTGAGCGAAATCTCCAAATGCTCCCTTACCTGATAGGTAACATCAGCCTTAGCAGGTTCAGAGCCACTGCCTCCACTGAAGGCACCTGTCAGAGCACTACCCATCACATGGCCAACCGCCGAGCCCACAGCCACTCCTGCAGCTGTGCTTGCCATCTGTGCCATCAGACCTGGCTGCCGTGGCTGCATTGGGGTAGGGGCAACAGCTGCTGGTGGAGGATGAGCAGGGGGACCTGCACGAGAAGGTGGTGGGCGGCTACAACAAAGAGGAGAAAGTATTAGTGAGTGGAGTCTGATTGCACTGAGACTGTTATCAGCCCAATTTAATTAACAAAAACCAATAAAAGAGTGGGAATGTGGAAGAAAGGTGCGACTGAAGAGGGGATTTGGAGGGCATTTTCAGGGAAAGGGGGGCATTGGATGGGGAGGGAGGAGAATGGGTTTGGGCACAGGCAAGGGAGGAGATTGGGGGTGAGGGATGGTGACTGGGTTAGAGGGAGGGGACAGGGTGATTAGGGGTCAGGGAGGAGATGAGGGTGGAGAGGGGATGGAGGGGGGGTGAGTGGAGGGTGGGGTGGCAGGGTGGAGGGGGGCAGAGTGGAGGGTGGGGGAGGAGGAGGAGAGTGGGGGGGGGAGGAGGAGGAGAGTGGGGGGGGGGGAGGAGGAGGAGAGTGGGGGGGGGGGGAGGAGGAGGAGAGTGGGGGGGGGGAGGAGGAGGAGAGTGGGGGGGGGAGGGGGAGGAGAGTGGGGGGGGGAGGGGGAGGAGAGTGGGGGGGGGAGGGGGAGGAGAGTGGGGGGGGGGGAGGGGGAGGGGAGTGGGGGGGGGGAGGGGGAGGGGAGTGGGGGGGGGAGGGGGAGGGGGAGGAGAGTGGGGGGGGGGGAGGGGGAGGAGAGTGGGGGGGGGGAGGGGGAGGAGAGTGGGGGGGGGAGGGGGAGGAGAGTGGGGGGGGGAGGGGGAGGAGAGTGGGGGGGGGAGGGGGAGGAGAGTGGGGGGGGGAGGGGGAGGAGAGTGGGGGGGGGAGGGGGAGGAGAGTGGGGGGGGGAGGGGGAGGAGAGTGGGGGGGGGAGGGGGAGGAGAGTGGGGGGGGGAGGGGGAGGAGAGTGGGGGGGGGAGGGGGAGGAGAGTGGGGGGGGGAGGGGGAGGAGAGTGGGGGGGGGAGGGGGAGGAGAGTGGGGGGGGGAGGGGGAGGAGAGTGGGGGGGGGAGGGGGAGGAGAGTGGGGGGGGGAGGGGGAGGAGAGTGGGGGGGGGAGGGGGAGGAGAGTGGGGGGGGGAGGGGGAGGAGAGTGGGGGGGGGAGGGGGAGGAGAGTGGGGAGGGGGAGGAGAGTGGGGAGGGGGAGGAGAGTGGGGGGGGAGGGGGAGGAGAGTGGGGGGGGAGGGGGAGGAGAGTGGGGGGGGAGGGGGAGGAGAGTGGGGGGGGAGGGGGAGGAGAGTGGGGGGGGAGGGGGAGGAGAGTGGGGGGGGAGGAGGAGGAGAGTGGGGGGGGAGGAGGAGGAGAGTGGGGGGGGAGGAGGAGGAGAGTGGGGGGGGAGGAGGAGGAGAGTGGGGGGGGAGGAGGAGGAGAGTGGGGGGGGAGGAGGAGGAGAGTGGGGGGGGGAGGAGGAGAGTGGGGGGGGGAGGAGAAGAGTGGGGGGGGAGGAGAAGAGTGGGGGGGGAGGAGAAGAGTGGGGGGGGAGGAGAAGAGTGGGGGGGGAGGAGAAGAGTGGGGGGGGAGGAGAAGAGTGGGGGGGGAGGAGAAGAGTGGGGGGGGAGGAGAAGAGTGGGGGGGGAGGAGAAGAGTGGGGGGGGAGGAGAAGAGTGGGGGGGGAGGAGAAGAGTGGGGGGGGAGGAGAAGAGTGGGGGGGGAGGAGAAGAGTGGGGGGGGGAGGAGAAGAGTGGGGGGGGAGGAGAAGAGTGGGGGGGGAGGAGAAGAGTGGGGGGGGAGGAGAAGAGTGGGGGGGGAGGAGAAGAGTGGGGGGGGAGGAGAAGAGTGGGGGGGGAGGAGAAGAGTGGGGGGGGAGGAGAAGAGTGGGGGGGGAGGAGAAGAGTGGGGGAGGAGGAGAGGGGGGGAGGAGGAGAGGGGGGGAGGAGGAGGGGGGGGGGGGAGGAGGAGAGGGGGGGGGGGAGGAGGAGAGGAGGGGGGGGAGGAGGAGAGGAGGGGGGGGAGGAGGAGAGTAGGGGGGGCGAGGAGAGGGGGGGGCAGGAGAGGGGGGGGCAGGAGAGGGGGGGGCAGGAGAGGGGGGGGCAGGAGAGGGGGGGCAGGAGAGGGGGGGGCAGGAGAGGGGGGGGCAGGAGAGGGGGGGCAGGAGAGGGGGGGCAGGAGAGGGGGGGCAGGAGAGGGGGGGCAGGAGAGGGGGGGCAGGAGAGGGGGGGGCAGGAGGGGGGGGCAGGAGAGGGGGGGGCAGGAGAGGGGGGGGCAGGAGAGGGGGGGGCAGGAGAGGGGGGGGCAGGAGAGGGGGGGGCAGGAGAGGGGGGGGCAGGAGAGGGGGGGGCAGGAGAGGGGGGGGCAGGAGAGGGGGGGGCAGGAGAGGGGGGGGCAGGAGAGGGGGGGGCAGGAGAGGGGGGGGCAGGAGAGGGGGGGGCAGGAGAGGGGGGGGCAGGAGAGGGGGGGGCAGGAGAGGGGGGGGCAGGAGAGGGGGGGGCAGGAGAGGGGGGGGCAGGAGAGGGGGGGGCAGGAGAGGGGGGGGCAGGAGAGGGGGGGGCAGGAGAGGGGGGGGCAGGGGAGGGGGGGGGCAGGGGAGGGGGGGGGCAGGGGAGGGGGGGGGCAGGGGAGGGGGGGGCAGGGGAGGGGGGGGGCAGGGGAGGGGGGGGGCAGGGGAGGGGGGGGGCAGGGGAGGGGGGGGGCAGGGGAGGGGGGGGGCAGGGGAGGGGGGGGGCGGGGGAGGGGGGGGAGGGGGGGGGGAGTGGAGGGGGGGGGGGGGAGTGGAGGGGGGGGGGAGTGGAGGGGGGGGGAGTGGAGGGGGGGGGGAGTGGAGGGGGGGGGAGTGGAGGGGGGGGGGGGAGTGGAGGGGGGGGGGGGAGTGGAGGGGGGGGGGGGGAGTGGAGGGGGGGAGTGGAGTGGGGGGAGGAGGGGGGGGGTGGAGGAGGGGGGGGGTGGAGGAGGGGGGGGGTGGAGGAGGGGGGGGGTGGAGGAGGGGGGGGGTGGAGGAGGGGGGGAGTGGAGGAGGGGGGGGGTGGAGGAGGGGGGGAGTGGAGGAGGGGGGGAGTGGAGGGGGGGGGGAGTGGAGGGGGGGGAGAGTGGAGGGGGGGGGAGAGTGGAGGGGGGGGGGGGAGTGGAGGGGGGGGGAGTGGAGGGGGGGGGGGAGTGGAGGGGGGGGGGAGTGGAGGGGGGGGGGAGTGGAGGGGGGGGGGAGTGGAGGGGGGGGGGAGTGGGGGGGGGGGGGGGGGGAGTGGAGGGGGGGGGAGTGGAGGGGGGGGAGAGTGGAGGGGGGGGGAGTGGAGGGGGGGGGGGAGTGGAGGGGGGGGGGAGTGGAGGGGGGGGGGAGTGGAGGGGGGGGGGAGTGGAGGGGGGGGGGGGGAGTGGAGGGGGGGGGGGGGAGTGGAGGGGGGGGGGAGTGGAGGGGGGGGGGGAGTGGAGGGGGGGGGGGAGTGGAGGGGGGGGGGAGTGGAGGGGGGGGGGGAGTGGAGGGGGGGGAGTGGAGTGGAGGGGGGAGTGGAGTGGAGGGGGGGAGTGGAGTGGAGGGGGGGAGTGGAGTGGAGGGGGGGAGTGGAGTGGAGGGGGGGAGTGGAGGGGGGGAGGAGTGGAGGGGGGAGGAGGGGGGGTGGGGGGGGTGGAGGGGGGGGGTGGAGGGGGGGGTGGAGGGGGGGGTGGGGGGGGGTGGAGGGGGGGGGTGGGGTGGAGGGGGGGTGGGGGGAGGGGGGGGTGGAGGAGGGGGGGGTGGAGGGGAGGGGGGGGTGGAGGGGAAGGGGGGGTGGAGGGGAAGGGGGGGTGGAGGGGAAGGGGGGGTGGAGGGGAAGGGGGGGTGGAGGGGAAGGGGGGGTGGAGGAGGGGGGGGGGTGGAGGAGGGGGGGGGTGGAGGAGGGGGGGGGGGTGGAGGAGGGGGGGGTGGAGGAGGGGGGGGGGGTGGAGGAGGGGGGGGGGTGGAGGAGGGGGGGGGGTGGAGGAGGGGGGGGGTGGAGGAGGGGGGGGGTGGAGGAGGGGGGGGGTGGAGGAGGGGGGGGGTGGAGGAGGGGGGGGGTGGAGGAGGGGGGGGGTGGAGGAGGGGGGGGGTGGAGGAGGGGGGGGGTGGAGGAGGGGGGGGTGGAGGAGGGGGGGGGTGGAGGAGGGGGGGGGTGGAGGAGGGGGGGGGGTGGAGGAGGGGGGGGGTGGAGGAGGGGGGGGGTGGAGGAGGGGGGGGGGTGGAGGAGGGGGGGGGGTGGAGGAGGGGGGGGTGGAGGAGGGGGGGGTGGAGGAGGGGGGGGGGTGGGTGGAGGAGGGGGGGGGGTGGAGGAGGGGGGGGGGTGGAGGAGGGGGGGGTGGAGGAGGGGGGGGTGGAGGAGGGGGGGGTGGAGGAGGGGGGGGTGGAGGAGGGGGGGGTGGAGGAGGGGGGGGTGGAGGAGGGGGGGGTGGAGGAGGGGGGGGTGGAGGAGGGGGGGGTGGAGGAGGGGGGGGTGGAGGAGGGGGGGGTGGAGGAGGGGGGGGGTGGAGGAGGGGGGGGTGGAGGAGGGGGGGGTGGAGGAGGGGGGGGTGGAGGAGGGGGGGGTGGAGGAGGGGGGGGTGGAGGAGGGGGGGGTGGAGGAGGGGGGGTGGAGGAGGGGGGGTGGAGGAGGGGGGGGTGGAGGAGGGGGGGTGGAGGAGGGGGGGGTGGAGGAGGGGGGGGTGGAGGAGGGGGGGGTGGAGGAGGGGGGGGGTGGAGGAGGGGGGGGTGGAGGAGGGGGGGGTGGAGGAGGGGGGGTGGAGGAGGGGGGGGTGGAGGAGGGGGGGGTGGAGGAGGGGGGGTGGAGGAGGGGGGTGGAGGAGGGGGGGGTGGAGGAGGGGGGGGTGGAGGGGGGGGGGTGGAGGGGGGGGGTGGAGGGCGGGGTGGAGGGGGGGGTGGAGGGAGAAGGGGTGGAGGGGGGGTGGGGGTGGGAGGGGGGGAGGGGGGGGTGGGGGGGGGGAGGGGGGGTGGGGGGTGAGGGTGGGGAGGGGGGGGGGGTGGGGGGTGGAGGGGGTGAGTGGAGGTTCTCGGGCTGTGAACGCGGCCTGAGGCCGGGCCTGGAATTGTGACCTCCGCTCGTCCTTCAAGAGACGGGCGAGGACGGTCCCGGTTCAGGCAAAGTCTCCGAGGTCACAGCGGCGCTGCGTCCCTCACCTCACTCGACTGCGGCTTCCTCTGGGCATCGTTAGACCGGGACCGGGAGCGGGAGCGGGAACACAACCTGAACTGAGCTGACTCCACTTCAAACGGGACTGCGTCTCCCCGAGACTCCGCGTCAGACCCACGTGGTCCCAGCGTGCGTGCGTCACCAACGTCACCTCCGTGCCGGTCATGAACATGGCCACGCCCCTTGTCCTTTGACCCTGATTGTGATGCTGCGAGGAGGGTGGGTTCTGATGTGACGTCAGACCTGAACCATGGCAATGCTGTCACTTTGTGGTTATGTTACTGGACAGTTAGTCAAAGTCATGTACTAGGGACCCGGGTTCAAATCCTGCCACAGCAGATGGTGAAATTTGGATTCAATAAACATAGAACATTACAGCACAGTACAGGCCCTTTGGCCCTCGATGTTGCGCCGCCCTGTCATACTAATCTGAAGCCCATCCTACCTACAATATTCCATGTATGTCCATTTGCATGTGCAATGACGACGTAAATGTACTTAAAGTTGGCGAATCTACTATCGTTGCAGGCAAAGCATTCTTTACTCTCTGAGTAAAGAAACTACCTCTGACATCTGTCTTATACCTATCTCCCCTCGTGTTTGCCGTCCCCATACTTGGAAAAAGGCTCTCCCTGTCCACCCTATCTAACCCTCTGATTATCTTATATGTCTATATTAAGTCACCTCTCAACATTCTTCTCTCTCACGAGAACAGCCTCAAGGCCCTCAGCCTTTCCTCGTAAGACATTCCTTCCATATCAGGTTGAAATCTTTGAGGAGAAAGTGAGGTCTGCAGATGCTGGAGACCAGAGCTGAAAATGTGTTGCTGGAAAAGCGCAGCAGGTCAGGCAGCATCCAGGGGACAGGAGAATCGACGTTTCGGGCATAAGCCCTTCTAGTAAACATCCTAGTAAATCTCCTCTGCACCCTTTCCAAAGCTTCCACATCCTTATAATGCGGTGACCAGAACTTTACACAATACTCCAAGTGTGGCCGTACCAGAGTTTTGTACAGCTGTAGCGTTACCTCCTGGTTCCAGAACTCAATCCCTCTATTAATAAAGGCCAAAACACTGTATGCCTTCTTAACAACCCTGTCAATCTGGGTGGCAACTTTCAAGGATCTGTGTACATGGACACCGAGATCTCTCTGCTCATCTGCACTCCCAAGAATCTTACCATTAGCCCAGTACTTTGCATTCCGATTACTCCGTCCAAAGTGTATCACCTCACACTTGTCCACATTAAACTCCATTTGCCACCTCTCAGCCCAGCTCTACATTCTATCTATGTCTCTCTGCAACCTACTACATCCTTCGTTACTATCCACAACTCCACCGACCTTAGTGTCGTCTGCAAATTTACTAACCCACCCTTCTATGCCCTCATCCAGGTCATTTATAAAAATGACGAACAGCAGTGGACCCAACACTGACCCTTGCGGTACGCCGCTAGTAACTGGACACCAAGATGAACATGTTCCATCAACTACAACCCTCTGTTTTCTTTCAGCAAGCCAATTACTGATCCAAACTGCTATGTTTCCCACAATCCCATTCCTCTGCATTTTGTATAATAGCCTACTGTGGGGAACCTTATCAAACGCTTTGCTGAAATCTATATACACCACATCAACCTGTTTACTCTCATCTACCTGTTTGGTCACTTTGTCAAAAAACTCAATAAGATTCGTTAGGCACGACCTACCCTTCACAAAACCGTGCTGACTGTCCCTGATCAGATTATTCTTTTCTAGATGGTTATAAATCCTATCTCTTATAACTTTTCCAACACTTTACCAACAACTGAAGTGAGACTCACTGGTCTGTAATTACCAGGGTTGTCTCTACTATCCTTTTTTGAACAAGGGTAGTAGAGACATTTGCTATCCTCCAGTCCTCAGGCACTATTCCTGTAGACAATGATGATTTGAAGATCAATGCCAAATGCTCGGCAATCTCTTCCCTTGCTTCCCAGAGGATCCTAGGATAGATCCCATCCGGCCCAGGGGACTTGTCTATTTTCACACTCTGCAGGATTTCTAATACCTCTTCCTTGTGAACCTCAATCTCTTCTAGTCTAGATGTAAGTATCTCTGTATCTTCTTCGCCAACATTTTCATTTTCTATAGTGAACACTGTCGAAAAAAATTTATTTAGTGCTTCCCCTATCTCCTCTGACTCCACACACAACTTCCCACTATTATCCTTGATTGCCCCTAATTTAACTCTCGTTATTCTTTTATTCCTGACATACCATGGAAAGCTTTAGTGTTAACCCTGATCCTATCCGCCAACAACTTTTCATGTCTCCTCCTGGCTCTTCTGAGCTCTCTTTTTAGGTCTTTCCTGACTTCCTTGTAACCCTCAAGCGCCCTGAGTTTTCACATTTTGTCCTAACATAAGCCTTCTTCTTCTTCTTGCCCAGGGATTCCACTTCCTTAGTAAACCATGGCTCAGGCATTCTATATCTTCCTCCCTGCCTGACAGATACATACTTATCCAGGACACACAGGCGCTTATCTTTGAATAAACTCCACATTTTTAATGTGCTCATCCCCTGCAGTTTCCTTCCCCATTCTACGCTTCCTAAATCTTTCCTAATTGCATCATAATTTCCCTTCCCCCAGCTGTAACTCTTGCTCGGTGGAGTATACCTATCCTTTTCCATCACCAAAGTAAACCTGACAGAATTGTGATCACTGTCTCCAAAGTGCTCACCTACTTCCAAATCTAACATCTGGCCAGGCTCGTTACCCAGTACTAAATCTAAAATCTAGAAATAAGTCTCCTAAAAGCCCATCTGGTTCACTAATTTAGGGAAGGAAACTGCCATCCTTACCTGGTCTGGCCTACATGTAATTCCAAACAACGATCCTGAGGAAACACAGGCCTCCTGCAATGTGGATTGCAGAACTGCACACAATTAATCATTAAAGTCTGTTGTTAAGTATGTGTGCTGGCCTGCTCTGGCAAAGGGGGTCTCAGTAACCTGTGAGCTGCAATAGGGTTTTGCCATTTACAAGATGACACCAAGATCTGCAGCTAATCCATGAAAGGACCCATTGGTGAAGGCTTTGGCAGCTACCTGCAGGGCATGATGAGGCATGTTCTGGGGTATGAGGTCTGTACTAGTGAGCACACAGATTTCTGTGACCATCTATATGCATGTGTAGTCAAGGTGTAGGAATGGGAAGAGTCAGACATGGAGCACGTGAAGGTGACAGAAGGATAGACATTAAAAGCAAAACTGATTTATTTTTTCCAGTTCTGGATGAGAGCAGGACACAACACTGATGGCATCTGTGATGTACCGGAGGTATCCTTGGCCACACCTTTTCTGAGAGAAAAACAAATTAAAGGAGAAATTGATGAAAGTGAGAACGAATTCAGCCAAGTGAAGGAGTCGGGGATGGTGGATGTTCAGACCTCTATTCAAGGAAGAAGTGAATGAATTAACTTTGTGAATAATTAGCTTTATTGTCACATGTACTACTCAAATGAGTACAGTGAAAAGTTTATAAGTCGCCACTTACTACGCCATCTCAGGTACAAAGATGCAGCTTAGAAACATAGAAGAGAGGAGCAGGAGGAGGCAATTTGACCCTTCAAGCCTGCTCCACCATTCACCACGATCATGGCTGATTGTCTAACTCAATAGCCTAATCCTGCTTTCTGGAGAAAGTGAAGTCTGCAGATGCTGGAGATCAGAGCTGAAAATGTGTTGCTGGAAAAGCGCAGCAGGTCAGGCAGCATCCAGGGAACAGGAGAATCGACGTTTCGGGCGTAAGCCTATCTTCAGGAATGAGGAAAGTTTGTCCAGCAGGCTAAGATAAAAGGTAGGGAGGAGGGACTTGGGGGAGGGGCGTCGGAAATGTGATAGGTGGAAAGAGGTCAAGGTGAGGGTGATAGGTCAGACTGGGGTGGGGGTGGAGAGGTCGGGAAGAAGATTGCAGGTTAGGAAGGCGATGCTGAATTCGATGGATTTGACTGAGACAAGGTGGGGGGAGGGGAAATGAGGAAACTGGTGAAATCCGAGTTCATCCCGAGTTAATCCTGCTTTCTCCCCATAATCTTTGATCCCATTCAGCCCAAGTGCTATATCTAGATGCTTCTTGAATACGTTCAGTGTTTTGGCATCAACTACTTCTTGTGGTAATGAATTCCACAGGTTCAACACTCTTTGGTGAAGAAATGTCTCCTAATCTCCGTCCTAAATGGTTTACCTTGAACCCTCAATCCCTGACCCCTGATTCTGGACACATCCACTATTGAGAACGTCCATCTAAACTGTATGGTCCTGTTAGAGTTTTATAAATCTCTGTGACATCCTCCCGCATTCATCTGAACTCCAGCAAAAAAAATCCTAACATAGTCAATCTCTCCTCATACATCAGTCCCGCCATCTTTGGAAGCAGCCTGGTAAACCTTCTTCAGTTACAGTTTAGTTACTGCGTAACTGTCTGCAATCCGATGTCATAGAGTACCTAGGTACCATCCTTAGTTACAGAATAAGAGAAATGAAGAAAAAAAGTTACATTACACTTATGTAGAGTATATGATGTGCCTGTGTTGGACTGGAGTGGACATAGTCAGGAGTCATGCAACACCTGGTTATAGTCCAACAGTGAAATGACGAACCTGACAAAGGAGCAGTGCTCCGAAAGCTTGTGATTTCACATAAACCAGGACTATAATCTGGTGTTGTGTGACTTCTGACTTTACGTGCAGTATATCCATAGATCAGAAAAACAAGAAGGAAGTTAAAAAGTAAAGCCGCAATCTCTCCAAAGCCTGTCTGCAGCAGACCAGTGGATAGAGCCTCCACGTGGTCTGACCATTGGCTGCTGCCAGACTCTGCACTGGGCTGCTGCAGCCACGCTCCACACTGGGCCACGGATACCATACTCCACAGCAGGCTGCTGGTCACTGGCATCCCTGCTTCAGCCCACTCATCACTGGCATCCCTCTCCGGGCCTTTGGTCACTTGTGTCTCTGCTTTGGGCTGCTAGTTGCTGGTGTCCCCACTCCTGGTCACTGGCATCCCCGCTTTGGGCCACCAACTACAGACCCCGCTCCAGACCCCGCTACAGACCCTGCTCCAGAGGCCGGAAAAGCGTGGAAGAGTGGGAGAAAAAAAGAACAGGTGGAGGAGACGAGCTCCGGCTGGAGCGTCGGACACCACTGCCATCTTACATGAAGTGGAGACCCTTCGTACCATCCTGATGGAGAATGGACACATAGAGGGATTGCACATCTTTGGTGAAGAGGAGGTGGCTAGGACCAGAAAATAGCAACTTGTGTGAAGAGAATCATGTATGCAGAGATGGACAAAGTGGAAAAAGTAGAGTTAAGATAAGGAGAAAGGGAATTTAGGCAGAACCAGTTTGAAACAATGAGTCTGACATGACAGTCCTATTTGTGGATTTTAGAAAAGTGGTGGAAGCAGGCTGTAAGCATGCAGGCTATGAGTTGGAAATCTGTGGAGGGGAGATCTCTAGAGTAGATGAGATCAGTGATAGTCCTAGAAACAACACCCTGTTGTGGTGGAGTCATGGTCCAGGGAAGATAAGCGGAAGTGTCTGATGACACACTAGACAACAATTGCATAGTTTCATAACAAAGTCAGGTTTACCTGAGAGAAAAGGGTGCAGCAAGTTCTGAAGGAGTTGGAAATTGAGGCTGCTGATCTTACAACTTTTGATGGAAAGATAAAGCCGTTTTTGAGACCAGGTTACAGATCTCGCTACAAGTCATTGAATATCACAAACAGCACAAGTTCTCTGGTCAGCAGGGAGAAGAGGCTGTTTTAGTTTTTCATATACAATCCCTGGATGTGGGAGGGAAACAGCTTATAGTCAAAGAGATGCATCCTGTAGCTTTCTCTCCTCTGGGAGGTTTGTTCTGCAATGGCCAAAGAAGAAGAAAATTAGAACGGGCCTTAACGCTTGAGCTAGATTTAGTTCCAGCATTTACAACGGATGTAAAACTGAGAAAAGAGCCTAGTGACAGTCACTCAAAGTTACTAGTTGGCTAAGTAGGGATGCCAGAACCTGCTAGGAGCAAGGAGTAACTGTGGACTGTTTGCTATAAGGACTGAAATTCTCCAGAGAGTGCAATAAGTGATAAATACATCTGGAGAATGTTCCTCTTTATAGTTTAAATTACAAATTGCTGGAGGTGAACACCAAAGGGCATAATCTCAAAGTAAGGGGTCGTCCATTTAATACAGCAATGAGAAATTTCTTCTCACAGAGGGTAGGAGAAAGTGAGGACTATAGATGCTGGAGACCAGAGTTGAAAAATGTGATGCTGGAAAAACACAGCAGGCCAGGCAGCATCCAAGGAGCAGGAGAATCGACATTTTGGGCATAAGGGCTTATGCCCGAAACGTCGATTCTCCTGCTCCTTGGATGCTGCCTGGCCTGCTGTGTTTTTTCCAGCATCACATTTCTCACAGAGGGTAGTCAACCTGAAGAATTCTTTATCCCAGAGAGCTGCTGATCCTGAATAGTTAAGTTAAATCAAGGCTGAGGTAGGTAGATTTTTAATCAGGAAGGGAATCAAAGGTTATAGGGTAAAGGGAGGAAAGTGGAGTTGAAGGTTATCAGTCATGATCTCATTGAATAGCAGAGCAGACTTGATAGTCTACATTTCCTATGTCTAAAGATCTTATTGACCTAATTCACTATGTGTCAGAGAGCAAAAGACTGCAAACCCATGGAGTGTTAATGGAACAAAAACAGTGATTGCTGGAGAAACTCAGCAGATCAGGCAGCATCTCTGGAGAATTAGAAAGTTGTTTATACTGTGGAGTTTACTATATGTTACCACTGCAAGACATTACTTTCGCCCTCGCTCAGAATAAATTAAGTTAAAAAACTCAGAGACTGAAATTTTATAGAATAGAATCCCTATAGTGGGGAAGCAGGCCGTTCAGCCCATCAAGTCCACACCAACCTTCCGAAGAGCATCCCACCCAGGCCCACGTCCCTACCCTATCCCTGCATTTCCAATGGCTAATCCATTTAACCTGCACATCTTTGGACTGTGGGAGGAAACCAGAGAACCCAGAGGAAACGGACAGAGACACTGAAAGAATGTGTGAACTCCACACAGACAGTCGCCTGTGACTGAAATTGAACCCGGGTCACTACTGAGAGGTAATAGTGCTGACCACTGAGTCACTGTGCTGCCCTATGGTATTTAAAAGGAAACCTGACTGGGCAACCTGGAAAGAAAATTTTCTGTAGCAGTTCAGGAAAAGCACAATTATCTCAGTAGGGAAGTTTGGTTTGTGTAACTCAAAATTGGGAGTGTTTGTTTAGAAATCTGCAGCTAAAAAGCTAAGAAATGTTAAGGTCTCAGTTTGGTATATTTTTGTAAGAAGGCTTCAAAATTCACAGGATTAAACAGGAAATATCAGTTAGTAAAGCTTCTTAAACAAAATCTGCAGACTTATGTAAATATATCTCAGTGACTGACCACTATGTTAACTATATTTAAAAACAACATAGCCGATCAAGTGAGCTTTCATTCTGGGACCTTGCTTGTCCAGTAGTGTCACCAGATGGAATCATAGCAGCTAGTACCAATAAAAGAAGGGGGTGACCTCAGTTAGGGGGATATATCGGAGAAGGGGTGGCTCTTCTCCTTGGAGACTTTTGAGAAGACATTTGATAGAGATTAGATTACTTACAGTGTGGAAACAGGCCCTTTGGCCCAACAAGTCCACACCGACCCGCCGAAGCGCAACCCACCCATACCCCTACATGTACCCCTTACCTAACACTACTGGCAATTTAGCATGGACAATTCACCTGACTTGCACATCTTTGGACTGTGGGAGGAAACCGGAGCACCCAGAGGAAACCCACGCAGACACGGGGAGAATGTGCAAACTCCACACAGAGGTGTTCAAATTAATGGGAGATCTATATAGTGCAGATGGAGAGAATACTGTTCCTAACAATGGAAGGATGAAGAACTAGGGGAGTAAAATGACGAACTGCACATGCTGGGAATCTGAAACAAAAACAGAAATTGCTAGAGAAACTCAGCAGGTCTGGCAACATCTGTGGAGAGAAAGCAGAGTTAACCGTTCAAATCCAGTGACCCTCACCGAGAAAAGAAGTTTAAAGCTGATGGACAAAGAAGCAAGAGTGACATGATCGGAAAGATTTAATGCAGTGAATGGTTATGATCTTGAACTCATTGAGAAAATGGGAGAGGCAGATTCAATTGTGACATTCGATAGGTAAGTAGGAAAGTACTCATAGTCATAGAGACATACAGCATGAAAACAGATCCTTCAATCCAACTCGTCCATGCCAACTGGTTTTCCAAATTGAACTTGTTCCATTCGCCTTCATTTGGCTCATATCCCTATAAATCTTTCCTATTCATGTTCCTGTCCAAATGTCTTTTAAATGTTGTAACTGTACCTGAATCTACCACTTCCTCTGGCAGCTCGTTCCATACACACACCACCCTCTGCATGAAAAGGTTGCCCCTCGGGTCCCATTTAAATCCTCTTCTTACCTTAAACTAATGTCCTCTAATTTTGAATTCCCCTACCGTAGGGAAAAGACCTTGACTATTCATCCTGTCCATGCCCCTCATGATTTTATAAACCCGTATAAGGTCACCCGTAAACCTCCTATTGGCCAGGGAAAAAAATCCCAACTTGTTCAGCCTATCCTATTACTTAAACCCTTCAGTCTCTATAACATCCTTGTAAATCTTTTATGAACCCTTTCCAATTTACTAATTTCCTTCCTATATCAGAATGACAAGATCTGTACACAGTACTCAGCAATGTCCGATACAGCTGCATCATGACATCGCAACTCCTATACTCAGTGCTATGACCAAATGCTTGCCAAATGCTGCTTCATCACCTTGTCTACCTGTGACACCATTTTCAAATAACTATGTTCCTGAACCCCTAGATTGCTCTGTTCAACAACACACTCCAAGACCCTACCATTAACTATGTAAGTCCTGCTCTTGTTTGTCTCACCAAAATACAACACCTCACATTTATCTAAATTAAACTCCATCTGTCACTACTTGGCCCATTAGCCCAGCTGATCCAAGATCCTCTTGTATTCTTAGATAACCTTCTTCACTGTCAACTATGCCACCAATTTTGGTGTCATCCACAAACTTACGAACTATGCTTCCTGTATTCTCGTCCAAATCGTTTATGTAAATGAGCAATAACAGTGGACCCTAGCAGTGAACCCTGCGGAAAACCACTGATAACAGGCCTCCAGTCTGAAAAACAACTACCACCACCTCTGTCTTCTACTCTCAAGCCAATTTTGTATCCAATTTGTAAGTTCTCTCTGAATCCCACGTGATCTAACTTTACTAACCAGTCTACCAGGTGTAACATCGTTGAAGGCCTTGCTAAAGTCCATGTAACTAACATTTACCACTTTGCCATCATCTATCCTTTTCAGTTAATCAGTTTTGTGGGACACGATGTCCCAGGCAGAAAACCATGCTGACTGTCCCTAATCAGTCCTTCCCTCTCCAAATGCATGTAAATCCCTTCTAACATCCTATCTGCCACTGATGTTAGCCTCCATAGTTCCCTGGCATTTCGTTGCCTTAAATAAAGACACAATATTAGCCACCTTCCAGTCTTCCAGCATCTCACTCTTGGCTGTAAGTGATACAAATAGCTTTGCGGCCAAGCAATTTCTTCCCGAGTGTCCCACGATGTCTCAGGATACATTTGGTCAGGTCCTAGGAATTTATCTAATTTTATGCATTTTTAATCCTCCTCTTCTGCAATGTGGACTGTTTTCAAGACATCAATGCTTCCCCCCCCCCCCCCCCCCACCCCAGATCCCCAGCTTCCATGCCTTTCTCCACAGTAGTAGTGACATGAAACATTCATTTCATGTCTCACCCATCTCCTTTGATTCCAAACATAGACATCTCATGTCTATTTTATTTGAATTCTGTGCTTTCATCGTAATTGGCCATCAACAGTAAGGAGGTCTGTCAGTGCTGAGAGAGTGCTGCACTGTCAGAGAGTCTACTGAGGGAGTGCTGCACTGTCACAGAGTCAGTGCTGAGGGAGTGAAGGGAAGTAATTTGAAGGACTATAGAGAAATGATAGGGGAGTGGGACTAGCTGGACCAAACATACAGAAATTCAGAAGCCAACGTGATCTTATTGGGTCAAATGGTCTCCTTCCAAACAATCCCACAAGCCTCTGATTCTATGACCTGAACTTTTAGACAGCTGTGTACATTGCTCGTGTGCTTGAAAATTCTTCCAAACTGACACTGCTGCGCACTTCTTCTGAAATCTTGCATCCTCCTGTCATGGAAATACTGAGCACAGTGTCTCCCAGGAAAGTCTGTCAGAGTGAGGTAGTGATGAGGGAAGGTGGGGCACACTCCCTTTTTGGAGCACTAGCTACTGCTTAATTAGTTTAAAGTGCACTCTTTGAGTGAACAGGTGAATGAGTAGATGAGGACAGATTGGGTCAGGGGGGTAGTAGAGTAGTTGGAGGGTGCTGGTGGAATGTTTGGAGGGTGGATGATTGGTTTGAAGTTTTAGACTCACCCGGGTGTTTTAACCAAATTGACCTGTGCTAGTTAAGTACCCATGTAAATACCCCAGAACTGTCCAAGTCTTCTGACCCCAGCTCAGAGTCAAAGACATTTTCAGAAGTTCGTGCAGCTGAGGAATTGCCCATGAGAAGTCTAAGCATTCACAATGTTTTGACATGCATCTTCAGTTACATTTCAAGTCTGGAATAGTCTGGAAACCAGAAAATTTGGCCGCATGATTCAAATTGTATTGGTTTATTATCTGAGTTGTTTTTGGCTTTCTCAGGACATCACATACTTTTGAATTGATTGGAAAGTTTATATATTGTGAAACAGAATTGTGCAGATAGGCTGAATGAACAAGAGAGTGTTTAGCTGGCTAACATTGTGTGTTTGTAAAACTGTTCCCGGCAACTCTTGATGTTCTGAACGATTGATCCCACGGGAAGATTAGAGGAAAAATATTCCACCACAATGTAACCCACAAAGAACAGGAAATTCTGTGGAAAGCACAGATGATTTCAGTGTAGAATCTATAAAATGACTCACTGACTGTGACAGATAAAGCTAAATAACAGCACACTGCATTGCTCAGAATCTGTAGAGAAGAATTTGTGCTAAAAAATGATAAGGAAAAATGTGCACAGGCTAGAACATTCAAAGAGTGGTAGTTTGTGCTGAGATAGCATTGTGTACAGATAAAAACAAAATATTGTGAATGCAGGAAATCTAAAATAAAAGTAGAAAATGCTGGAGAAAGTCAGGGGGTCAGGCAGCATTTGTGGAAAGAGAAACAGAGTTAATGTTTCTAGGCAGAATGGTGGCTCACTCCTCCAGGGACCTGGGTTCAATTCCACCCTCGGGCGACTGTCTGTCTGGAGTTTGCACATTCGCCCCGTTTCTGCGTGGATGTCTTCTGGGTGCTCCGGTTTCCTCCCACAGTCCAAAGGTGCGCAGATTAGATGGATTGGCCATGCTAGATTGCCCATAATGTCCAGGGATGTGCAGGCTAGGTGGATTAGAAATGGGAAATGCAGGGTGACTGGGATGGGGAGGGGAGCAGGTGGCTAGGTCTGAGTAGGATGCTCTTTGTAGGGTTGGTATGGACTTGACCTGAATAGCCTGCTTCCACACTGTACGGGTTTGGAGTTCCCTGCAGTTGTGTCTTATTTATGCCTTGTTGACCTTGCTCCCAATGGTACAGGACCATTTTCTTCTTTCTCACTTTAATTTATACCCATTTTACATCTCTGTTGCTCCTTCACCACTAGTATGCCTTTTGCTCTGGGCACCTTCACAATTTGTTGCATTCCCTCTATGAATAGCTTAAAAACCACCATGCTCCAACCCCTTTTGAAGAAATGCATATTGGACTTGAAACATTAACTGTTTCTGTCAGCACCAATCCTGCCAAACCCGCTGAGTTTCTCCAACACTTTGTGTTTTAGTATTCTGTAAAGGCGGATTGAAAAGAACGGTACTGAGAGAATTTAAGAAGTTAAAGAAGAATCACTTCAAGAGTACTAAACTCTGAATTTTAGCTGCTGCACAGTAAGGTTAAAGTCCACTCTTTGAGTGAGTGGGTGAATAAATAGGTGAGGACAGTGACAGGATTGAGTCAGAGGGTTGGAGGCTATTGGTCAAATATTTGGAATGAATGTTTGAAAGGTGGGTGATTAGTTTGAAATTTTAGAGTCACCAAGGTGTTTTAAGTTAACATACGGACAAAGCAAAAAACTACATCTTCAGAAAGGGATTTAAGCTTAAAGAAAGGGAATGGAATGTTTTGGGAAAGGGCAGATTTAAATGCTACATGAGCATAGTCAAGAGTGCAGAGTCGAGTTCTCAGTGAAAGTGAGCAGATTGGGTCAGAGAGAGACAGAGAGAGTACAAGTATTGAAGTATCAGTGAGTAAGGTGCAGTCAGGAAAATTATTATAAGTCAAAGGTAAAGGTGCTTTATTTGAATGTGTGAGAAACAGAGATCGGGTGGATCATTCTTGTGAGAGGTGGACTGATTATAGGAAAAACAGAGTGGTGGGAGAGAAAGGAAAAAAAGGGAAGAACGGAGACAATATGATGGGGGCAGCTAACATATTATTGCACCTCTTGTGGCGAAGCAGTTGTATTCCTACCACAGGTAAAGGAGAAAGGTATGAATTAGGGCTTAAAAATCAAAAGGCATGTCTCAGATAATAAATGAAAACTTTGTCTTTCCCAGGGAAGAAAATGATGCTGCCAAAAATATTGCGATGGAGGAGGCAGTTGAAAAATCGGATGAGCCAAAATTTGCTAAAAATAAGGAATCTACTTAAAGTTGGTAAGGCACCTGGACCAGATCAGATACATTGAGGGATGTAGGGGCAGAAATTGTGGAGGAACTGGATATAATATTCTAATCACCCTTAAATACAAGGTGCTACCACAGGTGAAGTGCAAATGGTACATCCTATTCAAAAAGGATCCAAGAATAAACTGAGCAACGCCAGGCTCGTCAATAATCTGGGCCAAGATTGTAAACCACCTGGAAAAGTGGGAGTTGATGAAGGAAAGTTAGCATGGACTTGTTAAAAGCTTGATTTTGTTTTTCATGGGGTAACAGAGAGGATTGATGACGATCCTGAAATAGCATCCTCCAAAGCCATAATCACTTCCATCTTAAAGGCCAAGGGCAGAAGATTAGATTGGATTAGATTAGGATACATTGAAAAGCTACCAACTGTAAGTTCCCCTCCAAGCCACTCACCATCAAGACTTGGAAGCATATTGCTGCTCCTTTGGTGTCTCTGGGACAAAATCCTGAAGTTCCTCCCCTATGACATTGTGCGTCTATTTACTCTGCATGGACTGGCAGCGTTACAAGAAGGCAGCTCAACACTACCTTCCCAAGGGCAACAAGGAGCAAGGAGTAAATGCTGGGCCAGTCATCCCAAATGTGAATAAAAGAAATGCAATTGAAGTGGTGCACATAGAACTCCAGAAGGCACTTGGCAAAGTGTCACGCAACAGGCTGGTCAGCGTAGTTGAAGTCAGTGGAGAAAATGAGACAGTAGTAGTAGGGAAATGAGGTTGTCTGAGTGACAAGAAAGAGAGACAGTGGTGAATGGTTGTTTTTTTGGACAGGTGGAAGGTGCATGGTGTCCATAAGAATAACTGCTTTGATTGGTAATGTAAATGGCCTGGACTTGGGTGTACAGGACATAATGTTCAAATTTCCAGATGGTACAGAACTTGGATGGTGCAGAATTGGGACAGTACAATGGCTTAGTGGTTAGCACTGCTGCCTCACAGCTCCTGGGACCTGTGTTCGATTCCAGCCTTGAGTGACTGTGTGGAGTTGCACATTCTCCCTGTGTCTGCATGAGTATCCTTCGGGTGCTCCGGTTTCCTCCCACAGTCCAAAGATGTGCAGGCAAAAGGGTGTACTGCAGATGCTGGAGATTAGAGTTAAGATTAGAGAATGATGGGAAAGCAGAGCAGGTCAGGCAGCATCTGAGGAGCAGGAAAATCAATGTTTCGGGCAAAAGCCCTTCATCAGGAATGGGGCTGGGGGCCTCGGGGGTGGAGAGAATGTAGCTGAGCGTGCAATAGGTGGATGGAGGTGGGAGTAAAGGTGATAGGTTGGAGAGGAGGGTGGAGTGGATAGGTGGGAAGGAAGATTGACAGGTGGGACAGGTCACGAGGACAGTTCTGGGCTGGAAGATTGGAACTGGGGTAAGATGGGAGGAGCGGAAATGAGGAAACTGGTGAAGTCCACATTGATGCCCTGGGGTTTGAAGGGTTCCGAGGCGGAAGATGAGGCGTTCTTCCTCCAGACGTCGGGTGGTAAGGGAGTGGCAATATAGGAGGCCCAGGACCTGCATGTCCTCAGCAGAGTGGGAGGGGGAGTTGAAATATTCGGCGATGGGGCAGTGGGGTTGATTGGTGCAGGTGTCCCAGAGATGTTCCCTAAAGCACTCCGCGAGTAGGCATCCAGTCTCCCCAATGTAGAGGAAACCGCATCAGGAGCAACAGATACAGTGAATGGCATGTGTAGAAGTGCAAGTGAAGCTTTAATAGAAGTGGAAGGCTCTTTTGGGGCCTTGGATGGAGGTGAGGGAGGAGGTGTGAGCGCAGGTTTTGCAATTCCTGCGGTGGCAGGGGAAGGTGCCAGGAGGGGAGGGTGGGTTATTGGGGGGTGTGGACCTGGCCAGGTAGTTGAGGAGGGAATGGTCTTTACAGAAAGCGGATGGGGTGGGGTGGGCAGCATGGTGGCTCAGTGGGCAGCATGGTGGCTCAGTGGTTAGCACTGCTGCCTCACAGCACCAGGGTCCAAGGTTCGATTCCAGCCTTGGGTGAATGTCTGTGTGGAGTTTGCACATTCTCCCCGTGTCTGCATGGGTTTCCTCTGGGTGCTCCGGTTTCCTCCCACAGCCCAAAGATGTGCAGGTCAGGTGAATTGGCCATGCTAAATTGCCCACCAGTGTTAGTGTTAGGAGGGAGTTAGTTCTGGGTGGGTTGCTCTTTGGAGGGTCGGTGTGGACTGGTTGGGCCGAAGGGCCTGATTCCACACTGTAAGGAATCTAATCTAAAAAAATCTCTGGTGGTGGGGTGCACTTGTAGGTGGCAGAAATGTTGGTGGATGATGCGATGTATACGGAGGTTGGTAGGATGGAAGGTGAGAACCAGGAAGGTTCTGTCCTTGTTGCAGTTGGAGGGGTGGGGTTCGAGGGTGGATGAAATGCGTTGGAGGGCATCTTCAACCATATGGGAGGAGAAATTGCAGTCTTTAAAGAAGAAGGCCATCTGGTGTGTTCTGTGCAGTTAGATGGATTGGCCATGCTACATGCCCATAGTGTCCAGGGGTTACAGGGATAAGGTAGGGGTGTGAGTTTGGGTGGGATGCTTTTCGGAGGGTCGGTGAGAACTTGATGGCCTGCTACCACACTGTAGGAATTCTATGGATATGAACTGTGAGAGGAATTGTGAGGACAGAGACAGTGGTGGAATGAGCACATTAAGAAGAGACAATGTAAAATAAAGGGCACAATTCTAAAGTGGTTGCAGGAACAGAAGAATCTGGAGGTATAAGCACAGACTAAGGTGGAAGGGCAAGTTGAGAAAATGGTTAATCAGTTGTACCGGATCCTGGGCTTTATAAAGAGAAGCATAGATACAAAACCAAAGTAGAATGGACCTTTGTAAAATAGTGGTTTGATGTCATTTGAAGCTGTGTTTAGATCCAGATACCATACTTTAGGAAGAGGGATAGTCATAGAGTTATAAGGGACTACAACACAGAAAAATACTTTCACCTTATTCGTTAAAAACAGCCTCCTAACTACTCTAATCCCTTTCTCCAGCACTTGACCCATAGCCTTGTATACCTTGGCATTGTAAGTGTACACTTAAATGGGTTTCTGCCTCTACCGTGCTTACAGGGAATGAGTACCAGATTCTTAAAGGTTTTCCTGACATCTTCTCTAGTTCCTTCCCCTTAACTTCAAACCTATGCTGCCAATAATTGATTCACTTGTCTGTCCTGATAATGCTCCTTATAGGAGAAAGTGAGGTCTGCAGATGCTGGAGATCAGAGCTGAAAATGTGTTGCTGGAAAAGCGCAGCAGGTCAGGCAGCATCCAGGGAACAGGAGAATCAACGTTTCGGGCATAAGCCCTTTCCTGAAGAAGGGCTTATGCCCGAAATGTCGATTCTCCTGTTCCCTGGATGCTGCCTGACCTGCTGCGCTTTTCCAGCAACACATTTTCAGCTCAATGCTCCTTATAACCTTACATATTTTTCAGATTCCTGGGACATTGGGGGCAGTTCTGTGGGAGGTGGGACCAGGACAATCTGGCAGGAGGGAGCCATTGAGTAATACAGCATTGGTGCAGCATGGTGGCTCAGTGGTTAGCACTGCTGCCTCATAGCGCCAGGGACCCAGGTTTGATTCTAGCCGAGGGCAACATTCTGTGTGGAGTTTGCACATTTTCCCCGTGGCTGCGTGGGTTTCCTCCAGGTGCTCCAATTTCCTCCCACAGTCCAAAGATGTGCAGGTTAGGTGCAGTGGCCATGCTAAATTGTCCATAGTGTTCTGGGATGCATAGGTTAGGTGCATTAGTTATGAGAAATATAAGGTTATAGGATAGGGGAATAGGTCTGGGTGGGATACTCTTCGGAAGGTCGAAGTGGACTTGTTGGGCTTAATGGCCTGTTTCCACATTGTAGGGATCCTGTGGGCGAACAGACCCTTTGGCCCAAACTGGTACATGCTGACCATGGCACCCACACAACTTGGTCCAATTTCCCGCTTTTGGTCCATATCCCTCCAAACTTTTCTCATCCTTGTACCAATCCAAATGTTTTTTAAATATTGCTATTGTACCTGCCTCAACCATTTTCTCTGGCAACCCATTCCATATATGCATCACTCTCGGCGTGAAGAGGTTGTCCCTCAGGTCCTTCTTAAACCATTCCCTCTCACCTTAAACCTGTGCCCTCTAGTTTTCAATTCCCCATCCCCGGGAAAAAAGACTGTCTGCATTCAACCTATTGTTATAAGGTTGAAGGTGTATGCAATACCTTGAAGAGAGCGCAAATGCTGTTTTGCACTGAGAGCTTACAAGCACCTGTCATATGATGAACTAGCAGTCTCTGAGCGTACTGGAAGATTGAAACTATGTAACATTTGGCCGTGAAATAGATACCTGAGAGTTAGTTGCTGTTTTGACAACAATTCGAATTTAACCAATCAGTTTAAACTATGCCCCAGGATTCTAAAACTTAATCAAGCTTTAAGTTATTGTTTTTGCCAACATTGAACCAATGAGACGATCCAATGTTCGGGATATAAAAAAAGACAGGCAGTTTGAAAGTCAGACAGAGTAACTACCATAGAGAGAGAGAGAGAGAGAGAGAGAGAGAGAGGGACCCAAAAGATTGAAACACTCTTTATCAAAGGTACCTTTACATATGAAACATATTCGCAGTAAAAGAAAGACGGCGACCCAGGGAGATCTTCAGCCAAAAGAAGACAGACACCGATGATGACAGCCGCTGTATGGTTTTGAAATTAACTTGATGTAATTTTAATAAGTGTTTTATTGGAACAGTATATTGTTATAGAGTTGGAGGCAGATAATAAGCAGTTAAGAGAAAGGGGGCTTAGAGTTGTGAATGCCTGTTATTTAATGTTCACTCTTAGAGCTTGATATTATTTCTTTAAATAGTGGAATTTGGGAGTTCACTGACACTCATATTTTAACAGACTATGAGGCGAGGTGAGCTATTCTGGGTGTTTGGTTTGATTAACAGAAGGGTCGTTGCTGTCTATACCCCTCATGATTTTATACACCTCAATAAAATCATCCCTCATTCTCCTACATTCCAAGGAATAAAGTCCTATCTTGTTCAACCTCTCCCTACAACTCAGGCCTATTAGTCCTGGCAACATCTTCATAAATCTTTGTACTTTTTCCATCTTAACTATGTTTTCTTATAACAGAGTGACCAAAACTGTACACAATATTCCAAGTGCAGCCTCACTAGCGACTTTTACAGCTAACATAATGTCCCAATTCCTATACTCAGTGCCTCAACTAATGAAGGCCAGCATGCTTAAGGCAGCGGTGGAACCTAAGCAGAGTGAGGAGCGAAAGAGAAACAAGGATGTCAATAAAAGAAAGAACAGTAAAGTACAAAAACGGTAGATGGGGAAATCAAGAGAGAGAGGCAAATAAGGCCACAGTATGAAGAAAAGTTAGAATGATTAAAAATAGAAAAGAGGAAAGCCTAAATGCTTTGATCTGAAATAAGACAGATGAACTGACAACGCAGAGCAAAGTAAGTGAATATGATCTCATAGCCACAATGGAGATATAGTACAAGGAGGTCAGAACTGGAAACTTAAAATTCAGGAATGTTTGATCTTTTGGAAAGACAGGAGAGAAGGAAAGCAGAAGTTAACACTGTTAGTAAGAGATGAAATGAGGACAACATGAGAGATAATCTAGGCTTGGATGATACAGCGTCCATTTGGGTGGGAGGTAAGTAACAGCAAGGGAAAGAAGACATTGGTAAAAACCCCCCAAACAACATCCATCTGTGGGCAAGAGCTTAAATCAACACGTAATGAGAGCATGTATAAAGAATTTATTAATAATTATTGGGTTAATCAAATTAGGAAGAGTAGCTACAATAATGAATTCATAAAATGCGTTGGGAGAGCTTCCTAAAGCAATGTGCCATGGAGCCAACCAGATAGTAGGCTAACCTGAAGGTCTTTTCCCTGGGGCGGGAGAGTCCAGAACTAGAGGGCATAGATTTAGGGTGAGGGGGGAAAGATATAACAGGCACCTAAGGGGCAACTTTTTCACGCAGAGGGAGGTGCGTGTATGGAATTAGCAGCCAGAGGCAGTGGTGGAGACTGGTACATTTGCAGCATTTAAAAAGGTATCTGGGTGGGTTTAGAGGGATATGGAGCAAATGCTGGCAAATGGGACTAGATTAGTTTAGGATATCTGGTCAGCAAAGACGAGCTGGACTAAAGGGTCTGTTTCTGTGCTGTACATCTCGATGATTCTATGACTACTGAATCGCTTTCCCAAATTTCTTTCTGTCCAGGTGTTTTCTTTCCCCCATCTACTGTGTGTGTGTGCAAGATGGGGTATTTAAAAGGGGATTGGAGTTCTAATTAGTCGAGATATATACCAACAGTTGATAATTAAAGTCTAATTACACATTATAACTAATCATTCTTGTTATGTACAGAAACGTGGTCTTGACTTTTTATCAGCTCTTAAACAAAGGAGACTACAATAGGATGAAGGGGGGTCTGGCTAAAGTAAACTGGACACAAAGACTTTATGGTGGGACAATTGATGAACAGTGGAGGACTTTCAAAGCAATTTTTCAAAGTGCTCAGCAAAGGTATATACAGGTGAAAAGGAAGGACTATAGGAAAAGGGGTAATCTGCTAATGGGTGTCTCAGGAAATAAGAGAGGTTATCAAATTGAAAGAGAAGACATATAAAGTAGCCAAGATCAGCAGGAAACTAGAAGATTGGGAAAGCTTTATTAAAGGTCAGTAGAAAGCCATGAAAAAAGTTATAAGGAAAAGTAAGATAGATTATGAGAATAAACCAGCTCAGAATATAAAGACATCAATATATAAAGCAATAATGGCAAAAGTAAACATTGGTCCTTTAGAGGATGAGAAGGGGGATTTAGTAATGGGATCTGAGGAAATGGCCGAGGCATTGAACAGGTATTTTGTGTTGGTCTTCACAGTGGAGGACATGTATAACATGCCAGTGATTGACAAAGAGACAAAGGCAGGTGAGGACCTGGAAACAATCATTATTACAGAAGAGCTAGTGTTGGGCAAACTAATAGAGCTAAAGGTAAACAAATCTCCTGACTGAGATGAAATGCATCCCAGGGTACTAAAGGAGGTGGTGGGAGAAATAGCAAATGCACTTGTGGTAATTTTCCAAACTTCACTGGACTCTGGGGCAGTCCCAGCTGATTGGAAAACAGCAAATGTGATGCCACTGTTTAAAAACGATGGTAGACAAACGCTGGGAATTATAGACTGGTTAGCTTAACTTCTGTAGTGGGGAAAATGTTTGAGGAAGAAATAGCAAGGCATCGAGATAGAAATTGTCCTGTTGGGCAGATGCAGCATGGGTTCATGAAGGGCAGGTCATGCTTAACTAATAGAACATAAAACATTTCAGCGTAGTGCAGGCCCTTTGGCTCTCAATGTTGCGCCGACCTGTGAAACCCCAATCTGAAATCCATCTAACCTACACTATTCCATTTTCATCCATATGTTCATCCAATGCCCATTTAAGTGCCCTTAAAGTTGGCGAGTCTACTATTGTTGCAAGCAGGCTGTTCCATGCCTCTACTACTCTCTGAGTAAACAACCTACCTCTCTGTCCTTTATATGCCACCCCTCAATTTAAAACTATGTTCCTCATGCTAGCCATCCCCATCCAAGGAAAAAGGCACTCACTATACCACCCTCTGATTATCTTATATGTCACCTCTCAACCTTCTTCTCTCTAACGAAAACAGTCTCAAGTCCCTCAACGTAAGACCTTCCCTTCATACCAGGCAACATCCTAGTAAATCTCTTCTAAACTGTTTCCAAAGCGTCCACATCATTCTTATAATGCAGTGACCAGAACTGTACGCAATACTCCAAGTGCAGCTGCACCAGTGTTTTGTACAGTTGCAGTATGGCTCCAAACCTCAATCCCCCTACCAATAAACACCAACACACCATACGCCTTCTTAACAGCCTATCAACCTGGGTGGCAACTTCCAGGGATCTCTGTACTTGGACACAGAGATCTCTCTGTTCATTTACACTACCAAGAATCTTACCATTAGCCCTTCCAAAGTGAATCACCTCACAGTTTCCCCCATTAAACTCCATTTGCCACTTCTCAGCCCAGCTCTGCATCTTAGCTATTCCCATCTGTAACCTACAACATCCTTCGGCACTATGCACAACTCTACTGACCTTAGTGTCATCCACAAATTTACTAACTCATCCCTTTACACCCTCATCCAGGTCATTTATAAAAATGACTAACAGCAGTGTCCCCAAAACAGATCCTTGCGGTACGTCACTAGTAACTGAACTCCATGATGAACATTTTGCATCAACCACCACTCTCTGTCTTCTTTCATCTAGCCAATTTCTGATCCAAACCACTAAATCACCCTCAATCCCATGCCACCATATTTTGTGCAATCGCCTACCGTGGGGAACTTCATCAACTGCCTTGCTGAAATCTATATACACCACATCAACCGCTCTACCCTCATCCACCTGTTTGATCACCTTCTCAAAGAACTCAATGAGGTTTGTGAGGCACGACCTATCCTTCTCAAAAACGTGTTGACTATCCCTAATCAACTTATTCCTTTCTCGATGATTATAAATCCTATCTGTTGTTAACCTGTTCCAACACTTTATCCACATCCGAAGTAAGGTTCATTGATTCATAATTGCCAAGGTCTACTGCCCTTCTTGAACAAGGGGACAACATTTACTATCCTCCAGTTTTCCAGGCACTATTCCTGTAGACAATGATGACATAAAGATCAAAGCCAAAAGCTCTGCAACCTCCTCCCTGGCTTCCCAGAGAATCCCATCCTGCCCAGGGGATATCTATTTTCACACTTTCCAGAATTGCTAACACCTCCTCCTTGTGAACCCCAATCCCATCCAGTCTAGTAGCCTGTATCTCAGTATTCTCCTCGACAACATTGTCTTTTTCCAATGTGAATTCTAATCTACTGGAATCTTATGAAGACATTACGAGCATGGTAGACAATGTGGACCCAGTAGATGTGGTGTATCTAGATTTCCAAAAGGCTGCACAAAAGATAAAGATACAAGCTGTTACAGACAATGTATTAGCATAGATAGGGGATCAGTTAACTAATAGGAAGCAAAACACATTCCACCCTGACCTTAAATTTACCTGGACCATCTCTGACACCTCCCTCCCCTTCCTGGACCTCTCCATCTCCATTAGTGACGACTGACTTGACACTGACATTTTTTTACAAACCCACCCACTCCCACAGCTACCTGGATTACACCTCTTCCCACCCTATCTCTTGCAAAAATGTCATCCTGTATTCCCAATTCCTCCACCTCCGCCATATCTGCTCCCAGGAGGACCAGTTCCACCACAGAACACACCAGATGGCCTCCTTCTTTAGACACCGCAATTTCCCTTCCCACGTGGTTAAAGATGCCCTCCAACGCATCTCGTCCACATCCCGCACCTCCGCCCTCAGACCCCACCCCTCCAACCGTAACAAGGACAGAACGCCCCTGGTGCTCACCTTCCACCCTACAAACCTCTGCATAAACCAAATCATCCACCGACATTTCCGCCACCTCCAAAAAGACCCCAGCACCAGGGATATATTTCCCTCCCCACCCCTTTCCGCCTTCTGCAAAGACCGTTCCCTCCGTGACTACCTGGTCAGGTCCACGCCCCCCCTATGACCCACCCTCCCATCCTGGCACTTTCCCCTGCCACTGCAGGAACTGTAAAACCTGTGCCCACACCTCCTCCCTCACCTCTATCCAAGGCCCTAAAGGAGCCTTCCACATCCATCAAAGTTTTACCTGCACATCCACTAATATCATTTATTGTATCCGTTGCTCCCGATGCGGTCTCCTCTACATTGGGGAGACTGGGCGCCTCCTAGCAGAGCGCTTTGGGGAACATCTCCGAGACACCCGCAACAATCAACCAAACCGCCCCGTGGCCGAACATTTCAACTCCCCCTCCCACTCTGCCGAGGACATGGAGGTGCTGGGCCTCCTTCACCGCCGCTCTCTCACCACCAGACGCCTGGAGGAAGAACGCCTCATCTTCCGCCTCAGAACACTTCAACCCCAGGGCATCAATGTGGACTTCAACAGCTTCCTCATTTCCCCTTCCCCCACCTCATCCTAGTTTCAAACTTCCAGCCCGCACTGTCCCCTTGACCTGTCCGGACTTGTCCGACCTGCCTAGCTCCTTTTCCACCTATCCACTCCACCCTCTCCTCCCTGACCTATCACCTTCATCTCCTCCCCCACTCACCTATTGTACTCTATGCTACTTTCTCCCCACCCCCACCCTCCCCTAGCTTATCTCTCCACGCTTCAGGCTCTCTGCCTTTATTCCTGATGAAGGACTTTTCCCCGAAACGTTGATTTTGCTGCTCGTCGGATGCTGCCTGAATTGCTGTGCTCTTCCAGCACCACTGATCCAGTAATAGGAAGCAAAGACTGGAGATATATGAGTGCTTTTCTGATTGACATTCCGTGGGTAATGGTATGCCTCAGGGATCAGTATTGAGACCACAGTTATTCACAATTTACATTGATGTTTTAGACCCAAAGGATAGACTATATGTAACAGTTGAAGTTCGAAATTAGAGGAAGGCTAATTTTGACGTTATTAAGGAAGAACTTTCAAAAGGTGATTGGGTGCAGATGTTAGCAGGTAAAGGGACGGCTGGAAAATGGGAAGCCTTCAGAACTGAGAGAACTAGAGTCAAGAAATGGCTCGTGTCCAGGTTCATGCAGGAGAACCCCTTGCCAGCTTTGTGTATAAATTCTCCATACCATCAAGCCAGGGAAGCAATCTTCCTTACTGGAAGTATGTTATGAAGTTGGAGAGGGTTCAGAAGAGATTTACCAAGATGTTTCCATGAATGGAGGTTTTGAGCTATAAGAAGAGGCTGTATAGGCTGGGAGTTTTTTTACTGGAGGTTAAGAGATGATGTCATAGAGGTTTATAAAATCATGAGGGCCATAGATAAGATGAATAGCAGGTGTCTTTTCCCGAGGGTGGGGGATTTCAAGGCTAGGGGGCACATTTTTAAGGTGAGAGCAGAAAGATTTGAAAAAGGGCCAATTCTTTTTTACACAGAGAGTAATTCGTGTGTGGAATGAGCTTCCAGAGGAAGTCGTAGATGTGGGCACGGTTACGATGTTTAAAACACATTTGAATAAGTACGTGAATAAGAAACATTTGGAGGGATATGGGCCACGCACAAGCAGGTGGGACTAGCTTAGTTGGGGATTATGGTCGGCATGGACTGGTTGGACCGAAAACTCTGTTTCTGTGCTGTATGATTCTATGGTAGACAGGCAGGAGGCTGGAAGAATCCAGCAAGCCAGGCAGCATCAGGAGGTGGAGAGGGGAGTGTTGCTGAACAAAGAGACCTTGGAGTTCATAGCTCCTTGAAAGTGGAGTTGCAGGTAGATAGGATAGTGAAGAAGGTATTTGGTATGCTTTCCTTTATTGGACAGAGTATTGAGTATAGGAGTTGGGAGGTTATGTTGCGGCTCTACAAGACATTGATTAGATTCCCTACAGTATGGAAACAGGCCCTTCGGCCCAACAAGTCCATATCGATCCTCCGAAGAGTAACCCACACAGACCCAGTCCCCTACCCTATATTTACCCTTGACTAATGTACCTAACACTATGGGCAATTTAGCATGGCCAATTCACCTGACTTGCACATTTTAGGATTATGGTAGGAAACCGAAGCACCCAGAGGACACCAGTGCAGACACGGGAAGAATGTGCAAACTCTACACAGACAGTTGCCCGAGGCGAAAATCAAACCTTGGTCCCTGGTGCTGTAAGGCAGCTAACCAGTGAGCCACCGTGCCATTGGTTAGGCCACTTTTGGAATATTGTATGTATCTGAAGGATGTTGTGAAACTTGAAAGGGTTCAGAAAAGATTGACAAGGATGTTGCCAGGGTTGGAGGTTTTGAGCTATAGGGAGAGGCTGAAGAGGCTGGGGCTGTTTTCCCTGGAGCATCGGAGGCTGGGGGGTGAACTTATAGAGGTTTATAAGATCATGGATAGGATAAATAGATAGGGGCATGGATAGGATAAATAGATAGGGGCATGGATAGGATAAATAGATAGAGGCATGGATAGGATAAATAGATAGGGGCATGGATAGGATAAATAGACAAAGTCTTTTCCCTGGGGTGGGGGAGTCCAGAACTAGAGGGCATAAGTTCAGGGTGAGAGGGGAAAAATTGAAGAAGGGGCAATTCCCTCACACAGAGAATGATGCGTATATGGAATGGGCTACGAAAGAATGTGATTGAGGCAAGTACAATAGCAACCTGCAAAAATACATTTGGATGGGTAGAGTTTATAGGGCTATGCACCAAATGTGGGCAATAAGAATTAGCTAAATGGGCACCATGTACAGCATGGACCAGTTTGGGCAGAAGAGCCTGTTTCAATGCTGTATTAGTCTAAGACTCTAAGCTTGGGTTCAAACCTTTTACAACTATCAAAGGTAACTGAACCAGCTGCTTCTCCGAAATTGTAGCCTTAATCTGTAAAGGTACCAAAATATAAGTTCTCTATCTACCCAAAGTCTTTAGATCATAGCATCAATACAGATCATTTGGCCCATTGAGTCCACATCGATCTTCTGAAGAATGTCCCACCCCTGTAACCCTGCATTCCCATGGCTAACCCACCTAGCCTATACATCCCTCGACACTATGGGCAATTTAGCATGGCCAATCCATCTAACCTGCACATCTTTGGACTGTGGGAGGAAAGCAGAGCACCTGGAAGAAAACCACCCAGACACGGGGAAAATGTGCAAACTCCACACTGACAGTTGCCCGAGGGAGGGATTGAACCCAGTTCCCTGGTGCTGTGAGGCAGCAGTGCTAGCCACTGAGCCACCATGCCATCTTGCGCAAGCTTAAGGGTTGGAGTCTAGGACAAATTTTGTTTAAAATTGGTTCAATGATCTCTGAAACGGCGGGTTGGTATCAACCTCTATTTGAAATAGGTGACCATTTCACCAAATGTTTATTATCGTTGGTTCTGATTGAATGTTGCTAAACAGTTTAACTGTTCCAAACAGATGAAAATGAACTTCCAGGGTGTGCTCTATGAGTTCTCTTACTCAATTTAGGTCTAGTGGAATTCTTTTGCTGTCTTGAGCCTGCATACTGGCAGCAACTACGATGGTTGGCCGGCCCAGATCCTGAAGATAACTTTAACCGTTTGGCCAAGGCTTGGCTTTGTTTTGGAGTTTTACTATGGCTGACCTAGAGGCTCTTAGTTCAGGATATGCTTGGGTGAGGCTATGCTATTATCTTCACTCAAATGGTGTCCCCTAAGCTCACGTGGACTGGTGAGGGTGTCGATTTGCATCAGAATACCCTGCAATACCCTTGCTGCATTTTCCAATAATACAGCCAGTTTTAGTGCATGTCTGAAGTCCAGTTGGACTTATGCTAGTATGCGATAAGATTAGGGTTGGGATCAGTATGTGCTCTTTCCACATATTAGTTCTAGTCTTCAACAGTGAGTCATTGAATCCTAGATCATAAAATCTCAATAGTGTGGAAACAGGCCCATCGAGTCCACAACAACCCTCTGAAGAGCATCCCATCCAGACCCACCCTCCTATCCTTTCTCTGTAACCCTGCATTTCCCTACACATCTCTGTACAGTAGAGACAATTTAGCATGGTCAATCCACATAAACCTACACATCGTTGGACTATGAGAAGAAACTGGAGTAGCCAGAGGAAACCCACACAGACATAGGGAGAATGTGAAAATTCCACACAGACAGTCACCTGAGGGTAGAATCAAACTCAGGTCCCTGGTGCTGTGAGGCAGCAGTGCTAACCACTGAGCCACCGTGCTGCCTAAGTCAGGCTTTCCAAATAACAGCATGATGCCAGAACTGGTTACCCCAAATGAGAGGCGACTGTTAGATGTGGATTTCTTCAGGAATGTGATTTTCTCTCGTCGCCACTGAACCAACTCCACAGAGATTGGTATCCCGTCCCCTTCATTTACATGGTTAAAAATCACACAACAACAGGTTACAGTCCAACAGGTTTATTTGGAAGTACTAGCTTTTGAAGCACTGCTCGAGTCCAGCTCTCAGATGGAACAGGATGCCTGACCCTCCTTAGCTGTGAGCCAGGACTCCCTGTTAGACCAAGTTAGTAGCCCCAATCAAGGAACTCATATTCTATGCGATCCACCTGGCTGACCTCATTACAATCACTAAAGTTTGCTCCGCTCTCCCAGGTAAGTGTAGGTGTTGAGCCCTGGCCTCAGTTTATATTTCCTCCTTCGCTCTAAGTCTACTCTTTGAATTGCTCTTTCAGCAGTTCCTGTCAACTGTGTCCTATAATTAATAATTCATGAATCTTTTATATGTGAAAAGCAGTGATTACCGGGCAGTGGGGATCCCCAGTGGAGGGCTCTCTACGTGGGAGTCCTCCCCTTTTCTCTCGGGGATTTGGGGTGGAGGCTGCTGCACACAGTGGTCCCCTGCAACTGTAGATTGTGGTGGCTCATGGACTCCCAGCCCAACTGTGGTGCTGTGGAGTCCGTGGACCATGTATATATGGGGTGTGGGCGTTTGCACTCCCTTTTTAGTTTTCTGAAGAACCTCATCCTCTGCTTTTGGTTGCAAAATCAATCCCACCCACCTGATCTTTGGGCACCCAGTGCGGAGGCGGGAGGGTGTGTCAGAGGATCTCCTCTCGAGTCTGCTCCTGGGTCTGGCCAAACTGGCCATAAACGTCGATTCTCCTGTTCCCTGGATGCTGCTTGACCTGCTGCGCTTTTCCAGCAACACATTTTCAGCATGTATTTATTATTAACCTGGGCCTGGAAGTCAAGTAAATTTGGGAATTCTGCATCCTTTTAAAAATCTTTAACTTTGTGTCATGTCCCCAGAAGACTGGGACTTGATTCCTAGAATGCTACCCTAGTGAGGAATAATAAAGTTACGGACTCATCCAAGATTGATTGATTTGAAACAGAGGTGTACTATTAGTAAACAACAGAGGTGGAGAAAACTCATTTCAGACATGGCATTGGAAATGGCAAAAGATTTCCTGCAGATGGCAGTGCTGTCCCTGGCAAGATTAGGAAAAATTTCAAAGGCTGTCTTGATTGACTTGGCAGCTAAACTGAGGGTCGGATTTCCTGGAAGAGACAAGGCAGACATAATTGAGATACAGATCTGGTATTCTTTATCCGCTGAAAAGACAAAAAAAACCAAAAGTCTTTTGTTGACCCAAACGGACCTAAAAATGAAGTTTTTCTCCAAGGGTCGAATGACCCAAACAGACCTATAAGAGTAGTGTATCCAAAAGCTGAACATGTCCTTTTTTCTGAAAACCAGTTGGTCTCAAGGTTTTCAGATAAAAGATTCCTGACCTTTACTAACACTTGGGCTGAGTGGAAATGCATGAGAGACCAGATACTTAGGTAGTGAAATATTGGAATGGGATAATTTTCAATTACAGTTTAAACAGCTTGAGTATGAAAAGAGAATGAAAAACTGAATGTGGAATTCCAAAGGAGAGAATAAGAGCAGAGAAAGATAAGGAAAAGAAGATGGGAACATGAAATGCTGATGCTGACCCTGGTGAGCAGGATCTGAGTCATGACTCGAAGTCCAATCAAGAAATGTTTTGCACAGGCCCCACCAAAATTTGGGAAATAGAATGTACAGGGTTTCTTCATGTCTTTTGAGAAAATCGTTCAACAAATGATCTCAGCGAAAGATGACTGGACATTGCGAATACAAAGTAAGTTAACAGGTAAAGCACAGAAAATTTACACTTCACTGTCAGACATAGTTTCTTGGGATTATGATACAATAAGGAAAACTGTATTGGCTCCACTGAGGCAGTGGTTCCTGAATTTAAGGAAGCAGTTGGTTCAAACCTATATTGAATTTGAAAGGGTTAAGGAAAGCAATTTTGAGAGTTGGATACAAGCATTAGAAACTGATAGAGACTGTTCTCTTAGAATTTAAAAACTCACTTCATTCTGTGATAATAACTTACGTTATGAAGAGGAATCATATCAGACTCAAAACATTAGCTTGAGTTTCTTCAGCAGTCTCTGTGTTAGTTTGTAATGAATCAAAGGGTTTCAGCTATTAGACACACCACAATAATGAATGAAGATTATGAGTCAGTCTGTAAAACCAAACCTTTTTTTCCATAATCTTCATAAATTCAAAAGAGATAGAAAATGGGAGAGTGATAGCAAGGCAGCTAGCTAAGGTAATGAGTGGAGAGCTGGGATTGCCCCAAGATCTCCTGCACAGATTACATGGGAAAAGACTGAGCATAGAAGTGAAAATCAGAAGTCGATTTATTTGATTATAATAAGGTGGGACACATTCATTCAGAATGATGGAATGGGCCAACTGGAGTTTTTAAGAATAAATCCAAAAAGAAATCTGAGGGAAAAAAAAGCCAGGGATGCTGTAGCTTTATCACAAGGGAAGATATGTCCTTTTGTTCAAAAGAAGTATCCAACCTATAACATACATCCAGAGCTGCAGAGCTACTCAAACTGTTTTGTAGGAGAAGTATTTAGTTTTCCCTCAGTAGAGTTCAACGAGTACCAAAATATTGGTAAGTGGGATAGGTAAAGAGTATACAGGATGTGATGGGCCAAAGGATCTTTTTTTGTGCTGGAGATCTCCATGACTTTATCCAGGCTCCATTGTACAAAGTCAAGTTGGAGTGTGACTTATTGTCTGGACTAGTGGAAGTCAACAGAGTTAAGAAATTAGCTATAGATGGAATTAATTTACACTCAATCATTACCCAAGAGTAAGTTATAAGTTTGCTAATAATCATGGAAATTCCTGTTGAGTCTAAAGGGGCAAAACAGTTGTAAGAACAGGCTCTGGGTAGTTTTCCATTGTGAAGTGACCAGAGCAAAGTCCATTATCTGAAGTATGAGTATAGGAGTTGAGAGATCATGTTGCGACTGAACAGGACATTGGTTTGGCAATTTTTTCGAAATACTGTGTGTAATTCTGATCCCCTTGCTCTCAGAAGGATGTTGTGAAATGGGGAAAGGGTTCAGAAAAGGAGGTTGCCAGGGTTGGAGAATTTGAGCTATAGGGAGAGGCTGAATAGGCTGGGGCTATTTTCTCTGGAGCGTCGGAGGCTGAGGGGTGACCTTATAGAAGTTTATGAAATCATGAAGGGCATGGATAGGGTAAATAGACAAGAGCTTTTCCCTGGTGTGAGGGAGTCAAAAGCTAGAGAGCATAGGTATAAGGTGATTTAAAAGGGACCTAAGAGGCAGCTTTTTCATGCAGAGGGTGGTGCATGTATGGAATGCACTGTCAGAGGAAGTGGTGGAGGCTGGTAGAGTTATAATGTTTAAAAGGCATCTGGATGGATAAATAATTAGGAAAGGTTTAGAGAGATATGGGCCAAATACAGGCAACTGGGACTAGATTTATCTAGGATATCTGGTCAGCTTGAACAAGTTGGACCGAAGGATCTGTTTCTCCATGACTCATAGGTTCATAGTTATAGAAACAGCAGTAGGCCATTTGGCCCATCGAGCCTACTTCACCATTCATTAAGATCATGGCTGATCTATCCATCGTCTCACCTCCTCCTACCTGCATTATTCCCATTACCCTTAATTCCCCTATCATGCAAAAACCCATCCAACTATGTCTTGAATATATTTAATGAAGCTGCCTCTACTGCTACTTTGCACAGAGAATTCCATAGATTCACTAATCTCTGGGAAAAGTAGTTCCTCCTCATCTTTGTCCCAAATCTACTGCCCCTAGTCCTAGTTTCATCCACCAGTAGAAACAATTTGCCTGCCTCTAGCTTATCTATTTCTTTCATAATTTTATATGTTTCTTTAAGATCCCCTCTCAATCTTCTAAATTCTAGCGAGTACAGACCAGGCGGCTCAACCTCTCATAGGGTAACCCCCTCATCTCCGGAATCAACCTGGTGAACTGCCTCTGCACCATCTCCAAAGCCAGTACAGGTACACAATCCTTTATCCAAAATCCTGGGGCAGAATTTGGAATTTTTAGGATTTCAGAATAAATGACATTTTCACAGTGAAATAAAAAAAACCTCACAGCAGACACACGTGTGAATAGTACGAGCGCTGAGACACAATTGACATCTGCCAGTGGTGGGCCACAACATTACATCACATCTGAGTGATGTGGTTCGAGTGGGTGTGGAGTTGGGTAATCTGTTCATATGCCAAAATGACACTCCACACTCCACGAAAAAAGCATTTCGCATTTCAGAGCTTTTTGGATTTCGGATAAAGGATTGTGTACCTGTATATCCTTCAAGTAAGGAGACCAGAACTACGCACAATACTCCAGGTGCAGAGTCACCAACACCTTGTACAATTGCAGTAGAACCTCCTGCTCTTAAATTCAATCCCTCTAGTAATGGAAGCCAATATTCCATTTGCCTTCCTGATTACCTGTTGTACCTGCAAATCAACTTTCAGTGATTCGTATACAAGCACTCTTAAGTCCCTCGGCACAACAGCTCACTGCAATCTTTCAACATTTAAATAGTACTCTGACTTACTATTTTTACTCTCAAAGTTGATAACCTCCCATTTACCAACATTGTACTCCATCTTGCCAGACCCTTACCCACTCACTTAACCTATCTAAATCTCTCTGCAGACCCTCCACATCCTCTGTACAGTTTGCCTTTCCACTCAGGATAGGTTACACTCAGTCTCCTCTTCAAAATCACTTATACATATCATGAACAGTTGTGAGCCCAACACCGACTCCTGCAGCATCCCACTCACCACTGATCTCCAACCGGAGAAACACCCTTTTATCCCGACTCTCTACTTTCTATTGGTTAAGCAGTCCTCTATCCATGCTAGTACATTCCCCACAACTCCATGTATTCTTATCTTATGGATGAGTCTTTTATGCAACACCTTATTGAACGCCTTCTGGAAATCCAAGTATACAACATCCACCTATTCCTTTCCATCCACCGTGCTTGTTACATCCTCAAAGAATTCCAGGAAGTTTATCAAACACGACCTTCCCTTCCTGAATCCATGTTGCGTCTATGACTCTAAACCACTGTAATACGACAAGCAGATGTTCAGATAGCTGAAACTCAATTTAAGAATGAGAATAATTCAAATTAGGTATTTGGGATATCTTTGTTAATTGAGGCTCAGGAAGCAGATCAAGAATTGAATAAGTTAGCACAGAATGCACACAGTGAAGCTGAGGGTTTTCCAGAGTGCTGAAATGTGAAAAAAAATACAGTTTTGGTGAGGAAGTGGAGACATCCTCATAGATCTGTGAACAAAGAATGGATTGGTGTTCATTAAGTAGTGGGATTGGATTATATGTCCATGTTTCTAGAAAGACTCATGAGTATGAAGATCATCACAAGAGCATTTGGAAGTTTCACCAACAAGAATGAACAAATAAACATTCAGCAACTAGGATGTTACAAGTGGAAAATGAAACATTGTTGTTTGACACTCTGAAAACAAAATTCAAAAACACAAAAGAGCTGTGACAATTAAACACTGTTCTCATATTTAGAGGAAGGTGAATGGGAGGCATTTTGTAAGGTTATTGAGAAAGTATGTGGAAATCTCTAGAGATAGAACATAGAACATTACAGTACAGTATAGGCCCTTCGGCCCTCGATGTTGCACCAACCTATCATATCAATCTGAAGCCCATCTAACCTACTCTCTTCCATGTACATCCACATGCTTGTCCAATGACGACTTAAATGTACTTAAAGTTGGCAAATCTACTACCGTTGCAGGCAAAGCATTCCATACACTTACTACTCTCTGAGTAAAGAAACTACCTCTGACATCTGTCCTATATCTATCACCCCTCAATTTAAAGCTGTGCCCCCTCGTGCTCACCGTCACCATACTTGGAAAAAGGCTCTCCCTGTCTACCCTATCTAACCCTCTGATTATCTTATATGTCTCTATTAAGTCACCTCTCAACCTTCTTCTCTCTAACGAAAACAGCCTCAAGTCCCTCAGCCTTTCCTCGTAAAACCTTCCCTCCATTCCAGGCAACATCCTAGTAAATCTCCTCTGCACCCTTTCCAAAGCTTTCACATCCTTCTTATAATGCGGTGACCAGAACTATACACAATACTCCAAGTGTGGCCGCACCAGAGTTTTGTACAGCTGTAGCATAACCTCATGGTTCCGGAACTCAAACCCTCTATTAATAAAAGCTAGAACACTGTATGCCTTCTTAAAACCCTGTCAACCTGGGTGGCAACTTTCAACGATCTGTGTACCTGGACACCGAGATCTCTCTGCTCATCTACATTACCAAGAATCTTACCATTAGCCCAGTACTTTGCATTCCGGTTACTCCAACCAAAGTAAATCACCTCTCACTTGTCCGCATTAAACTCCATTCAGCCCAGCTCTGCAGCTTATCTATGTCTCTCTGTAACATACAACATCCTTCGTCATTATCCACAACTCCACTGACCTTAATGTTGTCTGCAAATTTACTAACCCACCCTTCTACGCTCTCATCCAGGTCGTTTATAAAAATGACGAACAGCAGTGGACCCAACACTGACCCTTGCGGTACACCACTAGTAACTGGACTCCAGGATGAACATTTCCCATCAACCACCACCCTCTGTCTTCTTTCAGCAAGCCAATTACTGATCCAAACTGCTATATCTCCCACAATCCATTCTTCCGCATTTTGTACAATAGCCTATCGTGGGGAACCTTATCAAACGCCTTGCTGAAATCCATATACACCACATCAACCAGTTTACTCTCATTACCTCTTTGGTCACCTTCTCAAAGAACTCAATAAGGTTTGTGAGGCACGACCTACCCTTCACAAAACCATGCTGACTATCAATAATCAAATTATTCTTTTCTAGATGATTATAAATCTTATCTCTTATAACCTTTTCCAACACTTTACCAACAACTGAAGTAAGGCTCACTGGTCTAAAATTACCTGAGTTATCTTTACTCCCCTTCTTGAACAGGGGAACCTCATTTGCTATCCTCTAGTCTTCTGGCATTATTCCTGTAGACAATAACGATTTAAAGATCAATGCCAAAGGCTCGGCAATCTCCTCCCTGGCTTCCCAGAGGATCCTAGGATAAATCCCATCCGGCCCAGGGGACTTATCTATTTTCACACTCTGCAGGATTTCTAATACCTCTTCCTTGTGAACCTCACTCCTACCCAGTCCAGGATCCTGTATCTCAGTATTCTCCTTGACAACATTGTTGTTTTCTAGAGTGAATACTGTCGAAAAATATTCATTAAGTACTTCCCCTATCTCCTCTGACTCCCCTATCACCAAAGTGCTCACCTACTTCCAAGTCTAACACCTGGCTGGGCTCATTAGCCAGTACCAAATCTAATGTGGCTTCGCCCCTTGTTAGCCTGTCTACAGACTGTGTCAGAAAGCCCTCCTGCACACACTGGGCAAAAACTGACCCATCTATAGTACTCATACTGTAGTGTTCCCAGTCAATATTTGGAAAGTTGAAGTCCCCCATGACAACTACCCTGTCTCTCTCACTCCTATCAAGAATCATCTTTGCTATCCTTTCCTGCACATCTCTGGAACTATTCGGAGGCCTATAGAAAACTCCCAACAGGGTGACCTCTCCTTTCCAGTTTCTAACGTCAGCCCATACTACCTCAGTTGACGAGTCCCCAAACATCCTTTCTGCCACTGTAATACTGTCCTTGACCAACAATGCCACCCCCCCCCCCCCCACCCCCCCCCTTTTACTTACTTCTCTGTTCTTACTGAAACATCTAAACCCTGGAACCTGCAACAACCATTCCTGTCCTTGCTCTATCCATGTCTCCGAAATGGCCACAACATCGAAGTCCCAGGTACCAACCCATGCTGCAAGTTCATCCACCTTATTTCGGATGCTCCTGGCATTGAAGTAGACACACTTCAAACCAACGTCTTGCTTGCCGGTGCCATCTTGTGTCCCTGAATCTTGATTTCGGACCTCCCTACTCTCAACCTTTTCTATACTCGAACTACAATTTTGGTGACCATCCCCCTGCTGGATTAGTTTAAACCCATCCCAATACCCTTAGCAAATTCCCCCCCTCCCTCCCCAGGATATTGGTACCCCTCTGGTTCAGATGAAGACCATCCTGCTCGTAGAGGTCCCACCTACCCCAGAAAGAGCCCAGTGGGTGGCACGGTGGCACAGTGGTTAGCACTGCTGCCTCACAGCGCCAGAGTCCCGGGTTCAATTCCCACCTCAGGCGACCGACTGTGTGGAGTTTGTACATTCTCCCCGTGTCTACGTGGGTTTCCTCCGGGTGCTCCGGTTTCCTCCCACAGTCCAAAAATGTGCGGGTCAGGTGAATTGGCCATGCTAAATTGCCTGTAGTGTTAGGTGCAGAGGTAAATATAGGGGAATGGGTCTGGGTGGGTGGGTGCGCTTCGGCGGGTCGGTGTGGACTTGTTGGGCCGAAGGGCCTGTTTCCACACTGTAAGTAATCTAATCTAATCTAATCTAATCTTATCCAAGAATCCAAAACCTCCCTCCTGCACCATCCCTGTAGCCACGTGTTCAACTCCTCTCTTTCCCTATTCCTCGCCTCACTAGCACGTGGCACGGGCAACAAACCAGAGACAACAACTCTGTTCATCCTAACTCTAAGCTTCCATCCTAGCTCCCTGAATTTCTACCTTAAATCCCCATCTCTCTTCCTACCTATGTCGTTGGTGTCTATGTGGACCACGACTTGGGGCTGCTCCCCCTCCCCCTTCAGGATCCCAAAAACATGATCAGAGACATCACGAACCCTGCCACTAGGAGGCAACACACCAACTGTGAGTCTCTCATATTATGGATGCACTATGTTGGTGAGGCATGCTGTGGAGATTGGAGAGTAACCTGATACTCATTGCAAACACAGTTGCTGGTTAAGGGAAAAAATACAAAAGGATAGCACAGCTATGCCTCTTAAATGTCATCAAGGTTCCTGCCTGCTTCCACCACCTCTTCTGGCAGTGCGTTCCAGGCTCCTGCCATTCTCTGCGTGAAAAACTTTCCTTGCACATTTCCTTAAACTTTCCCTGTCTGACCTTAAATCTGTGTCCCCTTGAAATTGAAACTTCAAACCTGGGGAAAAGCCTCTGAGATCCACCCTCTCTATGCCTCTCATAGTTTTGTAGACCTCTACCAGGTTTCCTCTCAGCCGTCTTTCCAGTGCAAACAGTGCAAGTCTTTTTAACCCTTCCTCATAGTCAGTGCCCTCGAGACCAGGCAATATCCCGGTGAACCTTCTCTGTACTCTCTCCAAAGCTTCCATGTCATTCTGGTCGTGTGGCGACCAAAACTGCACACAATACCCCAATTACAGCCTGACAACATGGTTTGCCAACTCTTGTACTCCATGCCCTGACCAATGAAGGCGGGCATGCCATATGCCTTCCTAATCGCCTTGGCCCACCTGTGTTGCCACTCAGCAGTAGCAGGAGATGGTGCAAGTGAGCTGTAGCCAGAGGGGTAAGCAGTGAAGACTCAGTTGCAATAAACAGCTGAAATGTCTGTCAACTAGTGATCAGAAATCAATGACACAGGCCTTCTGCCTGCCAGCAACTTTGTGATTGGTTCCCAAGTACTGGACAGGTTAAGGCAGTGAACAGAAAAGGGGGATGCCATCACACCTCCACCAGCTCAGGAGTTCTCTCTGTTCTCTGTAGTAAAAGCCACCTTAAGACAAAGATAATGTTTTGTTTAGCTGTTGCAGTTAGCTGTGACCATTACGAGGTCTGATAAGACTGAAGCAGTCATCTCCTTTCTGCAAGCCAGAGAAAACATCTGGAGAAGGAAGACTGAAAAGCGAGCTCTCTATCATCACAGCACATCCTATCAACATGAATCACTGGAGTGCTTCCTCAACTTTCCCGCCTCCCTTAACAGCAGTGTTTTCTCCCGTGTGTGTGCGCGTTTGTAAGTTTATCAGAGGGTTAAAAATGTAACTTGCAGAGTTAAATGCCAACAGTTAATGCTTACCTGCAGCTCGATTTGTTGAAAAAAAGTAATTCATGTTAAGTACAGAAACCAGGTTCTCTGTCTTCTGTTAATCTGAGTCTGCAAGTCGATAATTGTGGAATTCTGCAGACTCGTAAAAATCTTTAACTTTTGTAATAACGTTAGAAATACAGAGCTTGATTTCCAGTACAACCTCCTACTGATGTATAACAATAGAGAAACCCACCCGTCTGGAAGATAATAGAGAAACTCACACCACAGGGGGTTAATAGAGAAACTCACACCACAGGGGGTTAATAGAGAAACTCACCCATCAAGAGGGCAATAGAGAAACTCACCCGAAGAGGGGTTAGTAGAGAAGCCCGTCCACCGGTGGGTAATGCAAAAACTCACCTAAAGAGGGGTTAATTGAGAGAATGTACACACGCCCACGTGATATTTGTGGCTGAGAATTTGAGGGCAGGACTGAGAGACAAAGCCGCAGTGGGGTATATAAAAGGCAGCTTGGAGTGAGGGACTCACTCACTCAGTCAGGATGCTGGTCAGTTGGGTTGTTGTAGTTTTGCTTGTGTGCAGCGGCGGGAGCAGCTCACTGCCTATTCCCCGGGAACGGGAGCACCACCACCATCGGGTAAGAGAGGTTCGGGCTCAGACGAGCCTTACTCTTGTCAAACATGTTCGTAGCTGTATCGTGTGGGCGCAACACAGGTCTGGAACTCTGGCAGCCGAGCGAAGGTGTATTAAACTGTGGAAAAAGTTCAATTGCCACATTTGAAGTGCACCGCCTTCAAAGTGCCAATAACCAAAGGGAATTGGAATCAAGCAATTTTATATCGAGTAAACTGTATTATGCAGTGTTGATACATGAAATTGCAGATTCTGTGAGCAATCATTGTAGTAATATTTCAGTCAATTGTGTGTAATAAATCCGATTGTTGGAGGAGGTAGTGTTGAGGGCTTACGGCAAACTTGTTGCTTTCTTGTGTCCTGGTATACCCCTCCTATTCATGTCCTCTCCCCTTGTCCATCAGCCCAGAGAGCGAGAGAGAGGGTTGACTGAGAGTTTGGTAGATTCAAGTGCTAACATGCCCCCAGGTATTCACTGTAAAGGAGACCAGACAGCAACTCTTAGCAGACCGTGAAGACTGCTCGTACCCTGTCTGTAACTGAATCTCAATCCCTAGCTCTTGGCAAAAACCAGCTGGAGTCCATTGACCCTAGTTCAGTTCAGCTCTCACAGAGAGAGAGAGAGACAGCCGTAACTGGAACAGATAATTTCCCACCCGAAACAATCAACCCCATCTTAACGCTCAGCCCAAACAAAATACTCTCCCTTGTAACCGAGGGAGGAAGATTTTGGGTGATAATGAAGGAATTCCCTCAGGATTAATGCTGAACTTTCTGGAACTTGCTGCCACTTGATATTTTCCCAAACTTGTCTGACTAGTTTTACAAAGGTGAGTAGATTTGCCCCTGAAATGAAGCCTGGGGATGAAGTTATGGAGTGTCCATTGAGTGCTGTTGTTTCTGCCTCCACTCCAGGGGATTAGTTTACACTTCAGGTGGCTGATTTGTGTTGGTCCTATTCACATTACACACAACCCCCCACGCCTTATCAGACTGTGGGATGATGATAATGACAGGGTGGAGGATGAAGACTGAAGGGTGTGTGTGTGGAGGGGTGCAAGGGAATGGGGTCATCCTGTGTTGCATGCCTGGAGACAGTAAACATGTGGGGTGATGTTTTCTCTCCAATGTTATTTTCTGCTCCATTTTTAATCCACAGTATTTTCATTTTCTCATTCATATGCATGAAGTACTGTAAAGTGACTTTTTTTTTTGTTTAAATAACTGTTCATTTGTCCTGTTGGTCTAAACTCATGATGATGATAGGTAGTGAGCAGTGGTGTAGCACAGTTGATTGGTCATGGGTAGCTCAGTGAGTCAGCAAAAGATAACATGAAGTTGATTTTTAACTTCATAGAGGTGATATTAGAGAGGCACGTGAATTAAACCATTAATGCAGAACTAATTAAACCTTTGTCTGCTTACAATGCCAGCCATGGTGTCACACTCTACCTGCTTGTCAGGTAGGTTCAAGTCCCACTGCAGAAAACTTGAGGACAAATTCCAGGCTGATCATCTAATGCACTGCCATTCTATCAGAGGGCCATGATTCTAATGAGGTATTAAACTGAGGCTCTATCTGCTTCTCAGGTGGATATAAGAATCCCAATGGCAAGCTTCTGACGAAGGGTAGAGGAGTTTTGACAATTGACCAATCTTTGTATTCTTCAATACCAATAAGACGAATTTCCTTGTTGTTTGGTGGACACAAATGGGTGGTTGCACTTACTTATGTTGCTGCAGTGATGAAACTTCACTTGAAGTATTTTGGCTGGGAAGCACTCTTGGGAGATCCGACGTACTCAACGAATGGCAGGACACTAGGAAGCTAAGAGGAACAGAGGGATTAGATTCTCCACAGTGTGGAAACAGGCCCTTCAGCCCAACAAGTCCACACTGCCCTTCCAAAGAGGAACCCACCCAAACCCTACCCTATATTTAACCCTGACTAACGCACCTAATACTGGGCAATTTAGTATGGCCAATTCACCTAACCTGCACATCTTTGCACTGAGAGGAAACTGGAGCACCCGGGGGAAACCCACGCAGACACGGGGAGAATGTGCAAACTCCACACAGACAGGTGGGAATTGAACCCAGGACCCTGGTGCTGTGAGGTAGCAGTGCTAACCACTGAGCCACCGTGCTGCCCCCATGGATCCAGGGGTGCTTGCCCACAGATCATTGTGTGGTTGGGCAAATTAATAGGGTGGTTAAGAAGACTTACCTGACACTTGCCTTTCAGTTGTGGCATAGATTATAAAAGCAGGAAGGGACTCAGTTGGATACTTGGGCAGTTTTCCTGGTGGTGGTTGCTAGTTTTAAAAAGTAAAAGCAGAAAGGTTATGTCGGAGCTGTACAAAACATTGGAATACTGTGTGCAGTTCTAATCATCACACTATATGAAGGCTGTCATTGTACTGGAGCGGGTGCAGAAGAGACTCACCAGGATGTTGCCTGGGATAGAGCATTTCAGACTATCTTCATAGTCCCACTGCTATGAAGATAGTCTGAATAAGCTTGTGTTTTTTTTTTAGAGCAGAGATGGTTGAGGGGGGATCCTGACTGAGGTACATAGAATCATAGAGATGTACAGCATGGAAACAGACCCTTCAGTCCAGCTCTTCCATGCTGACCAGATATCCTAAATTAATCTAGTCCCATTTGGCAGTACTTGGCCCATATCCCTCTAAACCCTTCCTATCAATGTACCCATCTAGATGCCTTTTAAATGTTGTAATTGTACCAGCCTCCACCACTTCCTCATTCCATACATGCACCACCCTCTGTGTAAAAAAAAAAAGTTTCCCCTTCGATCCCTTTAATCTTTCCCCTCTCACCCTAAACCTATGCCCTCTAGTTCTGGACTCTGCCACCCCTGGGAAAAGATCTTGTCTGTTTACCCTATACATGCCCCTCAGCCCTCAGCCTCTAATGCTCCAGGGAAAACAGCCGTAGCCTACTCAGCCTCTCCCTATAGCTGAAACCCTCCAACCCTGGCAACATTAATGGACAGGATGGGTAAAAAGCAGCTGTTTCCCTTAGTCAATAACAAGAAGGCAGAATTTTAAGATAAAAGGCAAGAAGCTTAAGAGGTTGGTGGGAGGGTCTGGAATGCACTGCCTGGGAGGGTAGTTGAGGAGAGAAACCTCACAACCTTTAAAAAGTACATGGATATGCACTTGGAGCATCATAACATTCAAAGCTATGCACCTAGTGTTTGGAAGGTGGGACTAGTGTAGACAAAGTAGATTTTTGGTGGTACAGATTCAGTGGGCTTAAAGGGCCTCATCTCTACAATTGTTTGACATCACAGAATCCCTACAGTGTGGAAGCACACCATTCAGCCCATCAAGTCCACACTGACCCTCAGAAGAGCATCCTACTCAGACCCACCTATCCCTGTAACCCTGCATTCCCCATGGCCAATTCACCTAACTTGCACATCTTTAGACTATGGGAAGAACTGGAGCAGTCAGGGGAAAGCCCACGCAGACAGTTGCCTGAGTCTGGAATCATCCCTGGTGCTGTGAGACAGCAGAGCTAACCACTGAGCCACCGTGCTACTCCATCTTTAAATCTCAACCTCCCCTCAAGCTTCTATAATGGTGCTATTGCTGAAGGCTTCTACCAATCCTTCAAGAATTCCGCCTGATAAAGCCAATTACAATATGCTTAGATGACAAACACAAAGAAATTTGTGGATGACACCAATAAGTGAGAAGTTGTGTGGTTAGAATGGCACAAAAAGTCTACAGAGGGATATAGACAGGTTAAGAGTGGACAAAAACTTGGCCACATGAAATATAATGTGGAAAAATGTGAGATTGCTTTGGCAGGAAGAATGGAATTGGATATTATGTAAATGGAGAAAGCTGCAACTAAGAGATTTGGGGGTCCTAGTACATGAATCATAAAAAGTTACCTTCCTAATTCAGCAGACCATAGGGAATTTTGGTCTATTTCAAAGGAAATAGATGATAAAAAAAGGACTTGTTGAAACTGTACAGGCCACTAGTCAGACCACAACTGGAATATTGGACAGTTCTGACCCCCTTGTCTAAAGGAAGGAATACTGGTATTGAAGGAATCCAGAGAATGTTCACTGGACTGATTCTGGGTGTGGAGTGACTGTCATATGAGGAGAGGTCGAATTGGTTTGGCCAGTAACCATGGAGTTTAGAAGAATGAGGAGAAATTACTAAAGCAGACAAGATTCTTAAGTGGTTTGAAAAGGAAATTAGAGGTAGTTTCCCTTCTGGGTGAGGCTCGAACCAGAGGGCAAAATGTCAGTGAGTTGTTGCACATAAAAAGGATGAGGAGGAATCTGTTCTTTGAGGGTGATGAATCTATGGAATTATTTATCTCTCACAGCTGGATTGATAAGTACATACAAGGCTGAGATAGATTTTGAGAGAGACAGATTTTTAATCAGTCAGGGTATCAAAGATTATGTGGAAATGGAAGCAGTGTGGACTTGAAGATTATCAGAGCAGCCATGATTTAATTGAAAGGTATAGTAGACTTGATGGGCTGAATAGCCTACTTCTGCTCCTATGTCTTTATGATCTTAGTGCATGTATGTAGTCACTATATCCAGGATACTCTCTGTGACACATTATATAATACAATAATCCCAACTAGACATGAGAATCCCAAGAAAGATTGGTAATGTTTTGATGCTTTAGACATACAGTCAGGTAGATGGGTTATCTCTAGGAGGTCTAGGCAGGTAGTGCAGGAATCTCCTGTGATTATCCCCATCTCAAACAAAGTCAGAAATCACATGACATCAGGTTATAGTCCAACAGGTTTATTTGAAATCACAAACTTTCAGAGCGTACTCCTTCATCAGGTGAAGTGACTTCCCATAACAAAGGGGCTACACTCTGAAAGCTTATGAAGAGAAGATGCAAAAGTTGACCTACTCTTGGGGAAATAAGGCAGGGCAGGTGACTGAGGTGTCAGTGGGGGAGCACTTTGGGGCCAGCGACCATAATTGTATTAGATTTAAAATAGTGATGGAAAAGGATAGACCAGATCTAAAAGTTGAAGTTCTAAATTGGAGGAAGGCTAATTTTGATGGTAGTAGGCAAGAACTTTCAAAAACTGATTAGGGGCAGCTGTTCACAGATAAAGGGATGGCTGGAAAATGGGAAGCCGTCAGAAATGAGATAACGAGAGTCCAAAGAAAGTATATTCCTGTTAGGGTGAAAGGAAAGGCTGGTAGGTATAGGGAATTCTGGATGACTAATGAAATTGACGGTTTGGCTAAGAAAAAGAAGGAAGCATGTGTCAAGTATAGACAGGATCGATTGAGTGAACACTTAGAGTATAAAGGCAGTAGGAGTATACTTAAGAGAGAAATCAGGATGGCAAAAAGGGACATGAGATAGCTTTGGCAAATAGAGTTAAGGAGAATCCAAAGGGTTTTTATAAATACATTAAGGATAAAAGGGTAACTAAGGAGAGAATAGGGCCCCTCAAAGATCAGCAAGGCGGTCTTTGTGTGGAACCGCAGAAAATGGGGAGATACTAAATGAGTATTTTGCAACAGTATTTACTGTGGAAAAGGACACAGAAGATATAGAATATAGGGAAATAGATGGTAGCCTCTTGAAAAAATGTCCATATTACAGAGGAGGAAGTGTTAGATGTCTTGAAACGCATAAGTGGATAAATCCCGGACCTGATCAGGCGGATCCTAGACCTCTGGGAAGTTAGGGAAGTGTTTGCAGTCCTTTTACTGAAATATTTGTATCATCAATAGTCACAGGTGAGGTGCCGGAAGACTGGAGGTTGGCAAACGTGGTGCCACTGTTTAAGAAGGGTGGTAAGGACAAGCCACTCGACCACTAGACAAGAACTATAGACCAGTGAGCCTGAGGTCGGTGGTGGGCAAGTTGTTTGGAGGGAATTGAGGGACAGGATGTACATGTATTTGGAAAGGCAAGGCATTGTGCATGGGAAATCATGTCTCTCAAACTTGATTGAGATTTTGAAGAAATAGCAAAGAGGATTGAGGGCAGAGTGATCTACATGGACTTCAATATGGCGTTTGACAAGATTCCCCATGGGAGACTGATTAGCAAGGTTAGATCTCACGGAATACAGGGAGAACTAGCCATTTGGATACAGAACTGGCTCAAAGGTAGAAGACAGAGGGTGGTGGTGGAGGGTTGTTTTTCAGACTGGAGGCCTGTGACCAGTGGAGTGCCGCAAGGATCGGTGCTGGGTCCACTGATTTTCATCATTTATATAAATGATTTGGATGCGAGCATAAGAGATACAGTTGGTAAATTTGCAGATGACACCAAAATTGGAGGTGTAGTGGACAGCGAAGAGGTTTACCTCAGATTACAACAGGATCTGGACCAGATGGCCAATGGGCTGAAGTGGCAGATGGAGTTTAATTTAAATAGATGATAGATGCTGTATTTTGGACAAGCAAATCTTAGCAGGACTTATACACTTAATGGTAAGGTCCGAGGGAGTGTTGCTGAACAAAGAAACCTTGGAGTGCAGGTTCAAAGCTCCTTGAAAGTGGAGTCGCAGGTAGATAGGATAGTGAAGGAGGCATATGGTCTGAGTATTGCGTATTGAGTATTGAGGTTCCTGAAGAAGGGCTTATGCCTGAAACGTCGATTCTCCTGTTCCTTGGATGCTGCCTGACCTGCTGCGCTTTTCCAGCAACACATTTTCAGCTCTGATCTGCAGCCCTCACTTTCTCTCTACAGGAGTTGGAAGGTCATGTTGTGGCTGTGCAGGACATTGGTTAGGACACCGTTGGAATATTGCATGCAATTCTGGTCTCCTTCCTATCAGAAAGATGTTGTGAAACTTGAAAGGGTTCAGAAAAGATTTACAAGGATGTTGCCAGGGTTGGAGAACTTGAGCTATAGGGAGAGGCTGAACAGGCTGGGACTGTTTTCCCTGGAGCCTTGGAGGCTGAGGGATGACCTTAAAGAGGTGTTCCGCAAGGATCTGTTTTGGGACCATTGCTGTTTGTCATTTTTATAAATGACCTGGAAGAGGGGTTAGAAGGTTGGGTGAGCAAGTTTGCGGATGATATGAAAGTCGGAGGAGTTGTTGACAGTGAGGAAGGATGTGGCAGGTTACAGCAGGATATAGAGAAGCTGCAGAGCTGGGCAGAAAGGTGGCAAATGGAATTCAATGTAGCTAAGTGTGAGGTGATTCACTTTGGGAAGAATAACAAAAAGCTGGGGTACTGGGCTAATGGTCGGATACTTGGTAGTGTGGATGAGCAGAGGGATCTTGGTGTCCATGTACACAGATCTCTGAAAGTTGCCACCCAGGTAAATAGTGCGGTGAGGAAGGCATATGGCGTACTGGCTTTTATTGGTAGAGGAATTGAGTTCCGGAGTCCTGAGGTCATGATGCAGTTGTATAAGACTCTGGTGCGGCCGCATCTGGAATATTGTGTGCAGTTTTGGTCGCCATACTATAGGAAGGATGTGGAGGCACTGGAACGGGTGCAGAGGAGGTTTACCAGGATGTTGCCTGGTATGGAAGGAAGATCGTATGAGGAAAGACTGAGACACTTGGGGCTGTTTTCATTAGAGAAAAGAAGGTTTAGGGGTGACTTGATTGAGGTGTACAAGATGATTAGGGGGTTAGATAGGGTTGACAGTGTGAACCTTTTCCTGCGTATGGAGTCGGGTATTACAAGGGGGCATAGCTTTAAATTAAGGGGGGGTAGATATAGGACTGAAGTTAGGGGTAGGTTCTTCACTCAGCGAGTCGTAAGTTCATGGAATGCCCTGCCAGTAGCAGTGGTGGACTCTTCCTCTTTATGGGCATTTAAGCGGGCATTGGATAGGTATATGGAGGATAGTGGGTTAGTATAGGTTAGGTGGGCTTGGATTGGCGCAACATCGAGGACCAAAGGGCCTGTACTGCGCTGTATTCTTCTATGTTCTATAAAACCATTAGGGGCATAGATAGGATAAATAGACAAAGAATTTCCCTGAGATGGGGGAGTCCAGAACCAGAGGTTCAGGGTGAGAGGGGAAAGAAATAAGAGACCTACGGGGCAACTTTTTCATGCAGAGGGTGGTATGTGTATGGAATGAGCTGCCAGAGAAAGTGGTGGAGGCTAGCTTAATTGTAACATTTAAAAGGCATCTGGATGGGTATATGAATAGGAAGGGTTTGGAGGGATATGGGCCGGGTGCTGGCAGGTGGGACTAGATTGGATTGGGATATCTGGTCAGCATGGACGAGTTGGACCAAAGGGTCTGTTTCAGTGCTGTACATCTGAGTGTGACTCTGAACCTTTTGGACTATAACCTGGTGTTGTGATTTCTGACTTTGTCCACCCCAGTCCTACATTGGCATATCCACATCATGGCTACCACCTTAAACAAGATTGCTGTTTGGAAAATGTGGGGGTTAACAGACTCTCAGGGGAATGAGCGCTAACAGCCAGGTTTCTGGTATCAAGACTGGCTCTAAAACAAGTGATACATCTGATTCCAAGCGATCAATTATGGTCTAGTCAGAGGCACAGACAGACATTTCTGCAGTTAAGTGAGACATCAGAATGGTGCCAGGTCAAGGGTGTCTCAGAAGGTTCAGAATATCCTCAGAGGAGAGTGACCAGCGGGAGGGCATTGTTCACATTGGTACCAATGTCATAAGAAGAGAAAAGGACAAGGTTCAGGGGAAATTATAGGAAGTTAGGTCAAAGGTTAAAAAGGAGGTCCACAAGGGTAGTAACTTCTGGGTTACATCTGGTGCCACATGGTATTGAGAGTAAGAATAGGAGAATAGAGCAGATGAATGCATGGCTGAGAAGCTGGTGCAGGGAAGAAGGATACACATTTTTGGATCATTGGAATCTCTTCTGGGGTAGAAGTAATCTGTATAAGAAGAACGTGGTTTGGAAGGGACTAATATACTGGCAGGGTGGCACGGTTGCTCGGTGGTTAGCACTGCTGCCTCACCGCACCAGTGGCCCGGGTTCATTTCCAGCCTTGGGCAACTGTCAATGTGGAGTTTGCACATTTTCCTTGTGTCTGTGTGGGTTTCCTCTGGGTGCTCCAGTTTCCTCCCACAGTCCAAAAATGTGCAAGTTAGGTGAATTGGCCATGCAAAATTGCCATAGTGTCCAGGGATGTGTAGGCAAGGCAGATTAACCATGGGAAATGTAGGATTACAGGAATGGGGGGGAGCTGGTTCTGGGTGGGATGCCAACGGCCTGCTTTCACACTGAGCTCTGAGGAGATTTGCTAGAGGAGGCTTTAAACTATAAGGGATGCTGATGTGTTGGTATCCAGAAAGGTAGAGAGGGGGAGAAAAGATCAATCTGAGGCTGGTGCAGTTGAGGAAAAGGTGCAAGTCAAGGCAGGCAGGAGCAAGGCAGAGAACTAATAAATTTAACTATTTATTTCACTGCAAGAGGCCTGACAGCTAAGGCAGATGAACGCAGGCATGGGAAGTCCATTCAGTATTCTAATAACAGTAGGGTAGAAACTGTTACAAAACCAGCTGGTGCGTGTTCATGCTTCTGTACCTTCTCCCCGATAGTAGAGGTTGTAGAAAAGCATTGCCAGGGTGGGATGGGTCTTTAAGAATGCTGGAGGTCTGTCCTTAATAGCAGGCCTGATAGATGGATTCTATAGATGGGAGGTTGGCCTTTGTGATTGGGATATCATAGCAGTTACAGAGATATGACTCAGGGATGGACAGGACTGGCAGCTTAATGTTCCACGGTATGATGCCAAGGAAGCATAGAAAGGGGGCAAGAGAGGAGGGTGGTTTCTGGTTAGGGATAACATTACGGCTGTACTGACGGAGGATATTCAAGGGAGTCTGTCCAGTGAAGTTATTTGGGTGGAACTGAGAAATAAGAAAGGGATGATCACCTTGGATTATACAATAAACACCCAATTTTTAAGGAGATCTCAATTGTCTGTAAGAATAATAGGGTGATTATGGTAGGGGATTTTAACTTTCCAAATATAGACTGGGACTGCCATAGTGTTAAGGGCTTGGATAGAGAGGAATTTATTAAGTGTGCACAAGAAAATGTTCTTCTTCAGTATATGGATGTACCCAATAGAGAAGGAGCAAAATTTGATCTACTCTTGGGGAAATAAGGCAGGGCAAATGACTGAGATGCCAATGGGGGAGTACTTTGGGGCCAGTGACCATAATTTTATTAGTTTTAAATTAGTAATGGGAAAGGATAGACCAGATCTAAAAGCTGAAGTTCCAGTTTGGACAAAGGCCAATTTTGATGGTATTTGGCAAGAATTTTCAAAAGTTGATTGGGGCAGATGTTTGAAGGTAGAGGGATGGTGGAAAAGTGGGAAGCCTTCAAAAATGAGATAACAAGAGTCCAGAGACATTATGTATGTTCCTATTAGTGTGAACGGCAAGGCTGCTAGGTATAGGGTATGCTGGATGCATGGAGAAATTGATGCTCTGCTCAAGAAAAAGAAGAAAGCATATGTTCTGTATAGACAACAGAGGCCGAGTGAATCCCTAGAAGTGTATAAGGGCAGTAGGAGGATGTTGGAAGATAGAAATCAGAAGAGTGAAAATGGGATATGAGATAACTTTGGCAGATATCCAAGGGGATTCTACAAATTCTTGAAGTCAAAAGAGTAACTCGGGAGTGAATAGGGCCCCTTAGAGATCATCAAGTCCACCTTCCAGAGCATTCTGTCTGGACATATCACTACTTGGTATGACAACTGTACCATTCAAGAGAGTGGTTGCAGAGAGTGGTGAACTCAGCCTGGGCAATCACAAAGGCCAACCTCCCATCTATACAATCCATCTACCAGGCCTGCTATTAAGGACAGGTCTCCAGCATTCTCAAAGATCCATCCCACCCTGGCAATGCTTTTCTACAACCTCTACCATCGGGGAGAAGGTACACAAGCCTGAACACTTGCACCAGCCAGTTTCGTAACAGTTTCTACCCCACTGTTGTTAGAATACTGAATGGACTCACAAACTCTTAACATTCACCTGTATCTGTGTTTTTGTTTTTGCCGCTGTTTACCTACTATTTACTTATCTATGCTACTTAACTCTGATCTGCCTGTATTGCTCGCAAGACAAAGCTTTTCACTGTGCCTCGGTACACGTGACAATAAATTTTAATTCAATTTAATGTGTGGCACCACAAGGGATGGGTGAGATACTAAACAAGTATTTTAGAACATAGAACATAGAAGAATACAGCGCAGTACAGGCCCTTCGGCCCTCGATGTTGCGCCGATCCAAGCCCACCTAACCTACACTAGCCCACTATCCTCCATATGCCTATCCAATGCCTGCTTAAATGCCCATAATGAGGGAGAGTCCACCACTGCTACTGGCAGGGCATTCCATGAACTCACGACTCGCTGAGTGAAGAACCTACCCCTAACATCTGTCCTATACCTACCCCCCCTTAATTTAAAGCTATGCCCCCTTGTAATAGCTGACTCCATACGTGGAAAAAGATTCTCACTGTCGACCCTATCTAAACCCCTAATCATCTTGTATACCTCTATCAAGTCACCCCTAAACCTTCTTTTCTCCAATGAAAACAACCCCAAGTGCCTCAGCCTTTCCTCATACAATCTTTCTACCATACCAGGCAACATCCTGGTAAACCGTTCCAGTGCCTCCACATCCTTCCTATAATATGGTGACCAAAACTGCACACAATACTCCAGATGCGGCCGCACCAGAGTCTTATATTTTGTATCAGTGTTTCCTGTGGAGAAGGATATGAAAGCTATGGATATGGAAGTTCTGTAACCTGGGGAAACAAACAGTGATATCTTAATCTATCTCTATTGAAGAGACGTTTTAAACACATAAGGTGGATAAATCCCTGGGACCTGATCAGGTGCGCTCTAGAACTTTGTGAGAAGCTAGGAAAGCAATCATCAATAGCCACTGGTGAGTGCAGGAAGACTGGAGGTTGGCTAACATGGTGCCATTATTTAGGAAAGGTGGTAAGGAAAAACCAGGGACCTATAGACTGGTGAGCCTGAGGTCAGTTGTGGGTAAATTGTCCTGAGGATTTAGATGTCTTTGGAAAGGCAAGTACTGATTAGGAATGGTCAACATGGCTTTGTGTGTCACAGTAACTTGCAGAATTGGAGGGTTTGAGCTGTAGGGAGAGGCTGAATAGGCTGGAGCTATTTTCTCGAGCATTGGAGGCTGAGGGATGACTTTTTATAGAGGTTTATAAATCAAGAGTGGCATGGATAGGGTGAATAGCCAATATCTTTTCCCCAGGGTAGGGGGGTCCAAAGCTAGAGGGCATAGGCTTGACAGGGTAATTATTTAAACGGGACCAAAGGGGCAACATGCAAAGGGTGTTGTGTATGGAATGAGCTGGCGGAGGAGGTGGTAGAGGTTGGTAGTTACAATATTTAAAAGGTATCTGGATGGGTATACGAATGGGAAGGGTTTAGAGGATATGGGCCAAATGCTGGCAAATGGGATCGGATTTAATTTAGAGTATCTGGTCAGCATGGACGTGTTGGACCGAAGGGTCTGTTTCCAAGTTTACAACTCTGACTTTATGATTGAATTTTTTTAGAAAAGTGATGAAGAGGATTGATGAAGATAGAGCAGTGGACATTGTCTATAACGATGTCAGTAAGGTGTTAAAGGTTTCACATGGTAGACTTGTTAGCAAAGTTAGATCAGATGGAGAACTAGCCACTTGGACATAAAATTAGTTTGAACATAGTGTGGTGGTGGAGGGTTGCTTTTTGAACTGGAGGCATGTGACCAGTGGTGTGCAGCAAGGATTGGTGCTGGGTCCACTGTTTTTTGTCACTTGTATAAATGATTTAGATGTGAATATAGGAGGTATGGCTAGCAAGTTTGCAGATGACACCAAAATTGGTGGTCTAGTGGACAGCGAAGAAGGTTTGCTCATAGAACAAAGGCACCTTGATCAGATGGGGAAATGGGCCAAGGAGTGGCAATGGAGTTTAATTTAGATAATATGATGTGCAGCATTTTGATAGGGCAAATCAGGGTAGGACTTATACATTTAATGGTAAGGTCCTGGGGAGTGTTGCTGAACAGAGACCTTGGGGTGCAGGATCATAATTCCTTAAGTGGAATCACAGGTAGGCAGGGTTGTGAAGGGAGCATTTTATACTTGCCTTTATTGGTCAGTGCATTGAATATAGAATTTGGGAGGTCATATTGCAACAGTACAGGACATTGGTTAGGCCATTTTTTGGAATGCTGCATTCAATTTTGGTGTCCCTGCTATAGGAAAGCTGTTTTGAAACTTGGAAGGGTTCAGAAAAGATTTAAGAGTTGGAAGGTTTGGGAGAGGCTGAATAGGCTGGTGCTACTTTGCCTGGAGTGTTGGAGGTTGAGAAGTGACCTTGTAGAAGATCATAAAATCATGAAGGGCATGGATAGGCTGAATAGTCAAAGGTTTTGCTCCATGGTATTGGAGACAAAACTACAGGGCATAGTTTTAAGGTGAGAGGGGAAAGTTTTAAAAAGGACCTAAGGAGCAATGTCTTCATGCAGAGGATGGTGCATGTATGAAATGAGCGGCCAGAGGAAGTGGTGGAGGCTGGTACAATTATAACATTTAAAGGGCATCTGGTGGATACATGAGTTGGAAGGGTTTCGAGGATATGGGCCAAATGTTGGCAAGTGGGACTAGATTAAATTTAAAAACTGGTCACCGTGGACTAGTTGGACCGAAGGCTCTGTTTCCATGCTGTACATCTCTATGACTCTGTGACTCTAATTATGTTTGAATTTATTTTTGCCTAGTGACTTTCCTTGTGAGGTTTCATCATCATCCAGTTGATTAAAGATTACAAACAGCAAGTCCTGACAGAATCTGCCAATAACCAATCGTAAACTCCTGCAGTGTGTGAACACATGCTTATGTGGAATTGATTAAGGCTAAATGTCCTCTGCTGAGGTTGTAATGTCTGTGCATTTCTACTTAAACCATTAGTTGTTCGATCTAGCTTTCCTGGCATTTGGATATGTACCATAGATGGTAAGCTAAAAACAGGCTGATTTTTATTTTCTTTCACCACCCTCTAACAAACCTTATGGTTGAGTTCTTTACTCCATACTGTGAGGGGTAACATTTCTAGCAAGCCCTGAGCTTAGGCAAGCATGGACAGAGAACAGAGGCAGTCTTAAACCATGCATGTGATGATGGCTGACACCAGACAAACTCAAAAGTACTCCGCACAGCATGGGGTGGTGTAAGTCTATTAGAGCTAAGTATTTAGTTTAGTGGCAGAGACCAGTAATTTTAGTGCTTATTGTAAGTATTTAATGGGATGTGATTTTTTATAGGTTTAGTTTTAAGTGGTTTCAATTTGTGTTTTAATGTTAGTTTTAGGTTTACATAACTGATTATATAATAACTGTTATCTGACATGCCCGAGCAACTAGAGCCTGTTACATACACATTGTGTGCCATGTCAGAATGCCAGGGCATTGATGTGTCCTGGAAAACCACATGCCCATGAGGTGTTGCCAGCTGCTCCAGCTTGCCCTCTGGCAATGCATTCAGGAAGCTGCAGAGAGTTCAGAAAAAGAGCAAGTAGGTGACTTCTGGCATAAGGCGCCTTCCTACTTTTAGGGCTAGTTTTGAGACGCAAGCCTAACAGGTTCCACCTGAACAGAGACAGAAACACTATCTTCACAGTGGCACAGACTTATGCTTGTGGAGTTGACACGGGGAGAAAATACCAGTAGCAAAGAGTAGAAATAAGATGCATGAAAAGCCAAGAGGGACAAACAAAACAAAATGCAGAAAGAGCAGGAATAAGACTGAGAAAAGTAACAAAGTTGATCAGCAGTGTTAGAATGTGTTAATTCAATGAGTATTATAAATAAGCTTGACAAAGCTACAGAGGTAGGAGTTTAGTTAGGTCACATGGAGTTTTAATTTTGTGACTATAACAGAGGCAGAAATGGAAACAAAACCATTGGAGCCAATGTCTCCAATGTTATTTAGGAGGGAGAGAAGGTACACTATTACAGTTCTCAGAGGAACAATATCCTGGAGTGTTTAAAGATTGAATCTATTTAGCTTGAGTTCATCTACAAAAGGAATATAAAATGTGGAAATACAGACAAATTCCAGAAAAATCTTTCTTTTAAAATAAGTAACAATAGAGTATTTCATCCAAACACATATATACTGGGAAAGAAGCAAGGTAAAGTGGTTTGGGCAGAGGTGACTTGTTAGAGGTGTACAAGATGATGACAGCTGAAAATGTGTTGCTGGAAAAGTGCAGCAGGTCAGGCAGCATCTAAGGAACAGGAGAATCGAAGTTTCGGGCATAAGCCTGAAGAAGGGCTTATGCCCGAAACGTCGATTCTCCTGTTCCTTGGATGCTGCCTGACCTGCTGCGCTTTTCCAGCAACACATTTTCAGCACTGATCTCCAGCATCTGCAATCCTCACTTTCTCCTGCAAGATGATGACAGACATAGATCGAGTGGATAGTCAGACTTTTTCCCATGGTGGAAATGGCTATCATGAGGGGGCATAATTTTAAGGTGATTGGTGGAAGGTATAGGGGAGATGTCAGAGGTAGGTTATTTACTCAGTTGTGGGTGCGTGGAATGCACTACCAACGGTGTTAGTAGAGTCAGATATATCAGGGATATTTAAATGACTCTTTGATCGTAGGCAAATGGATGATAGTAAAATGTAGGGTGTATAGGTTAGTTTGATCTTAGAGCAGGGTAAACGATTGGTAACGTCAAGGGCCTGTATTGTGCTGTACTATTCTATGTTCTATATTCAAAATGGAGAGGTTTGATCCAGCAAGCTGGGAGAAACCATTTTCTCTGGCAAATTGGTCACTTATCCGATGACATAGATTTAAAACGATTGGCAACAAAAGAGCAGGAAGAGAAACTATTTCAGTCTTATGATCTGGTTTGCATTAAACAGAAGGCCGATGGACTCCGGTTCAATAAGAACTTAATAAAAAGCTCAACGTGAATCGAAGAGAACTAATTTGCAGGATAGTGAGAGGAAATGTTGGATTGGACAACTCGTTCAAATGTGTATTCTTAGCAAGCCTCGTTCTATGCTGGAAGATTCTATATCCATTTCTATTTGTTTCTATTTGTATTTTCAGCCCATTTAGTCATCTAGCAGCAAGTCAATTAAAATTCTCCAAATTTACAGCTCTGTTAGGCAGAATGGAGCAGTTTGATCTGAGTAACCATGGCTTTCAGAATACAGCACCTATGAGTAAGTCCACACTTGCATCTGGTCTCTCTGACGTTTTGGTGCTCTGAACTAGGGTTGGGGGTTAATTGTAATCTTGCAAACTAACAAAACCATAAATAATTTTGTCAATAAAAATTCTGCAAGGAGCACCGTTGTAATTTCACATGATTTATGGCAGTCATCTTTCAAACCTGTTGCATGCAGCGTGGTTGTAGCACCTACACACCACACTGCACAAGGACTCTGCAGTGGTCATTCGTACTGTAGTTTTTTTGGCCAGATATATCTGTGATAGTTGAATTGGTAAAGGTGACGTCAGTAAGTTTATTTTTCTCCCACTCTTGCTAGTCCCCTCTCCAACTGCTGAAGGGATCTTTTGTGTACCATAGCTGTAACCAAATTGATTGTGTTTTTGGCCCATTTGGTATCCTCTCTTTCCAGCAATGCAAAGTGCTTCTTAATACCATCACTCCTCCCACCATTCTTTTTTCTATCTTTCCTGGATACGATGTATGTGGGAATACTGTATCTATAGGTCATCTATTGTTCTATTACAGTTTTTCCTGTCAGTCTTTGGTTCTATTTCACCCTGGCCAGTCTCTGTTTCACCCCTCTTCCAATTTAACTGACTTACTTGCCCTTACTTTTCTGCAAAGCTAGATTAAACCTCTACGATACTATGATCATTCTTACCCAAGTGTTTCCACATAGTCACTCAGTTCACATGGCCCATCTCATTCCCAACACCAGATCCAACAATGCCTTCTTTCTAGCATGAAGAGAACAGGAGGAGGCTATTCAGCCCATCAAACCCACCGTGCAATTCAATAAGTTTATAGTTGATCATCTCAGTGCAGCAAGGTGATGCTGTCTCCTTTTTCCTTTATCACTCATCTCCAGTAACCTATTGACATCTGTCTTGAACCTATCCAATGATTGAACTTCCACAGCCTTCTGGGATAGAGAATTCCAAAGATTCATCACCCTCCCTTGAGAAGAAATTCTGCTCCTCAGTTTTAAATGGTCTACTTTTTATCTTAGGTTAATGTCCCTGGTTCTACCTGGTTGCTATTGAGGGGAAACATCCTACCAATATGAGCCCTTTAAACATTTTATAGATTTTAATTAGATCACCTCCCATTCTTTGAAGCTCTAGGGAATAGAGATTAATCTGATGATCTTCCAGTTACTCCATCTATGGCAATTCTATCCTTCTTTAAGTAAGACTGTAACTCCACACAATATTCCAGATAGTATCTCACAAAAGTCATATACAGCCCCAGCAAGATGTCATCTGTACTCCAGTCTCCATAAAATGAATGCCAAGTATTGCTTGCCTTTCTAACTGCTTACTGCAAATTCGTAATAACTTTTAGTGATTCATAAACAAGGATAATTTGATCCCCTTGGATGCCCTGTCATTCTGTTTTTGAGATTTTTTTTCTACCAAAGTAAATAATTTCACACACACTTTCGTTACCTTCCATCTGCATGTTCTAACCCATTCACTTAGCCTGTCCAAGTTCTTAAGTTTTCTTGTGCTCCACTCAACTTGCATTCCGACTCAGTTTGGTGTCATCAGCAAGTTTGGAAATTTTACAATTTGTCCTTACTTCCAATCACTTTTAAATATCAATTGTGAACAGTTGTGGACCCAGCAATGTGATCCCCACTGCTAACAATCTGCCATCTGAGAATGATCCAATTATTGCCACTCCTCTCCTTTCTGTCTGTTAACTGATTCTCCGTCGCAACTAGTATATTTCGTGCCCAACCTCGAACCCTCCAACCACACGGGATGAATGTAGATTTCTCCAGCTTCCTCATTTCCCCCCCCCCCCCCACCTTATCTCAGTCCCAACCCCTGGATTCAGCACTGCCCTCTTGACCTGCAATCTTCTTCCCGACCTCTCCGCCCCCACCCCCGCTCCGGCCTATCACCCTCACCCTCGCCTCCTTCCACCTTTCGTATTCCCAGCACCCCTCCCCCAAATTCCCTCCCCCCTTTATCTCAGCCCGCTTGGCACACCACCCTCATTCCTGAAGAAGGGCTTATGCCCCAAACATTGATTCTCCTGTTCCTTGGATGCTGCCTGGCCTGCTGTGTTTTTCCAGCACCACATTTTTCAACTCTGGTCTCCAGCATCTGCAGCCCTCACTTTCTCCTAGTCAACCTCATGCAGTCTAACTTTATTTACTTCCCTTCTGAAAACACATACTGTATATCTACTGGTTCTCCTTTGTCTATGCTGCAAGCATCATTCTTAAAAAACCTGAAGTTTGTTATTTGATTTCCCTTTCATAAATCCATGTTCACTCTGTCCAATTTTCCATTCTTTTTCTAAATCTCTATTTAACACTAGGTATTAGAATAGATTCTAATTTCCTTGCTACTGGTCTCAAGGTTATAGATCTGTAGTTCTCCATTCTCCATCTCTCTTTTCCTCTATCATTAATTACTTGCCTTATTTGCTACCTTCTAGTCAATAGGAATCTTACCAGAATCTATAAAATTTTGAAAAATAGCCTCTAAATGCATCCACTATTACTGTAGCTAGTCTATTTAATCTACTTCAGGTGAAGCTAATCTGGTTCCCGAGATTTCTCAAACCTCAATCCAACTATTTCTTTTACAAGTAAATCTTCATGAACACTTACTTCCATTAGTTCCTCAGTTCAACAAGTTCATGGTTACATGACATTTGTGGGAGATCTTCTGTGTCTTCTTCTATGCAGTTATAGCTCCTAACACATTTTAGAAATGCCTTTCCTTCCTTGCTCTTTTACTCGAGTTACTCAAATATCAATTGGGATGATATTAAAGTCTCACCTCTCCATGGTTTTTGCAGAACTCTAGGATTTCCCTGAAGATTTTCTCCTTTCTCTCACTATTTATAATCCTATTGAATACTTTCAGTAGTCTAATCATAGCTTTTTCTTTGCTTTCCAACACTGATAATTAATTCTATTCTTTCCCCTCAAGGACACCTTGTTCCAACAGTCTTCCTCATTAAGAAATCCAATGCTATCTTATTTCATCCTCGATCCTTTCTGAACTTTATCAGTGAATATTAAGCACAGGATCCTCATCGTTTTAAGCCATGCTGCCACCAATACCTCATATTTCCACATGGCTATTTGTACTTATAGTTCAGCAACCTTTATTCACGATACTTTAATTACATGCACTCTAGACTGGCCTTTTGTGTTCTTCAGTGTTCTGTTAAGAATACTCTAATTAAAATGGAACTATTCCCCATTTTCACTTTTATGTAGCTTTATTGCGTTTCTCTGCCCCTGAATGTTGGTTAAAAACAATGACTGCAGATGCTGGAAACCAGATTCTGGATTAGTGGTGCTGGAAGAGCACAGCAGTTCAGGCAGCATCCAAGGAGCAGCGAAATCGACGTTTCGGGCAAAAGCCCTTCATCAGGAATAAAGGTAGAGAGCCTGAAGCGTGGAGAGATAAGCTAGAGGAGGGTGGGGGTGGGGAGAAAGTAGCATAGAGTACAATAGGTGAGTGGGGGAGGGGATGAAGGTGATAGGTCAGGGAGGAGAGGGTGGAGTGGATAGGTGGAAAAGGAGATAGGCAGGTAGGACAAGTCCGGACAAGTCATGGGGACAGTGCTGAGCTGGAAGTTTGGAACTAGGGTGAGGTGGGGGAAGGGGAAATGAGGAAACTGTTGAAGTCCATATTGATGCCCTGGGGTTGAAGTGTTCCGAGGCGGAAGATGGGGTGTTCTTCCTCCCGGCTTCTGGTGGTGAGGGAGCGGCGGTGAAGGAGACCCAGGACCTCCATGTCCTCGGCAGAGTGGGAGGGGGAGTTGAAATGTTGGGCCATGGGGCAGTGTGGTTGATTGATGCGGGTGTCCCAGAGATGTTCCCTAAAGCGCTCTGCTAGGAGGCGTCCAGTCTCCCCAATGTAGAGGAGACCGCATCGGGAGCAACGGATACAATAAGTGATATTAGTGGATGTGCAGGTAAAACTTTGATGGATGTGGAAGGCTCCTTTAGGGCCTTGGATAGAGGTGAGGGAGGAGGTGTGGGCGCAGGTTTTACAGTTCCGGTGGTGGCAGGGGAAGGTGCCAGGATGGGAGGGTGGGTTGTAGGGGGCGTGGACCTGACCAGGTAGTCACAGAGGGAACGGTCTTTGCGGAAGGCGGAAAGGGGTGGGGCGGGGGAAATATATCTCTGGTGGTGGAGTCTTTTTGAAGGTGGCAGAAATGTTGGCGGATGATTTGGTTTATGCGAAGGTTGATAGGGTGGAAGGTGAGCACCAGGGGTGTTCTGTCCTTGTTACGGTTGGAGGGATAGGGTCTGAGGGCGGAGGTGCGGGATGTGGACGAGATGCATTGGAGGGCATCTTTAACCACGTGGGAAGGGAAATTGCGGTCTCTAAAGAAGGAGGCCATTTGGTGTGTTCTGTGGTGGAACTGGTCCTCCTGGGAGCAGATCTGATGGAGGCGGAGGAATTGGGAATACGGGGTGGCATTTTTTGCAAGAGATAGGGTGGGAAGAGGTGTAATCCAGGTAGCTGTGGAAGTCGGTGGGTTTGTAAAAAAGATCAGTGTTAAGTCGGTCGTCATTAATGGAGATGGAGAGATCCAGGAATGGCCCCAGCTATGCCTGTCTCTTTGTTGGCTACGTAGAACAGTTGATCTTCCGTAATTACACCGGCACCACTCCCCACTTCTTCGTCCGCTACATTGATGACTGCATTGGCGCCACCTTGTGCTCCCGTGAGGAGGTTGAGCAATTCATCAACTTCACCAACACATTCCACCCCGACCTTAAATTTACCTGGACCATCTCTGACACGTCCCTTCCCTTCCTGAAACATTGACTCTCCTGCTGCTCAGATGCTGCCTGACCTGTGCATTTCCAACACCACACTCTCGACTCTTATATTCAGCATGTGCAGTCCTCACTTTCACCATTGCTGCCATGGTCTGTACTGTGGCACCACCATTGTCCGAGTTTCCAATGCTGGGTTTCCTTCTGAGATTAGCACCCACCTTGAAGATACTTTCATTTCCTGTTAATTCCTAATCTTGTAGCCGGTCACTTCCTCAACTGTCTTGAGCTCAAAGATGACCACTTCCTGGAATGTATATTTCTTTATTGTGGGCTGAAGGAAAAGCTTGTGAATGATAATAGAATCTTCACAGTGTGAAAGCAGGCCATTCAAGCCCATCAAGTCCACACTAACTCTCTCTCAAAGAGCACCTCACCCAGACCTGTTTACACTGGCCCCTCCCCATCCCTGTAATCCTGCTAATTAAACTAGCCTGCACATGCCTGGACGCCATGGGCAATTTAGCATGGTCAATCCACTGAACTTGCACATCTTTGGATTGTGGGCGGAAACCCAAGCAGACACAGGGAAAATATGCAAACTCCCCACAGATACTCACACGAGGCTGGAACTGAGCCCAGTCCCTGGCACTGTGAGGCAGTAGTACTAACCACTGAGCCCCCATGATGCATACCAGTCTGACTTGTGTTTTCTATACCTCCGAACAGTGCACTTCCTCCAAGTATTACTTTTTTAAAAATACCAAAGAATGGAGGACAGTGTTCTCCTTGGGGTGGAGAGTGTGGTTGCCTATGTGTCACAGGCTGAGGTGTGACCTTATAGAGGTTTACAAAATCATGAGGGGCATGGGTGGCGTAATCGACATGGTCTTTTCCCTGGAGTGGGGGAGTCTAGAACTAGAAGGCATAGTTTAAGGTGAGCATGGCAAGATTTAAAAGGGACCTGGTACAATTACAACATTTAAAAGACATCTGGATGGATATATGAATAGGAAGGATTTAGAGTGATATGGGTCTAGTGCTGGCAAATGGGATTAGATTAATTTTAGAATGTCTGCTTGGCATTGACGAGTTGGACTGAAGGGTCTGGTTTCCATGCTGTACATCTCTATGACTTTAACTGATGCTGGAAATCAGAAACAAAATCAGAAATTGCTGAAAAATTTCAAACCGATCTGGCAGCATCTGTGGAGAGAAAGCAGAGCTGACATTTCAGGTCCAGTCTGAAGAAGGGTCACTGGATCTGAAGTGTTAAATCTGCTTTCTTTCCACACATACTGCCAGACTTGCTGAGTTTTTCCAGCAGTTTCTTACTATGTTACTATTTTACTTATGGAATTACTTCTGGGTGGGGAAAAAAAGCACCATGAAAGGGATTGCTGAACATTCTTAAAAGTAAGTGACTGAAACTGTGTTGCATGTTGTTTACACGACTGCTTTGTCCAAGCATGGGGCATGGGGATCAGAAGATGTTTGTAGATAATACCAGGAGGAGTGTGTGGAGCATGAGATTTGTCCAGCAACAAGGAGCTGATTGGCTCGCATAATTATGACCAGTTATGGGGATGCCAAAGACCATCGGCCTGGCGATAAGTGATTCAGTAAGAACAGAGAAGATGGTAAAAGGGGAGTGTGGCATTGTTAATCAAGGGTAGTAATACAGCAGCTGAGATAACATGCGAGGACTCATCCACTGAGGTAGTTTGGGCTGAGGTTAGAAACAGGAACGGAGAGGTCACCCTGTTGGGAGTTTTCCAAAGGCCTCAATTGTTCCAGGGATGTAGAGGAAAGAATAGCAAAGATGATTCTCAATAGGAGCGAGAGTAAAAGGGTAGTTATTATGGGGGACTTTAACTTCCCTAACATTGACTGGGAATAGTATAATTTGAGTAGTTTAGATGGATCAGTTTTTGTTCAATGTGTGCAGGAGGGTTTTCTGACACAGTATGTAGACAGGCCAACAAGGGGCGATGCCATATTGGATTTGGTACTGGGGAATGAACCTGGCCAGGTGTTAGATTTGGAGGTAGGTGAGTACTTTGGTGAAAGTGACCACAATTCATTTATTTTTACAAGAGCAATGGGCAGGGATAGGTATATACCACAGGGAAAGAGGTATAACTGAAGGAAAGGCAATAATGATGCGATTAGGCAAGATTTAGGATGCATAGGATTTGGAAGGAAACTGCAGGGGATGGACACTCTTGACCTTATTCTAGGGAGGGTCCTTGATAAGCATATAACTATCAGGCAGGGAGCTAGTTGTTGAGGGGGAGCCATAGTTTACTAAAGAAGTTGAAGCTCTTGTCAAGAGGAAGAAGAAGGCTTGTGAGGATGAGGCGTGAAGGCTCAGTTAGGGGGCTTGGGAGTTATATGTTAGCTAGAAAAGATCTAGAGAGGGCTAAGAAGAGCCGGGAGGGGACATGAGAAGTTGTTGGTGGATAGGATCAAGGAAAACCTTAAGGCCTTCTATATCAGAAATAAAAGAATGAGTAAGATTAGGAGAAAGTGAGGACTGCAGATACTGGAGATCAGAGCTTAAAGATGTGTTGCTGGAAAAGTGCAACAGGTCAGGCAGCATCAAAGGAGCAGGAGAATCGACGTTTCGGGCATTCCTGAAGAAGGGCTTATGCCCGAAAGGTCGATTCTCCTGCTCCTTTGATGCTGCCTGACCTGTAGTGCTTTTCCAGCAACACATTTTTAAGCTCTGAGTAAGATTAGGGCCAATCAAAGATAGTAGTGGAAGGTTGTGTGTGGAATCTGAGGAAATAAGGGAAGCCCTTAATGAATACTTTTCGTCAGTATTCACATTGGAAAAGGAGAAAGTGAGGTCTGCAGATGCTGGAGATCCGAGCTGAAAAGGGCAATGTTACCGAGAATACGGAAGTACAGTTTACAAGATTAGACGGGATTGCGGTGGACAATGAGGAGGTTTTAGCAATTTTGGAAGATCTGAAAATAGATAAGACCCCTGAGCTGAATGGGATTTATCCTCCAATTCTCTGGGAAGCCAGGGATGAGATTGCAGAGCCTTTGGCTCTGATCTTTGTTGTCTTTGTCAACAGGAGTAGGGCCAGAAAACTGGAGGATAGCAAATGTTGTTCCCTTGAAGAGGGGGAGTCGAGACAACCCTGGTAATTATAGGCCAGTGAGCCTTACTTCGGTTGCAGGTAAGGTGTCGGGAAGGTTATAAGTGAAAGGATTTATAATCATCTGGAAAGGAAAAATCTGATTAGGGATAATCAATGGTTTTGTAAAGTGCAGGTCCTGCCTAATTAACCTTTATTAGGTTCTTCAAGAAGGTGACGAAACAGATGGATGAAGGTAAAGCGGTTGGTGTGGTGTATGTGGACTTCAGTAAGGTGTTTGATAAGATTCCACACAGTAGGCTATTGCATAATGTATGGAGTTTTGGGGTTGAAGGTGATTTAACAAGTTGGATCAGAAATTGGCTAGCTGAAAAGACAGAGGGTGGTGGTTGATGGGAAATGTTCATCCTGGAACTCAGTCACCAGTGGTGTGCCACAAGGATCTGTTTTGGGGCTACTGCTGTTTGTCATTTTTATAAATGATCTAGATGTGAGTGTAGGAGATTGGGTTAGTAAATTTGTGGATGACAATAAGGTAGGCAGAGTTAATGGATAGTGCCGAAGGATGTTGTGGGTTACAGAGGGGCAGAGATAAGATGCAGAACTGGGTTGAGAAGTGGCAAATGGAGTTTAATGCGGAAACGTGTGAGGTAGTTCACTTTGGAAGAAATAACAGGAATGCAGAGTACTGCGCTAATGTTAAAGTTCTTGGTAGTGCAAATGAACAGAGATCTGTGTCCAGGTGCATAATTCCCTGAAAGTTGCCACCCTGGTTGATAGGATTGTTAAGAAGGCATATGGTGTGTTGGCATTTATTGGTAGGGGGATTGAGTTTCAGAGCCGCGAAGTCATGGTTCAGCCGTACAAGACACTGGTAAGGCCTCATCTGGAGTATTGCGTACAGTTCTGGTTACTGCATTATAGGAAAGATGTGGAAGGTTTGGAAAGGGTTCAGAGGAGCTACACTAGGATGTTGCCTGGTATGGAAAGAAGGTCTTATGAGGAAAAGCTGAGGGAACTGAGGCTGTTTTCGTTGGAGAGAAGAAGATTGAGAGGTGACTTAATCTAGACGTATAAGATAATCAGAGGGTTAGATAGGATGGGCGGTGAGAGCTTTTTTCCTCGGATGGTGAAGGCTAACACAAGGGGACATGGCTTTAAATTGAGGGGTGATAAGTTTAGGGGACAGATATCAGGGGTAGTTTCTTTACTCAGAGTAGTAGGGGCGTGGAACAACCAGCCTGCAACAGTAGTAGACTCGCTGACATTAAGGGCATTTAAATGGAGATTGGACATACAAATGGATAATAATGGAATGGCGTAGGTTAGATGGACATCAGATTAATTTCACAGGTTGGCGCAACATTGAGGGCCGAAGGGAATGTAACTGATGCCCATCTCACCTACGTCATTCCATTATTATCCATTCTAAGTTCTGTAACTCTTTGGTTTCCAGGTAGCTGAACAGCTCGTAGAAGTGAACAATGTTGAGGGAAACCTTCAGACTGCTGAAAGTCTGTCTCTGAGCTGTAAAATATCTAAAGGCTGAACTTGCAGCGTGGGTTGGTACCTGGGACTTCGATGTTGTGGCTATTACGGAGACATGGCTAGAACAGGGACAGGATTGGCTGTTGCAGGTTCCAGGATATAAATATTTTAGTAGGGTCAGAGGTGGGGGTAAAAGAGGGGGAGGTGTGGCATTGCTTGTCAAAGATAGTATTACAGTGATGGAAAGGACGATGGATGAGGACTTGCCATCTGAGGTAGTTTGGGCTGAGGTTAGGAATAGGAAAGGTGAGGTCACCCTGTTAGGAGTCTTTTACAGGCCTCCTAATAGTCCTAGAATCATTGAAGAAAGGATAGGGAAGGTGATTCAGGAGATGAGTGACAGTAATAGGGTGGTTGTTATGGGGGACTTTAACTTTCCTGATATTGATTGGGAAAGCTATAGCTCAAGTTCGTTAGATGGGTCAGTGTTTGTTCAATGTGTGCAGGAGAGTTTCCTGACACAATATGTAGACAGGCCAACTAGAGGTGAGGCCATACTGGATTTGGTTCTGGGTAACGAACCAGGCCAGGTGTTAGAATTAGAGGTAGGTGAGCACTTTGGGGATAGTGACCATAATTCGGTGATTTTTACACTCGTGATGGAGAGGGATAAGTGTGTACTACAGGGCAAGAGTTATAGCTGGGGTCAGGGAAATTATGATGCGGTGAGGCATGACTTAGGATGTGTGGCTTGGAAAAGTAGACTCCAAGGCAAGAGTGTAAATGATATGTGGAGCTTGTTCAAGGAGCAACTATTGAGTGTCCTTGATAATTATGTACCTGTCAGGCAGGGAGGAAAGGGTCGTGCGAGGGAGCCGTGGTTTAATAAGGAATTGGAATCCCTTGTTAAATTGAAGAGGGCGGCTTATCTCAAGATGAGACGTGAAGGTTCAATTGGGGCGATTGAGAGTTATAGGGTAGCCAGGAAGGACCTGAAGAGAGAGCTAAGAGCAGCAAGGAGGGGACATGAAAGGTCCTTAGTCGGTAGGATTAGGGAAAACCCTAAGGCTTTCTATAGGTATGTTAGGAATAAAAGAATGACTAGGGTAGGAATAGGTCCAGTCAAGGATAGTAGTGGGAAGTTGCGTGTGGAGGTGGAAGAGATTGGGGAGACACTGAATGAATACTTTTCTTCAGTATTTACTCAGGAACTGGGCATTGTCGTCGATGTGAATACTGAGTCACAAATAAGTAGAATGGATAGCTTTGAGGTATGTAGAGAAGAGGTGTTGGAAATCCTGGAAAAGGTGAAAATAGATAAGTCCCCTGGGCCTGATGGCATTTATCCTAGGATTCTCTGGGAAGCAAGGGAGGAGATTGCAGAGCCATTGGCCTTGATTTTTATGTCCTCTTTGTCTACTGGAGTAGTGCCAGAAGACTGGAGGATAGCAAATGTGGTTCCCTTGTTCAAAAAGGGGAGTAGGGATAACCCTAGTAACTATAGGCCGGTGAGTCTCACTTCTGTTGTGGGCAAAGTCTTAGAGAGAATTGTAAGGGATAGGATTTATGCACATCTGGATAGGAATAATGTGATCAAGGATAGTCAGCATGGTTTTGTGAAGGGCAGGTCGTGCCTCACAAACCTTATTGAATTCTTTGAAAAGGTGACGAAGGAGGTTGATGAGGGGAAAGCGGTAGATGTGGTATATATGGGTTTTAGTAAGGCGTTTGATAAGGTTCCCCATGGTAGGCTACTGCAGAAAATACGGAGATATGGCATTGAGGGTGAGTTGGAGGTTTGGATTAGGAATTGGCTGGATGGAAGAAGACAGAGGGTAGTAGTTGATGGCAAAGTTTCTTCATGGAGTGCCGTCACTAGCGGTGTTCCGCAAGGATCTGTTTTGGGACCATTGCTGTTTGTCATTTTTATAAATGACCTGGAAGAGGGGTTAGAAGGTTGGGTGAGCAAGTTTGCGGATGATACGAAAGTCGGAGGAGTTGTTGACAGTGAGGAAGGATGTGGCAGGTTACAGCAGGATATAGAGATGCTGCAGAGCTGGGCAGAAAGGTGGCAAATGGAATTCAATGTAGCTAAGTGTGAGGTGATTCACTTTGGGAAGAAAAACAAAAAGATGGGGTACTGGGCTAATGGTCAGATACTAGGTAGTGTGGATGAGCAGAGGGATCTTGGTGTCCATGTACACAGATCTCTGAAAGTTGCCACCCAGGTAAATAGTGCAGTGAGGAAGGCATATGGCATACTGGCTTTTATTGGTAGAGGAATTGAGTTCCGGAGTCCTGAGGTCATGATGCAGTTGTATAAGACTCTGGTGCGGCCGCATCTGGAATATTGTGTGCAGTTTTGGTCGCCATACTATAGGAAGGATGTGGAGGCACTGGAACGGGTGCAGAGGAGGTTTACCAGGATGTTGCCTGGTATGGAAGGAAGATCGTATGAGGAAAGACTGAGACACTTGGGGCTGTTTTCATTAGAGAAAAGAAGGTTTAGGGGTGACTTGATTGAGGTGTACAAGATGATTAGGGGGTTAGATAGGGTTGACAGTGTGAACCTTTTCCCGCGTATGGAGTTGGGTATTACAAGGGGGCATAGCTTTAAATTAAGGGGGGGTAGATATAGGACTGAAGTTAGGGGTAGGTTCTTCACTCAGCGAGTCGTAAGTTCATGGAATGCCCTGCCAGTAGCAGTGGTGGACTCTCCCTCTTTATGGGCATTTAAGCGGGCATTGGATAGGTATATGGAGGATAGTGGGTTAGTATAGGTTAGGTGGGCTTGGATCGGCGCAACATTGAGGGCCAAAGGGCCTGTACTGCGCTGTATTCTTCTATGTTCTATGTTCTAAAACCATTATTTCCTCCCACCAATTGCTGTAACAGTAACTATGGTACATACTGCAAATAGTTCAATCATCCTATATATCCTGTGAAGGAGTGAAAGAACCTGGAGAAAAAAGTTTGAAGAACAAAGCTTAAATTTATCATTTAAAAGTCGCAGCAATTGTTGCAGGAAAGGGAAGCAGTTTTCTTCAAGTTTAAACTGAGTTTCATACTGCAGAGATAGGCAGCATCTGCTGGGCAGAACAACAGACACCTTACATGCCTCTCTGTCTTTGTGTGCATGTGTGTCTCTCTATCTTGTTTCCAGATCCAACTGCTCAGTTAGCTGAGAACCAATCTGCTTCATTTGTAAACATCCCCTCTGCTCTGATCATATGCACCTTGCAGGAACCCACAGTCACAGAAACTGAGTTCACAATAGGTATTGAATTCCTCACTATGAAATTATGCAGCTATCTGGTAAGTCTCAGCATTCAAAAGCCATTTCATTCCATTGGTCTCCCCAGTTTTTAAGACACAAAAACAAAAAGACTGTGTATAGCCATGTGTTAACAGTTCATAGCTGTTTAATTGTGATTAGAATCTTCATATTTGAAATAAATAGTAGTTCTTCTCAAATATAGGTACTTGGCCAGTGTTTTGTTATCTTAATTTCAACAGACCAGTAAATCAGGAACTTCACATGCTTTGATTTGCGTTATTGTGGGGACCCTGGGAGTAGTGGGGTTTGAGAGTCCGTGCACTTTAGCAAGTCGTTTGTAACAATACTCCTCATTAGAAAGAGACAGCAGTGTAAAATGAGACTGTCACTAGGCTATAATCTAGAGAACCAGGTTAATGCTTTGGGAAGCTGCTGAAACTGAACTTTTATTTAATAAAATGTGAATTATAAAGTTAGTCTTAGTTTCAGTGAGGGTCATCAGTTTTTCTAAAAACTCGACTGGTTTACATTGTAGTTTAGGGAAGGAATCTGTTGTCCTTACCTGGTCAGGCATATGTATGACTCCAAATCCACAGCAATGTGGTTGACTATTTAACTGCCCTCTGAAATGGCAAACCACTCTGTTCAAGAACAATTAAGGATGGGCAACAAACCCTTAGGTTTGTCAATGATGCCCAAATCCCATTTAAGAATTTAAAAATGTGTCCCTATATTTACCCCAAATGAAATTTAAATTTCCCTGCTCTTAGCTGGAATGAATGCCTCAAGAGTGAAGAAATACTCACCAATCGCTGACCTGCTGCCTAAATATCCCAGATTTTTGATTCTATTGTTAGATCTCACAATTGGAATGTTGTATACCTTTTAAGAGACAGATAACATATGCCCTGATGCTATAAAAGTGGCTGTCTCTATCTGAACAGGGGCCACTTAAAGGATGGCACACTGCAAGTGGCTGTGTTTCTAACAAAAAAGCTTTGGATTTATCTAGACCCTGTATCTGTGATAGGTATGTATATTTCAGGAGCTGTAATATACATTCACTTGAATCTTTCATTACCATGTAACCCATAAATTCTTGTGTTAACAAGAACTAATATAATATTGTCTCAAGAGGTTTAAGCACCCTCCTGGAGACAAAACCCCACAATATTAGTGGCAGAACAGTTTATTTTCCATTTCCCAGTCCATTCACTCCCAAAACCCCAACTTGATATATCCTAATTAGTCTCATTAGGCTCCTACACCTCCACAGTTGCTTTTACTCCTGGTCTTTTCTATTACCATGTATTGATCACCATTTGTCACACTGTACTTCCTGCCTCCTGAGTCTTTCTATGGTAAGACATGCTCAATATTGCACCAGTTGGAGGAGTTGTCTTTTGATTAAGACTTTATACCAAGGCCCTTTCAGTCCTCTCAGATAATTGTAAAATCCCACTGCACTGTTCAAAGAGGAGAGCTCTGCTCTAATATGCCCTGATCAGTATATACCCATCGAATAATAATATTATCTGGTCATTTTTAAGCTTGCTATGTCTCCACCATTACAAACTATGATTACATTTCCAAAAGTATTTTAATTGGCTGTACAAAATTTGAAACATCCCAAAGTTAGAAAGTTCTCCTTCTTTCTGTCTCTCCCTTATGGTAACAGTTTAATTCTTTTAAAACAGAAGGTTACACTTGGGAAAATATTTAGTGTACAGTGCATCCGTTAACTAACATATTTTCCATTGACTTGCAGCTCCTTGATCAGGGTTTAGTGAGGAAACAAATAAGCACATTCTAAACTCTTTCTAATTTAAGATTTTGTTTGGCTTTCAACTCGTGAGTTACAGGAAGTCTACTGTATAAATATGGGGTAAGCAAGACTAGTTAATAACAATTTTTGTAAACTATTTAAATTTTGATTTGAACTAATGATGACAGTGCTTTAGTGCAATTTGGAAAACAAGCCACTGTTTTTGTTTTTTGTGCCAATTCTGATGCTCATGGCCATTTTGGATAGAATTCTGAAAAACGTCCAACTGCATGTTTTTCCCGTTATCATCTGGTTGTGGTTTGAATGGAATTTTCCGTTCTGTTGGCCAGATGCCAGCTCTCATTTGGTCTGCTTATGGTTTGCTGTGTTCAGCTGAAATGTAGACATTTATTTTTACCACAAGAATGTTGAGGTTACCGTTTTCCCTAATTTGCCCGGTCTGACCACTGCAGCTGTTTGTGATGATGATTTTCATGCTGATTTTGTACAGCTCAGAAAATACCTTTATGATAAAGTTTAACCCTGTTATACGCACAGGTCTCCAATGTGACCACAATGTGATATGCAGATTCAGGAGAATAGATAATGGGCAATAGAGAAATGTCAGAAGCTAAATGGTTACACAGTGTCTGTTGTCACTGAAGAAGATACAAGAAATCTCCTCAAACTAGAGATTCAAGCGGCTAGGGAAATGACTTTAGGAAATTGTATTTGTAAAAGATTGTGCTGAATAAATTTTAATAGAGCTGGAAAGTTGATTAATCCGTAAGACACGATGGTCAAAGTCCTTGTGTATTGAAAGAGGTAGCTATATAGATAATTGATGAATTGGTGACTATTTTCCCAGATGCTATAGATTTGGGCATGACTCCTGCAGCTTGCAAGGTCACATATGTCACCCGACTATTTAAGAACAGAATAAGAGAGAATCGTTGGACTGTGTCAGCCTTAGCCTTACATCAGGAGTAGAGAAAATGCTAGAATCTGTTATAAAGGGTGTGTATTCCCGTTTCTCCCTACCCCCCCCCACCCACCCACCTGAGTCGAAGCAAAACATTTTACCTCCATGTTTATTCTGGGACCTGGAGGGATAGAGAACAATTGCCCATGTGCACAGAGACATGAATTCAGTCTTCTCTGGAACAGCAGTTTCTCAATGAACTATGTACTCATTTTACAGGGAGGAGCATCCAGATAAGGCAACATATATATTATTTGGGTGACCATTAAAATCAATGAGTATCAATAGCAGAGACCAAGCCCTTTACTGTTATAAAATGGATGTTCTTAACCTTTTTAACTGGTTTCATACAATGGATACTTTTCACCTTGGTGACATTATATACCGAATGCTACCTCATCTTGTTAAATAGCTCAACATAATGAATGCTTTTCCACCTTTTTAACCCATTACCCTTACCTCCAGCACCCCATTGTTAACTGCAAGTTCTTATCTGATCTGAGTCATGCTCAGCTGAACATCTTGTTTCACAAAACTCAGAACTTAACTCTTTCCCTGCCTGCTTATACCCTAGACACATTCTCAGGTGAATAAATAGATAATAATCTGATTGGACGTGGTCAGCATAGATTTGCAAATGGAGAATCATGTTTGATAAAATTATTGGAATATTTTTAAGATGTTACTAATAAAATCGATAAAGGAGTGCTGATGGATGTGGATTTTCAGATAAAGTCCCCATCAGGTCATAGAGTCCTACAGCACAGACATAGGCCCTTTTGGCCCAAACTGGTCCATGCCGACCAAAATGCCAATTGATGCTAACCGCATTTCCCTGCACTTGGCCCATATCCTTCTAAACCTTTCCTAGCCATGTATTTGTCCAAATGCCTTTTAAATGTTGTTAATGCACCTGTCACAACCACTTCTATTGGCAGCTCATTCCATATTCCTTTGTGTAAAAAAAAAACAAGTTGCCCCTCCGGTTCTCTTTTATTCTTTCCCCTCTAACCTTCAACTGTTGCCCCCAACCCTGGAAAAAAGACTGAGTGCCATTTACCCTGTCCATGCTTCTCATGATCTTATACACTTCAATAAGATCCACCCCCTCAGCCTCCTGCGCTCTAAAGAACAAAGTCCTAGCTTGGCTGACCTCTCCCGATAACTCATACTGTTAAGTTCTGACAACATCCTTGTAAATTTCTTCTGCACTCTTTCCAATCTAACAGAATCCTTCATATAGCAAGGTGACCAAAACTGAACACAATACTCCCAAGTGCAGCCTCACCAATGTCCTGTACAACTGCAATGTAATTTCCCAATTTCTATATTCAGTACCCTGACGGATGAAGGCCAGTGTGCCAAAAGCTGCCTTCACTGCCCTGTCTACCTGTGACTTCACTTTCAGAGAAATATGCACCTGAACTCCAAGGTCCCTCTGTTCCACTACATTCCTTAAGGCCCTCCCATTTATCATGAAACTCCTACCTTGATAGGACTTTCCAAAATGCAAGACCTCACATTTACCTGTATTAAACTGCACTTGCCATTTCTCGACCCACTTCCCCAGCTGCTGCAATTTCTGATAACCTTCCTCACTGTTCACGGTGCCTCCTATTTTAGTGTCATCTGCAAACTTAATAATCATGCATTGGACATTCTCATCCAAATCACTGATATAGATAACAACAGCAATGGGTCCAGCACTGACCCCGAGACACTCCACTATTCACAGGCCTCCAGTCTGACAAACATCCTTCCATTTTTACCCTCTGGATGTAGGTTTGCTTGCTGAGCTGGAAGGTTCATTTTCAGACGTTTCATCACCATACTAGGTAGCATCATTAATGAGCCTCTGGATGAAGCACTAGTGGTCTGGCCCGCTTTTTATTTGTTTAGGTTTCCTTGGGTTGGTAATGTCATTTCCTGTAGTGATGTCAATTCCGGTATATCCTGGTGGCTAGTTTTCTGTCTGTCCAAATGATCCACTCTCACTATTATCTTTACATACACACAAGGAAGGACACCACTTCGACTGGGACAACACATCCACCCTAGGACGAGCCAAACAGAGACATGTGTGAGAATTCCTAGAAGAGTGGCATTCTAACCGGAACTCTATCAACAAACACATTGACTTGGATCCCATTTACCGCTCCCAGGAAAAAGAACAGGAAATGATATCACCACAGGAAATGACATCACCAACCCAAGGAAACCTAAACACATAAATAAAAAGTGGGCCATACCACCAGTGCTACATTCAGAGGCTCACTGATGATGTTACCTAATATAGTGATGAAACATCTGAAAACGAACCTTCCAGCTCAGTGAGCAAACCTACATCCAGAACCTCACCTCATCAAGCCAATTGTGTATCCAGTTTGCCAGCTCTCCCTGGATCCCATGTGATCAAACCTTCCAAAGCGGCCTACTATGTGGAATCTTAACAAAGGCCTTACTGAAATCCATATAGACTATGTCTACCACCCTACCCTTGTCAACCTCCCTGATCACTTCATCAAAAAGTTGTAACAAATTTGAGGTATGATCTCCAACTCTCAAAGTCATGCTGATTATTCCTAGTCAATTCCTGTATTTCCGAATGTATGTATATCTTATCTTTCAGAACCTTCTCAAGTAACTTACCTACCCAGGATGTTAGGTTTACTGGTCTATAATTCCTGAGTTTTACTTTGCAGCCCTTCTTGAATAAAGGCACAACATTCGTTACCCAAGAGTCTTCCAAGATCTCACCCATGGCTAATGATGATGTAAAAATATCAGCCAGGGCTCCTGCAATTTCTTCTCTAGTCTCTTGCAATGTTCTTGGATATATCTGGTCAGGACCAGAAGATTTATCCACCTTCATACATTCTAACACATCCAACACCTCCTCTACTGTGATATGGACTGTTCCCAAAATATCACCACTCACTTTCCCAAATTCCAAATTTGTCTGTCTTGTTCCACAGTAAACAGGAGAAATATTCATTGAGGACCTCTCCCATCTCCTGCAGTTCTACACATAGCTGGTTAGAAAAAAATTAAATCACATAGGATTAATGTACTGACAAGCATTAATGATTGGCTAATGGTCAGAAAAACAGTGTAGGAATAAATGAGTCAGATCATGCCTGATGGGGTACCATAAGGATAAATATTTGGAACCCTGATTGTTTTACAAGATATCAAAGATGTGAATATAGGCACTAAATGTAATATTTTCAAATAATACAAAGCTAAATGGAAATGTGAGTTATGAAGATGCAAAGCAGGTTCAGGAGGATTTAGACATACTTAGATGAATGGGCAATATCTTGACATATAGAATATTATATGAAGTAGTTATCCACTTTGGTAGGAGAAGTAAGTGTTTTTAAGTGTTAAGGGGTAAAAGTATAGATGTGAAGGGACCTAGGTATCCTTAAGTCACTGAAAGTTGGTTTGGAGGTTCAACAAGCTATTAGGCACGTTAGCTTTTATTGCAAGAGGATTTGAGTCCAGGAGTAGGAAAGAGCTTGGTTAGACAACACCTAGAGTCCTGTGTACAGTTTTGATCTCACTATCTCAGAAAAAGATATTGCCATAAATGGAGTGCAACAAAGCTTCACCAGGCTTGTTGCAGGGATGGTAGGACTGTCCTATAGAGGGACAAACTGAGTTTTAAAGAATAAGAGGTGATCTCACAGAAACCTGCAAATGCTTAAAGGGATTGACACGAAGATGTAAGTAAAATGTTTTCCTTGTTGGTCAAATCTAGAACCAAGGGGCACAATTTTTTAAATAAAAGGATGAAGAGAAGTTATTTTAATCAAGGGTTGTGAATCTTTGGAATTATTTAACACTGAGGGCTGTAGAGACTCAGTCTTTGAGTATGTTTAAGGTAAAACATTGATAGATTTCTGATTACTTGTGATGGGAATGAGGTGGGTAAAAGGCATAGAAATGTTCAATCAGTCATGGTTGTATTGAATAGCAGGGCAAAATGTGTGGTGCTGGAAAAGCACAGCTGGTCAGGAAGCATCCGAGGAGAATCGACCTTTCGAGTAAAGTCGTCTTCAGGATTCCCGATGAAGAGCTTATGCTCAAAACGTCGATTCTCCTGCTCCTCGGTTGCAGCCTGACCGGCAGTGCTTTTCCAGCACCACACGTTTTGCTCCTGATCTCCAGCACCTGCAATCCTCACTTTCTCCTAGTTGAATAGCAGGACAATCTTAATGGGCTGAATGGCCTATCCCTGTTCTTCATTCAAATCTCATCAATTCCAAATTTGCCCATTAAGTAGCAAGGAGTGCTTTATACCTGTTCCGCATCCTGGTGCGTGATGGCAAGGCCTATTGCCTGTTTCATAGTACACCACATTAGGAGGCCATTCAGCCTCTCCTATCCATGCCAGATCTCTCAAAGAATAATCTATCTAGTTCCATTCTCTATAGGCCTCTTCAGATAAAGATCTAATTCACTTTTTGAATGTCATAGTTAAATCTACCTCCACCACAGGCAGGTCCTTAACACTTTTTTTTTAAGGTACTTCATTTACCATTTATCTTCAGTCGGTGCCCTCTGGCTCTCAATCTTTGTGAAAGTGTGAATAGTTTTTCTCTACCTGCCCTTTGCGTGATGTTGAGATTTTAAAACTCCTTGTCATTTTGAAAACCCCTATTGAATTCCCTCAAACGCCCCTCCAGGGAGAATGGCTTTTCCATTCTATCTACAAAACTGAAGCAAATTTCAAAATGGGAGTTGAAAAGGTATAGCATAAAGAAATGGAAGGATGATGAATACATTCAGAGGAAGAGTGGAGAATGGTTACACTTGAATTCTCAACTCTAGCTTGAGGTCACAGTGATTTTAAAAGTTACAATGTAAATTCAAGAGATAGCAAATCCAATCAGTATTACAATCCCCATAGTGGGCGGCACGCTGGCACGGTGGTTAGCGCTGCTACCTCAAAGCGCCAGAGACCCCAGGTTCAATTCCCGCCTCAGGCGACTCTGTGTGGAGTTTGCACATTCTCCCCGTGTCTGCGTGGGTTTCCTCCGGGTGCTCTGGTTTCCTCCCACAATCCAAAAACGTGCAGGTCAGGTGAATTGGTCATGCTAAATTGCCTGTAGTGTTAGGTAAAAGGGGTAAATGTAGGAGAATGGGTCTGGGTGGGTTGCAGGTCGGTGTGGACTTGTTGGGCCGAAGGGCCTTTCCCCCCACAAGTGATCTAAACCACCAGCTTTTAAAAAGAGATTTGTATTTCAGTGACTGAAAAGATCATGTGACAAAATTAAGTTTTAAGACTATTAGTGCAACAAACAAACTAGAAGTAACATTGCCTAACCACGACTTCGATTAGATTAGATTACTTACAATGTGGAAACAGGCCCTTCGGCCCAACAAATCCACACCGACCCTCCAATTCACCTGACCTGCACATCTTTGGACTATGGGAAAGAACCGGAGCACCCGGAGGAAACCCACGCAGACTCAGGGAGAATGTGCAAACTCCACACAGACGGTTGCCCGTAGGCAACATATATTTTAATGAACAGAAAAAGTCCTGCATGTAATTTTTAATTTGATCAACAATCACCCAACACAATTTATACTTTGCACTATCCTTTAAGTGGACATTTTTATTCTCCTAAATCCAGTACAAATTCTCTGCTTCCGTGGCGTGTTTCATTTTTTAGAAAAAAATTCCTTTTCCATATAATGGTTTCTGCTTCCTGAATTGATTTTCATTGTGAAGGTGACGTTGGGGGTTCCTTCTCTTCAGCCCAATCTAGATGAATACTCCAGCCTATAACTCCTCACACCAACAGATCCACGTCAGATATGCTATATCACTTGCCCTTCACTCCTCCCTAGAACATCTTGACACCACTAACAGCTGCACCAGAATCCTACTCATTTTACTACAGTTCAGCGTTCAACACTATTATCCCCTTGAGACTGATTACTAAACTTGGTGATCTCGGACTAAGCCCCACTCTCTGCAACTGGATCCTCAGTTTCCTGACCCACACACCACAATTAGTGAAGATTGGGGACAATATTTCATCCTGGCACTCAATACTGGAGCCCCCCCCAGGGTGCATACTCAACCCCCTACTGTACTCGCTGTATATCCATGACTGCATTGCCAAATAGAAGACTAATGCCATTTACAAGTTTGCTGATGACACAACCATAGTCGGTCGATTCTCAGATGAAACAGACGGCTGACGGGAGGTGGAAGACCTGGAAAAATGGTGCGCTGAAAACAACCTAGCTCTCAATGCCAGCAAAATCCGGTAATGCATCATTGATTTTCAGCAGGATGTTACTCATGCCTCCCTACACACTAACAGCACAGAGGTGGAACGAGTGGAGAGTGTCAAGCTCCTGGGAGTAGTCATCCACAACAAGCTTTCTTGGACTTTTCATGTGGATGCACTGGTTACAAAGGCCCAACAACGTCTCTTCTTCCTCAGGCAGCTGAGGAAATTTGGCATAACAGTGAATACCCTTGCCAATTTTTATAGGTGCGCCATTGAGAGCATTCTGTCTGGATGTATCACTACCTGGCATGGCAACTATACCATTCTAGATCGGAGATGGTTACAGAGTGGTGAATTCAGCCTGGACAATCTCAAAGGCCAATCTCCCATCTATAGAATCCATCTACCGGGCCCACTGTCAAGGAAAGGCCATCAGCATTCTCAAAGACCCATCCCACCCTGGCAATGCTTTTCTATAACCTCTACCATTGGGGAAAAGGTACAGAAGCCTGAACACGCACCAGCTAGTTTCGCAGCAGTTTCTACATTACTGTTGTTAGAATACTGAATGGACTCAGTCTTAGCACTCGCCTCAACCTGTGTTTTTGTTTGACCGCTGTTTACCTATTACTTACTTACCTATGCTATTTAATTATGTGATCTGCCTGTATTGCTCGCAAGGCAAAGCTTTTCATTGCCTCGGTAATCGTGACAATAAATTTAATTCAATTGAAGTTGTATCTCCTCAATGGGGTGTGAACTGTTCACATGCTTCTGCATGGCGAACAATAGGGTCAGCACATTTTTGGCTTCAGGTCCAGAGCTTCGTGTCTGTGTCCTTCTCCGTCTCTCTCCGATTCTTACAGACTGTCTTGGTCCTGTGTGATTCTGAAAAATCTTAGGAAATCCAGTAGCTTACTATGAACTCTTGACCCTCCCAGCTCCATTCCAGTTTGGAATTAAACAGATAATTTGAAGTGTTTACAAATCCTGATACTCTGAACTGTGAGACTTGGAGAATAACAGAAGATGCTTGTGCCATTTTCTACAGATGTGAACATCTTGTACCTTCTCAGTAATTCTGTTGACTTGGGCTCCTCATATCTCAAAGCAGCCAAATCATCTGGAATCATAGGTCACATGACATTGTTACATTTTGTCTCTTAAAGAAAGTAATCTAGGAAAATGAACAATGATCCATCCAGATAAAGCTGAATTGAGCCAACCACCAGCTTGTTAGTAACTATATCATGCATCATTCCTCTGATACCTGTACTGTCCTAAAGGCTGACCTAGGCTCAACCGTTGGGCATCATTATATATTCAGTATCCACTAATATTTGAGCAAGATGTCCAGCCTGGATGTGAGGAAGTGGGAATGACATGGCACTTGCAGTCTGGAAGTGATTTAAAGATTTCAAAAGGAAACTGCATGGGCGCTTGTGGCAAAGTAATAAGTGGTGAAATCTGAGCTGAAAACAGAATCTGCTAAAGAATGCTTTTATCGTTGTAATCTCTCCACCCACTAGTCTTTCTGAGCCCCATTAGCTTCTCCATCCCCCTGAACTTTTGGATGGTATAATCCATCTCTGTTTATCTAACATTCTACGGTACAGTTAGAAGCCAGTCCTTCAGTCACATACCATCTCAATTCTTTCTGAAAATGTCTCCCTGACAGACATACAGACTCAATAGCATGAATGGCCTTCAGTGGCAAATGATTCTGATAAGACTGCCTCTTTCCCATTACAATATTTTGTTTTGAAGCAATTATTGACGCTGTTCCTCTGTTACACTAGCATAGATCCAACCAGAGAAAAACAAAGGGTGTGCTTCATTGCAAGCCATCATTAGGTCTCTGGATTGGAATCTAGATTAGAGTGGTGCTGGAAAAACACAGCAGGTCAGGCAGCATCCGAGGAGCAGGAAAATCGACGTTTCGGGCAAAACCCCTTCATCAGGGTGCCTGCAGAGTGGAGAGATAAATGAGAGGGGAGTGGGGGTGGGGAGAAAGTATCATAGAGTACAATAGGTGAGGTGAGGGTGGGGATGGAGGTGATAGGTCAGAGAGGAGGATGGAATGGATAGGTGGAAAGGAAGATAGGCAGGTAGGACAGGTCATGAGGGCAGTGCTGAGCTGGAAGGTTGGAAGTGGGGCAAGGTGGGGGAGGGGAAATGAGAAAACTGGTGAAATGATGTCATGGGGTTGAAGTGTTCCGAGGTGGAAGATGAGGCGTTCTTCCTCCAGGCGTCTGGTGGTGAGGGAGCGGCAGTGAAGGAGGCCCAGGACCTCCATGTCCTCGGCAGAGTGGGAGGGGAGTTGAAATGTTGGGCCACAGGGCGGTGTGGTTGATTGATGCGGGTGTCCCGGAGATGTTCCCTAAAGCGCTCTGCTAGGAGGCGTCCAGTCTCCCCAATGTAGAGGAGACCGCATCGGGAGCAACAGATACAATAAATGATATTAGTGGATGTGCAGGTAAAACTTTGGATGTGGAAGGCTCCTTTGGGACCTTGGATAGAGGTGAGGGAGGAGGTGTGGGCACAGGTTTTGCAATTCCTGTGGTGACAGGGGAGGGTGCCAGGATGGGAGGGTGGTTTGTTGGGGGGGGCGTGGACCTGACCAGGTAGTCATGGACGGAACGGTCTTTACGGAAGGCAGAAAAGGATGGGGGGGGGGGGGTTTATATCCCTGGTGGTGGGGTCCATTTGGAGGTGACGGAAATGCCTTCAGATGTGGTTTATGCAAAGGTTGAAAGGGTGGAAGGTGAGCACCAGGGGGTTCTGTCCTTGTTACAGTTGGAGGGGTGGGGTTTGAGAGTGGAGGTGCGGGATGTGGACGAGGTGCATTGGAGGGCATCTTTAACCACGTGGGAAGGGAAATTGCGGTCTCTAAAGAAGGAGGCCATTTGGTGTGTTCTGTGGTGGAACCGCTCCTCCTGGGAGCAGATACAGCGGAGGCGGAGGAATTTGGAATACGGGTTGGCATTTTTGCAGGAGGGAGGGTGGAAAGAGGTTTAACCCAGGTAGCTGTGGAAGTCGGTGGGTTTGTTTAAAAATAAAAATGTCAGTGCCCTGTCGATTGCCATTAATGGAGATGGAGAGATCCAGGAAGGGGAGGGAGGTGTCAGAGATGGTCCAGGTGAATTTAAGGTCGGGGTGGAATGTGTTGGTGAAGTTGATGAATTGCTCAACCTCCTCACGGGAGCACGAGGTGGCACCAATGCAGTCATCAATGTAGCGGAGGAAGAGATGGGGAGTGGTGCTGGTGTAACTACGGAAGATTTACTGTTCTACATAACCAACAAAGAGACAGGCATAGCTGGGGCCCATACGGGTTCCCATGGTTACCCCTTTGGTCTGGATTGGAATATTTTGCCTCTTGCTGGGAGCAATGAGAAGAACTGACTGTGCATCCACCAGTAGAGGGAGGTGTGTAATGGTAAATGGATATGATATGAAATGTAAGGATCCTACATTCAGAGTCCCTTCCTTTTATTCATCCTCAAAATTCTCACATGCATTACATAACAAAGTACTTATTGACTGTAGTTACAGTCTGTAGATGAGTTCAGACTATGTGATTGCATATAGGGCAAATACTAACTCAGTGTTCGCAGATTACTGGATTTCCTTTGCTTGGTTTCATCTCTTGACAATCCCTTTTGGGTGTTCATTTGAGAATGTACAGGATTGTTATCCCTGCTTTGGATGAGGAAGGGGTAGTGGTCAGGTAAAGAATGGACAAAGTACTCAAAGAAATTGTGATTTCAGAAACACTTTTCTGATAAGATTAAATCAAGATGGAACAAAAGGTCAGCAAATTTCTAGCATTAACTGTTGAAACATTAAAAAGTAGAAGCTAATATTATCTCACTCCTCAAATTGAGGGTATAGAGACAGACTAGCAAGCTGCATAATGTTTGTTATTTGGAGATGCCGGTGTTGGACTGGAGTGTACAAAGTTAAAAATCACACAACATCAGGTTGTGGTCCAGCAGGTTTGGTTGGGGGCACACTGGCTTTTGGGGCGACGCTCCATCAGGTGGTACCACCTGGTGGGGGAGCATCGCTCTGGGGGCTGGTGTGCTTCCAGTTAAACCTGTTGGACTGTAGCCTGGTGTTGTGATTTTTAACTTAGATGTTTGTTGGTTAAGAAGAGAAAAGAATCTTGAGGTAATGAAGAAGGAAATCTCTTGACATTGGAGCTAAAAGCTGAGCTTTGAAGGAATGAGGACTTTCGTTACAACAGGTTCTGTAAATGTGCAATATTCTGATTTTAAACAAGGTATTTCATCCTATGCCAAAGAAACAATTCCCTTGCATGGTTAAAGGATACAGACTTCTCAGGGAACTGAAAATTGGCTAAAGCACAAGTGATATTGAATGGGATAGGATTAGATTAGATTACTCCGTGTGGAAACAGGCCCTTCGGCCCAACAAGTCCACACCGACCCGCCGAAGCGCAACCCACCCATTCCCCTACATTTACCCCTTTACCTAACACTACGGGCAATTTAGCATGGCCAATTCACCTAACCTGCACATCTTTGGACTGTGGGAGGAAACCGGAGCACCCGGAGGAAACCCACGCAGACACGGGGAGAACGTGCAAACTCCACACAGACTGTCGCCTGAGTCGGGAATTGAACCCAGGTCTCTGGCGCTGTGAGGCAGCAGTGCTAACCACTGTGCCACCGTGCCGCCATAGGAGTCAGTGCTGAATATACAAATCATTTGGAATTGGGGCCATTAACAAAGTTGTGTAAGTTTGAAGATGGCAGGGTTGAAACACCTGAGAATGGGCAAAATAAATATAAAGATGTGAAGATAAAAGGTGGCTGAAGAGCAGCTAATTGTATTTAATGTAGACAAAGGCAAAGTACTATGTAGGAAAACCAACAGTGGGAATGTGACCTTTATAGCTCTAGGCTACAGGATACACCATAAGCAACGGATTTGGGAATATTAGTGCATAGATCACTGAAACCAGCAGTGTCAGCAATGAGGGATGATGATATCTCGAGAGGGGCAGAGAGAAAGGGCACAAATGCTTGCATAGTAATTGTTCTTCACATGCACCTGGATTATTGGCTCCAGCTGGGATTTTTCTGATCCCCTGAGTGATTTAGGAGAGTAAGCTGTCCATCAAATGCTCAACATTAATCAAGTTTTTTCTAATTTGCCTGCTTACTTTGATATAAACTGCTGCAGGGAAAAGCCTTTAGCCATCATTCAAAACCACTATTTCACCATGGTTTCCTTTTTTGTATGAAATATTGATCTTTCTTTGAGAATGGTTGGTTTTTAATGTGTTGGAATGCACTGCAAGATCACACAAACAGCAATGTGGTAATGCCAAGATAAACTGATGGTGATCAAAGGATAATAACTGGCCAGGACAGAGAGGATAACTCCCACTCTTTCAAATACTGTTGTGGGATCCTTTGTATCCCTTTCAAAGAAACGAATAATCTTGCACTTGTTATTTTCAATAATTTGGGAAAAATGAACAGCAACTGGATATAAAATACCGTCAAACTGGTACTTGGGATGTTGGTCTGATGCCAATGTCCTTTGTACAGATGATTTATAGTTACCAGGAAAGGTCAACTTTCTCCTTCATTGTTTGCATTATATTCTGCTCTCAAAAGCTAAGATCACAAGTGTATCAGTAGTTTCAGAGGCAAAGTTCCTAAATATGTTGGCACTCAACAAACCAAGATTTTTCTGGCTCAAGGGCATTGCAGAAAGGAAGATTAGAACATGTAGCCCCATGGATTTTCCATGCGGCATTTTGTTGGAACCTCAATCAACCTTTTCTTTTGCAATAATTCTCTCACAGGTTCTCCCAATAACCCCCTATTAATATTCACGTAACCATTTCTCTCTCCTGCAATATGAGGAAACTCCCCTTTTCTGTAACACTGCACCTTTACATTTGTGTCATCCCTTTGCTGAGGTAGTTGATCAAAACTGAAACACTGGCCACACAAATCTGCAACGGATTGGGAGGATATTACATTCCTGCAAGGAATGGGCTGAAGGCAGGAGCAGGATCTCTCCCAACACTTCATTTGCCAATAATGGTTATAGACCCTAGCGTTACTGGAACCCAGGCAAGTCTCTAATATATGCTTGAAATGAAGGCATCTAATATGCACATTTAATTATACATGCACATTATTTAGATTGATAAATTCTTGATGTCACAAGGAATTAAGGGCTACGGGGAGAACGCGGGTAAGTGGAGTTGAAATGCCCATCAGCCATGATTAAATGGCGGAGTGGACTCGATGGGCCGAATGGCCTTACTTCCACTCCTATGTCTTATGGTCTTGTACAACATTCCAGGGGTTATCATTGAATTAAACCATCCACATAAATACTGTGGCTTTGAGAGCTGTTCAGAGGCTTAGAATATTGCAGCAAGTAACTCACCACCTGACTCCCAAAAGACTATCCACCATCTGAAAGTTAGGCGTGTGATGGGATACTCTCCATTTGCCTGGATGAGTGCAGCTCTAACAGCAGTTACGGTGTTTGACATGATCAGGACAAAGCAGTCTGCTAGGTTAGTACCTCATCTACCTCCCGAACCTTTTACTCCCTTCACCAACATGCAGTGGTTGCAGTGTTTCAGTAACTCAAGAGTCCTGAGACAGCACCTTTCAAACCCATGACCTCTACCAGCAAGAAGAACAAGTTCAGTAGATACGTGTGAACACCATCACCTGCCAGTTCCTCTCTAAGTCACACTGCATCCTGACTTGGGAGTATAACACCACTCCTTCACCTGTTGGGTCAAAATCCCTCCATAACTGCATTTTGTGTTATCTCACTAACATCAGAGTTCTGAAAGGTAGATTAGATTAGATTCCCTACAGTGTGAAACAGGCCCTTCGACCCAACAAGTCCACACCGACCCTCCGAAGAGCAACCCACTCAGACCCATTCCCTTACATTCACCCCTGACTAATGCAACTACCTCTATAGGCAATTTAGCACGGTCAATTCACCTAACTTGCACATCTTTGGACTGTGGGAGGAAACCCACGCAGACACTGGGAGAATATGCAAACTCCTCACAGTCGCCCAAGGTGAGAACTGAACCTGGGTTTCTGGCACTGTGAGGCAGCAGTGCTGACCACTGAGCCACCGTGCCACCCCATCATACCACCTCTTTCAAGGGCAATTAGGATCAGGCATTAAATTCTGGCCCCACAACACCTACGTCCTATGAAGGAATGAAACTCAAATCAGCCTGAAATAAAAATTGTGTATAAAACCTTTTCATAGTTAAGGAGATGAGACCATCTAGTTTTGATCAGCTAACTAAAGAACAGAATTAAACCAGTAGCCTTTCCTGACCATCTGAACCACACTGAACAATGCAGCAGGCATCCTGAAGGACTTTAGCATTTATCAGTGAGATAGCAGTGTGAGTCAGTGCCAATTTATGCTGGCTCCTGTTGAACAAAGCTTTTGGATGTTAAGAACACCTGGGGACTTGCGTGCTTTAATTCTAAATAAATAACTTATACCGTTGAAACTGATGAGGGGGGAAAACCCCATCAAATGTGCACTTTGAAGACTGAGTGTAAAGATTGTGGAGTCTCCTGCCCTGACTTCTCTGGTACGGAGTATTTTGCCATCAGCATTTTTACAATCCATTACTGCACATGATGATGAAATGCAAACCACAATGTCTGAAGGAGATGATTAAATCCCTTTTAACTTGCCCAAACCTAATGAAACCTGTTCGTCCCAAAGGAAGCTTTGTATGTTCTGCCTGGGAGTCATTAATTCACAGTACTGCTCTCCCACATGGTCACTGAAATGGCTCTGACTCATCTTTCTGTTTATATCTGCAATGAATCACTGCAGTCAGAGGTTCAGTGTCTGTTGAGCCAAAACACTAACATGTGACACAGCACCCAAACAACCAAGGAACAGGAGAAGCTAACTGACTGAACCCAGCTCGGGGGAATGTGAAAATCTCTCTCAGTTCCAACTTTTCTGAAGGAAATGCAGATTGACATTGCTACTTTGTTGTTAATTGAATGCTTTTTGAAAAGGAACGGGAACTGGAACACTTCACACTCGATTCTTAGCAGTGTCACTCAATTCAAGTGGTTGATCAAAATCCCAAATCCAACCTTGGTCAATTGATTACAGAAGGATCTTGGGGTTTAAGACCATAGCTCCCTGACAGTGGCCACGCAAGTAGATGGGGTGGAATAGACGGTATATGGCATGCTAGCCTTTATTGGTCGGGGAATTGAGTACAGGAGTCAGGATGTCATGTTGCAATTTATAAGACTTTGCTTAGGCCACACTTAATTAAGAATATTGCGTTCAATTCTGGTCACCACATTACAGGAAGGATATGGAGGCTTTGGAGAGGGTGCAGAAGAGGTTTACCAGGATGCTGCCTGAATTAGAGGGTATGAGCTATAAGGAGAGACCATAGAACATAGAACTGAACAGCACAGAAATGGGCCCTCCGGCCCACTATGTTATGCCAACATGACGCCAAATTAAACAAATCCTTTCTGCCTGCCCTTAGTCGATATCTCTCCATTCCATGCATATGCATATGCTTAAAAGGCCCTATTACATCTGACTCAACCACTACCCCCTGGCAGCGCATTCCAGGCTACTACCACTCTCTGTATAAAACTTGCCCCTCACATCTCCTTTGAACTCTTTTCCCCCCCCCCACCGCCACCTTAAATGCATGCCCCTAGTTTTAGACATTTCAAATCTGGGAAAAAGATTCTGACCGTCAACTCTCTCTATGCATCTCATAATTTTATAGACGTCTAACAAGTCTCCCCTCAGCCTCTGCTGCTCCAGAGAAAACAACCTGAGGGTGCAACAGAGGCTTACCAGGATGCTGTCTATATTAGAGGGAATGAGTTATAAGGAAAGGCTAGAAAAACTCATTGTTTTCTCTGTAGTGGCAGAGGCTGAGGGGAGACTTGATAGAAGTCTATAAATGAAATGTGTAGATAGGGCTGATGGTCAGAATCTTTTTCCTGGAGTTGAAATGAGGGGCAAGATTTATATAGACAGTAGTAGGCGTCTGGACCGCACTGCCAGTGCTGGTGGTTGAGGCAGATATGATAAGGGCATTTAAGGGACTTTTAGATAAGCAAGGAATGGAGGGATATGGACCAAGGGCAGGCAGAAGGGATTAATTTATTTGACATGTTCAGCACAACACTGTGGGCCGATGGGCCCGTTCGTGTGCTGTACCGTTCTATGTCTTATGTCCTAGTGATTGCAACAAGGTCAGCCAGCCTGCAAAGTAAGGACAGCTCCATACCACCCATCATCCAGATAAAGCAATCCAAACTTTGAAGGCTAGCTGACCTCATTTCAATCACTACAAGAATGATCTCTGTTTCTCCATTTAATTAAAATCTGTTGCTTTCCATAAATGTTGTTCTTTTTCATGAAATCAAACTAATTCTCCGTTCCTGAACATTCCAGGGCTGGAGTCATGAACTGAGTCTCCCCAGTCAGAAGGAGAGGCCTGGGAGATGGCACTTACAGTCCCATCACAAGGATCTATTGCAACCAACTGAACATGCTTTTCATAACAGTGCTGGGGCTACCTCAGCATTCCTTAATCCTCGCCGCTGTGGTGTTCCTGATCTACCATCTGGGAAAAATATCCAACATGGCTCCTCAAAAAGGAAACGACGCTTTGTGCTGGCAGGAGGACGGTGGAACAAAACTGACCTAACATATAAGTAGGAGATTACTCTCTATAGAATTACCCAGGATCATACTGTACCCAGTGATGTAGATAGGTTTGCTCTATGTTAACCCATGTAATGTATGCCATGAACAGTGGATGTTTAGTCCAATATTTTGTAGTTTACATACTGACTATCGTATTTACATTGTGTCTGTGTGATATTGTAGCAATCTGGGTTCTGTGCTCCCTGAGATTACATTGCATACATATAGCTGCCCAAACACCGACACATCGAGTGAAGACCATTCAGTAACCTTTTTATATTAGAATGTTGAATGTTGTGATATCATGTAACTTAAAGGTACAGTGCCTGTGTGGTCAGGAACCTATGCCATAATACAACATACTGACCATCCCAAGGGGACTCTACCAGGGATTGGACCTTGTCCATCCTGTTTCCTATCACTTTGCCAATTTCCTGTCCATTTTGCTACTGTTCCCTTTTATTCCATGAGCTATAACATTTTGCTCTCAAGTCTGTGTAGCTTTGTATCAAAGTTAAAAATCACACAACACCAGGTAAAAGTCTAGCAGGTTTATTTGGAAGCACTAGCTTTCAGAGCACTGCTCCTTCATCAGGTGAAGGAGCAGCGCTGTGAAAGCTAGTGCCTCCAAATAAGCCTATTGGACTATAACTTGGTTTTGTGTGATTTTTAACTTTGTCCACCCCAGTCCAACACCGGCTCCCCCACATCATAGCTTTGTATCAGATGTCTTCTGGAAGTCCATGTCCATCAGATTAACAACATTGTGCACCTCATCCTTCTCCGCTACCCCATCAAATAACTCCATGTTAATTAAATATGACTTTCCTTTAGAAATCAATGCTAGCCGTATTTACTTGCAGTTGTCCATGTCGCTATTTAATTCTGTTCTTGATCATAATTTGTAGAAACTTCTCCACCACCAAGGTTTATCTAAGGTCTGTAGTTGCATGGCCTATTAGAATCCCTACAGTGTGGAAACAGGCCATTTGGCCCAACAAGTGCACACTGACACTCAGAGTAACCCACCAAAGCCCATTCCTCTACTGTATTACTCTACATTTACTCCTGACTAATGCATCTAACGTACATATCCCTGAATACTTTGGGCGATTTTATCATGACCAATTCACATCACCTGCACATCTTTGGATTGTGGGAGGAAACTGGAGCACCCGGAGGAAACCCATGCAGACACAGGGAGAATGTGCAAACTCAGTCACCTGAGGCGGGAATTGAATCCAACTCCCTGGGGCTGTGAGGCAGCAGTGCTAATCATTGAGCCTCTGTGCCACTTATTGGTCTTGCCGTTGCCTCCACAATTTCCAGCCTTTCTTCCTTCAGTAGCTTTAGATGCATCTTATCCAATCCCAGTGCTTTGTCACTTCTAAATATGGATAGCCTATGTAATACCTCCTTATCGATTGTTAAACCTTCAGGAGTCTTAACTGCTTCCTCATTCACCATTCACCAGTGCTTTCTTCCTTTGTAAAGACAATACCTGTATTCATTTAACACCCCAGTTATGCCTCTTTCTGCCATGTGTAATTCCCTACTTTGGCCCCAAATCAGCCACACTCCTCCACTTACTCCCTTTTTTACTATGTGTTTGCTTAAAAGAGACATTTAGATTATTTTTTATTGGCTGCCACTCTCTTTTCTTACTCCCTTTTTGCTTCATTAATTTGCTATTTTACTTCCTGACTGAACTTACTATATTTGGCCTGATTCTCGGTTGTATTATCTTATCTGACACTTGATACTTCTATTTTTCCTTCACCTTAATCTGTATCTCTTTTGTCATCCACAGGACTCTGGGGTGCTTTGCTTTATCTTTGCCCTTTATGGAAAATATATCTTGATTGTCCAAAGCTAAAAGGCAGCCCATTATCCAGTTATAGTTTTTCCTGCCATCCTTTGATTCAGTCTATCTGGGTCAGATCCATTCTTGGTCCATTGAAGTTGGCTTTCCCCTGTTAACTATTCTTACTCTGGAATGTTCTTTAATCTGTTCCATAGTCTGCCTAAACCTTTTATGGGGATGGTGATTACTGATTCCCCCATAGCCTATCCATCATCTACAAGGTACAAGTCAGGAATATGTTGGGATACTCCCCATTTGCCTGGATGTGTGCAATTCCAATAACACTCTAAATTCAAGATTATCCAGGACAAAGGGACCATCTTGATGGGGATCACATTTCACATCTTCAACATTCACTCCCTTCACCACTTGGCACAATAGCACAGATGCACTGCAGTAACTCACCAAACCTCCTGCAGTAGCACCTTTTAAACACCACAACTACTGCCATTTTCAAGGGTAACTCCGGATGGACAATTAATGCTGGACCAGCCAGCAATGCCCACACCCTGAGAAGAATATTTTGAGTCTTCTAGAGTCAATGTTGAGTTCAAAAACTTTAGGCCAACTGCTCTCTTCCATTCTTTTCTTTTCTTTTCTTTACTTGTTTGTTTTTCACCTATTTTTGCTTTCAGATAACATGTCTTTCTATTTTTGTTCCTATCCTGCATTTCCTGAGCATCCCGTATTCAGGAATATTTAGCACCCAGTTTCCTCAAGCCAGATCTGTTATTTCCACAACATGATATTTCCGCAGAGTAATCTCTGCCCATAATTCCCCAATTCTAAGTACAGTATCACATTCCCTAAATTCACATAAATGCACAGTAATCCTGATTAGACTTTATTCCTTTCTCCCTTACTATTTCCTACTCTAGTTTTATTTATCTCTTCTGGTAGTGTTGCACCTTGCTATTCTGCTCTGATGTTATTTTCTTCCCCATACCCTACAAAGTTTAAATTCACCCCAGTAACACCAGCAGCTAGCCCTGCAGGAAGTTCTATTTAGCTGTGGCACTTTGGCTTTTAAAATTGAGATAGTTATTGGCCCTAACAAAGCTACAAATTGATGATCTGCCTTTATGTTTTTGTTGAGTTGATTGGGAGATCCTGAATATATCTCTAATAGCATCCTGGAAATATTCAGTGCTGAGGGCAGTGGTCGCTTTCAAAGCTATTCGATATACAGTGCCATCATGCAACCAGTTTTCCTGTAGGAGACAGGATGTAACTGCCATCTTATTAGCAGCATCCAGAAACACGGCTGTCAGCAATCCAAGAGATGGAGTGTTGGCTTGTACTTCCAGCTGGGTACTGTCTCTGAGTTATCCTTTTTATTGCACCCTCTCTGATTACCAATTCTAGGCCCCAGCATGGTGACTGTGTTGTTGCAAATGATCAACCTAGCTCCTGTTCCCTGATCCCCCTCTGCCCAAAAGCAAGTTCCACCCTGACCCTCGTCTCAATATCTTCATAATGCAGAAATGAATCTCTTGCCAAGGCAAAGCCTTTCCCACTGGAGGGAGTCATAGTTATATACAATAGGAACAGCCCTTCAGCCCACCATTAAACACCAAACTACATTAATTTCATTTACCTGCACTTGGGCCATAGCCTACTATGCCCTTGCATTTTAAGTGCTCATCCAGGTGCTCCTTAAATGTTGCGAGAGTACACTCCTCCACCAATTTGTCAGGTAGTAAATTCCATATTTCTGCCATCCTCTGGGTGAATTTCTTGTTCTCCCTAACCCTTACTCCTTACTTTAAACTTATGCCCTCTGGTCTCAGACACATCTGCCATGGGGAAAAGATCCTCATGAGCCACCCTATCTGCCCTTCTCATATTTTTGTATACCTCAAGCAGAATCCCTCACCCCCAAGCTTCCTGTGCTGCAAGGATTTTTCCTCTCAGTCCAATAGTGTGGTGACCAGAATTGCACAGAGAACCTCTTAAAGGTAAGAAAGCAGCTCTGTCATTCATGGCTCTAATAGAATAATAATTGCTGTATTCATCACTCTCTACCTGACTTCCCAAAGAGTTCCATTAACTACAATTCTATTCATGCTGTTGGTTCAATGATAAATTTCAGAAAGCTCAGGAAACCTGTGGATCCATGTTCTCTGGAGCTTCTATTTGTGTCTGACCAGCTTGTTGTACAGTGCAGTGTCTTTACGACTACCACAGAACCATCTTTGCACATGTTGTGAAGAGCACATTGCTTGTGTGCTGTGTGCCTGTTTGTTCTCCACATGGGGATTTCCCAATCAGAGAGAAAGTTGCTGCATATTCATTGTTAGATTTGAACAAGCTTTAAAATATTGTTGAAACTGATTAATGAATAAACAGTGTTTAAATTACTAACCAACCTCCCCTGGAGTTGACGTATAGCTGCTAAATGAGGGCAGGTTCAGCACAGGCCCAGACCTGCCAATCTATTTTGGTGAACTTAATCTCCCACCACCACCACTTACAGAAAGACTGTTATCCCTGGTTAAAATTTCATCGAACGCGCCTAGGGGGTTTGTCAATGTTGACAGCTCCTGAAGTGTTGATCTATACAAAGCAGCAAGGTTGCTGCACATCTGACTGAACCCCTCGCTCTCTCAGAATAAACTATCACAGGTTTCTTTTTTTTCTAGAATAGTGCGATTTCCTTGGCAACTCAACCAAGTAAAAGTAAGACAAGCTATTGCTGAAGCAGTGAGAGTGTGGAGTGATGTGACTCCCTTGACATTTACCGAGGTACAAGACACCAGTGCTGATATTATCATTGAGTTTACACGGTAAGAGTCACTGAGGATGGAGAGAGAACCCTCTGTTCAACAGCCACAATCGAAATGCAGTCGGTGAAGATATTTAGTTGATAGCAGGTCCAGAACAGTCCTAACCTGGACTCGGTACCAGTGTGAGATGACAGGCCATCATGGAGGCTGTTTGAGAAGGCATTGCCTTCATGGTATTATCACCAGACTATTAATCCAGAAACTCAGCTAATATTGTGGGGACCTGGTTCAGATACCATCGTGGCAGATGGTGGAATTCAAATTCAACAAAGAATCTGGAATTAAGCATCTAATGATGACCATGAAGCTATTATGGATAAAGAGTGGAGCTAGAAATAGCACAGCAGGTCAAGCAGCGTCAGACGAGAAGGTGACTCAATGTTTCAGGTCAGAACCTTTCATCAGGACTGGGGGAGGGGAAGGGGGTTCCAAATAAATAGAGGGAGGGAGAAGGGACTGTGGGAAAGATGGGTGGGATGGTGATAGATTGATGCAGGTAGCTGTGATTGGTCAGTGGGAAGGGTGGAGTGGATGGGCGGGGAAGAAGATGGACAGGTAGAGTCAGGTTAAGAGGGCAGAGTGGAGAGGGGGGAACTAGACCTAGTATGAGGTTGGGGGGGCCGGTGTGTGGGGAGATTTGGAAGCTGGTGAATTCTATGTTAAGGCTGTATGGTTGTAAGCTCCTGAGGCAGAAGATAAGGTGTTCTTTCTCCAGTTTGCATGAGGCAACCATCCAGAGACTGAGCGCAAACTCAGGAACTGGTTCAGGGGACATTTATGGTCCATATGCTCCATTTCAACTCCCCCCTCCCGCTGCTGCAATGACATGTCCATCCTGCCCCCTTCCCCCCCGACACCCTGGTCAACACAAGGCCACACACACTGGAGGAAGAACACCTCATGTTCCGCCTAGGGAGCTTACAACCATATAGCCTTCCCACAGAATTCACCAGCATCCTAACCTTCCCACCCCCCACCTCATTCCAGCCCTCTCTCTCCACCCCTACCTTAACCTAACCCTATTGTCCATCTTCCTTCCCACTTATCTGCTGGACCCTTCCTACTGATCAATCACAGCCACCTCCTACCTGCATCCACTTAGCACAATCCCATCCACCTTTCCCTAGCCCCACCCCCTACCTCTATTTCTCAGCCCCCTTCCCCTCCCCCAGTTCTGATGAAAGATTCTGATCTGTAATGTTGAGTCCCCTTCTCCTCTGATGTTGCTTGACCTGCTGTGCTTTTTCCAGCTCAATTCATTCTGACTTTCCAGCATCTGCAGTCCTCACCATCTCCATGAACTCCATTACCTGTATTGTCAATTGTTGGGAAAAATTCATCTGGTTGCCTAATATCCTTTAGGGAAGGAAATCTGTCATCTTTACCTTGTCTGGCTTACATGTGCTGACTCTGAACTGCCCTCTGGCCAATAGAGATGGGTAATAAATGCTGGCCTAGCCAGAGATGGCCACACCCCATGAGTGAATACAGCAAATGACCAAGTGCTGGGAGGCAGCTTTCTAACTGGGCCCAGCAAAGTGGAAAATTGCTGTGCAGATTCGCACTGACCATGTGCATTTGCCATCGTTACTTGGAATTTGAGATTTTCTTTCCGACAAAAGTGAATATAAAATACTTGCCTCGTGAATTGGCAGAGCGAAGGCTGAATATGGGTGGAAACGGGCACTGGGGACTGCTGGCTAAGTGAACTAATATTTTCGGGCAGTTGCTAAAACTGAAAGAGTATATATGTAGTGTTTCCCACCCGTCCTCCTCTTCTAACCAAAAAAAGAGACTCTGTATGGAGGGTTGGTAAAGTAAGGCTTTTTTCAAATGCCATTTAGAGCACAGGGGATGGCCAATGCATGCTCTTCTTGCAGGATATTGAAGGTAAGGGTTACCATTAGTGTCCCTACTGACATCACCTGCGAGAAGTGCACCCAACTCCAGCTCCTCACAGACCGTGTTAGGGAACTGGAACCGGATGAACTTCAGATCATTCGGGAGACTGAGGGGCTGATTGAGCGAAGTTACAAGGTCTGCGCCGAAATGGGTCGCGCCAAATCGGCCGCGCCGAATCGCTCACTCCAAAGTGGCTGCGCCGAATGGTCCTACACCCCCTGTGGCCGTTCCCCTCAATAATAAGTATACCGCTTTGGATATTGTTAGGGGGTACAATCTACCAGGGAAAGGCCACAGTGGTCAGGTTTGGGGCACTGAGCCTGGCTCTGTGTCTCAGAAGGGAAGGGGGGAGAATAGGAGAGTGATCGTGATAGGAGATTCAATGGTTAGAGGAACAGACAGGAGATTCTGTAGTTGTGAACAAGACTCCTGGATGGTATGTTGCCTTCTGGGTGTCAAAGTCAGCAATGTCTCAGATCAAGTCTGCTGGATTCTTAAGGGCGAGGTACAGAAGTCATGGTCCACATCGGTACCAATGACATAGCTAGGAAAAGGGATGACGACCTGAAAAGTGAATATAGAGAGTTAGCTTGGAAACTAAAAGGCAGGCCAAGCAGAGCATAATCTCCGGGTATTACTGGTGCACGGGCTAGTGAGGCTAGGAACAGAAAGCGAGTGCAGCTGAACATGTGGCTGCAGAGCTGGTGTAGGAGGGAGGGCTTCAGATATGTGGATCATTGGGACACCTTCTGGGGAAGATGGGACCTGTACAAAGAGGACAGGTTGCACCTGAACTGGAGAGATACCAATATCTTGGATGGGAGGTTTGCTAGAGTTCTTTGAGAGGGTTTAAACTAGTTTGGCAGGGGGATGGGAACTAGAACTACGGATCAGAGGATGGAGTAGCTGGTGAACAGTGTGCAGAGAATCTGTGAGGAAGGATAGACAGTTACAGTCAGTGTGCCTATTTTAACACAAAAGGTGTCGGGAATAAGGGTGATGAACTTAGAGAATGGATCAGTACTTGGAGCTACGATGTTGTGCCCATTACGAAGACTTGGATATCACATGGGCAGGAATGGTTGTTGGATGTTCCAGGGTTTAGATATTTCAAATAGAATAGGGAGGGAGGCAAAATAAGTGGGGGATTGGTATTGCTAATCAGGGATGGTATCACAGCTGCAACAAGGGAGGTCATCGAAAAGGGTTTGTCTACAGAGTCAGTAAGGGTGGAAGTCAGAAATAGGAAAGGATCAGTCACTTTATTGGGAGTTTTCTATAGAACCCCGCCCCCAACAACAACAGAGACGTGGAGGAGCAGATTGGGAGGCAGAGTTTGGAAATGTGCAGAAGGAGCAGGGTTGTTGTCATGGGTGACTTGAACTTGCTTAGTGAAAATTGTTTGGAAAGAGCAGATTTTGTTAGGTGTTCAGGAAGAATTCCTGACTCAATATGTAAATAGGCTGACTGGAGGGGTGGCCATATTGGTTTGGTGCATGGCAACGAACCAGGTCTGGTTTCAAATCTCTGTGGGAGACCATTTCGGTGATCGTGATCACAACTCCCTGACCTTTACTACAGTCACAGAGAGGGATCAGAGCAGGTGGTATGGGAAAGTATTTAATTGGGAGGTGTTCTCAGGGAAATGCACAACAGAAATGTGGAGGTTGTTTAGGGAGCACTTGCTGCGAATGTTGGGTAGGTTTGTCCCACTGATTCAAGGAAGGGATGGTAGGGTGAAGGAAACTTGCATGACAAGAGTTGTGCAGTGTCAAGAGGAAGAAGGAAGCTTGCTTAAAGTTGAGCAAGCAAGGGTCAGAGGGCTCTAGAGGTTTATAAGGTAACTGGGAATGTACTGAAGAAGAGACTTAGGAGAGATAGAAGGGGGCATGAAAAAGCCATGGTGGGTAGGATTAAGGAAAATCCCAAGGCGTTCTACACTTATGTGAGAAACAAGAGGATGGCCAGAATGAAGGTAGGGATGATAAGGGTTAGTGGAGGCGACTTGTGCCTGGAGTAAGAGGAGGTAGGGAAGGTCCTTAATGAATACTTTGCTTCAATATTCACTAGTGAGAAGTACCTTGTCATTTGTGAGGAGAGCATGAAACAGGCTGATATGCCCGTGGGCCAGACAGGATATACCCTAGGTTATGACAGGAAGTGAGGGAAGAGATTGCCGCTCCTTTGGCGATGATCTTTGCGTCCTTACTGTCCACTAGAGAAATACCAGTTGATTGAGGGTGGCAAGTGCTATTATCTTGTTCAGGGTAACCCTGGGAATTACAGGTGAGTCAGTCTTATGTCTGTGGTGGGCAAAGTATTGGAGATGATTCTGAGATACAGTATTTAAGATTTTTGGAAAAGTATAGTTTGCTAACAGATAGCATGGCCTAGTGAGGGGCAGATCTTGCCTCACAAGTGTTGTTGAATTCTTTGAGGATGTGACCAAACATATTGATGAAGGTAAAGCACTGGATGTGGTGTATATGAATTTTAGCAAGGCTTATTCAGAACATAAGGAGGCATAGAATGAAGGAAAAATTGGCTGTCTAGACACAGAATTGGTTGGCCCATAGAAGACAGAGGATGATAGTAGATGGAAAGTATTCAACCTGGAATTCGGTGACCAGTGGTGTTCTGCAGGGATCTGTTCTGAGACCTCTGCTCTGTGATTTTTATAAAGGGATGATGAAGTGAAAGGGTGGGTTAGTAAGTTTGCTGATGACACGCAGATTGATGGAGTTGTGGATAGTGTGGAGAACTGTTGTAGATTGCAACGGGATATTTGACAGGATGCAGAGCTGGGCTGATAAGTGGCAGATGGAGTTCAACCTGGCCAGGTGTGAAGAGATTCATTTTGGAAGGTCGAATTTGAATGTAGATTACAGTGTTAAAGGCAGGATTCTTGACAGTATCGAGAAATAGAGGGATCTTGGGGTCCACATCCATAGATCCCTCAAAGTTGCCACCCAATTTGATAGGGTTGTTAAGAAGGCATATGGTGTGTTGACTTAGATTAGCAGGGGGATTGAATTTAAAAGCCGCGAAGTTATGCTGCAGCTGTACAAACTCCTGGTTAGGCCACACTTGGAATATTGTGTTCAGTTTTGGTCTCCTCATTATAAAAAGTATGTGGAAGCTTTAGAGAGTATGCAGAGGAGATTTACCAGGATGCTGCCCGGACTGGAGGGCATGTCTTATGAAGAAAGGTTGAGGGAGCTAGGGCTTTTCTTTTTGGAGCAAAGAAGGATGAGAGGTGACTTGATAGAGGTGTACTAGATGTTGAGAGGCCTAGATAGAGTGAATAGCCAGAGACTTTTTCCCAGGGCGGAAATGTCTATCACATGGGGGCATTATTTTAAGGTGATTGGAGGAAGTTTTGAGGGGAGATGTCAGAGGTAGGTTCTTTAGACAGAGGGTGGTGGGTGCATGGAATGCACTGCCAGCAGGGACATTGGACCAACTCTTGGATAGGCACATGGATGATAGTAAAATGAAAGGTTTGTGGGTTAGTTTGATCTTAGAATAGGATAAAAGTTCAGCACAACGTTGAGGGCCAAAGGGACTGCACTGTACTGTTCTATGTTCTCGGGGGGGGGGGGGGGGTAGAGTAGCAGGAATGATGTAAGCAAGCAATGGCAGACATTTTAGGGAGGTAATTTATGACTTGCAGCAAAAATCAGGAGGAAAGATTGAGAGGGACAAACCAACTATGGCTAACCAAGGAAGTTGAGGAGAGTATTAAGTTGAAAGAAAAGCCTTCAAGGAGGCCCAAGTCATGATAGCCCTGAAGACTGGGATAAATTCAGAATCCAGGAAAGGACAACTAAAATAAAGAGAAATTATGACACATATTAGCAAGATATATAAAAACATATAAGAGCTTCTTTAAATATATAAAAAGGAAGAGAGAGGTTGAGGTGATCATAGGCCCCTTGGAAAATGAATCTGGGGAATTGGTTATGATTAGGTTAGATTCCGTACAGTGTGGACACAGGCCATTTGGCCCAACAAGTCCACACCTCTGAAGAGTAACCCACCCAGCCCCATTCCCCTGTATTTACCCCAACTAATGCACCTAACACTATGGGTAATTTAGCATGGCCAATTTATGTGGCCTGCATATCTTTGGATTGTGGGAGGAAATCCACACTGACACAAGGAGAATGTGCAAACTCCACACAGACAGTCGTCCAAGACAGGAATTGAACCTAGGTCCCTGGTGCTGTGAGGTAGCAGTGCTAACCACTGGGCCACTGTGGGGAATGAGGAAATGGCACAGCAGTTAAACAGATAGTTTGCATCAGTCTTAATGGGGGAAGATACTTTGAGGATCCCATTAATACTGAAGAATTTGGCAGCGGAATGGGATCCGGACTTGTAGTCCAGCAAGTAGGCTAGCTGTTTATCAGGATGTCCAAGAATGTAGGGAGGCTGTGAAGAAGGTAGCACTGACAGGGAATACTTGCGGACACAGAGATGGGTTCAAGTGCGTATACTTCAACGCAAGGAGTATCAGAAATAAGGTCGGTGAACTTAAGGCGTGGATCGGTACCTGGGACTACGATGTTGTGGCCATCACGGAAACGTGGATAGAAGAGGGACAGGAATGGTTGTTGGAGGTTCCTGTTTACAGCTGTTTCAGTAGGATTAGGGAGGGTGGTAAAAAAGGAGGGGGGGTGGCGTTGCTAATTAGAAATGGTATAACGGCTGCAGAAAGGCAGTTCGAGGGGGATCGGCCTTTGGAGGTAGTATGGGCTGAAGTCAGAAATAGGAAAGGTGCAGTCACCTTGTTGGGTGTTTACTATAGGCCCCCCAATAGCAGCAGAGATGTGGAGAAACAGATTGGGAAACAGATTTTGGAAAGGTGCAGAAGCCACAGGGTAGTAGTCATGGGCGATTTCAACTTCCCAAATATTGATTGGAAGCTCTTTAAATCAAGTAGATTGGATGGGGCGGTGTTTGTGCAGTGTGTCCAGGAAGCTTTTCTAACTCAGTATGTAGATTGTCCGACCAAAGGGGAGGCCATTTTGGATTTGGTACTCGGTAATGAACCGGGACAAGTGATGGGCTTGTTAGTGGGTGAACATTTTGGTGATGGTGACCACAATTCTGTGACTTTCACCTTGGTTATGGAGAGAGATAGGTGCGTGCAACAGGGTAGGTTTTACAACTGGGGGAAGGCTAATTACGATGCTGTAAGACAGGATCTGAGGAGCATAAGTTGGGAGCATAGGCTGTCAGGGAAGGATGCCGTGGAAATGTGGAACTTTTTCAAGGAACAGATACGACGTGTCCTTGATATGTATGTACCTGTCAGGCAGGAAAGAAATGATCGTGTGAGGGAACCTTGGTTGATGAGGGAGGTTGAATGTCTTGTAAAGAGGAAGAAGGAGGCTTACATAAGGTTGAGGAAACAGGGTTCAGACAGAGCAGTGGAGGGATACAGGATAGCCAGAAGGGACCTGAAGAAAAGGATTAGGAGAGCTAAGAGAGGGCATGAAAAATCTTTGGCGGATAGGATCAAGGATAACCCAAAGGCATTTTATGCGTATGTGAGAAACATGAGAATGACGAGAACGAGGGTAGGTCCAATCAAGGACAGTAGTGGGAGACTGTGTATTGAGTCAGAAGAGATAGGAGAGGTCTTGAATGAGTACTTTTCTTCAGTATTTACGAATGAGAGGGACCGTATTGTTGAAGAGGAGAGTGTGAAACGGACTGGTAAGCTAGAGGAGATACTTGTTAGGAAGGAAGATGTGTTGGACATTTTGAACAACTTGAGGATAGACAAGTCCCCCGGGCCTGATGGGATATATCCTAGGATTATGTGGGAAGCAAGAGAGGAAATTGCAGTACCGTTGGCAATGATCTTTTCATCTTCACTGTCAATGGGGGTGATACCAGGGGACTGGAGAGTGGCGAATGTTGTGCCCCTGTTCAAAAAAGGGAATAGGGATAACCCCAGGAATTACAGGCCGGTTAGTCTTACTTCGGTGGTAGGTAAAGTAATGGAAAGGGTACTAAGGGATAGGATCTATTAGGGACAGCCAGCACGGATTTGTGAAGTGTAGGTCTTGCCTTACAAGTCTTATTGAATTCTTTGAAGAGGTGACCAAGCATGTGGATGACGGTAGAGCAGTGGATGTAGTGTACATGGATTTTAGTAAGGCATTTGATAAGGTTCCCCATGGTAGGCTTATGCGGAAAGTCAGGAGACATGGGATAGAGGGAAATTTGGCCAATTGGATAGAAAACTGGCTAACCGGTCGAAGTCAGAGTGGTGGTAGATGGTAGATATTCAGCCTGGCGGCCAGTTACAAGTGGAGTTCCGCAGGGATCAATTCTGGGTCCTCTGCTGTTCGTAATTTTTATTAATGACTTGGAAGAGGGAGTCGAAGGGTGGGTCAGTAAATTTGCAGATGATACGAAGATTGGTGGAGTTGTGGATAGTGAGGAGGGCTGTTGTCGGCTGCAAAGGGACTTGGATATGATGCAGAGCTGGGCTGAGGAGTGGCAGATGGAGTTCAACCCTGCCAAGTGTGAGGTTGTCCATTTTGGAAAGACAAATAAGAATGCGGAATACAGGGTTAACGGTAGGGTTCTTAGTGAGGTGGAGGAACAGAGGGATCTTGGGGTCTATGTTCATAGATCTTTGAAAGTTGCCACTCAGGTGGATAGAGCTTGTAAGAAGGCCTATGGTGTATTAGCGTTCATTAGCAGAGGGATTGAATTCAAGAGTCGTGAGGTGATGTTGCAGCTGTACAGGACCTTGGTTAGGCCACATTTGGAGTACTGTGTGCAGTTCTGGTTGCCTCACTTTAGGAAAGATGTGGAAGCTTTGGAGAGGGTGCAGAGAAGATTTACCAGGATGTTGCCTGGAATGGAGAATAGGTCGTACGAGGATAGGTTGAGAGTGCTAGGCCTTTTCTCGTTGGAACGGCGAAGGTGAGGGGTGACTTGATAGAGGTTTATAAGATGATCAGAGGAATAGATAGAGTAGACAGTCAGAAACTTTTTCCCCAGGTACAACAGAGTGTTACAAGGGGACATAAATTTAAGGTGAAGGATGGAAGGTATAGGGGAGATGTCAGGGGTGGGTTCTTTACCCAGAGAGTGGTGGGGGCATGGAATGCACTGCCTGTGGGAGTGGTAGAGTCAGAATCTTTGGTGACCTTTAAGCGGCAATTGGATAGGTACATGGATGGGTGCTTAAGCTAGGACAAATGTTCGGCACAACATTATGGGCCGAAGGGCCTGTTCTGTGCTGTATTGTTCTATGTTCTATGTTCTAATTAGCAAGTTTTGAGAAGATTTGTAGCTCTGGTTGAGGTTCTGGATGTAGGTTTGCTCGCTGAGCTGGAAGGTTCATTTCTAGATATTTCATCAGCCTACTAGGTAACATCTTCAGAATACTGAAGAATGCGGATAAGAAATTAAGTACCATCACCATCACTAAAGAAATAGTATTAGATAAGTTAATCGGTGTAAAGGCAGATAAGTCCTCTGGCCCTGATAACTTGCATTCTAGGATCCTGAAAGAAGTAGCTACAGAGATGGTGGATGCCTTGGTTGTAATTTTCAAAATTTCTTGAATTCTGGAGAAGTACCAGAGGATTGGAAAAAGCCAATGTGACACCTCTATTCATAAAGGGACGGAGGCAAAATGCAGGTAACAATAGGTTGGTTAGCCTAACATCTATTGTTGAAAAAATGTTTGAATCAATTATTAAGAAAGTAAAAGCAGAATATTTAGAAAAAACTAAATCAGCATGACTGCATTAAAGGGAAATTGTGTCTGATGAATTTGAGAGTTTTTCATGGAAGTCTCAAGTAGAGTGAATAGAGGGGGAACCAGTATTTGGACTTCAAGAATGCATTTCACAAGGTACCTCTCAAAAGGTTAAGTCATAAGAGCCCATAGTGTTGAAAGTAGTATATTGGCATTGGTAGAGAATTGGCTCATGGATAGGAATCAGCAAGTGGGTATAAGGGGTTCTTTTTCAGGTTGGGTGACCTGGGTTCCACTGGGATCAGGGATGGGACCACAACTGTTTACAATATATATGAAAGTCTTGGAGGAAGTGAATGTACAGGAGCCAAATTTGTCAATAACACCATGTGGAAAAGTGAGAGAGATAAAAACAGTTTACAGGGAGATTGATATGTTAAGTGATTGGGCAAAAAGTTGGCAAATGGAGTATAATATGGGAAAGTGTGAAGTTGTTCATTCTAGAAGGGTGAACAAAAGAAGAAAAAGTTCCTATTTCTTCTGATCTTATGGGTTCCCAAGGATGGTTACTGTTCAAAGCATTCATTGCCCGATCAAGGGACCTCTAATGTGAGAAAGGAGTTGCCCACTGAAAGCCCTGTTGACTATTTCCTCTTCTCACCCCCTAAGAATCATTTCCCACCATCTATCCCCTGTGCTGACTGTCTCTTCAATCTCAGCTCTCAGATGGGTGTCATACCAGCAGCAGCCAACACCTGAGGGTGCTGCTGAGTACAGAAGAGCTGACTGATTAACTCCTGGGGAGATGACCTCAGAGTTCTGGGGGGCATTCTCTTGGAGACTGGCAGATGTTCCACTGCAAGCCTGTTAATACCCAAAATGCAGCAGACCTCCTCAAAAAAGGTCAGTGCAGAATCTCCAGTCAAAACCCCAGTTACCTCCACACGATTCCACCCTGTTGGCCTTTTCAGAAGGGTATGTTTGTTGCGGTGTTGAGTTTTGAGACGAAAAGATCTGCAACACAGTAAAGGGCCCTTTGAGTCCTTGTTCCATGGTTCACAGGACCACTGCCAGTTAAAAACAACCACCAAACTGTTCTAATCCCACTTTCCAGCACTTGGCCCCCCAGCCTTATGTCTTGGCAGCACAAGTGCACATCTAATTACTATTTAAATATACGAGGATTCTGACCTTTCCAACCCTTACAGGCAGTGAGTTCAAGATTACCATCACTCTCCAGATGAAAAACCTTCCTCACATCCCCTCTAAACTTCCTGCCCTTACCTTAAATAGCACCATAAGACATAGGAGCAGAATAGACCATCCAGCCCATCGAGTTTGCTCTGCCATTCAATCATGGCTGATAAGTTTCTCAACCCCATTCTCCCACTTTCGCCCCATAACCCTAGACCCCCTTGACAATCTAAAACCTATCTATCTCCATCTTCAATGTATGGTTCCCACTGTCAATGCTGAACCGTAAACCGATTGTAATGTTTTCACGCCAAGGAATACTTTTCTCAGTGATTCAGCCAGTTTCTAAGGATATCACTTTCTGTTGAAAAGCAACTTGTCAGCTTCTGAATTTAAGTGATTTTTTTGTCACATTTCAGGTACTGGCATGGAGATAACTTGCCATTTGATGGTCCTGGAGGGGTGCTAGCCCATGCTTTCTACCCTCAAACCCCTCGGGCTGGGAATATTCACTTTGACTATGATGAACTGTGGACCACTGACAGCAACAAGGGTAAGTGGCAGCAGACATCATGTTAGTCACCCTGGCTGACCTTGAGATGAGAGGCGGGCAATTTCCTGGGTATAAATGCCAGTGATGCCTGCATGCCATAAATCACATTTGGATCATCAAAAGAGTTGGGGGGGTCCAACCACCCACTCCTTCTGTGTCCTTTTCTTATATCCTGCTATCCACCTCAACTAATACTGCCAGGAAATTCAAACCAGTAAGAGGAATGAAGATGTGCAGCATGAGTTCAGCAGGAAACAAGAGAGGAAGTCAGAACCCTGAGAGGTGCTTTCCCCTGGAAGGGGAAGACGTCTGTACCTCACCATGCCTGCTCTAAACCAGAAACCAACCGATTGGTTACTGGCAGCTCAAGGCCTACTCCTTACAGCAGGGTCTACAAAATAGAGTTTACATTCTGTTACTGTGGGCTCAAAGGCTAGAGGTATACCAACAACTCATAGGGTGACCTGTCTGCTGCCAAGCCCACCACCACAATTGTACTCATGGTAGGAGTGGCATTGGGAACGAGTGGAACAGTTGAGGCTGTCAGATAAAAAAAATCCATTCTCATTGAAGAGCCCCATTCTTGATACTGGTGAGATTGGACTGGTAGCAAGAAATGCCTACAACCTTCACCTACCCCCTGCCCCCAAAACCCTCCCAACATCCTGATCCTACAGGGCCTACCAGCTTTGCACCGTAGGGGACTCTGACCCTGCTAGGCTGGTTCCAGTGCAGCTCTTGTCTTCTTTGACCTGGGTGCTCTTCTATTCCAATGACCAGCTCAGGGTGGGTTTCCCATACCTATCATATATTCCTGTCTACACACACAGTTTCACCCATGGGAACAGGAGACAGCAGCCTGCAACATCCAGTCTGATTATTTGGATAAGCTTTCTGTTTTGGATTGGATATTATGCAGATAAACTGGATATCGGGTAATGATACGAGCAAGTTTGGCCTTTAGGAGAGGCAGTGGTAAAATGTCCATGCTATATTATTGGGCACCAGCCCATGGTGACAATATTGTCTCTGTTTTGTGAACAGGTACAGATCTCCTTCAAGTAGCAGCTCATGAATTTGGCCATGCACTTGGACTGCAACACTCTAAAGTCCCAAAATCCTTGATGTCGCCTTATTATACTTTCCGCTATCCACTGAGTCTGGCCGAGGATGACAGACAAGGGATCCAGTACTTATATGGCAGCTCTCATGGCTATGGAGTTGAACACCCAGACAGGAACACGGAAACCAATGAATTACCCAGGGTTGACTATCATGGAAAGGAGGTACGGTGACCAGAAAGCTTACAAGAGATAGACTGTAGGGACAGCAGGAGGTCATTCAACTCTTTCAGCATGTTCCACCATTTCATTACATGGATGATCTGTACCTCAACTCCAATTGTTCTATATCTCATTGAAATCCTTACCAACAAAATCTTATCTATGTCCATGCAGGAAGCTCCAATTGTCTCCCAAAGCCACTACTCTTAAGGGAGTGAGTTCCAGGTTTGATTAGGCCTTTGCACTTGCTAATTTCACTCCTCAAATCTAATTTTTCCTGGACTCTTCCACCACAGGCAGGAATTTTGTTCCACTTTTATTATCCTCTTAAATATACCAAGATTTGAGACTTTGAAATAAATAAAAGGGGGTTCAAATTTTTAACTCTGCCTCAGTGGTCAGCATGATTTCCCCTGCTTTCTGGCTTGAACTTCACTGAAGGCTTGTTTTCCATGCAGGGAGGGTTTTGTGCTGAGCTTCCAGGAACAAACTGGGGAAAATTCCAAGCTACAAATACAGAGCCCATCATCATTCCCCACCCCCCAGGCAGCCAAATGTAAAATGTCCAGCCGTGGGTTATGATACTGATCAGCCTTTCCCTGAAAGCACTGGCTGTGCCAATAGAGGTGCCACATTAATCAACTGGAAAACACATCAGGCATTCAATTCCAATATATCCACCACCAGCCCACTTGATACCCCAACCATTAGAGCCAACACTTTTATTGACATCTCAATCCAAATATGAAAGTAATAATGCTCAATCGGGTTGTACATGTGACAGAGAGAAAAGAAAATGCTTAGTATTCTGCCCATTTGATCCAAGCTGAGCAACTACAGGGATCTCTTCCACAGAAGTGTGAATGCCGAGGCTCAGTTGGATGAAGAATGTCACAGACTGGTTCCCCAGAATCACAGAATTATTACAGAACAGAAAGAGGCCATTTGACCCATTGTGCCTGCACCAGATCTTCAAACAAGCATCATTAGCTAATGTCAAGCTCCTGCTGTATCCCCATTTTCCTGGGCACTGTCCCTACCTAAACAATCATCCAAGTGCCTCAATGGAAGCTGCTTCGACCACAATTCCAGGCAATGCATTCCATATGGAGAAAGTGAGGATTGCAGATGCTGGAGGTCAGAGTCGAGAGTGTAGTGCTGGAAAAGCACAGCAGGTCAGGCGGCTTCCTAGGAGCAGGAGAATCAGGGAATCCTGATGAAGGGCTTATGCCCGAAACGTCGATACTCCTGCTCCTCGGATGCTGCCTGACTTGCTGTGCTTTTCCAGCACTACACTCTCAACAGTGCATTCCATATCCTAATTACTCAATGTGTGAGAGCTTTACTTATCACATTTTCCTCACCACTTTTAAATCTATGCTTTCTCATTGTTGTTTCCTTTTTATGAATATGGCTAGCCAGCCAGCTTGTGATTTTGAAAACCTTGATCAAATCTTCTCTCCAAGGAGGACTGTCCCAATTTCTTCAATCTGTTCTTACAATTGAAATTTCTCATTCTCAACACCATTCTCGTAAATCGCACTGCACTCTCTTCAAAGCATTCACATCTTTCCTCTAATATGGTGCCCACAACTGTGCTTAATACTCCAGCTGAAGTCTGACAAGGGTCTTATATAAGTTCAACATCACCTACTTTTTGTCCTAATTTTAAAAAGGCCAAGCACACTATATGCTTCATTTACTGCTCTTTCCATCTCCCCTGACACTTTGAATGATCTGTACATACCCAGGTTCCTCTGTTCCTGCACCCCTATTTTACATTGTCTTTCAATGTTCTTTACACCTAAGTACATCACCTCACACTTCTCTACATTCAACCCCATCTGTCACCTATCAACTCACTCTACCCAAATTGTCAATGTCCTCTTGGAATTCCACACTACCCTCCTCACAGTTTACGATTTGTCCAAATTTAGTGTCATCTGTAAACTTTGAAATTGTCCCCTGAACATCAAGATCCAGGTTATTAATATATATCAGGAAAACAAGGGTGCCCTGGTGAAGTCCATGCTATAAACCTTCCTTCAGCCCAGAAAATATCCACTGATAATTACTCTGTTTGGTATCACTCAGCCTATTTTGTATCCACATTGCTACTTCCCATTTTTATACCATGACCTATAACTTTCCTCACAGGTTTGTTATATGGCACTGTATCAAACCTCTTCTGGATACCATGTGTAACACATGAACATTGAGCCTTTCTGTTACCTCTTCAAAAAAGCTCCAGCGAGTTAATTTAACACAATGTTTCTCTTTTTAGAATTTAATGCTGATTGTTCCTAATCAACCCAACTTTTCCCATGTGGTTACTAATTCTATCCTGAATAATTGTTTCTACAATCTTGCCCACCACTGAAGTTAAACTGATTGGTCCAAGGAGTGGATGTGTGAGGATGGTGCAGGATGGATAAGTGTGGCACCATGATAACAGACCTTCTGGCAGATGCAGCTCCTGGAAGGACTGGATAAGATATTTAAACAGAAAAGACACAAAAACAGAGTTTGCTAAAGAAACTCAGCACGTCTAGCAGTATCTGTGGAGAGAAAATAGAGTTATCATTTCAAGTCCAGTGACCCTTGTGAGGAAAGACATTGGGAACTAAGGGATCAGCTTGTGACTGATATGTTCAGAGTTGAGCTGTTGATCTGGAAATTTGTGGTCCGTTTCTAGCTGTGATTGTAGCTAAGGCATCATTTGTGCTCATCCTACTCTTCACAGGCACTGGTACACCAGCGATCAACACTGTTCAAAGAAACAGCATGATTCTAATATCAGTCCATATTAGCACAAAAATTTATAATCTGTACACATCCCAATGTTGATGAGCCTTAACTCCAGTGTGATCCAATCTTCTCTGAACAAACTGGGGTGTGTTTGCCTCCATGCCGTTGGATAAAGAACTCGGAAGAGAAAATCATCCAGATTCCTGCCTCTATTCACTATCCATGCTTAGAAAGGATTGATGACTGTCTTTAGTATGACTGCGGGAGCCCATTGATGGGATAGCCCAAGAACTGTTACTGCTGAGTTTCATTCGTCAAACAATGACACTGTCATCCCACCACAGATTTGCACCTTCAGGAGAGAAACAAAACGTTCTCAAAATAGGGCAACCCTGAGGAGGCCAGTGCATTCTGCTCTTTAGGATGGTAATGAGCTGCCTTTCTGAACCTGTTATAATCCTAGATCAGACTGAAAAGTTAATATTATAATTTCAATGGCTGGATATCATAAAGATTTGTTTTATTAGCCAAATGTGAGTTTCAAGGGATTTAGAATAGCAGCACAAGATTCCACAATTTTGAACAGCAAGAATTTTTACACTTAAAGTTAGAATATGTAGGTTATATTAAATATTTTGTCAGCATGGACCAGTTTTGACCAAACAGCCTGGGTCTGTGCTGTAGGACTCTATGACTCTGTGTAACTTGTCACACAGAATTAATGTGTTAAAAATGATTGAACACCCACAGAACTGGCAAATATAATTTCTATGGATTTCTCTGCAATTTCTTCACCCAATTCCATGCAAAATGAGAGATCTTTCACAAAAATATGGCTGCTGCAGCACAAAGATTGCTACAAAAAGAAGGATTCATCACAGGCCACTACAATCCATGTCACATAGGCACACCCTGGGTGCTGTTAGGGAGGGGGTTTCAGGATTCTTTCCACTGACACTGAAGGAACAGCAATAAGGTTTCAAGTCAGGATGGTGTGTGGCTTAGAAGGGAATTTGCAGGTACTGATGTTTCCATGTATCTGCAGCCCTTGGTGATAGAAGTTTCTGTTTGGAAGGTGCAATTGGTGAAGCCTTGAATTTCTGCAGTGGATCCTGTAGATGGTATGCACTGTGTATTGGTTGTGGAGGGACAGAATATTGAAGGTTGGGAATATGGTGCTAATCAAATGTCCTGGAAGGTGTGAAGCTTCTCAAACGTTGTTGGAGCTGCACCTATCCAGTCAAATGGCAAGTATTCCATCACAATCCTGACATGTGCCTTGTAGATGGGTGACAGGCTTTTGAGTGTGAGGAGGTGGGTTACTCACCACAGTAGTCCTAGCCTCTGACTTACTCTCAGAACCACGTGTTTACATGGTGAGTCCAAGTTCATTTGTGGTCAATAATAAGTCCCCAAGATTTTGTTTGGGGGCTGCAAGATTGAACAATAACTGTACATTTGAAGAGCAGGGTAATTTCTCTCTGGTCACGATTGAGAAATGAATCCATGCTGTGTTGCTGTACATTTTGTAGGTTTCCTGCAGTGAGTGTGTCATGATACAGCTGGCATCCCTGTGGAGACTAAATGCCTTTGGAATAGTTGTTTACCAGGAGCTATGTAATTATCAGCAATTCATCTTTTGCAGCCAGATGCTTGTGAGACTGACTTTGATGCAGTGTCGATGATCCGTGGAGAACTCTTTTTCTTTAAGTCGGAGTACGTTTGGAGATTGCGAGATGGTCATCTGCAGCCTGGTTACCCAGCATTGGCCTCACGCCACTGGCGGGCAATCCATGACCACATTGATGCAGGATTTGAGGATTCATCTGGGAACTTTTGGTTCTTCCAAGGTCAGATTTCCTTTCTGATTATTTTAGTCATTTCCACTCTTCTAAACCTTTGAAGATAGATTATAGGAATATTATAATATTTTTAAATGGCTGTACTGTATATGTGTTGTATGATCTAGCCAGCAATACAGGTCATTGGTGGAGCTGGAGAGGTCAGTGTCGGAGAGTGGAGTGATCAGTTTGGAGACTGGAGAGCTTAGAGTGGCAGTGTTGGGGAGCAGATGGGTCACTGTTTCAGTGTTGTGAGTGGAGGGCTCAGGGTGTCAGTATTGGAGAGTGGACAGGTCAGTATATTAGTGTTATGGAATGGAGGGGTCAGGGTGTCAGTCTGGGGAGTGGATAGGTAAATATGTCAATCTTGGTCAATGTTAGGACTGGCAGGGCCAGTATTGGGGAATGGAGGGGTCAGTTTTGGGGAGTGGAGGGGTCAGTGTTGGGAAATGATGGGGTCAGCACTGGGGAGTGATGGGGTCAATGTGTCAGTGTTGGGGAGTGGAGAGGTCAGTGTCAGTATTGGTCAGTGCTGGGGCTGGAGGGGTCAGTAGTGATCAGTGGGGCTCTCACTTGCTGCCAGACTTACATTATCAACCAAGAGCCTGACCGCAGTCAAAGCAGGGATGTGATCAGCTAAGCTCAAGCTGTCCTCTGGCTGCTGCATGACGAGTGGCTCGAGGTAACCTGAAAGAAAATAATTGCAACCACCCCATCCCCAGGATGTGTACACAATGTGGTAGGGTCAGTGAGGAGATGTATTAGGTTTGGCTGAATAGTTCTTTGTGTGTGTGTGTGTGGGAAGGGAGTATGTCAGTCTTTTTGGATGGGGGCATGATAGTTCATCTCTTCTCCTGTAAGTGATCATTTGAACCGTTGCTTTGAGCTTGTTGACCTCTCTGTCTCTGTCTCCTCTCTCTCTCTCACTCTCTCTCTCCCTTTCAATTTGGCTATATAAATGCAAGAAGCTATTAATCTGAGTTTTTTGATGTGCGGCTAACTGAAATAAAGCTCTCACATAACATTTTGCAGTTGGACTCTGTTGCTAAACATCTCTCTTCTAATGTGTGACAGTAGTAGCGGAGGATAGTTTCCTCCATCTTCTAATATATAACAAGCCATTCTGTAGACTTGAATAATGTTTGTAGGCGTCTGCAACACATCAACTTGCTAAGGACAAATCTGATAACCCTGCAGTTGTCATATTGCTACTAAATATATAAATGATGAGCAGGAGTGGGACACTCAGCCCTCAAACTTAATTACTGAACATTTCCACCTATATAATAATAATGTGTCAATTGTCTTAAAAATATTCAAAGACTTTACTTCCACCATCTTTTCAGGAGGAAAGTTACAAGGACCCATGACGTTATGAGAAAAGAATTATCTTTGTGTCTTAAATGGATGATACCTTTATTTTCAGACAGTAACCTCTAGTTCTAGACTCTCCTACAAGCACTGCGGCCTCAAAGCCCCAGGGACCAGGGTTCAATTGCAGCCTTGGGTGACTGTTTGTGTGGACTTTGCACATTTTCCTGGTGTCCGCATGGGTTTCCTCTGGGTGCTCCAGTTTCTTCCCATAGTCCAAAGAAGTGCAGGTTATGCTAAATTGCCCATACTGTTCAGGGATGTGTAGGTTTGGTGTATTAGTCAGCAGAGGTGTAAGGTAATAAGGAAGGGGAATCGGTCTGGGTGGGATACTCCTTTGGAGGGTCGATGTGGATGTGTTGGGCCTAATGGCCTGTTTACACAGTGTAGGGATTCTATTCTATGAAACAGTAGGGCCCCTAGTACTAAGCCCTGTGGAACCCCACAGGGAACAAACTGCCAGTCACAGAAGTATCCCTCTACCATCACCCTCTGTGTCCTGCCCGTTTGCATTGGATTCCATGAACTCCATTATATATATTAGACATAATGCCTTATCAAAACCCTTTCTAATCTTCATATAGACCACACCAAATGTATTATCCTTATCAACAATCCTGTTTACATCCTCAAATTTGTCAAACATGATCTTCCTTTAACAAAGTCATGCAGACTATCCCTGATTAATTCATCTCTTTCCAAGTGCAGATATATTCTGTTCCTCAGAATTCTTTCTAGGAACTTGCCAACCTCCAACATTAGACTGGTTGGCCTGTAACTTCCTGGTCCATCCCTTCGCTTATTTCTAAAAGTAGGACAATATTACCAGCTCTTCGTTCTTCAAGCATTTCACCTGTGAAGAATTTCCAAAGCAAATTTGAAATCACTGTTATGGCCTCTGATCTCTCCTCCTTTGCCTCCCTCAACAACTTGAGATAATCTCATTCGGACATGCAGATTTATCTACCTATCCGAATTTGTTTTATTAGCCAAATGTGAGTTTCAAGGGATTTAGAATAGCAGCACAAGATTCACAATTTTGAACCCCTTGATCCCTTCTTTCTCTGAGTGTTAATTTCTCTAATATTTTACAGTCCTCTATTCTGATGGCTATACCTGTGTCATCCTTTTTCCATTGTGAAGACTGGCATAAAGACTTCATTGAGGACTGTGCCCACATCTTCAGGGTCCACACATAAATTATATCTATCATCCCTAATAAGCCATGCTCTTTCATAGATTCCTCTTGCTCTTTATATTTTTATAAAGAAACTTTTAGATATTCCTTTATGCTACTCGTCAATACTTTCTCATGCACAATCTTTACTTTCCTAATTTCCTTTTTATGTTTACCCCTGCACATTTTAAACTCCTCTCGGGTCTCTGCTGTATTGAATCCTTGGTATTTGCACTAAGTTTCTCTTTTGCTCTTAAGCCTAACCTTTAGGTCCCTTGATATCCAACGCTGTCCGGTCTTGGTCCCACCCTTTGCTGTTTTATTCCAGCTATTTCCTCTCTGAATGTCTCTCACCACACAGATACAATTTTATCTGCAGCTCCCAGTCCACTTGGGCAAAGGGGTCTCATAGTAAAATTCTTTCCCCAGTTCAGAACTTTTATTCTTGTTCTCCATAGCTATCCTAAACCTAACTGAATTGTGGTCACAAAATGCTCCCTTACTGTTACTCCTTTTACCTGTCCAGGCACATTTCTGGAAACTAGGTCCAGATCTGCCCAGAGCCTTTTGCATACTGACTGAAAATATTCTCCTGGTTCCAATTTACAAATTTTGTTCCCTCCCTACCTTGCATAGTAAAACAATCCCAGGTAATATGTGGGTGTTCAAAATCCCTTACTATAACTGCCTTCTCTGAAATGTGATTACAGATTTGATCCCCTCTCTTTCCTGATCGTTTGTGTAGGAGCTTATAGTATACGCCCAACAGCTTGTTTTCCCTTCTTTCTGGTTTTTACTTCTACCCATATGCTTAATTTGATGATCCTTCTAAGAAATCCTCACTTCCCATGATGTAATTGATTCCTTGCAATCCCCCACACGCTTCTATCCCCCTCTCTACCTTGTTTCGATATCTTATAACCAAGAGTGTTGACAGCTATGCTTTCAGCCATAGCTTACTCCCTGTGCCTTCAGCTCATCTTACTCTCGAGGCCCCTTGCATTAAAATAGATTCCAATTAGCCTTACTAAATACATCTTTACTTATCTAGCCTATGTTTCCTCCTTTCAGACTCGCTTGCTCACTTTTTAACATTTAATTCCATCTCAGCTTCTCTCCACTTTGACCTACTTGCCAGAATCTAGCTTATATCTGTCACAAGAGCATTAGCAAACCTTCCTGTGAGGCTGTTGGTCCCATTCACAGTCAAATGTAACTCGTCCAGCTTATACAGTTCCCATCTCACCTAGAAATCGTCGCAATGCCTCAGGAATCTACATGCCTCCCTCCTGCACTAACCCTGCAGCCCCAAATTCATCTGCTCTATCCTTCTGTTCCAGTACTCAGTATTGTGTGGCACCTGAAGTACTCTAGAAATTACAGCCTTTGAAATCCTTCATTTCAATATTCCACTTAACTCCCTGAAGTTTGTGGGACGTCATTTCTCTTTGACCCTATGTCATTGGTCCCAAGATAGGCCACAACCTCTGGCAGTTCACCCTCCCCATTCATAATGCCGTTCATGCCTTCACTATGAGATTGTTAATTCATCCTATCTCTGCACAATATCAGATCTCCTCTGTGACTAAATCAGAAGACCCTGCCTCCCACCCCCCCACCCTCTCCAAACTCCCCTAGGTGCTAATGATTGCTCTATCTTGGAGTCTTCCTTGCACCCACTCCCTAGGTGCTGCTGGCTGTCCTTTTATGCCCACTCCTTGGCTGACTGCCTGTTCTCAGGCTGTCTGACTCGAAGATGCGCTTTTTTTAAGATGCTATCCTGAAAACAGACTGTACGTCAGAGAGTCATTCAGCATGCAAATAGACACTATCTTTTAGAGTCATAGAGTCATTTCTTTTGATTTTTTTTTCTCCAGTCTCTATGTAGATTAAAATCCTTCATGATTATTGCTGTAACTATCTGACAAGCTCCCATTATTTCTTCCTTTATATCCTAAAATTCCGAATGGTTATTGTGCCATTCCCACAAATGGCTTCTTACCTTGATCATTCTTTATCACTGCCCAAACCACTCTGGTTTCCTGAAATTAGCACAATAGAGATGGATGACTAAATACCCTCATTAATTAATGGAACTATTCCTCCATATCTTTGCACTTCTGTCCTTCCTAAATGTCCTGTTCCTTCAAAATTCAGATCCCATTCTTGGTCATCTTGCAGCCATCCCTTTGTATTTTCTATTAGATCGTACTGCTGTATTTCTGTTTGCTCGTCTATTTTGTCTTGAAGGCTACATGCATTCAGGTACAGAGGTATTAATTTTTTTCCTTACTTTTGTAATCTCTAGCCTTATTGCTGTTAGATGTGTTCCTTCTTTGAACTGCTTCTAACGCATTTCCATCCTTAAATAAGGAGACCCACACTTTACACAATACTCCATATGTGGTCACATCAGTGCTCTGTAAAACTGAAATATGATACCTTGCCATCACTATTCAGTTTAAAACTCTTGTAACTTCCCTGGTTATGAGGCTTGCTAGAACACTAGTTTCCAGTAGGGTTCAGGCATAGATTGTCCCAGCAATAGTGCCCCACTTTCCCCAGTCGTGGTGCCGGAGACCCATGTTCTGGAACCACTGCCTGCAGATCAGTCTTTGTGTCGTCTGTTAGCTTTCTATTCTGGTTTTTGTATGCCAACTTACATGTGGCTCACTTAATAATACTCCAAACTTGTTTTTAAATGGTTTTGCACCTTAATTAGGCTCCTAGCTAGGAAAAACAAATATGAGGGTTAGGGTGGATTGGCCATGGTAATTAGGGGTAGCATGGTGGCATTAGTCAGAGGGGGGGTGGATTAGTCTTTGGAGGGTCGGTGTGGACTTGGTGGGCCGAAGGGCCTGTTTCCACACTGTAGGGAATCTAATCTAGTTTAGCTCTTCTTGCTGATTATGAAGAACCCTTTCCACCTCCTGCCATGGTATTGGTATGAGATTAGATTAGATTAGATTCTCTACAGAATGGACCATGAGAATTGGATCCCCCTTCTCTCGTTGTAAGTTCATATCCAGCTCTGAGCTGAAGCCATCGAACTTTTGGACTCTCTCATTTTGCTGCAAAGAACAGTGGCAATCCTTCTGACTAGAGTGTCTCCTACTACCACAACATTCATAAAAGAAACTCTTACTGATGGACAATTGCAGAGGCTGAGGGTCCTGCAGTTCTCTCCTTGGAGACTCCTGATCTGCTTCAATGTTCGTGAGAGCCTCCTTTTGCTGATCTGTGACTAAATCAGAAGACCTTGCCTCCCACACCCCTGCCCTCTCCAAACTCCTCTAGGTGCTAATGATTGCTCTATCTTGGAGTCTTCCTCTCACCCTCTCCCTAGGTGTTGCTGGCTGTCCTTCTGTGCCCACTCCTTGGCGTGCTGCTGACTGCCTGTTTTCAGAGTCCTCCTCTTATCCACTTTTCTAGGTGCTGCTGACTGCCCCATAGAACATAGAACATAGAAGAATACACCGCAGTACAGGCCCTTCGGCCCTCGATGTTGCACCGATCCAAGCCCACCTAACCTACACTAGCCCACTATCCTCCATATGCCTATCCAATGCCCGCTTAAATGCCCATAATGAGGGAGAGTCCACCACTGCTACTGGCAGGGCATTCCATGAACTCACGACTCGCTGAGTAAAGAACCTACCCCGAACATCTGTCCTATACCTACCCCCCCCCCCCCCCCCCCTCCCCCCCCCCCTTAATTTAAAGCTATGCCCCCTTGTAATAGCTGACTCCATACGTGGAAAAAGATTCTCACTGTCGACCCTATCTAAACCTGTAATCATCTTGTACACCTCTATCAAGTCACCCCTAAACCTTCTTTTCTCCAATGAAAACAACCCCAAGTGCCTCAGCCTTTCCTCATACGATCTTTCTACCATACCAGGCAACATCCTGGTAAACCTCCTCTGCACCCATTCCAGTGCCTCCACATCCTTCCTATAGTATGGCGACCAAAACTGCACACAATACTCCAGATGCGGCCGCACCAGAGTCTTATACAACTGCAACATGACCTCAGTACTCCGGAACTCAATTCCTCTACCAATAAAAGCGAGTACGCCATATGCCTTCTTCACCGCACTATTTACCTGGGTGGCAACTTTCAAAGATCTGTGTACATGGACACGGACACGGAGATCCCTCTGCTCATCCACACTACCAAGTATCCGACCATTAGCCCAGTACCCCATCTTTTTGTTACTCTTACCAAAGTGAATCACCTCACACTTGGCTACATTGAACTCCATTTGCCACCTTTCTGCCCAGTTCTGCAGCTTATCTATATCCCGCTGTAACCTGCCATATCCTTCCTCACTGTCTACAACTCCTCCGACTTTCGTATCATCCGCAAACTTGCTCACCCAACCTTCTAACCCCTCTTCCAGGTCATTTATAAAAATGACAAACAGCAATGGTCCCAAAACAGATTCTTGCGGAACACCGCTAGTGACGGCACTCCAAGATGAACCTTTGCCATCAACTACTACCCTCTGTCTTCTTCCAGCCAGCCAACTCCTAATCCAAACCTCCAACTCACCCTCAATGCCATACCTCCGTATTTTTTGCAGTAGTCTACCATGGGGAACCTTATCAAACGCCTTACTAAAATCCATATACACCACATCTACCGCTTTCCCCTCGTCCACCTCCTTAGTCACCTTCTCAAAGAATTCAATAAGGTTTGTGAGGCACGACCTGCCCTTCACAAAACCATGCTGACTATCCTTGATCACATTATTCCTATCCAGATGTTCATAAATCCTATCCCTTACAATTCTCTCTAAGATTTTGCCCACAACAGAAGTGAGACTCACCGGCCTATAGTTACTAGGGTTATCCCTACTCCCCTTGAACAAGGGAACCACATTTGCTAGCCTCCAATCTTCTGGCACTACTCCTGTAGACATTGAGGACATAAAAATCAAGGCCAATGGCTCTGCAATCTCCTCCCTCGCTTCCCTGAGAATCCTAGGATAAATGCCATCAGGCCCAGGGGACTTATCTATTTTCACCCTTTCCAGAATTTCCAACACTTCTTCTCTACATACCTCAAAGTCATCCATTCTACTTAATTGTGACTCAGTATTCACATTGACAACCATGTCCTGTTCCTGATTGAATACTGACGAAAAGTATTCATTCAGTGTCTCCCCAATCTCTTCAGCCTCCACACGCAACTTCCCACTACTATCCTTGACTGGACCTATTCCTACCCTAGTCATTATTTTATTCCTGACATACCTATAGACAGCCTTAGGGTTTTCCCTAATCCTACCAACTAAAGACCTTTCATGTCCCCTCCTTGCTGCTCTTAGCTCTCTCTTCAGGCCCTTCCTGGCTACCTTATAACTCAATCGCCCCAATTGAACCTTCACGCCTCATCTTTACATAGGCCGCCCTCTTCCCTTTAACAAGGGATTCCAATTCCTTATTAAACCACAGCTCCCTCACACGACCCTTTCCTCCCTGCCTGACAGGTACATACTTATCAAGGAGACTCAATAGTTGCTCCTTGAACAAGCTCCACATACCAATTGCGCCCTTCCCTTGAAGCCTACTTTTCCAAGCCATGCATCCTAGGTCGTGCCTCACCGCATCATAATTTCCCTGCCCCCAGCTATAACTCTTGCCCTGCAGTGCACACTTATCCCTCTCCATCACTAGAGTAAAAGTCACCGAATTATGGTCACTATCCCCAAAGTGCTCACCTATCTCTAATTCTAACACCTGGCCTGGTTCATTACCCAGAACCAAATCCAGTATGGCCTCACCTCTTGTTGGCCTATCTACATATTGTGTCAGGAAACTCTCCTGCACACATTGAACAAACACTGACCCATCTAACGAACTTGAGCTATAGCTTTCCCAATCAATATCAGGAAAGTTCAAGTCCCCCATAACAACCACCCTATTACTTTCACACTTCTCTTGAATCATCCTCGCAATCCTTTCTTCTACGTTTCTAGGAATATTAGGAGGCCTGTAAAAAAACTCCTAACAGGGTCAGCTCACCTTTCCTATTCCTAACCTCAGCCCAAACTACCTCAGATGGCGAGTCTTCATCCATCGTCCTTTCCACAGCTGTAATATTATCTTTGACAAGCAATGCCACACCTCCCCCTCTTTTACCCCCACCTCTGACCCTACTAAAACATTTAAACCCTGGGACCTGCAACAGCCAATCCTGTCCCTGTTCTACCCATGTCTCCGTAATAGCCACAACATCGAAGTCCCAGGTACCAACCCACGCTGCAAGTTCACCTACCTTATTTCGTACACTTCTTGCATTGAAGTATACACACTTCAAGCCACTTTCCTGTTTACAGGCACCCTCCTTTGAAATTGATGCAATGTTCCTAACCTCTCTACACTCCAGGTCCTGCACCCTAAAGCTACAGTCTGGGTTCCCATGCCCCTGCAGAGTTAGTTTAAACCCCCCCCCCAAGAGCACTAGCAAACCTCCCCCCAAGGATACTGGTGCCCCTCAGGTTCAGGTGTAGACCATCCTGTTTATAGAGGTCCCACCTTCCCCAGAAAGAACCCCAGTTATCCAAATACCAGAATCCCTCCCTCCTGCACGATCCCTGTAGCCACGCATTTAACTGTTCTCTCTCCCTATTCCTCGACTCTCTATCACGTGGCACCGGTAACAAACCAGAGACAACAACTCTGTTTGTTCTAACTCTGAGCTTCCAACCTAGCTCCCTGAAAGCCTGCCTAAAATCCTCAGCGCTCCTCCTACCTATGTCATTGGTGCCAATGTGGACCACGACTTCGGGCTGCTCCCCCTCCCCCTTAAGGACCTGGAAAACACGATCAGAGACATTACGTACCCTTGCACCTGGGAGGCAACATACCAAACGTGAGTCTCTCGTTCCCACAAAACCGCATATCTGTGCCCCGAACTATCGAATCCCCAATTACTATTGCTCTGCTCTTCTCCACCCTTCCCTTCTGAGTAACGGGGACAGGCTCCGTGCCAGAGGCCTGAGCCCCGTTACTTACCCCTGGTAAGTCGTCCCCCCCACAAGTATCCAAAACGGTATACTTGTTCTTGAGGGGAACGGCCGCAGGGGGTCCCTGCACTGGCTGCTTCCTCCCAGTCCCCCTCACTGTCACCCATCTATCTGCCATCTTTGGAGTTACTACTTCCCTAAAGCTCCGATCTATGACCCCCTCTGCCTCCCGAATGATCCTAAGTTCATCCAACTCCAGTTCCAGTTCCTTAACACGGTCTTGGAGGAGCTGGAGATGGGTGCACTTCCTGCAAGTGTAATCAGCAGGGACGACCATGGCATCCCTCACCTCAAACATGTTGCAAGAGGAACATTGCACTGCCTTCACTGCCATCCCTTTAAAAGTAACCTTTTTTAAAAAAAAAACTAGGTCTAAAGAATAGAACAAGCAAAATGCAGCCCTTACCTACTTACCACAACGGGTCTTATTATTAGGTTAGAGGAGGAGGGCAGGTGGGAGACATTACCTCTGTAGTGCCTCGGGTTCTTCTCCTGCGCGCTTTTATAGGGAAAAAAAAACCTACCCGGCTGCCCCTCTGGTCTTCGTCACTTTCCCCTGCTGCTCCCGCTCTTTCTGTGAAGAGAAAAAAAAAAACACCGCTGCCCGCTACCGGTAAGTAATTTTAAAACAAACTGTCTTACCTTAGCTGCTGTTCGCAGTCAAAGTGTCTTACCTATCCTGGAGTCCTTCTCTCACCCACTCCTCTAGATAAAGAACAATGCAGCACCGGAAGAGAACAGGCCCTTTGGCCCTCCAAGCCTGCACTGACACATTTTTCCCTTCCATACTAAATCTGCCTTCACTTATAGGCTGTGCATTCCACCCTGTATGTGAAAAACTTGCCTCGCAAGTCTCTTTTAATCCTCCCTACCTCCCCCCTCTCGCCTCCACTCTCCCCACTCCCCACCTCCGCACCTTGAACATGTGTCCCCTCGTAATTGAACTCTCCACCGTGAGAAAAAGCCTCATACTTTCTATTCTATCCATGCCATTCACAATCTTATAAACTTCTGATAGATAACTCCTCAACCTCCTGTGTTCCAATGAAAACAAACCCAGTCTATCTAACCTTTCTTCATAGCTAAAGTCCCCATACCCGGCAGCATCCCAGTAAATCTCTTCTGGACCATCCTTTTGGTAGTGTATGCAATATTCCAAATGTGGCCTAACTAAATTTCTATAAAGATGCATCATAACCTGCCTATCCTTCTACTCAATGCCTCTTCCAGTGAAGGCAAGCATGCCAAAGGCCTTTTTCATGACCTTATCTACCTGATTGGCCACCTTCAGTGATCTGTGGAGCTGCACACCCAGATCCCTCTGCATATCAATACTCCTAAGGGTTCTGCCATTCACTGTATAATTTCCACCTGTAATTGACTTTCCAAAATGCAACACCTCCAGAATTGTGCAGATTAAATTCCATCTGCCATTTTTCTGCCTATGCGTCAAACTGATCTACATCCTGCTGTATCCTCTGACAATCCTCCTCACTATCCACAACACCACTAATCTCTGTATCATCTGCAAACTTGCTAATTAGACTAGCTACACATTCCACCAAATTATTTATGTAGACCATGAACAGCAGAGGTCCCCACACTGATCCCTGTGGAACATCACTAGTCACAACCTTCCATTCCAAAAAGCATCCTTCCCCTGCTACCCTCTATCTCCTATGACTAACCCAGTTCTGTATCCATCTTGCCTGCTTACCCTGATCTCATGTGACTTCACCTTTTGTACCAGTCTGCCATGAGGGACCTTTGTCAAAGACTTTACTGAAGTCCATTTGCTTCTAAATGCGTACAGATCTTGTCCTTGAGAACCTTTTCAAATTATTTCCTACCTCCGATATGAGGTTTACAGGTGCTGCTGTCTTTGTTTTCAGCATCATTATCTTGCCCACTTCGCTAGGTGCTGCTGACTGCCTGTTTTCAGGGTCCTCCTCTCACCCACTCCTCTTGATGCTGCTGACTGCCTGTTTTTAGCGTTCTTATTTTGCCTATTCCACTTGGTACTGCTGATTGCCCTATCCTGGGATTTTTCTCTTGCCCACTGCTCTAAATGCTGCTAACTGTCTATTTTCAGGGTCATGATTTGGAGATGCCAGTGCTGGACTGAGGTGTACAAAGTTAAAAATCACACAACACCAGGTTATAGTCCAACAGGTTTAATTGGAAGCACTAGCTTTCGGAGCGCTGCTCCTTCATCAGGTGGTTGTGGAAGGTCCTCCTATTTTCAGGGTCCTCCTCTCGCCCACTCTTCTAGGTGTTGTTGACTGCCCCATCCTGGGGTCTTCCTCTGGCTGACTCCTCAAGATGCTGCTGACTGCCAGTTTTCAGGGTTCTCCTCTGACACCCCTCCGGGTCCACTGCTGACCTGCTCCTGTCTGCAACTGAGCTTTATTGGTGGAATACTTTGAGATGTCATTGGTAAATTCTTTTAGGACAGCCTCTCAATTGTCTCCTCCAAACTGATCCAAATAGAGGTCCATAGTCTCATGATCCTTCAAGAGAAAAGCAGCTCTTGGGAATCTTGTGCTTTCCTCCTTTAAACTGTTTTTCTTATAAACAACCCCGCCCCAGCTGTACATTGAAAGAATGGGCCTCCAACTGTTTACAGATACTCTTGCTTTCTCTGGTTGAGCTTGGATTGCTTGCTGTGTGCAGTCAGTAATATTCTGTATCTGTAGAAAACCAACACTTGCAACATTACATGAGGATGCAGCTGGTTTGCTTCCTATTGTCATCACCAGGAAAGCTGATATAATGTGTGCCCTGGTGCACAGCAGACTGGTGGGCTCTCTGTTTTTAGTAGTCCCATGAAAAGAGAAAGATTGATACCAGAGGTGGAAGTATCTGCCAATATATAGCCATCAGGTTCTGCAGGGAACAGGTCCTTTTTTAGTGGGTGACAAAGACATTTGCTGTTATGTGGTAACCTCAGCCCCCAGATGCACTGCTCTTCCCAGTGATTGAAGAAGCTAACATGAACATTGCAACCCACTGCCCTCTGGCCAATCAGGGCTGGGCAATGAAAGCTGATTGAGCTAACAATGCCCACATCCTGGGGTGAATTTTTTGAAAAATCTCTCCAAGCATGTTCTCTTTGAAAATGGGTTTGTTCCGCTCAAAGTTTCAACTTTGATGTGCCGTTATCCCACATTAAACAGGAAGAGGTTTTGGCTGAGATTTCACACAGATTTGCAAGTTCAAAGAGAATGGCTGTTTGCATTGTCTAATTTCAGGACAAACCCTGATGTATGTAAACGTGACAAGCAGACTGGAATAGTCATACGTAACAAATTTGACTATGTCAACAAAATGCCTGTTGTTCTCAATGATGCTTCTAGCTTTAAATCTTTAACTCTATACCTGACAGGACAGCCAAATTAAGGACAAGTTACAAAGGTGCTTCTAACACTTGTTCTCCAGGCTCACTGTGTGGCTGCATTTTTGGGCTCCCCAAGATATACAACAGTGATGCCCCTTTACACCCTTTTTACCTCAGAATGGCTCTGCATATCATGGTTCAGCCAAATAATATGAATTGTTGCAACCAGTTTTAGATTAGTTATTCCACAAACATTGTGAAGGATTCCTTCAATTTTGCGAATACCATATAAGACCTACTTATTTAGAGCAATAGCATGTCCATTTTGATTGTCCATTTGTCTCTCTCTGTAGGGATTAACATTGCTTCAATGGAGGAGGCCATGAGTTCTCTTTCCACACTGCCAGCTTATTTACCAATGTTGATTACCAATAAACCACTCAAGGGTGCCACTGACATTTACCCTATGACTGCAATGGCAATGTGGATGTGCCATCAGTGATCAATCAATCTGTGTTCATCCATCTCATGAGCATAGCAACTCATTGAGTCATGTTGCTATGTCATCATGTGCACCCAAATAAATGGTGTTGCTGTGGATCGCCACTAGGTTCAACTCTTGGTGCATCTTTGCCGGTTACAACCAGAAGAGTATCTTCAATGAAGGGACCTCTAACCTCCTACTCCAAGGATGTTTCTGATATGTAGAAGATACGTTTGAAGATGTTTTGAATCCTCAACTACAGCAAAGAAACTATTTAACTTTATAAACACCATCATGTCCTCATGGACCATTTGAAATGAAGCAATCAAATGAGCTGCTGTCCTGGGATCATATTGGTTGAAAAACCTGCCAAATCTCTCTTTTAATCTACTAAAAATCTGCATTCGCTGGTCGGTGTACACATTGAGATTCCTAATGCTCCATGTGCTGTGGGATCAATTTTACTGGCCAAAGCCATCCGCTTACTGTGTAAGTTTGATTCTGAGACTTTGCTCTGTGCCCTCCCTGGCTCTGTGCTCTGTGCACCCCATCTCTGTGCACCCTCTGTCCACTCAATTCTCCATTTTTTCTCTATGTAGGGATTAACATTGCTTCAATGGAGAAGGCCATGAGTTCCTGTGCCAGAGATAAAAAGCCACTGGGGCTCAGGTGGACGACTCTGTCATTTCCACGTGGACCTCTCTGCCTCTGGATCTCCGATACACATCCACATGCATGACTCTGCAGCTGAAACATCAGCTGCTCTGCTAGGTGGAGTATCACTTGGCCTGTCCTCTCTTCTCGGGGCCAATGAGGCAACTCTCACTGACTGTTACCGCCTCCTGTGCTTGCAGCGTCCGCATCAGCTTCTCATGATTAATGTACTTTGCTGGTGGAAGGTGTGTTGGAAAAACACAAGGCAGTGTCTTGAGATGTAGAGGAGAAGCATTGGGCTTTTGTTACTTCTTGGGGAGACATGATTTCAGTGTCTCCTTTTAAGCAAGGCCTGGAGCCTGGGCCTTCCCTTCGCCAAGAGTTTCCAGGGGTCACAGGTCCCACAAGATCAAGGGACTGTTGGACACCATCATCGCTTGTCTTATTCTCCTACATTTCCACAGGCTGCTCTGCCCTGACCTGCCCATCTCCATGGTCTACTCCAAATCACTGTTACCATGGCAATGAAAGGCACCGAACCTCCAGTTTATTGTGGCTATTTGGTATTTGAGTAAATGTCTATAAACACAGACTACATGTCTCTTCTGTCTCTCAGTTCATCAGTACTGATCACTCTGTAAGACACAGTAAACTACAGCAGTATGTCAGCAATGCTGAGGCAGACATCTCAATCCCATTGGCCAAGGCACCCTCAATATGGATCTTGGTTTCTGGTGCTGCCCCTGTGTGGATCCACAATGAGCCTCACATTTAATGGACTCTTTTTAGTGTTTCCAGTTTGCAATTCACCTTGCCACTTTGAAACACCTTTCCAATCTGTGTCTGACCATGAAGTATCTTTCTCTGCTGGAACCACATTCTGGCAGAGATTCCTCGACAAATCACAATGTCTGCTGCTTGCAGCCAGGCCTTTGCAGTCAGGTTCATAGGCTTTCTGCTAGCTCCTGCAAGCAGAGCATCTGCCCATTCACTGACTGTGTCACCAGAGAGACATCACTTAACCATAAGAAACCTTTCTTCATTCTTTGCTGTATTGCTGTAGAGCCTACCATTATTGCTTCTATCTTCAATCTGCCTGACCTCTATACATGTTCCTTTACTTGACGTTGTGTGACCCCCATTGTCGATACCAGGATGCTCTGCCAACCTACAGGTCTCCTATTGCCAAACTGCTGGTAAGATCCTGCAGGAAATCCCAACACCATCAATGCAATAACTAATCCATATTCACAACAACCAGCCACCCCCACCAAGTGAATCTTTTAATAAGCTTTTAAAAGACAGAAGATCTATGAGAGGATTTTCGGAATCAGTTTACTTCTCCAAATGGAAAAGCTTGACTTGTTTAAAAAACAATCCATGCTTGATGAAAGAGGCTATGTAACAACACAAAACTACAAAACAGAGTATACAAAAACCACCCCAAAGTTCTAGATGTAATGGGAGATTTCATAAAGAACAGCAAATTGTTATAAAAAAGTGGGTGCTTCAAAAAAAGAAACCCACATTGTTACAATGCAGCAAGAGGCCAATCAGCCCTTCATGGACCAGCTCTCAAATTGAGCTATTTATCCAGTTAAAAGTGTGGCACTGGAAAAGCACCGCAGGTCAGACAGTTTCCAACAAGCAGGAGAGTCAACATTTCAGGCATAAGCCTTTCATCATTCCTGAACATCTCTGGCATACACGCACCAAACAACCTCACCACCCTGTGGCTGATCACTTCAACTCTCCTTCCCACTCTGCCAAGGACATGCAAGTCCTGGGCCTCCTCCACCACTGAATCCAAGCCACCCGACGACATGGAGGAACAAAGAACAAAGAAAATTACAGCACAGGAACTGGCCCTCCAAGCCTGCACCGATCCAGGTTCTTTATCAAAATCTGTCACCTATTTTCCAAGAATCTGTATCCCTACCCATTCATGTATCTGTCTAGATACATCTTAAATGACACTATCGTGTCTGCCTCTACCACCTCCATTGGCAACGTGTTCCAGGCACCCACCATCTTCTGCATAAAGAACTTTCCACGCATATCTCCCTTAAACCTTTCCCCTCTCATCTTGACCCCTAGTAATTGAGTCCCCCCTCTGAGAAAAAGCTTCTTGCTATCCACCCTGTCAAACCTCTCATGATTTTGTAGACCCCAATCAAGTCTCCCCTCAACCATCATCTTTCAAATGAAAATGTGAAGGTGTTTGGTATGCTTTCCTTTATTGGTCAGAGTATTGGGTACAGGAGTTGGGAGGTCATGTTGTGGCCGTACAGGACATTGGTTAGGCCACTGTTGGAATATTGCATGCAATTCTGGTCTCCTTCCTATCGGAAAGATGTTACGAAACTTGAAAGGATTCAGAAAAGATTTACAAAGATGTTGCCAGGATTGGAGGATTTGAGCTAGAGGGAGAGTTTGAATCGGCTGGGGCTGTTTTCCCTGGAGTGTCGGAGGCTAAGGGTGACCTTGTAGAGGCTTATAAAATCATGAGGGGCATGGATAGGATAAATAGACAAAGTCTTTTCCCTGGGGTGGAGGAGTCCAGAACTAGAGGGCATAGGTTTAGGGTGAGAGGGAAAAGATATAAAAGAGACCTAAGAGGCAACTTTTTCACACAGAGGGTGAAACATGTATGGAATGAGCTGCCAGAGGAAGTGGTGGAGGCTGGTACAATTGCAACATTTAAAAGGCATATGGATGGGTATATGAATAGGAAGGGTTTGGATGGGCCGGATGCTGGCAGTTGGGACTAGATTGGGTTGGGATATCTGGCCGGCATGGACGAGTTAGATTGAAGGGTCTGTTTCCGTGCTGTACATGTCTCTGACTCTATGACGCTACTCAACCTCTCTTCATAGCTAGCACCCTCTATACCCAGCAACATCCTGGTGAACCTGCTCTGCACCCTCTCTAATGCATCCATATCCTTTTGGTAATATGGCAACCAGAACTGTACGCCGTATTCCAAATGCGGCCGAACCAAAGTTCTATACAACTGTAACATGATCCGCCAACTATTGTACTCAATACCCCATTCAATGAAGGAAAGCCTTCTTGACCACTCTATCGACCTGCTTTACCACCTTCAGGGTACAATGGACCTGAACACCCAGATCTCTCTGTACGTCAAATTTCCCCAGGGACTTTTCATTTACCATATGAACTGGATCTTCCAAAATGCATCACCTTGTATTTGCCTGGATTGAATCTGTCTGCCATTCTTCCGCCCAACTCTCCAATCTATCCATATTTTGCTGCAGTCCCCTTCACTATTTGCTATTTCACCGATCTTAGTGTCATCTGCAAACTTGCTAATCAGACCATCTATACCTTCCTCCACATCATTTATGTACATCACAAACAACAGTGATTCCAGCATGGATCCCTGTGGAACACAACTGGTCACAGTTCTCCAGTTTGTGAAACTCCCTTCCACTACTACTCTCAGTCTCCTATTGCTCTATCCATCTAGCTTATGCACTCTGGACTCCGTGTGGCTTCACTTTCTCAATCAGCCTAGCATGGGGAGCCTTCTCAAACACCTTCCTGAAGAACACCTCATCTTCCGACTGGGGACCTTCAACCGTGTGGCATCAATGTCGACTTTACCAGTTTCCTTAACTATCCTCCCTGCACCTCATACCAGATCCAACCCTCCAACTCGACACCTCCTTGAACTGTCCTACCTGTCCAACTTCCTTCCCACCTTATGGCTCCTCCTACCTATCACTATCACTCCCCACTTCCATCTACCTATCAGCTTCCCAGCTACCTTCCCCTAACTCCCACCCTACCCTCCTATTTATCTCTCAGCCCAGCTGAAACTAAACCACTGTCTTATACGTGTTCAAATAACCTCCTTGCTCTTGTACTTTGTACCCCAACTAATAAATAATAGGCAAGGAATGTCAAAAACATTTTAAAATTATACTTGGAAAAAAGGAATTATCACAGGCATCAGGGTGCCTTGTATCAAAAAGGAAGAATTGGCAGAAACGCTGAATTGACTTTGCACATTTATTGTGGAGGGAAGGTGCCAACTTGTCTGTAATCCCAAGGAAACAAATAACTGAATCAAGTTCAGGGACAGACCACAATTAACAGGAGTTAAATACATTTCTCTCAATTTAGGAACCATTCTGATCATATATATCTAAATTGGAGAATTATGCAAGTCACTTGATACTTAAGAAAAATGATGGAGGGGAACCATGGAAATAAAGACCAGTAAGGAACAGCAGAAGGTTATTCGGCCCCTCAAGCCTGCTCTGCTGTGTTGGTCAGAATCAGAAATTGCTGGAGAATGTCAGGAGAATGTCAAGCAAAATCTTGTGGGAAGAAAGCAGAGTTAATGTTTCGACTCTGGTGACTCTTCAAAACTGTTAGCAGCTTGGAAAATTGGTATTAGCTGCAGCTGAAGTGGGGGAGGGGCACCCTGTGGGGAAAGGAGAGAGTTGAGCAGAGAACAAGATGGAGCCTAGAGAGAGAGAGAGAGAGATATGAAAGGGGTAGATAAGCAAGGAGATAATGGGTAGCAGGCCAGGGAAGAAGAAAAGCTTAATAAGAAATAATAAGAGCTATGAGTGAAAAGTGATGAATGCAACCCATATTATGTGATAGGTAGGGTATTTGGGAAAAGGTAAACTGTGCTAAAAGCAACCCATTTCATAACAGGACCAGATGTGGTGTGGGTAAAAGACATGGAAGCATGGAATCAGGTTCCAAAGTTAATGAAAATACGATAAAAATAAAAAAAATTAAGAGAGGACTGTAAATGTTGTCCTTCCCACCTATCTGCTCCGACCTATCACCATCACCCCCCCCCCCCCCCCCCCACCTGCATCTACCTATCACCTGCCCAGTCTCCTCTACCTCTCCCCATTCCTGATGAAGCGCTGATGCCTGAAATGTCGATTCTCCTGCTCCTTGGATGCTGCCTGACTTGCTGTGCTTTTCTAGCACCACACTTTTAGAGTCTAAAGTTATTGAACTCAATGTTGAGTCTTAGAGGCTGCAGAGTCCCCAAGTGAAAAATAAGATATTGTTTGTCCAGCTTGCACTAATGCTTGTTGGAACTCTGCTGCAAGCCTTCATCAGAAATATTGACGTCGGAAGATGGTGGTGTGTTGAAGTGTCAGGCAACTGGAGGCTCGGAGCCACTTTTTGTGGATAGAACTTAAGTGTTGGTGCAAAGCGATCACCTACTATGTGCTTTGTTTTCCCCCTAGTATAGGAGACCACATTATGAGCAGTGAACACAGTAGACTAGATGGAGCAAAGTGCAGGTAAATCACTGCTTCGTCTGAAAGTGTGTTTGGGCCTTTGGATTGTGAGGAGGGAGGAGATAAATGGACGGGTGTAACATCTTCTGTGATTGTGTAAAAAGGTGCCATGGGAGTATGGGGCAATGTTGGGAATGGAGGAGGAGTAAACAAGGATTTCCCAAAGACAAGAGTTCCTGCAGAAGTCTGAGAAAGGAGGGAAGGAGAGCATGTGTCTGCTCATGGCATCCTATTGGAGGCGATGGAAATGGCTGCTTATAATCCTTTGGATGTGGAGGCTGGTGGGGTGATAAGTGAGAACCAGAGAGACCCTATTGTTGTGGGAGGGAAGGAAACGGATGAGTGCAAAAGTTGGGGGAATGGACTGGACACAGTATGGTCCTGTTGACTATGGTGGTGGTGAATCCTTGGTTGAGGATGAAGATGGACATTTTCAGAGGCCCCCTTGTCAAATTTGACATCATCAGAACAGATGCGATGGAGATGGAGAAACTGGAAAAATGCAGTAGAATTTTTACAGGAAGCACGGTCTGAGGTGGTTTTTTTTATGGAAATGGAAACGGAGATATCGAGGAAGGAAGGAGTCAGAGCTGGGGGTCGAGAGTGTGGTACTGGAAAAGCACAGCAGGTCAGACAGCATCCAAGGAGCAGGAGAATCGACGTTTCCTGATAAAGGCTTATGCCCGAAATGTCAATTTTCCTGCTCCTCAGATGCTGCCTGCCCTGCTGTGCTTTTCCAGCACCACACTCTTGAGTCTGATCTCCAGCACCTGCAGTCCTCACTTTCTCCTAGGAGTCAGAGATGGACCGGGTGAAGGTGAGGGGGTGGAAATTAGAACCAAAATTGATAAATTTTTGCAGTTCAAAACCAGAGAGGGAAGCAACACTAATGATGTCATCGATGTACTAAAGAAAGAGTTGTGTACGGGGGCTGTAACAGGATCTGAATAAAGACTGTTCCAAGTAGCCCACAAAGAACCAAACATTACTGAGATCCAGGTGGTTACTCATGGCCACACCTTTGACCTGAGTAAAGTAAGAGGAGTTAAAGGAGAAGTTACTGAAACTGAGGAAGACATCGGCCAGGCAGAGGAGAGGATGGACACATAGGAATTGCATGTCCATGGTGAAGAGGATGCGGCTGGAGCCTGCTAACTGGGTATTCTGAAACTGATGTACGTTTCAGAAGAATTGTTGATGCAAGTGGGAAGGGACTGGACAAGGGGACAAAAAAATTTGTTTCGAGATATGAAGAAATAAGTTCTGTGGGGCAGGTGCCTGGGCAGTCCTGTTGTGGATTTTGAGGAGAAGGTAGAAGTGGGCTGTATGGACTTGGGAGATTATGAACTTAGAGGCTGTTGAGGGGAGATCCCATGTGTGATGAAGTTGGTGTCAGTCGTGGACATAATGGCCTGATACTTGATAGTAGGGTAATGGTCCGGGGGAGCTAGGAGGAAGTGTCTGAGAGCTTTGACATCAAGCCTTAAGAGAATCCTGAACCAGGATTCCTCAGTCCCCTTGTACTTCACATTTCTGAAGCCTTTCCCCATTTAGAAAATGTCCTATGCCTCTATTCCCACTACCAAACTACATAACCTCATACTTTCCCACATTTGCCTTCTGCCACACATTAGATTAGATTAGATTACTTACAGTGTGGAAACAGGCCCTTCGGCCCAACAAGTCCACACCGACCCGCCAAAGCGCAACCCACCCATACCCCTACCCCTACATTTACCCCTTACCTAACACTATGGGCAATTTAGCATGGCCAATTCACCTGACCCGCACATCTTTGTGACTGTGGGAGGAAACCGGAGCACCCGGAGGAAACCCACGCAGACACGGGGAGAACGTGCAAACTCCACACAGTCAGTCGCCTGAGGCGGGAATTGAACCCGGGTCTCTGGCGCTGTGAGGCAGCAGTGCTAACCACTGTGCCACCGTGCCGCCCACAATCTAGACTGTCTAGACATCTAGACTGTCCAAGTCTTTCCTCAGCATCCCCACCTCCTCAAAGCAACCTGCCTCTTTATCTGTCTTTGTGCCACCGGCAAACTTCGCAACAATGCCTTCAGTTCCTTCATCCAGCTTGTCAGTCTATAATGTGAATAGTTGTGGTTCCCAGTACTGACCTCTGCAGAACTCTACTACTCACCAGCTGCCATCCTGAAAAAGATTCTTTTTATCCCCACTATCTGCTTTCTACCTATCAGCCAATCCTCTATCCATGACAGTACCTTCCCATGATCTCTTATTTAGCACCCTGCTGTGCAGCACCTTGTCCAAGGCCTTTTGAAAATCCAAATATATCATGACTGGCTCTCCTTTGTCTCACTTTCTCATTACCTCCTCAAAGAATTTTAACAGATTTGTCAGGCACCACCTCTACTTGACAAACCTGTTCTGACTCAGCCTTATTTTGCCATACACTTCCAAGTACTCTGCAATCTTATCCTTAGTAATGGACTCTAAAATCTTACCATTGACTGACGTTAGGCCTACCTCCCTTCTTAAACAAGAGTGTTGCATCAGCCATTTTCCTCTGGGACTGACCCTGACTCTAGTGATTCCTGAGAGATCACCACCAATGCCTCCACCATCTCCCCAGCTAAATACTTTAGAGCCCTGGGTCTATCCAATCTGCATGATTTATCCACCTTCAGAACTTTCAGCTATGCCAGCACCTTCTTCTTAATGATGGCTACTACACTCACTTCTGCCACCCACCGCTCTCTTGAAGTTCTAGTATAATACTTCTGGATGCTATTTATCTGGACTTCCAGACAGCATTTGACAAACTCTCTCATAAGAAACTGGGAGTTCAAGTTGAAGTTCATGGAATTGAAGACAATTGAATGATCTAGTTCAGAAATTGACTGAGCAGCCAGGATAATACTCAGTTTGAGATGAGCAATACCCTAGCAACACACAACTCCCAAGAACATTTTTTTAAAAGGTACTGCATTGGGCAAGATATGACTCTTGACATCTTCAATGATTTACTACATCTGTTAACTACTTAAATGATGCGTTAAAAAAACATATTTCCAATTATGCTAATGAAACAAAGGTAGGTGTCATTGTAAACAGCCTGGATGGGGACAATCTCAAGGAAAGAGTAATAAACTAAATAAAAGGACAAAAAGATTTCAGTGAGTACAACTGTGAGTAAGGTTGCACATCAGTGTGAGAGAGCCTTTGTCTGAGTAAGACAGAGGCCCAGTGATTATATCCAGGAATTTTGTTTAAAGTGAGAATTTGATGCAGAAGGAGAAAGTAGTGCTTAGAGTAATGTTTACTGCAAGAAGTATAATGTAGGGAGGAGGTGCTTTTCTCCTCTACTCTTTTTTTTTCCCCAGTACATTCATTGATAAGAAACAGCTATTAGGGACTCAGTTAGAAAAGCATATTATTTTTACAGAAGTGGCTATACTTTGATTTAACTGAAAAACACCAGGAATGAGGGCAAGTCTAATAAAATAAGTAATCCAAAACAGATAAAAATTAGTATGACTGAAGTAAAGCTTAAACATAGCACCTATTTTTGTGCTGTCTGCAAATTTGGCTCCAATACACCCACTTCCTTCCTGCAAGTCAATTACAATACTTAAAAGGCATCTGGATGGATGTATGAACAAGAAGAATTTAGAGGGATATGGGACTAGGTCAGATTGGGATGTCTGGTTGGCACGGATGAGTAAAACCCAAGGGTCTATTTCTATGCTGTATGATTCTATATTTTGTAAACAGTTGTGGTCCCAGCACGGATCCCTGCAGAACCCCTGTCACAGGTCGCCAACCTGAAAAAGAACCCTTATTGACTCTGTGACTCAGCCCCTTATTCCCACTCGTTCTTTCCTGCCCGTTAGTCAGTTCTCTATTTGTACCAATATACTATCTCCAACACACCTGGACGCTTATCCAATGACTTACCATTTTGTGATATGTCTTGTTGAACGTCTTTTGGAAGTCCAAATCCAACGCATCTACTGGTTAAGGCTTCCTGAAAAACTGTAATAAATTAGACAGACACAGTTTCCCTTTCATAAAGCCATGCTGAATCTGCATGATTAGATTATGATGTTCTAAATGTTCTGCTATTAGTCACTTAATAATTGTTTCTATTACTTATCCAACAATAGATGTTAGGCTAATTGTCATATAATTACTTGCATTTTGGCTCCCTCTGTTTTTGAATAGTTGATGTCAGAGTAAGGGAGAAAATAATGGAGTTTAAATCAGGATTATTGTGCATGTATGTGAAAGCATGGAGTACAATACATAAGATTGGAAAGTTCTGGCTGTTGAACATTGCTTCATCATAAAAGGTGTTCAGAAAATATAGCAAGGAGGAAGATGTGGCAGTATTGGTTAAGGCAAGCAGGTCCCAGATGTTTATGGCTCAGAGTTAATTTGGCCTGAGCTAAGGAACAGAAGAAATGCAATTACATTGCTTAATATTGTCTATAGACCACCAAATGGTGGGAACAATCTGCAGAGAAATTATAAAAATATGCCAATAATATATTTGAGTAGTGGGGACTCCAATTATATTTTTGTTGTTCTTTTATCTTCTATTCTATTTATCAGTACATTCATTAGTAAGAAATTGCTGTTTGGGACTGTCTTTAAATTACTGTAAGTTAGAAAAGCATATTATTAATGGCGACCTAAGTTACCCAAATATAGACTGGGATACTGATCCTGTAAGGGGCAATTACGGGCAAGTATTCCTGGACTGTATTAGGGAGAGTTTCCTACAGCAGTATGAATGGATAAGTGAGCCAAGTGGATCAATTGTCAATGGAGAAACATTTAGGAGACAGTAATCATAAGGTTCAGGATGATGGTGGAGAATGACGTGAAGGATTCCAGAATAAGAAAGATCAATTGGCAGGGAGCCAAATTCAATGGACAAGAATGGAGCTGGGCCAAATAGGCTGGAATAAAAAGTTGGCAGAAAAACTGTAACTGAGCAATTGGCTTCAAAGAGAAGATGGTTTCAGTATAGTCAAGGTTTATTATCTCAATAGGGAAAAGTAGGATAAACAAATCCAGAGCTCCCTGGATGACAGACGAGATAGAAATGGAGAGCATTAATCCTCTCATTGAAGTCCCTTGCTCTGGTAGTTTAAGGCTCTTCATGTGGTGTTTACACATGTAGGGGAGAGGCATTGGCCACTATTAATCCAGAGGCCTAGATAATGTTCTGGGGACCCAGGTTTGAATCCTACCTTGGCAGATGGTGAAGTTCGAATTCAATAGAAAAAGTCTGGAATTGAGAGTCTAGTGATGGTCACGAAACCATTGTCAATTGTTGGAAAAACCCATCTGGTTCATGATGTCCTGCTGTCCTCACCTGATCTGGCCTACACGTGACTCCAGACCCACAACAGTTGACTCATAATTGCCCTCTGGGTAATTAGAAATCGGCAATAAATACTGGTCTAGTCAGTAATGCTCTCATCCTGTGAACAAAGTAAAGAAAAAACTATGAATGCTTCATTCCAAGGATCCCAATTGTCCAGTCAGGTCTGTTGCAGACTATTCAAAAACAACAACCAAATGCACGACCAATACAAACCAAAAAGCCACTGGCGTGTGATGTCTCTGCTGATCCATTAGTGATCAATACTGACCCTCCTGTCCATCAATGGCCATTACAGAGCATCAGGAAAGAGTGCCTCAGATCTATCTGCCATGCAATGAGATTCTGACTGATCTGTAACCTAATGTGAACTGACATTGGTTTCGAAAAGGCAGCTTAGGCTTCCTCAACTTAATTTAATGATAAAGTAATAGTGAAGATTGATAAATGAAATGAAATGGGAAGTTTGTCTATAATGATTTTAAGAAAGTGTTTGGCAAAATACCATATAGCTAGAAGGATGGTCAGCAGTGTAGTCAGTGCAAGGATCACTGCTTTTCTGATGGAAATATCAGTGACTTGGGTTTTGGAATTCAGAGTAAAATCTAAAACTATTGCTGATAATACCAAATCTTGAGCAGTGAAAACAATGGGGAGGATCTCAATTGACTGCAATGTGACACAGGTAGGCCAGCAAAATGGATAGATGGAAAAAGTGACTAATTAAGACCATATGAACTGGAGTAGGGCACTCAGCTACTTGAGCCTGCTCTGTTATTCCATGGGATCACGGCTGATCCAAAATTTCTCATATCCACTTCCCTTCCCATTTCCTTGATTCCTCCTCGAAAGTGGCCACGTAAGTAGATAGGATGGTAAAGAAGGCATATGGCATGTTTGCCTTTATTGGTCAGGGAATTAAGTACAAGAGTCAGGATGTTATGCTGCAGCTTTATAGGACTTTGGTTAGGCCACACCTGGAGTATTGTGTTCAATTCTGGTCACCACAATGCAGGAAGGATGTGGAGGCTTTAGAGAGGGTGCAGAAGAGATTTACAAGACTGCTGCCTGAATTTGACGGTACGAGCTTTAAGGAGAGGCTAGAAAAACTCGGGTTGTTTTCTCTGCAGCGGCTGAGATGTCATAGAAGTCTATAAAATTATGAGATGCATAGATAAGGTTGACGGTCAGAATCTTTTTCCAAGAACTGAAATGTCTAAAGTAGGGGGCATGCATTTAAAGTGAGAGGGGGAATGTTCAAAAGAGAAGTAAGGGGCAAGTTTTTTATGCAGAGTGGTAGGAGTTGGTACGCACTGCCAGCGGTGGTGTTAGAATCAGGCACAATTGAGGTGTTTAAGGGATGTTTGGATAAGCACATGAATATGCAAGGAGTGGAGGGAGATGGATCAAGGGCAGGTTTAGATTAATTTGGTGTCATGTTCGGCACAACATCGGTTCATGTGCTGTACTATTCTATGTTCTATGACAATTTACTAATCTCCTACTAATTTGATACAGAGAATTGTGAGGTAGTGTATTTTGGAAGAGGAGATAGGAAGAGGTGATATAAATTTCACAGTAAAGTTCAAAAGAGTGTGCAGGATGGGGGAAGAGGGACACATACGTCCATCTTTGAAAATGGCAAGGCATCTTGGGAGAGAGATCAGCAAAACATTTTGGATCTTTGGTTTTTATACTTACAGTATTGAATATGAAAGCAAAGAAATAATGTTGTACTGTTGGCTTAGCCCGAGCATTACATCCAAGAATTACAAAAATTAGCTTTATTGACACGTACTCACAGGAGTACATTGAAGAGTTTACAGTTCACCCTTTACAGCGCCAACTTATGTGCCGAGGTATCTAGATACAGATTCTTAAGCACAGATTCGCAGGGGGAAAAAAACATGGAGAAATAAACAGATAAAAAGCCCAGCAAAAATTAGGAAAAAAGAAACAAAAGTTCAGAATAAAAGTCCTTCCAACCCAGACTGCAGCACACTTCACCTTGAGGCCAGGAGTGCAAGATCAAGTCCACCCTGATGCTGGGAGTTCAAGGCCACGCCGAAGCTGGGAGTTTGAGTCCATGTTGAGGTGGGGAGTCCATGCTGGCTTTCACCCCGGACATCGCTGATGCAGCCTGAGGACAGGAGATAAAAAGAAAAAAAATGCAAAGAAAGATAGGAAAAAAGAATTTGAAGTGGGCAAGTTCTGGCTCAGGAGTCTTTCTCTGCCACCATCTTGGAGTCTTTTTTTTGACAGTAATATAATAAGACATTTTTAGGAAGTATGCAAGGGTCGTTGGCAGGAGGCAGATGAGATTTACCAGAATGGTTCCAGGGATGATGGGAATTTTAGCTGTGACATGAGGTTGGAGAAGCTAATGTTATTATCCTTGGAGCAAAGAAGAGTGAGGGGAGATTTGATGACAAAATGCAGGATGACGACTGAAATAACTCCACAGACGCTGGCATCCTATCACTAAGTCACCCTTTATTTACATGTGCATATTTCTTGACACTAGCCTGGCTTCCTCAGAGCCAGCTCTAAGAGTGACAAAAACTATGCCAGTCCTGTTTATATCTACTAGCCAGGGCTCCCTGATTGGACCAGATTAGCAGCCTCAATCAAGGAACTCATATCCTTTAAGGTCTACATGACTGACTTCTACAATCACCACAGAGACAGATTTAGATAAGTTATAGAAGGAAAAATGAACAGTGGCTGATAGTTTAATGGCTGGAGAACACAGGTTTAATATTTAGCAAAGAGATGATTAGATTACTTACAGTGTGGAAACAGACCCTTCAGCCCAACAAGTCCACACTGACCCATCGAAGCGCAACCCACCCATTCCCCTACATTTACCCTTTTGCCTAACACTACGGGCAATTTAGCATGGCCAATTCACCTGACCTGCACATCTTTGGACTGTGGGAGGAAACCGGAGCACCCGGAGGAAACCCACGCAGACACGGGGAGAACGTGCAAACTCCACACAGTCAGTCGCCTGAGTCAGGAATTGAACCCAGGTCTCTGGTGCTGTGAGGCAGCAGTGCTAACCACTGTGCCACCGTGCCGCCCAGGAAGAATGTTAGGAAGAACATTTTATGCAGTGAGTGGTACAACGTGGAACTTGCCTCCTACCAGGGTGGTGGAAGTGGAGTCAATCATGATGAAAGAAGAAAATTTGGTGAACACTTGAAGGTAATAAATTTGCATGGTTCTATGAATATAGCAGGTGAATGAGATTACCTGGATTGCTTCATGGAGAGCTGGAATTGACTCGATGGGTCAAATGGTCTGCATTGTGCAGATTTGCTAACTCTGTCAATCTCAGGTGTGTTATACCTCCATGACTATAATGAAAAGGCCATGTTTATGACCTGACCCTTACTATGTTCATTGGCAGCACCATGATTGGTCGCCCTACTGTAGAAAGGATATTATTAAATTAGAGGATTCAAAAAGATTTAGCAGGATGTTGCCGGGAACAGAGGGTTTGAGTTATAGGGGGAGGCTGGGTAGGCTGGGACTTTTTTCACTGGTGCCCTAGGAAATTGAGAAGTGATCTTACAGAGATTTATAAAATGATGAGGGGCATAGACAAGGTGAATAGCAAAGGTATTTACCCTAAGGTCAGGGGGTTCAAAACTAGAGGTATATTTTTAAGAAGAAAGGAGAGGAGAAAGATTTAAAAGGGATGTGAGGAGCAACTTTATTACAGAGTGAGTTATTTGTATGTGAAATGACCTGCCAGAAGAAGTGGTAGATGCAGATACAGTGACAATATTTAAAAGACATTTGGATAGGTACGTGGGTAGAAAAGGTTGAGAGGGATATGGGCCAAATGCAGGCAAGTGGAACTAGTTTAGATTGGGAAATCTCCTCGGCATGGATGAGTTGGGCCAATGTTTCTTTTTCTGTGCTGTATGACTCTATTTTCTTCCAGGCTCCAATTACTGGATCTATGATGGAGAGAATCAAGTCTTGGGGCCCAGGTTAATCTCTGAGTTGGGTCTTTCTGCGGTGGATATCCAGGCTGCTCTGATGTGGGGCTTGGAGGAAAAGAGGAAGATCTATTTCTTTAAAGGAAATAATTACTGGCGATTCAACATGAACCAAAATGCTTTGGACAGTTTCTACCCACGGAATACTAATGATTGGCGAGGTATTCCTGCCAACATCAATGGGGCATTCCAGGACGAGCATGGTGAGCAGCATTAGCTGGGTCCAACTCACTCTGTAGTTGGGGTGTCAATTGCTTGTAGGGATTTGAGCCTAAGCCACACGGACCCCTTCCCTCCCCTTTCAACCCCCTGTGAAAGTTGCTCTGCCCACTTAGATCCCCATGAGGGTGTGGCTATGCCAGCACGGACCCTTGCATTGGGGACACTTGCACTGGTTGAGAAGGCATTTGACCCATCTAGGTCATGAATTTGGGAAATCGCAGTCTCATTGTAAAAACATTGTTGTTTATTCAATTATTCCTGGGTTTCTGCCTCTACTGCTTCCAAGGAATACATTCCATGATGAGCAGACCTTGTGTGAAACAAGCTCCAGCTTGTCTTTTTTTTGAGGACTGACCATTCACTGCAGCCTCACAGCACCAGGGACCTGGGTTCGATTCTAACCTCAGATGACTGTCTGTGTGGAGTTTGCACATTCTCCCCATGTCTGCGTAGGTTTCCTCTGGGTGCTGTGGATTCCTCCCACAATCCAAAGATGTGCACGTTAGGAGAATTGGCCATGTTAAAGTGCCCATAGTGTTCAGGGATGTGTAGATTAGTCAGGGGAAATGTAGAGTAATAGGGTAAGGGAATGGGTCTGGGTGGATTACTCTTCGGAGAGTCAGTGTGAACTTATTGAGCCAAAGGGCCTGTTTCCACACTGTAGGAATTCTATGATTATCTCATCGTCAATGTTTTAGTTGCAGTCACCCCTACTTTGTGGTTTTAGTATGTTTTGGATCTCTCCAATCTGCCTGTTTAGTCATTTTGAAAATTGCCAGTCCCTCCACCATTTTTTCATCACTGAGTCCACAAATCAGGTATCAAAAATGGATTCAGTACGTAAGCTGTGATCTGATCTCAGTGAATAGTGTTCAGTCTGGTCCCCAAAACATGAAGATTTTTCCCGGATGTTTTTTCCAGTTACCTGCTGTTTAAATAGATGTCACTGCTTCTCAAAAGGGAGCTTCGGCGGTCCAAGCCAACTTTAATATTAACAGATGGTAAAAGAATCACAAGATACTCTTTGACTCATGACAATGACAGCTTGTAGATCCTCAAGTGACTCCACAAACATTGAAGTAGCCTGTGTGCTGCCTGGGATCCCAGAGACTGGGACTGTACAGACTGGACCCCACCCACAGGCCAATGTCTGTATGCTTAGCTGAAGCTACTGATGATCTTATAAAGAATAGCATTTCACAGGAACTATGTAAATTGTAAAGAATAGTGGACCCAGCACTGATCCTGTGGCCCACCTCTCATAACATCCTGTCAACCTATAAATTTATTCCTTCTCTCTGCCTCCTGTTAGCCAGCCAGTCTTCTAACCATGCTATTACTTTAACCCTACAGCATGAGCTTTTATATTTTGCAAAAACCTTTGGTGAGGCACATTATCAAAACAATTTGCTCAGTACCACTTACCTGGTAATTGTTATTTTCTTGAGTTCCTCCCTCCCTTTCAGTTCCCGATTTGGAATTGTTTCCAGGATGCTGCTAATGTCCTCTCTCATGAAGATTAATGCAAAATGTCTGTTTCATTCTTCGCCATCTCTTTAATCACCATTATTAATTCCTAGGCTCACTTTTTGTGTGATCAACACTTTTTTTTTCTTTTCCTATCCATTGTTTATATCTTTACTCAATTCTATGTCTTCTTTGAATTTAATACCACCATCGACTTTTTAGTTAATCACAGATAGGGGGTCCATCCCTTAGAACTTTTCTTATTTGTTAAAATGTACCTTGTCCACACTTTCTGGAATATCCCCTTAAATGTTTGCCACTGCATCTTTATTGACAATCCCTTAAATTAAACTCCTAGTTCATCTTCACTAGCTCTGCTTTCATGTGCTCATCATTGCTCCTGTTTAAATTCAAAATGGCAGTATGTTGGCTCAGTGGTTAGCACTGCTGTTGCACAGTGTCAGGGACCCAGGTTCAACTTGACCATCGGGTGAGTGGTCCCACACTTCTCTCCCTTAAAGTGCATGTAAAATGCAATCACACAATGGGGGCTCTTCAAGGGCATTTTTCTCTGAGGTCAGTAATTAAACCAATGTTGTTGATCAAAGCCAGTTCTAAGTGTAGCCCACTCTCTGGCTCATGCCATAACACGCGGGTCTAAGAAACTGTCCTGAAAACAAACACTTGATGAAAGCCCAACGACCCTCCAAAGAGCATCCCACCCCTGCCCTATCCTTGTAAACCTGCATTTCCCATGGCCAATCCACCTAGACTGCACATCCCTAGACATTATGGGCAATTTAGCATGGCCAGTCCATGTAACATGCACATCTTTGGACTGCCAGAGGAGACCAGAGCGCCCAGAGGAAAAACACACAGACACAGGAGAATGTGCAAATACCGTACACTCACCCGATGGTCAAGTTGAACCTGGGTCCCTGACACTGTGCAACAGCAGTGCTAACCACTGAGCCAACATACTGCCATAGATTGTTATACGCATTTGACAAGCTCCCATTATTTCTTCCTTGTTACCCTGTCCTACCATGTGGTTACTTTTAAGGGGTGTTGAAATCAAATCCCACAAGTGACCACTAACCTTTTATTATTCCTCATCTCCACCCAGACTGTTTCTATATCCTATTTTCCTGAGTTAAATTCATTCCCCATATGTTGCCGGCCACCTGAGCTTTTCACATGGTTCACATGTTAAATCACTGAAGCTTTCTTCTTCAAACTCTAACTCTGACCCTCTGTGTTGACAGGTTACGCTTACTTTCTCCGTGGAAGGTATTACTGGAAGTTTGACCCCGTGCAGATGAAGGTACAGGAAGGATATCCACGGCTGATAGGCCATGATTTCTTCGGATGTGCTTCTTCCCGTCAGTTGTACACATGACTCTGACAGATGCTCAAGACGACGGGAACTGCTGGTGGAGATTCCCAATACTGTGATGTTCCCATCCACCATTCAGTGGCTTTCTCATTTCCCACTTCCTTTCCTGGGGCTTTCTTCTGAACGATGATCCATAGTTGATTTGACTCTTGATTTGTGACAAGCTGGAGAAAGATTTGGCACAAGTGTGCCTCAGTTTGCTCCTCTAGATTTGGAATGACCGAGGGCTCCATTTAGGGATAGCTGCCCTTCTACACCTAAAACTGTACAATACCAACATCTGGAAAGCCTTGAGTACAATTCAGAAGAATCTAATATTGAACAGATATCTGATTACTTTTTCAGCTTGGCGGAACCTATTACATTATTTGCATTAGTTGATAGTTTCTAGGCCGGAACTTATTTTGAGGAGGGAAATGCCTTTGTCTTTCTTGTAAAGTCCTGTCATCAGGTTTGAAGCCTCAGTGTGAGAAACAATTTGACAATTCTGGAAACATTAGGTGGGGTGACCAGGGACTCAGACCCTGCTACTGGACAGCCACATTTGGTGTATTTGTCTGTATGTGTACGATTGTCAAGTACACACTCTCACTGAACAAGCATCTGTCAGTCCATCAAACTTATTGTTCTGTCTGATAACAAGCAGCAGAATAGAAAAAGTGGTGAGAGATACTAGATTTCCCACTTGTTCTGCTTGTCACCATGTCTCCAGTATTGACAGGTTCCTAAATCCACATCAGGTCATAAAGAAAGTGAATTGGAAACTGGTAGCTCGGTGGATGATTCTGCCCCTTTATTGTGCAATTTGCAGCAATCACTAGGTTGCAGGTTCGGTTCTCGGTATGTACAGACATTGGCAGTTGGATGTAGCTTAAACTCAGGTTGACCCCATTAGTGAATAATCAATTAACTGTGACCCAGTCCAGGCATTCCCATTTCACAGTTCCAGCACAACTGAGCAGGGGCTTGGAGATGATCCTCATTCAAAATTATTACAGTGCAGCTGGAGACCATTTGGCCCATCATGTGTGCACCAGCTCCATTATCTACCTGGGCACTATTAACGACGGCCATCCTCCTGCCTTTTCAATTATCCGTGCACACGGTTACTATCCAAAAACACATACAATTCCCTGTTGAATACGTTAATTGAACCTGCTTCCACATTTTCAGGCAAAGCATTCCATAATCACACTACAGTCCTAACACCCTGCCCTCACTCCCTGTGCTCAGTCCCCTGCCCTCACTCCCTGTGCTCAGCCCCTGCCCACACTCCCTGCGCTCAGCCCCTGCCCACACTCCCTGCGCTCAGCCCCTGCCCACACTCCCTGCGCTCAGCCCCTGCCCACACTCCCTGCGCTCAGTCCCTGCCCTCACTCCCTGCGCTCAGCCCCTACCCTCACTCCCTGTGCTCAGCCCCTACCCTCACTCCCTGTGCTCAGTCCCCTGCCCACAGTCCCTGCGCTCAGTCCCTGCGCTCAGTCCCTGCCCTCACTCCCTGCGCTCAGACCCCTGCCCTCACTCCCTGCGCTCAGACCCCTGCCCTCACTCCCTGCGCTCAGACCCCTGCCCTCACTCCCTGTGCTCAGTCCCCTGCCCTCACTCCCTGTGCTCAGTCCCCTGCCCTCACTCCCTGTGCTCAGTCCCCTGCCCTCACTCCCTGTGCTCAGCCCCTACCCACACTCCCTGTGCTCAGTCCTTATCCTCACTCCCTGCGCTCAGTCCCCTGCCCTCACTCCCTGTGCTCAGCCCCTAACCACACTCCCTGTGCTCAGTCCTTATCCTCACTCCCTGTGCTCAGTCCTTGCCCTCACTCCCTGCCCTCACTCCCTGCCCTCACTCCCTGCGCTCACTCCCTGCGCTCACTCCCTGCCCACACTCCCTGCCCACACTCCCTGCCCACACTCCCTGCCCACACTCCCTGCCCACACTCCCTGCGCTCAGTCCCATGCCCACACTCCCTGCGCTCAGTCCTTACCCTCACTCCCTGCGCTCAGTCCCCTGCCCTCACTCCCGGTGCTCAGTCCCCTACCCTCACTCCCTGTGCTCAGCCCCTGCCCACACTCCCTGTGCTCAGCCCCTACCCACAGTCCCTGTGCTCAGTCCTTATCCTCACGCACTGTGCTCAGTCCCCTGCCCTGACTCCCAGTGCTCAGTCCTTATCCTCACTCCCTGTGCTCAGTCCCCTGCCCTCACTCCCTGTGCTCAGTCCCCTGCCCTCACTCCCTGTGCTCAGTCCCCTGCCCTCACTCCCTGTGCTCAGCCCCTACCCACACTCCCTGTGCTCAGACCCTGCCCTCACTCCCTGTGCTCAGTCCCCTGCCCTCACTCCCTGTGCTCAGCCCCCTGCCCTCACTCCCTGTGCTCAGCCCCCTGCCCTCACTCCCTGTGCTCAGCCCCCTGCCCTCACTCCGTGCTCAGCCCCCTGCCCTGACTCCCTGTGCTCAGTCCCTGCCCTGACTCCCTGTGCTCAGTCCTTATCCTTACTCCCTGTGCTCAGTCCCTATCCTCACTCCCTGTGCTCAGCCCCCTGCCCTCACTCCCTGTGCTCAGCCCCCTGCCCTCACTCCCTGTGCTCAGCCCCCTGCCCTCACTCCCTGTGCTCAGTCCCCTGCCCTCACTCCCTGTGCTCAGTCCCCTGCCCTCATTTGCTGTGCTCAGTCCCTGCCCTCACTCCGTGTGCTCAGTCCCTGCCCTCACTCCCTGTGCTCAGTCCCTGCCCACACTCCCTGTGCTCAGCCCCTGCCCACACTCCCTGTGCTCAGTCCCCTGCCCTCACTCCCTGTGCTCAGTCCCCTGCCCACACTCCCTGTGCTCAGCCCCTGCCCACACTCCCTGTGCTCAGCCCCTGCCCACACTCCCTGTGCTCAGCCCCTGCCCACACTCCCTGTGCTCAGCCCCTGCCCACACTCCCTGTGCTCAGCCCCTACCCACACTCCCTGTGCTCAGTCCTTATCCTCACTCCCTGTGCTCAGTCCTTATCCTCACTCCCTGTGCTCAGTCCTTATCCTCACTCCCTGTGCTCAGTCCCCTGCCCTCACTCCCTGTGCTCAGTCCCCTGCCCTCACTCCCTGTGCTCAGTCCCCTGCCCTCACTCCCTGTGCTCAGTCCCCTGCCCTCACTCCCTGTGCTCAGCCCCTGCCCACACTCCCTGCGCTCAGCCCCTGCCCACACTCCCTGCGCTCAGCCCCTACCCTCACTCCCTGTGCTCAGTCCTTATCCTTACTCCCTGTGCTCAGTCCCTATCCTCACTCCCTGTGCTCAGTCCCCTGCCCTCATTCGCTGTGCTCAGTCCCTATCCTCACTCCCTGTGCTCAGTCCCTGCCCTCACTCCCTGTGCTCAGTCCCCTGCCCTCACTCCGTGTGCTCAGTCCCTGCCCTCACTCCCTGTGCTCAGTCCCCTGCCCTCACTCCCTGTGCTCAGCCCCTGCCCTCACTCCCTGTGCTCAGTCCCCTGCCCTCACTCCCTGTGCTCAGTCCCCTACCCTCACTCCCTGTGCTCAGTCCCTGCCCTCACTCCCTGTGCTCAGCCCCTACCCTCACTCCCTGTGCTCAGTCCCTGCCCTCACTCCCTGTGCTCAGTCCCCTGCCCTCACTCCCTGCCCTCACTCCCTGCCCTCACTCCCTGTGCTCAGTCCCCTGCCCTCACTCCCTGTGCTCAGTCCCCTGCCCTCACTCCCTGCCCTCACTCCCTGCCCTCACTCCCTGTGCGCAGTCCCCTGGCCTCACTCCATGTGCTCAGTCCCTATCCTCACTCCCTGTGCTCAGTCCCCTGCCCTCACTCCCTGTGCTCAGTCCCTATCCTCACTCCCTGTGCTCAGTCCCTGCCCACACTCCCTGTGCTCAGTCCCCTGCCCTCACTCCCTGTGCTCAGCCCCTACCCTCACTCTCTGCGCTCAGTCCTTATCCTCACTCCCTGTGCTCAGTCCCCTGCCCTCACTCCCTGTGCTCAGTCCCTACCCTCACTCCCTGCGCTCAGTCCCCTGCCCTCACTCCCTGTGCTCAGTCCCTACCCTCTCTCCCTGCGCTCAGTCCCCTGCCCACACTCCCTGTGCTCAGTCCCCTGCCCTCTCTCCCTGCGCTCAGCCTCTACCCACACTCCCTGCGCTCAGTCCCCTGCCCACACTCCCTGCGCTCAGTCCCCTGCCCTCACTCCCTGCGCTCAGTCCCCTGCCCTCACTCCCTGCGCTCAGCCCCCTGCCCTCACTCCCTGTGCTCAGCCCCTACCCTCACTCCCTGTGCTCAGTCCTTATCCTCACTCCCTGTGCTCAGTCCCTGCCCTCACTCCGTGTGCTCAGCCCCCTGCCCTCACTCCCTGTGCTCAGTCCCCTGCCCTCACTCCCTGTGCTCAGTCCCCTGCCCACACTCCCTGCGCTCAGTCCCCTGCCCACACTCCCTGCGCTCAGTCCCCTGCCCACACTCCCTGCGCTCAGTCCCCTGCCCTCACTCCGTGCGCTCAGTCCCCTGCCCTCACTCCCTGTGCTCAGTCCCCTGCCCTCTCTCCCTGCGCTCAGCCTCTACCCATACTCCCTGCGCTCAGTCCCCTGCCCACACTCCCTGCGCTCAGTCCCCTGCCCTCACTCCCTGCGCTCAGTCCCCTGCCCTCACTCCCTGTGCTCAGCCCCCTGCCCTCACTCCCTGTGCTCAGCCCCTACCCTCACTCCCTGTGCTCAGTCCTTATCCTCACTCCCTGTGCTCAGTCCCTGCCCTCACTCCGTGTGCTCAGCCCCCTGCCCTCACTCCCTGTGCTCAGTCCCCTGCCCTCACTCCCTGCGCTCAGTCCCCTGCCCTCACTCCCTGCGCTCAGTCCCCTGCCCTCACTCCCTGCGCTCAGTCCCCTGCCCTCACTCCCTGCGCTCAGTCCCCTGCCCACACTCCGTGCGCTCAGTCCCCTGCCCTCACTCCGTGCGCTCAGTCCCCTGCCCTCACTCCCTGTGCTCAGCCCCCTGCCCTCACTCCCTGTGCTCAGCCCCTACCCTCACTCCCTGTGCTCAGTCCTTATCCTCACTCCCTGTGCTCAGTCCCTATCCTCACTCCCTGTGCTCAGCCCCCTGCCCTCACTCCCTGCCCTCACTCCCTGCCCTCACTCCCTGCCCTCACTCCCTGCCCTCACTCCCTGCCCTCACTCCCTGTGCTCAGTCCCCTGCCCTCACTCCCTGTGCTCAGTCCCCTGCCCTCACTCCCTGCGCTCAGTCCCCTGCCCACACTCCCTGCGCTCAGTCCCCTGCCCTCACTCCCTGTGCTCAGTCCCCTGCCCTCACTCCCTGTGCTCAGTCCCCTGCCCTCACTCCCTGCGCTCAGTCCCCTGCCCACACTCCCTGCGCTCAGTCCCCTGCCCTCACTCCGTGCGCTCAGACCCATGCCCTCACTCCCTGTGCTCAGTCCCCTGCCCTCACTCCCTGTGCTCAGACCCCTGCCCTCACTCCCTGTGCTCAGTCCCTGCCCTCACTCCCTGTGCTCAGTCCCCTGCCCTCACTCCCTGCCCTCACTCCCTGCCCTCACTCCCTGTGCTCAGTCCCCTGCCCTCACTCCCTGTGCTCAGTCCCCTGCCCTCACTCCCTGCCCTCACTCCCTGCCCTCACTCCCTGTGCGCAGTCCCCTGGCCTCACTCCATGTGCTCAGTCCCTATCCTCACTCCCTGTGCTCAGTCCCCTGCCCTCACTCCCTGTGCTCAGTCCCTATCCTCACTCCCTGTGCTCAGTCCCTGCCCACACTCCCTGTGCTCAGTCCCCTGCCCTCACTCCCTGTGCTCAGCCCCTACCCTCACTCTCTGCGCTCAGTCCTTATCCTCACTCCCTGCGCTCAGTCCCCTGCCCTCACTCCCTGTGCTCAGTCCCCTGCCCTCACTCCCTGTGCTCAGTCCCCTGCCCTCACTCCCTGTGCTCAGTCCCTACCCTCACTCCCTGCGCTCAGTCCCCTGCCCTCACTCCCTGTGCTCAGTCCCTACCCTCTCTCCCTGCGCTCAGTCCCCTGCCCACACTCCCTGTGCTCAGTCCCCTGCCCTCTCTCCCTGCGCTCAGCCTCTACCCACACTCCCTGCGCTCAGTCCCCTGCCCACACTCCCTGCGCTCAGTCCCCTGCCCTCACTCCCTGCGCTCAGTCCCCTGCCCTCACTCCCTGTGCTCAGCCCCCTGCCCTCACTCCCTGTGCTCAGCCCCTACCCTCACTCCCTGTGCTCAGTCCTTATCCTCACTCCCTGTGCTCAGTCCCTGCCCTCACTCCGTGTGCTCAGCCCCCTGCCCTCACTCCCTGTGCTCAGTCCCCTGCCCTCACTCCCTGTGCTCAGTCCCCTGCCCACACTCCCTGTGCTCAGTCCTTATCCTCACTCCCTGTGCTCAGTCCCTGCCCTCACTCCGTGTGCTCAGCCCCCTGCCCTCACTCCCTGCGCTCAGTCCCCTGCCCTCACTCCCTGCGCTCAGTCCCCTGCCCACACTCCCTGCGCTCAGTCCCCTGCCCTCACTCCGTGCGCTCAGTCCCCTGCCCTCACTCCCTGCGCTCAGTCCCCTGCCCACACTCCCTGCGCTCAGTCCCCTGCCCTCACTCCGTGCGCTCAGTCCCCTGCCCTCACTCCCTGTGCTCAGTCCCCTGCCCTCTCTCCCTGCGCTCAGCCTCTACCCACACTCCCTGCGCTCAGTCCCCTGCCCACACTCCCTGCGCTCAGTCCCCTGCCCTCACTCCCTGCGCTCAGTCCCCTGCCCTCACTCCCTGCGCTCAGCCCCCTGCCCTCACTCCCTGTGCTCAGTCCCCTGCCCTCACTCCCTGCGCTCAGCCCCCTGCCCTCACTCCCTGCGCTCAGTCCCCTGCCCTCACTCCCTGCGCTCAGCCCCCTGCCCTCACTCCCTGTGCTCAGCCCCTACCCTCACTCCCTGTGCTCAGTCCTTATCCTCACTCCCTGTGCTCAGTCCCTGCCCTCACTCCGTGTGCTCAGCCCCCTGCCCTCACTCCCTGTGCTCAGTCCCCTGCCCTCACTCCCTGTGCTCAGTCCCCTGCCCACACTCCCTGCGCTCAGTCCCCTGCCCTCACTCCCTGCGCTCAGTCCCCTGCCCACACTCCCTGCGCTCAGTCCCCTGCCCTCACTCCGTGCGCTCAGTCCCCTGCCCTCACTCCCTGTGCTCAGCCCCCTGCCCTCACTCCCTGTGCTCAGCCCCTACCCTCACTCCCTGTGCTCAGTCCTTATCCTCACTCCCTGTGCTCAGTCCCTATCCTCACTCCCTGTGCTCAGCCCCCTGCCCTCACTCCCTGCCCTCACTCCCTGCCCTCACTCCCTGCCCTCACTCCCTGCCCTCACTCCCTGCCCTCACTCCCTGCCCTCACTCCCTGCGCTCAGTCCCCTGCCCTCACTCCCTGCGCTCAGTCCCCTGCCCACACTCCCTGCGCTCAGTCCCCTGCCCTCACTCCCTGTGCTCAGTCCCCTGCCCTCACTCCCTGTGCTCAGTCCCCTGCCCTCACTCCCTGCGCTCAGTCCCCTGCCCACACTCCCTGCGCTCAGTCCCCTGCCCTCACTCCGTGCGCTCAGACCCATGCCCTCACTCCGTGCGCTCAGTCCCCTGCCCTCACTCCCTGTGCTCAGACCCCTGCCCTCACTCCCTGTGCTCAGTCCCTGCCCTCACTCCCTGTGCTGAGTCCCCTGCCCTCACTCCCTGTGCTGAGTCCCCTGCCCTCACTCCCTGTGCTCAGTCCCTGCCCTCACTCCCTGTGCTCAGTCCCCTGCCCTCACTCCCTGTGCTCAGTCCCCTGCCCTCACTCCCTGTGCTCAGTCCCCTGCCCTCACTCCCTGTGCTCAGTCCCCTGCCCTCACTCCCTGTGCTCAGTCCCCTGCCCTCACTCCCTGCCCTCACTCCCTGCCCTCACTCCCTGTGCGCAGTCCCCTGTCCTCACTCCCTGTGCGCAGTCCCCTGCCCTCACTCCCTGCCCTCACTCCCTGCCCTCACTCCCTGTGCGCAGTCCCCTGTCCTCACTCCCTGCCCTCACTCCCTGCCCTCACTCCCTGTGCGCAGTCCCCTGTCCTCACTCCCTGTGCTCAGTCCCTATCCTCACTCCCTGTGCTCAGTCCCCTATCCTCACTCCCTGTGCTCAGCCCCCTGCCCTCACTCCCTGTGCTCAGTCCCCTGCCCTCACTCCCTGTGCTCAGTCCCCTGCCCTCACTCCCTGTGCTCAGTCCCCTGCCCTCACTCCCTGTGCTCAGTCCCCTGCCCTCACTCCCTGTGCTCAGTCCCCTGCCCTCACTCCCTGTGCTCAGTCCCCTGCCCTCACTCCCTGTGCTCAGTCCCCTGCCCTCACTCCCTGTGCTCAGTCCCCTGCCCTCACTCATTGTGCTCAGTCCCCTGCCCTCACTCCCTGTGCTCAGTCCCCTGCCCTCACTCCCTGTGCTCAGTCCCCTGCCCTCACTCCCTGCCCTCACTCCCTGTGCGCAGTCCCCTGTCCTCACTCCCTGTGCTCAGTCCCTATCCTCACTCCCTGTGCTCAGTCCCCTATCCTCACTCCCTGTGCTCAGCCCCTACCCTCACTCCCTGCCCTCACTCCCTGCCCTCACTCCCTGTGCTCAGTCCCCTGCCCTCACTCCCTGTGCTCAGTCCCCTGCCCACACTCCCTGCGCTCAGTCCCCTGCCCTCACTCCCTGTGCTTAGTCCCCTGCCCTCACTCCCTGTGCTCAGTCCCCTGCCCACACTCCCTGCGCTCAGTCCCCTGCCCTCACTCCCTGCGCTCAGTCCCCTGCCCTCACTCCCTGCGCTCAGTCCCCTGCCCTCACTCCCTGCGCTCAGTCCCCTGCCCACACTCCCTGCGCTCAGTCCCCTGCCCTCACTCCGTGCGCTCAGACCCCTGCCCTCACTCCCTGTGCTCAGTCCCCTGCCCTCACTCCCTGTGCTCAGACCCCTGCCCTCACTCCCTGTGCTCAGTCCCCTGCCCTCACTCCCTGTGCTCAGTCCCCTGCCCTCACTCCCTGTGCTCAGTCCCCTGCCCTCACTCCGTGCGCTCAGACCCCTGCCCTCACTCCCTGTGCTCAGTCCCCTGCCCTCACTCCCTTTGCTCAGTCCCTGCCCTCACTCCCTGTGCTCAGTCCCCTGCCCTCACTCCCTGTGCTCAGTCCCCTGCCCTCACTCCCTGTGCTCAGTCCCCTGCCCTCACTCCCTGTGCTCAGTCCCCTGCCCTCACTCCCTGTGCTCAGTCCCCTGCCCTCACTCCCTGCCCTCACTCCCTGCCCTCACTCCCTGCCCTCACTCCCTGCCCTCACTCCCTGTGCGCAGTCCCCTGTCCTCACTCCCTGTGCGCAGTCCCCTGCCCTCACTCCCTGCCCTCACTCCCTGCCCTCACTCCCTGTGCGCAGTCCCCTGTCCTCACTCCCTGCCCTCACTCCCTGCCCTCACTCCCTGTGCGCAGTCCCCTGTCCTCACTCCCTGTGCTCAGTCCCCTATCCTCACTCCCTGTGCTCAGCCCCTACCCTCACTCCCTGTGCTCAGTCCCTGCCCTCACTCCCTGTGCTCAGTCCCCTGCCCACACTCCCTGTGCTCAGTCCCCTGCCCACACTCCCTGTGCTCAGTCCCCTGCCCTCACTCCCTGTGCTCAGTCCCCTGCCCTCACTCCCTGTGCTCAGTCTCCTGCCCTCACTCCCTGCGCTCAGTCTCCTGCCCTCACTCCCTGCGCTCAGCCTCTACCCATACTCCCTGCGCTCAGCCTCTACCCACACTCCCTGCGCTCAGTCCCCTGCCCACACTCCCTGCGCTCAGTCCCCTGCCCACACTCCCTGCGCTCAGTCCCCTGCCCACACTCCCTGCACTCAGTCCCCTGACCACACTCCCTGCGCTCAGTCCTCTGACCACACTCCCTGCGCTCAGTCCCCTGCCCACACTCCCTGCGCTCAGTCCCCTGACCACACTCCCTGCGCTCAGTCCCCTGACCACACTCCCTGCGCTCAGTCCCCTGACCACACTCCCTGCGCTCAGTCCCCTGACCACACTCCCTGCGCTCAGTCCCCTGCCCACACTCATTGTCCAATCCTGCCATAGGTCTCAGCACTCGCACGTTCATAATCATATGTGGCTTCTTGAGCAGTGACTAGGTTGTAATTCTCTCGCAGACCTGGGAACACTACAGTAATTACATAATTCTCCATGTTTCATCCTAAAAAAACACTGAATATCAAAAAAACACAAAAGGCCACTTGTCTGGTGAATCGTAGAACATGGAACATTACCGCGCAGTACAGGCCCTTCGGCCCTCGATGTTGCACTCACCTGTGGAAACAATCTGAAGCTAATTTCACCTGCACTATTCCATTTTCATCCATATGTTTATCCAATGACCATTTAAATGCCCTGAAATTTGGCAAGTCTATTACTATTGCAGGCAGGGTGTTACATTATCCTCCCACTCTCTGAGTAAAGAAACCATCTCTGACCTCTGTCCAATGTCTATCACTCCTCAATTTAAAGCAATGCCCCCTTATGCTAGCCATCCCCATTCAAGGGAAAAGGCTCTCACTATCCACCCTATCTAACCGTCTGATTATCTTATGTGTCTCAATAAGGACACCTCTCAACCTTTTCTCTCTCGCAAAAACAGCTTCAATTACCTCAACCTTTCCCTGTAAGACCTTCCCTCCATACCAGCGTCCTGTAAAACCCTTTCCAAAGTTTCCAATAATGTGGTGACCAGAACTGTATGCAGTACTCCAAGTGCGGCTTCACCAGAGTTTTGTACAGCTGCAGCATGACCTCATGGCTCCGAAACTCAATCCCTCTACTAATAAAAGCTAACACACAGTATGCCTTCTTAACAACCTATCAACTTGGTGGCAACTTTCTTGGATCTATGTACATCGGTACTGAGATCTCTGCTTTCCATACTTCCAAGAATCTTACCATTAGCCCAGTACTCTGTATTCCTGTTGCTCCTTCCAAAGTGAATCACCTCACACTTTTCCACATTAAACTCCATTTGCCACCTTTCAGCCCAGCTCTGCAACTTATCTATGTCCCTCTGTAACCTGAAACATCCTTAGGCACTATCCACAACTCCACCAATCTTTGTGTCATTCGCAAATTTACTAACCCATCCTTCTCCGCTCTCATCCAGGTCACTTATAAAAATGACAATCAGCAGTGGACCCAAAACAGATCTTTGTGGTACATTTCCCATTAACCACCCCCACCCCATCCCCGTCTTCTTTCAGCTAGCCAATTTCTGATGCAAACCACTAAATCACCCTCAATCCCATGCCTCCGTATTTTTTGCAATAGTCTACCGTGAGGAATCTTGTCAAACACCTTACTGGAATCCATATACATCACATCAATCACTTTACCCTCATCCACCTGTTTGGTCACCATCTCAAAGAACTCAATAAGGTTTATGAGGCACGACCTACCCTTCACAAAACAGTGTTGTCCATCCCTAATCAACTTATTCCTTTTGAGATGATTATAAATCCTATCTCTTATAACCTTTTCCAACACTTTGCCCACAACTGAAGTAAGGCTCACTGGTCTATAATTACCAGGGTTGTCTCTACTCCCCTTCTTGAACAAGGGAACAACATTTGCAATCCTCCAGTCTTCTGGCACTATTCCTGTAGACAATGACGACACAAAGGTCAAACCCAAAGGCTCTGCACTCTCCTCCCTGGCTTCCCTGAGAATCCGAAGATAAATCCCATCCGGCCCATGGGCCTTATCAATTTTCACACTTTCCAGAACTGCTAACACCTCCCCCTTGTGAACCTCAATCCCATCTAATCTAGTAGCCTATATCTCAGTATTCTCAACAACATTGTCTTTTTTTTAGTGTGAATACTGACAAAAATATTAATTTAGCGCTTCTCCTATCTGCCTGGATTCTACGCACAATTTCTCACCCACTGCCTTGATTGACCCTAATCTTACTCAAATCATTCTTTAATTCCTGGTATACCTATAGATCATTCTTTTATTCCTGATCTACCTGTATTATACCCTGTTCAGATTAAACCCGGATTCAATTTCCAATTCACACGAAAGGAGCTTCAGTTAAATATGTAGCAACATGTTTAGACATTTGTGAAATTAATAGGACCCAGGCAGGGACCTGGGTAAAGAATGAGTTCTTATCGCATGTGACGCAATAGCCTAGGTTTTCACATGGGTATCAGGTCTTCAAAGTGGGAATGAATGGGGCTCATAAATCCTGCATTTGCCCATAGTGAGAGAAGTTCAGTAGGCATTTTGGAGAATTGGTATCCTCCTAATTGGTCACCTCCAAGCTTGCCATCCAATTATTTGTTGATGTGGCAACAGCTTTGGAATGTGGTCAGTGATTAATATGGTGCAGTGGCAGCTTGCAGGCAATACGAAGGCTCTTTTCAGGGTACTGCATAGTTTGACATAATGGACAAAATTTGGGCCAGCAGCTCCATTAGAATGGATAGGAGCCCTTCCACTGAATCAGGGCTGCCTGGAATTAAAGCTTCATAAAGAAGGAATGTACCCTCAAGTTCTAGTGATTCCCAATCCCTACCCCAGCACACCCATTGCCCGCAGTCTCACCCAAGCCTGCCAGGAGAAGTGTGAGTGGAAGGGGGTGGGGGAAGGCCTTCTTTGAGATGGGCTGCCCCTCCAACAGCAAAGGGGCAATGAGGATGCTAACTTGCCCTGAATTGAACATGCAGTTGACTGCCTGCCCCTGAGGAGGGCATTCCTGGTTCATCCTCAGGAAAGTTCCCAGATGACAGGACTGCATTGAAGAGTCATCCTGACAACAGCTCCAACTTTCCAGCTCAACCCTGAACCCTATCATCACAGCATTGGGAAAGTGTGGCCTGATTGGGCTGGGAGGATGCTGAGATAGAAGAGGGGGCAAGGTATGGGTTTTGCTCTGCTGGAAAAAGCTTGTTGACAAAAGTCAATAAATTATTGTCTCCTGCCAGGGTACAAACTGTTTGGAAACAATGGGGAAAGTGGCTGCTGGGAGAATGGAGTTCTAAAATGTGAAGCCTACTCCAATTGGCTTTCTGATGGATTGTGCTGAGTCTTAGACCTGTCACTCAACAGCATTCTCACCCTTCCAATTTGTCTCTGGAACAACACTTTTTTTGTATTTTTGACAATAAATCATGTTTTCTACACAGTTGTATTTCTTTTAGTTGCAAGTCTATCACTTATCTGCCCAGTTTCCTGCTCCTCATTGCCTTGTTCACCCTGCTGAAGTGTGTGGTATGTGGACTGGTTCAGTGCATGACAGGGTTACTCTCTCTGGTTCAATACCCAGATCACACTCATTGTTTCAGTTTGTGTAAAGGAAGTTCCATAAACCTACTTGACAATACTAGAAACAACTTGATAAAACATTAGTTAATGTGAATGAAGGAATCTTGTGTTGGGAACTAAAGGTTTCTACTGCAATTATATGGGCTTGGAGAGTCACTAAAGAGGATTTCTGACATGACAACTTTTTAACCCTTATTAATGGGATATGGCTGACTTCCTTAGAGAATTAAGGGGAGATGTAGAGTCAGTGTGACACAGAAGGTTATGTGAATGTTACTTGCCACTTGTCAGGTCAAGCCTGGATATTATCCAGATTTTGTTGCATTTGAGCATGGACTGTTCCAGTATCTGAGGAGTCACGAATGGTGCTGAACATTGTGTAATCTTTGGCAAACATCTCCACTTCTGACCTTATGATGGAGGGAAGGTCATTGAAGAAGCAGCTGAAGATGGTTGGGCCTAGGACACCATCCTGAGGAACTCCTGCAGAGATTTCTTGGAACTAAGATGACTGACCTGCAACAACCACAGTCATCTTCTTTTGTGTCAGGTAATAATCTAATGATCTGATTTGCCCTTGATATGCATTGATTCCAGTATGCTAGGGCTCATTGAAGCCACACTTGGTCAAATGTAGCTTTGATGTCAAAGAACTGTCACTCTCTGGATTAGTGGTGCTGGAAAAGCACAGCAGTTCAGGCAGCATCCGAGGAGCAGGAAAATCGACGTTTCGGGCAAAAGTCTTCATCCACTAATCCAGAATCTGGCTTCCAGCATCTGCAGTCATTGTTTTTACCGAGCTGTCACTCTCACCTTACCTCTGCAATTCAGCTCTTTTATCCATATTTGAATGTAGACTGTATTGAGGGCAGGAGCCAAGTGACCCTGGCAGAACCCAAACTGGGTGTCACCGAGCAGGTTATTGCTGAGTAGCTGCTGCTTGGTAACACCGTCCATCACTTTACTGATGATCAAGGGTAGACTGTTAGAGTAATTGGCTGGGTTGGATTTGTCCTGCGTTTTATGTACAGAACAAATCTGGGCAATTTTCCACCCTGTCGAGTAGATGCCAGTGTTCGAACAGCTTAGAACTGTACTGGAACAGCTTGGCTTGGGGAGCAGCAAGTTCTGGAGAACAAGTCTTCAGTACTATTATCGGAATGTCGGCAGGACCTGTGGCCTTTACAGTATTCAATGTCTTCAATTGTTTCTTGATATCATGTGGAGTGAATCAAATTAGCTGAAGACTGTAGCACTGGAGAAGGTTGAGTTTAATAATCTACTCAGCACTTCTGGCTGAAGATTGCTGTATGAGCTTCAGCCTTGTCTTTTGCACTGATGTATTGGGCTCTTCCATCATTAATGATGGGGATATTCATAGATCCTCCAGTGATTTATTTAATCGTCCACTGTGATGGGACTGCAGACCTTAGATCTAATCTACTGTTTGTGGGATCACTTAGCTGTATCATTTGCTGCTAATGCTGTTTGGCATGCAAGTAGTCCTGTTTGGTGGCTTCCCCACGTTGGTACCTCATTTTCAGGTATGCCTGATGCTGCTTCTAGCATGCCTTCCTGCACTCTTTATTGAACCTGGGTTGATTCCATGGCTTGATTGTAGTGGTTGAGTGGGCGAAGTGCCAGCCCATGAGATTACAGATTGTGCTGGAGTACAATTCTGCTCCCGTTGATGGCCTACAGTACCTCATAGATGCCCAGTTTTGAGTCACCAGATCTGTTCAAAGTCTGTCCTACTTAGCACTGTAATGACCAGAATTTGACCATTACCAATAAGAGATAATCTAACCACTGCCCTTGACATTCAATGGTGTTACCATCACTGAATCCCCGAGCATCAACATCCTGGGGGTTATCATTGACCAGAAACACAACTGGACTCACGACATAAACATAGTGGCCATAAGAGTGGATCAGGTTTGGAATACTGTGGTGGATAACTCACCTCCTGACTCCCCAAAACCTATCCAGCATCTACAAGGCACATGTCAGGAGTGTGATGGAATACTCCCACTTGCCGAGTTGAATGCAGCCCAACAACACGCAAGAAGCTTGACACCATCCAAGACAAGCAGCCCACTTGATTGGCATTACACCCAAAAGCATCCACTCCCTCCACCACCAGCACTTAGTTGTAGCGGTGTGTGCTATCTACAAGCTGCAATGCAAAAATTCACCAAATATCCTCAGACAGCATCTTCCAAACCCAAGACCACATCCATCTAGAAAGACAAGAGCAGCAGACATATAGGAATAACTATCACCTTCAGGTTCCTCTCCAAGCCACTCAACATCCTGATTTGGCAATATATCACTGTTCCTTCACTGTTGCTTGGTCAAAATCCTGAAATTTACTCCCTAATGGCACAGCAGGTAGATTCAATATGGCAGTTCACCACCACCTTCTCAGGGGCAACTAGGGACAGGCAATAAAATTGCTGGCCAGCCATGATACCCATGTCCCACAAAAGAATAAATGAAAAAAAACAAGGTCTTTCAGTTCCTGAATTTCATTGCTAGCTCTCTGTAAACCAATCCTGTTAGTCCCATTTTCCCACTTGATTTCTGTCGTCCAACAGGTTTATTTCCTGCAAAATGTTTGTGGAACTGGAGCTGGATATCAAGACAAATTGCCAGTAATTTGGCTGTTAATTGAATATTTGGTTTTATAAATAGATTATAAAATCAAGGAAACTATGTCTGAAGTTCGTGGGTTGAGCAGGATTTGAGTACAAAAATCTAGACTGGCTCTAGTATAGTATGGAGGGGATGCCAGATGAGACATGGAAGATCCCATTTGAATATTTTGAAGAAGAACAGAGTGTTATCACAATGTCCTGGCCAATATTTATCCCTCAATCAACATCACAAGAGATTATCTAATCATTATCACAATGATGTTTGTGAGAGCTTGCTGCATGCAATTTGCTGCTGTGTTTCCTACAACACACCAGTTATTACATGGTAGAAGTACTTAATTGGCCATAAAGTGTTTTGGAGCATCATGAGATTCTGAAAGGTGCTTTATAATGCAAGGATTTCTTTTTTATGTTCAAAAGGCATAGAGACAATAAGTAAGATTCAGCTAAAGTGTAGTGCAGCACCGTTGAGAATGTTGAAAAGATCTTGAAGAAGGTGAAATCAAGACTTAATAGAATGATAGCTGAAAATGTGTTGCTGGAAAAGCGCAGCAGGTCAGGCAGCATCCAAGGAACAGGAGAATCGACGTTTCGGGCATAAGCCCTTCTTCAGGAATGAGGAAAGTGTGTCCAGCAGGCTAAGATAAAAGGTAGGGATGAGGGACTTGGGGGAGGGGTGTTGGAATTGCGATAGGTGGAGGGAGGTCAAGGTGAGGGTGATAGGCTGGAGTGGGGTGGGGGCGGAGAGATCAGGAAGAAGATTGCAGGTTAGGAAGGCGGTGCTGAGTTCCCTTATTAGAATGATACACAAACAAAATACTGCAGATGCTGGAAATCTGCAAGAAAACAAAACAATGCTCGGCAGGATATGTGGAAAGAGAGAGAGAGAGAGAGAGAGAAAGAGAGAGAAATCTTTTAGCGGGAGTTCATCAATCTTGCTGAGTACATCTAATTAAAGAAGTGATTATAAAGGAGCATGAAATCATCAAAAGACTAAATCTGGAGAGACAATATAAATGAGCATTCAGATGGCCTGGGAGGTGACATGAGATAAAAGAAATACACTGTGATTTGAATCCACTGTCTGAAAGAGTGGTAAAGGCAGGCTGTTTAAAAAAAGCAAAAGAAAGTTAGATAAGCAATTGAAAGAAAAACATTTTTTGAGCTGTGTGGAATTAATTAGCTGTCTTTACCAGGTAGATAGCATATATGTGATGGACGGATTGGTCTGAATTAGTGCTTTTCATTCTTTGCGGAGAGTTTTCTCGAACAGAAGACTTAGAGATGCAGGTACATAGTTCCTTGATAGTGGCGTCACAGATAGGCATTTGGTGTACTTGCTTCATTGGTCAGAGCATTGAGCAGAAGAATTGGGACATCATTTTACAGCTGTACAAGATATTGGTAAGGCCAGTTCGGAGTACTGCATATGATTCTGGTTACCCTGTTCTCGGTAGAGTATTATTATACTGAAAATAGTGCAAAAAAGATTTACAAGAATGTTACCAAGACTGGAAGGTTTGAGTTATAAGGATAGGCTGGATAGGCTGGAACGTTTTTCCCTTGAGTGGAGGAGACTGAAAGGTGACCTTTATAAACATTTATAAAGCATTGATAAAGCAAATAGCCAAGATCTTTTCCACAGGTTAGTGCAATCCAAAACTAGGTGGCGAAGGTTTAAGGTGAGACGGAAATGATTTAAAAGGGACCTGAGGGACAACTTTTCACAGGGGATGGTGCATATATGGAACAAAGAGCCAGAGGAAGTGGTAGAGGTGGGTACAATTACAACATTTAAAAGGCATTTGGACAGGTACATGGATAGGAGAGGTTTCAAGGGATAAGGGCCAAATGCAGGCGAATAAAACTAGTTCAGTTTAGGAACTGTGTTCAGCATGGATGGGTTAGGCCAAAGGGCTAGTTTCCATATTGTATGCATCTATGACTCTAAGGCGAGAGGACAGTTTTGATGCGTGGGACAGCTGGTGCCACATGTACAGCTTACCCAATAAATATTGGTGTCCTGATGGCAGAGAGGGATTAGGTGTCTCCTGTCTTGGGACCTGTGCCCATCAAAAACCACTCCCCAGGAATAGAACATAGAACCTTACAGTGGAGTACAGGCCCTTTGGCACTTGATGTTGCACTGACCTGTGAAACCAATCTGAGGCCTCTTTAACCTACACTATTCCATTATCTTCCATATGTTTATCCAGTGATCCTTTAAATGCCCTTAATGTTGGTGAGTCCACTACTGTTGCAGACAGGCATTCCAAGCTCTTACTACTCTTTGAGTAGAGAACCTATCTCTGACATCAGTCCTATAGCTTTCACCCCTCAATTTAAAGCTACGTCCCCTCGTGCTAGCCATCACCATCTGAGGAAAAAAGCTCTCACGGTCCACCTATCTAATCCTCTGATCATCCAGTATGTCTCTATTAAGTCACCTCTTAACCTTCTCTCTAACGAAAACAACCTCAAGTCCCTCAGCCTTTCCTCTTAAGACCTTCCCTCCATATCAGGCAACATCCTGGTAAATCTCCTCTGCACTCTTCCAAATGCTTCCACATCCTTCCTATAATGCAGTGACCAGAACTGTATGCAATACTCCAAGTGCGGCGTTTTATACAGCTGCAACAAAATACCTTCATTCTCTCCCTCCATCCACATTGCTCACCCTGGGTTCCCAATTCCCTGTACTGATGTCTCCCAGGCTGGCCCACTGAGACCCCAGTCTGACCTTGTTTTGGGATCTGGCTCCTCTGCCAGCAGGAGACTGCCAGCAATACCAGTAGTGACCATTGTTCTGGGGGAGGGGGGGGCGTGGAGGAGGCAGTACTGAATCAAGAGTATTGTCAGCTATTTAATTGGCTGACTGCTATCTGAGGCCACATATCCTCCTGGATTAGATAGAAGCCAATAAAAGGCCCAATGGCTGCCAAAGTACTGTAGGGTGACCAGGCTGTACACAACCTCAGCAAGTGCAAAGATTTCTAAAATGTTCAAAAGCTATTAGTCAATGTAAGTCACAACACTAAACATGAAAACAGAGTATGGTATTTTCTTTTATATTTTCAATGTATTATGTCACATTTGACAATTGGAAAAGCATTGTGAATCATGCCAAAAAATTACACGATGCTGGAAAATATAAGAGCCAATGAATGAATCACTGCATTAAAACACCTCTCCATTAAATAACAGCATCTAACTTTGGCATCTGAAAGTGTCACAATGTTTTATACTGACCTTTCAAAATGTTCCCAATACCTCAGCAGGATTCTCCCAGTGATCTCAGGCTCTCCAAGGAAATATGTTTTTTTTTAGGGCTTACAAAATTCACACAATTTTCATTTGGTCCTTTCAACAGCCAACCTGACCTTGGAAGAAGTATGTGTACATTCTGCATTTAAGAACTTCTGAACTGACCAAAAGGTCAGAGAGAATTGTATGGGTTTTTTTTCCCAACAAGAAAAAGTTCAGCATTTTAAAACCAAATTCACACCTCCATTGGGAGATGGAAATCTTAGAATCATAGCATCCCTACAGTTCAGAACGAGACTGTTTGGCCCATTGGGTTTGCACCAACACTGCAAAAAGCATTCCATCCAGACCTACTTCTGACCTTGTGCCTGTAAAGCCTCATTTACCATGGCTAATCCACCCACCAACCTGCACACCCTGGACAGTACGGGGTAATTTAGCACAGCTCATCCACCCAACTTGCACATCGTTGGACTGTGGGAGGAAACCAGAGCACCCGGAGGATATCCACACAGACACAAGGAGAACATGCAAACTCCACACAGTCACCTGAGGTTGGAAACAAACCCAGGTCCCTGATGCTGTGAGGCAGCAGTGCTAACCACTGAGCTACTGAGTCACCCTTTGTTCTAGAGATCTTGCTAGGTTTTACAATTATGAAAAGTTTGTCTCTATTTATCAGAGCAATAAACTAACCTGTTCCTTTTTGTCCTTCCTGAGAATCACCTTTAATTGCAATGACTGTCTTTGAAACACTTACCCTTTTATGACAAGAATGAAATATGGCCTCCTATGACCCATTTCTTGTTCAATCCAGGATAACCACATACCATGTTAACTGGAGACACACACAAGCCAATAGGAAACATCTAAACACACGTTGACTGGAGACACACATGTCAAAAGGAGATATCGACACACGTGTTGACTGGAGACATCTACACAAATGTTGACTGGAGATACATACATATCAACTGGAGACTGGAGACTGGAGACAGTTTCACATACGTCAACCGGAAATACATAAATGTCAACTGGAGATATCTACACACATAGAAAAATAGAAAATAGGTGCAGGAATAGGCCATTCGGCCCTACGAGCCTACACCTCCATTCAGTATGATCATGGTTGATCATGCAATTTCAGTATCCCGCTCCCGTTTTTTCTCCAAATCCCTTGATCCTTTAACCGCAAGTGCCATGTCCAGCCTCTCTTGAATATATTTGATGAACTAGCCCCAATAGCTCTCTATGGTAGAGAGTTCTAATGGTTCACAACTCTCTGAGTGAACAAGTTCTTTCTCATCTCAGTCCTGACTGGCTTACCCTTTATTCTTAGACTGTGACCCCTAGTTCTGGACTTCCTCAGCATCAGGAATATGTCACACATGTCAATTGGAGACACAGATACATTAACGGGAGATACCTGCACACATGTCAAATGGAGACACCCACACATATGTTGACTGGAGACACACATGACAACAAGGAGACACCTAGACATATGTCACTTGGCGATACCTACGTGCAAGTCGCCTGGAGACACCTACACATATATTGACTAGAGATCCCTGCACCCATGTTTACTGCAGATACCCACATGCATGTTAACTGAAGATACCTATACATATGTTGACTGGAGACACCTACACACATGTCAACTGGGATACCTACACATACTTTCCTAGGTATATCTACAGACCTATCAACTGGATATACCAAACACATGTTATTGCAGAGACCCACACATATATTGACTTGAAACTCCTTGACTGGTGACACCTATACACATGCTGATTTGATATACTTATACAAATGTCGACTGGGGACACCTACACACACGTTGACTTGAGATATGTGCACACATGTCGACTGGGGATACCTACACACTGAATCCACCTAACACTCTTCAACCTTCCCTCAGGAGTCAAGATTAGACAAAATAAAATTAAGGTCAATTAACATTGTACACTCTTTCATATATTTTAAAAGAAGTACAATCCATGAAAATCCATTCAAAATCTTTTAAACCTCAACAAGTAGACAGGGTGGTTAAAATGGTGTTTAGCACGCTTTCCTTCATTGTTTAGACCTTCAAATATAGGAGTAGGGACGTCATGTTGAGACCGTTGGTAAGGCCTCTTCTGGAGAACTGTTTACAGTTCTGTTCGCCATGCTAGAGCAAGGATTTTATTAATTTGGAGATTGTTCAGAAAAGATTTACCAGGATGTTGCCAGGAATGTAGGGCTTGAGTTACAAAAATTGGCTGGAAAGAACATAGAACATAACAACGCAGTACAGGGCCTTTGGCCCTCGATGTTGCACCAACCTGTGAAATTAATCTGATGCCCATCTAACCTACACCTAAATGCCCTTAATGTCAGTGAGTTCTACTACTGTTGCAGGTAGGCCATTCCACACCCCTACTACACTGAGTAAAGAAACTACCCTGATATCTGTCCTAAATCTAGAAGGGCTTATGCCCGAAACGTCGATTCTCCTGTTCCCTGGATGCTGCCTGACCTGCTGCGCTTTTCCAGCAACACATTTTCAGCTCTAAATCTATCACCTCTCAACTTAAAGCTACGTCCCCTTGTGTTAGCCTTCGCCATCCAACGAAAAAGGCTCTCACCCTATCTAACCCAATGATTATCTTATACGTCTCGATTAAGTTACCTCTCAACCTTCTTCTCTCCAACGAAAACAGCCTAAGTTACCTCAGCCTTTCCTCATAAGACCTTTTTTCCATACAAGGCAACATCCTAGTAAACCTCCTCTGAACCCCTTCCAAAGCTTCCCTATCCTTCCTATAATGTGGTGACCAGAACTGCACGCAATATTTCATGTGAGGCCTCACCATAGAACATTGAACATAGAACGGTACAGTACAGCACAGGCACTTCGGCCCTCGATGTTAGGTTGACCTTTTATCCTACTCTAGGATCAAACTAACCTGCATACCCTTCATTTTACTATCATCCATGTGCCTATCCAATAGTCGCTTAAATGTTCCTTTTTTAGGAGAAAGTGAGGACTGCAGATGCTGGAGATCAGAGCTGAAAAATATGTTGCTGGAAAAGCGGAGCAGGTCAGGCAGCATCCAAGGAGCAGGAGAATCGACGTTTCAGGCATAAGCCCTTCTTCAGGCTTCCTTTTTTAGTACATGAATAGGAAAGGTTTGGAAGGGATATGAATCAAACACAGGCAGGTGGGGCTATTTTAGTTTGGGAACATGAGTCATGTGGGCCTGAACAAGTTGGACTGAAGGGTCTGCTTCCATAAAAAAAACAAAACCTCGATGCTGTAAATCAGAAACAGAACCAGAAGTTGCTTGAAAAGCTCAGCATGTCTACTTCCATGTTGTATGACTCTATGACTCTTTGACTATGACTATATGACAGCATACAAGCTCAGCAGCTAAAGGTAACAGGCAAGGCAAATGACCTACACTTGGGAAATAAGGCAGGGCAGGTGACCAAGGTGTCAGGGGGGGTGAACACAGTGAGGGAGCATTTTGGGGCCAGTGACCATTATTCTATTAGTTTTAGAATAGTGATTGAAAAGGACAGACCATACCTAAAAGTTGAAGTTCTAAATTGGAAGAAGGCCAATTTTGAAGGAATTAGGCAAGAACTTTCAAAAGTTGATTGGAGACAGGTATTTGCAGATAAAGGGATTGCTGAAAAACAGGAAGCCTTCAAAAATTAGATACCGAAAGTCTACAAGCAATATGTTCCTATTAGGGTGAAAGAGAAATTGAGATCTTGGTTAAGAAAAAGAAGGAAGCATATGTCAGGTACAGACAGCAGAGATCAAGTGAATCCCCAGAAGGGTATAAAGGCAGTAGACCATAGAACATAGAAAGCTGTGGCTTTCCCTGGTATGCCACCACCCCCCTCCCCCCGTTCCCCCCCTTTCCCCACCATCTCCAACAGTATCCAAAACAGTATACTTATTATTGACAACAATGGCCACAGGGCACCCTGCACTGTCTGCCTATTCCCTTTCCCTCTCCTGACAGTCACTCAGCTACCTTTGTCCTGTAACTTAAGTCTGACTACCTCCCTATCAGTCCTCTCTATCACCCCCTCAGCCTCCCGAATGATCCAAAGTTCATCCAGCTCCAGCTCCAGCACCAGCTCTCTAACGCAGTATGTGAAGAGCTGGAAAATCAGGAGGATAAAAAGTGGACATGAGATAGCTTTGGCAAATAGGAGAATCCAAAGTGATATTACATATACATTAAGGACAAAGTGTAACTAGGGAGAGAAAAGGGCCCCTTAAAGATTTGCAAGGCCACCTATGTGTAGAACCGCAAAAGAAAGGGAGATACTAGGTGAGTATTTTGCATCAGTGTTTACTGTGGAGAAGGATATGAAAGATAGAGAATGTGGGGAAATAAATAGTAACATCTTGGAAAATGTCCATGTTACAGAGGAGGAGGTGCTGAATGTCTTAAAATGCTTAAAGATGGATAAATCCCCAGGCTCTGATCAGATGTATCCCAGAAGTCTGTGGGAAGCTCAGGAAGTGATTGCTGGGTCCTTTGCTGAGACATTTGTATCATTGATAGCCAAAGGGGATGTGCTAGAAGACTGGAGGTTGACTAAATTGGTGCCACTATATAAGAAAGGTGGTAAAGAAAAGCTAGGGAACTATAGACTGGTGAGCCTGACATCAGTGGTGGGCAAGCTGTTGGAGGGAATCCCAAGAGACAGGACTTACATGTATTTGGAAAGACAAGGACTGATTAGGCACAGTCAGCATGGTATTGTGTGTGGAAAATTGTGTGTCACTAACTTGATTGATTTTTTTGTAGAACTAATGAAGAGGATGGATAAAGGCAGAGCAGTGAACGTTATCTATATGAAATTCAGTAAGGTGTTCGTTAAGGTTCTTCATGGTAATCTGGTTAGCAAGGTTAGATCACCTGGAATAGAGGGAGAACTAGATATTTGGATACAGAACTGGCTCAAAGGTAGAAGACAGAGTGTGGTGGTGGAGGGTTGCTTTTCAGACTAGAGGCCTGTGACCAGTGTTGTGCCATGAGGGTCAATGCTGGGTCCACTGCTTTTCATTATTTATATAAATGATTTGGATGTAAACATAGGAGGTATAGTTCGTAAGTTTGCAGATGACACAAAAATTGGAGGTGTTGTGGACAGTGAAGAAGGCTACCTCAGACTGCAATAGGAGGTATTGATCAGATGGGCCAATGGGCTGAGGCGTGGCAAATGGAGTTTAATTTAGATAAATGTGAGGTGCTGCATTTTGGAAAGGCAAATCAGAGCAGTACTTATCACTTAATGGTAAGATCTTAGGGAATGTTACTGAACAGAGACATCTTTAGGAGTGAATTTATAGTCCCTTAAAAGTAGAGTCACAGGTAGATAGGATAGTGAAGAAGGCATTTGATATGCTTGCCTTTATTGGTCAATGCATTGAGTATAGGAGTTAGGACGTCATGTTACAGATGCACAGGACAGTGGTTAGGCCTTTTTTTGGAATAATGTGTGCAATTCTGGTGTCCCTGCTACAGGAAGGATGTTGTGAAACTTGAGAGGGTTCCGAAAAGACTTACAAGGATGGTGCCTAGGTTGGAGGGTTTGAGCTATAGATTAGATTAGATTACTTACAGTGTGGAAACAGGCCCTTCAGCCCAACAAATCCACAGCGACCCGCTGAAGCACAACCCACCCATACCCCTACATTTACCCCTTTACCTAACACTACGGGCAATTTAGCATGGCCAATTCACCTGACCTGCACATCTTTGGACTGTGGGAGGAAACTGGAGCACCCGGAGGAAACCCACACAGACACGGGGAGAATGTGCAAACTCCACACAGTCAGTCGCCTGAGTCGGGAATTGAACCCGGGTCTCTGGCGCTGTGAGGCAGCAGTGCTAACTACTGTGCCACCGTGCTGCCCACAAAGGGAGGGAGACTGACTAGCCTAGGGCTATTTTCTCTGCAGCATTGGAGGCTGAGAGCTGACCTTGTAGAGGTTTATAAGATCATGAGAGGCATGGATATTTTCCCTGGGGTAGGTGGGTCCAAAACTAGAGGGCATAGGTGAGGGGGAAACATTTAGAAGGGATCTAAAGGGCAACTTTTTCACAAAGAGTGTGGTATGTGTATGAAATGAGCTGCCAGAGGAAGTGATGGAGGTTGGTACAAATGGAGACTAAAGAAGGGTTATGCCCAAAACATCAACTTTCCCTCTCCTTGGATGTTGTCTGACCTGCTGTGCTTTTTTACAGTGCCCATTTTATCAAGGCCAATACAATTACATTTAAAAGGCATCCGAATAAGGGTATGAATAGGAAGGGTTTGGTCAAGTCAAAAGTCAAGAGTAGCTTTATTTGTCATTTCTACCATATACAACTGATATGTAAAATATGAGACAGTGTTCCTCCAGGACCAAAGTGCTAGATGGACAGCACAAACTACATGATCATACACAGTGTGGCATAAAGTGCATAAGAAGTGCAAAATACACAAGCCAGCATAGTGATTCCTGACACGTCAAGACAATAGGCACAGTAATGTACAAATTCCGATGGACTAGAGTCTGATCATAGAGTGTTAAGGAGCCTGATGGCTTGGGGGAAGAAACTGTTGCACAGTCTGGCCGTGAGAGACTGAATACTCTGGTATCTTTTGCCAGATGGCAGGAGGGATGTGTGGGGTGAGGGATGTGTGGGATCTTCCATAATGCTTTTAGCCTTTTGGATGCAGCGTGTGGTGTAAATGTCTGTAATGGAGGGAAGAGGGACCTTCACTATCAGTGAACCTCTCTGCTGTCCTCACTATCTATTGCAGGGTCTCAGGATCCGAGACAATGCAATTCCTGAACCATGCAGTGATGCAGCAGCTCAGGTACTCTCAATGAACCCTTTGTAGAATGTAGTGAGGATGGGGGGTGGAAGGTGTGCTTTCCTCAACCTACCCTGAAAGTAGAGATGCTGCTGGGCTTTCTTGGCTGTGGAGCTGATGTTAAGGGACCAGGTGAGATTTTCTGCCAGGTGGATGCCAAGAAATTTGGTGCTATTCATGATCTCCATGGGGAGTCATCGATGTCCAGTGGACAGGGGTCACTCTGTGCCCTCCTGAAGTCAACAACAATCTCTTTCATTTTGTCCATATTCAGAGACAGATTGTTGGGTCTGCACGAGTCTGTTAGCCGCTGCACCTCCTCTCTGATTGCTGACTCGTTGTTCCTGCTAATGAGATCCATTACAGTCAAATCATCAGCGAACTTGATGATGTGATTTGACCTGTGCACTGCTGCACAGTCATGTCAGCAGGGTTAACAGCAGTGAACTGAGCACACAGCCTGGGAGACCCCCGTGCTCATTGTGATGATGTTGGAGATGGTGTTCTCAATCCGGATTGACTGACGTCTCCCAGTCAGGAAGTCCAGGATCCAGTTACAAAAGGAGGTATATAGGTCCAGCAAACTCAGCTTTCCAATCTGGTGCTGAGGAATGATTGTGTTGAGTGCAGAACTGAAGTCTGTGAACAGTAGTCTGACATAGGTGTCCTTCTGCTCCAGGTGGGTGAGGGCCAGATGGAGGATGTGAAAATGGCATCATCTGTTGAGCGGTTGGGATGATACGTGAACTGCAGGGTGTCTACTGAGGGGTCAGCAGAGTCTTAATATGTGTCATCACAAGCCTTTCAAAACCTTTCATGAGGATGGGTGTTAACACAATGGGGTGGTAGTCGTTGAGACCGGATGCTGACGATTTCTTTGGCACGGGGATGATGGTAGCAGCCTTGAAGCATGTTGAAACTATGGCGCAGCTCAGGGAGATTTAAAGATGTCTGTGAGAACATCTGCCAGTATGTCAGGACATCCTCTGAGTGCTCTGCCAGGGATGTTATCTGGTCCAGCAGCCTTACTTGGTCAGCAGTTTTAGAGGTTTAGAAGGACATGGGCCAAATGCTTGCAAATGGGACTAGACCTATTTAGGATATCTGGTCAGCATGGATGATTTGGACTGAAGGGTCTGTTTTCATGCTGTATATCTCTCTAACTCTATAACTCTAAATGGAATGCTAGTCTTTATTTCAAAGGGAATGCAGTATAAAAATAGGAAGGTCTTGTTAAAACTATAAAAAAATCTCTCATCAGACCATTGCCAAAATATTATGAACAGTTTTGGTTCTCTTATCTAAAGGAAGTTATACTGGCACTGGGACACTCTAGAGAAGGTTCACAAGGTTTATCCAAGCTTTTGGGAAGAGGTTGAGTTGGTTGGACTTGTATTCTTTGGAGTTTAGGAAAATGAGAGGACTCTTTATTGAAACATATAAGAACCTTTGGAAGCTTAACAAGTTAAATGCAGTAGGTTGATTCCTGTTGTGGGAGAGTATAAGACCAGGAGGCATAATCTCAGAGTAGGGAGTTTCCAGTTAGGATAGAGCTGAGGAGGAAATATTTCTCACTGATGGTAGTAAATCTGTAGAAATCTTTACCACAGAAAACTGTAGGGGCAGGTTGTTAAATATATTCAATGCTGACTGAGATTTTTCATCAGTAAGGAAATCAAGAGTTATGGGAAAAGTCAGGAAAGCGGACATTTATCAGATCAGCCAAGATTTCATTGAATGGTTGAACAGTCTTAATGGGCCAAATGTTCTTACTTATTATGTTCAGTTTTGGGATTATTATGGGATTTTGGGGCTTTCTGATCAGCATTATTATAGGATGCTTCAGGACTTTCTAGGATGTTTCTGTCTGATTATTATGCCATGATTAGGGATTAAAATGGGCTTTCTCGTGATTTTTCTTGATTATAATTTGCTGTTTGGGGGTGGTGTTCTGATTGGATTATTATGGGATGTTTGGAGAATATTGTGGATTTTTGTGATGTATGATTATTACAGAATCATAGAATCCCTACAGTGTGGAAGCAGGACATTCAGGCTATCAAGTCCACACTGACCCTCCAAAGGGTATCCCTTGCAGACCCATTCTTCTACCCAATCCCTGCAACCTTACATTTCCCATGACTAAGCCACCTGGTCTAGACATCCGTGGACACTATGGGTAATTTATCATAGCCAATCCACCTAACCAGCACATCTTTGGTCTGTTGGAGCAAACCAGGGCACCTAGAAGAAACCCACACAGACACGGGGAGAATAAGCTACCTTCACACAGATAGACACCTGAGGGTGGTATTGAATCTGGGTCCCTGGCACTGTGAGGCAGAAGTGCTAACCACTCGCTATCATGCCATTATCAAGGGATTATTATGGGATTTTTGTGATTATTATGGTACCTTTGGAAATTATTACAGGACATTTGAGGATTATTATGGACTCCTTTCGGAATTTCTACAGGACGTTTTTGGGTTACTATGGATTATTGTTTGGGGGATGTTTCTGATTGGGATTACTATGAGATGTTTGTGGATTATTCTGGGCTGCTTTGGAAAGTTTTCTAGGATGTTTATGTGATTATTGTGGACTGTTATTTTGGGGAGGTTCTGATTTGGATCAGTATGGGATGCTTTTGTGATTATCATGGGCTGCTTTTGAGATTATTATGAACTGTTATTTGGGGAGGTTCTCATTTTGATCATTATGGGATGGTTTTGTGATTGTTATACAACACTTTTAAGATTATTATGGATTGTTTTTGTGTGGTATTTCAGATTTGGATCATTATGGAATGTTTCTGCGATTTTTATAGGATATTTTTGTGCTTATTATGAACTGTGATGAGAGATTCTGACATGGATTATTATGGGATGGTTGGTGATTGTTATGGACTGTTTTTGCGAAGGATGGGTTATGATTGGGATTATTATGGGATGTGTTGTGATCGTCCTGGGATTTTTTAATGAGTATTATGGACTATTATTTGAGGAGGAGACTGATTTCAATTATTTTGGACATGTGGTGATTATTATGGACTGTAATGGGAGAGAAGTGTCTGATTTGGATTATTATGGAACATTTGATGATTATTCTGGGATGTTTTTGTTACTGAGGATCTGATTTGGATTATTATGGGATGTTTGATTATTATGGGATGTCTCTGGCCTGTGTGCTGGGATGTTGGACTCTGACGCATGCGCAGTGCCGGCGGGGGGGGCAAGATGGCGGCGAGTAAAACGTTCGGCCAGAAGCCGGTGAAATTCCAGCTGGAGGAGGCGGGAGAGTGGTACATGATCGGCTCAGAGGTGAGATACAGCCCGGGAACGACTGTCACTGACAAGGGCCCGCAAAACGAGAGCTCAGCCCCACAGATACCACCTTCATTCACCCCGTTCCAGCCTCAGATAGCTCCCGCCCTCCCCCACCCCCATCTCACCACCCTGTCCTCCCCACCCCCATCTCACCACCCTGTCCTCCCCACCCCCATCTCACCACCCTGCCCTCCCCACCCCCATCCCACCACCCTGCCCTCCCCACCCCCATCCCACCACCCTGTCCTCCCCACCCCCATCCCACCACCCTGTCCTCCCCACCCCCATCCCACCACCCTGTCCTCCCCACCCTCATCCCACCACCCTGTCCTCCCCACCCTCATCTCACCACCCTGTCCTCCCCACCCTCATCTCACCACCCTGCCCTCCCCACCCCCATCCCACCACCCTGTCCTCCCCACCCTCATCTCACCACCCTGCCCTCCCCACCCCCATCCCACCACCCTGTCCTCCCCACCCCCATCCCACCACCCTGTCCTCCCCACCCTCATCTCACCACCCTGCCCTCCCCACCCCCATCCCACCACCCTGTCCTCCCCACCCTCATCTCACCACCCTGCCCTCCCCACCCCCATCCCACCACCCTGTCCTCCCCACCCCCATCCCACCACCCTGTCCTCCCCACCCTCATCTCACCACCCTGCCCTCCCCACCCCCATCCCACCACCCTGTCCTCCCCACCCCCATCCCACCACCCTGTCCTCCCCACCCTCATCTCACCACCCTGTCCTCCCCACCCTCATCTCACCACCCTGCCGTCCCCCACCCCCATCCCACCACCCTGCCCTCCCCACCCTCATCTCACCACCCTGCCCTCCCCCACCCCCATCCCACCACCCTGTCCTCCCCACCCCCATCCCACCACCCTGTCCTCCCCACCCTCATCTCACCACCCTGCCGTCCCCCACCCCCATCCCACCACCCTGCCCTCCCCACCCCATCCCTCCACCCTGCCCTCCCCACCCCATCCCTCCACCCTGCCCTCCCCACCCCCATCCCTCCACCTTGCCCTCCCCACCCCCATCCCTCCACCTTGCCCTCCCCACCCCCATCCCTCCACCTTGCCCTCCCCACCCCCATCCCTCCACCTTGCCCTCCCCACCCCCATCCCTCCACCTTGCCCTCCCCACCCCCATCCCTCCACCTTGCCCTCCCCACCCCCATCCCTCCACCTTGCCCTCCCCACCCCCATCCCTCCACCTTGCCCTCCCCACCCCCATCCCTCCACCTTGCCCTCCCCACCCCCATCCCTCCACCTTGCCCTCCCCACCCCCATCCCTCCACCTTGCCCTCCCCACCCCCATCCCTCCACCTTGCCCTCCCCACCCCCATCCCTCCACCTTGCCCTCCCCACCCCCATCCCTCCACCTTGCCCTCCCCACCCCCATCCCTCCACCTTGCCCTCCCCACCCCCATCCCTCCACCTTGCCCTCCCCACCCCCATCCCTCCACCTTGCCCTCCACCTCCCCCCATCCCTCCACCTCCCCCCCATCCCTCCACCTCCCCCCCATCCCTCCACCTCCCCCCCATCCCTCCACCTCCCCCCCATCCCTCCACCTCCCCCCCATCCCTCCACCAACCCCCCTCCCTCCACCTCCCCCCCCCTCCCTCCACCACCCCCCCCTCCCTCCACCACCCCCCCCTCCCTCCACCACCCCCCCCTCCCTCCACCACCCCCCCATCCCTCCACCTCCCCCCCCCATCCCTCCACCTCCCCCCCCATCCCTCCACCTCCCCCCCCCATCCCTCCACCTCCCCCCCCATCCCTCCACCTCCCCCCCATCCCTCCACCTCCCCCCCCATCCCTCCACCTCCCCCCCCCCATCCCTCCACCTCCCCCCCCCATCCCTCCACCTCCCCCCCCCATCCCTCCACCTCCCCCCCCATCCCTCCCCCCCCATCCCTCCACCCCCCCCATCCCTCCACCCCCCCCATCCCTCCACCCCCGCCCTCCCCCACCCTGCTCCCACCACCCTGCTCCCACCACCCTGCTCCCACCACCCTGCCATCCTGTTCCCTCCATCCTGCTCCCTCCACCCCACCACCCTGCCCTCCCCCACCCCCTGCCCTCCCCCACCCCACCCCACCCCACCCCACCCCACCCCACCCCACCCCTCCCCACCCCACCCCACCCCTCCCCCACCCCTCCCCCACCCTCCCCCACCCTCCCCCACCCTCCCCCACCCCACCATCGCCCCCCGCCCTTCGCCACCCGCCACCCCGCCCTCCGCCACCCTGCCACCCTGCCCTCCGCTACCCTGCTCGCCCTTGCCTGCCCCCTGCCCCAGCACCCCTAACCCCTCTCCTGCCCTTTTCTGCCTTGAATGAATGCCTGTATGAAGTTTGGACATTTTCCCTCTGTGTGTGTTTCTGCCGGGTGTTCCGATTTCTCCCCACAGTCTGCAGGTGTGCAGGTTAAATGGATGGCCATACTAAATTGCCCTGTAGTGTCCAGGGATGTGCAGGTTCGGCAGATTAGCCAGGGAGATTGAGGGGTTGTGGGAATAGGGTCAGGCGTAGGCCTAGGTGGCATTCTCTTCAGAAGGTCAGTGCAGTCTCGCTGGGCTGAATGGCTCTTTCAACACTGTCGGAATTCTATGATTGAATTGAACATTGACCTGAGAGTGGGAAGTCTTCAGTTTGTGACATGACTGGGGGGTCAGTCGTGGGTTCACTGGTGCTGTGTCAAGTTAGACGGTCTCACGGTTTGGCTTAGAGCATAGAACAGTACAGCACAGGAATGGGCACTGGCCCACAATGTCGTGCCGAACAGGATGCCAAATTAAACCTGTCTGTTCTGATTGCCCTTGGTCCATATCTAACCATTTTCTTGCATATTCATGTGCTTATCTAAAAGTCCCTTAAACGCCCTTATTGTAATGCCTCCAAAGTTACCCCTCACATCTCCTTTGAATTTTCCTCCTCTTGCTTTAAATACATTACACATTTCAACTCAGAGTTGACGGTCAGAATCTTTTTCCCTCAATCTATGCATCTCATAATTTTATAGACTTCCATCAAGCCTTCCCTCAACCTCTGCCACTCCAGAGAAAACAACTTGAGTTTTTCTAGGCTCTCCTTATAGCTCATAACCTCCAATCCAGGCGGCATCCTGGTAAACCTCTTCAACACCCTCTCCAAAGCCTCCACATCCTTCTATAATGTGGCACCTGGAATTGAATGCAATACACCAGATGTGGCCTAACCAAAGTCTTACAAAGCTGCACTCGGACACTGGATCTTGCAGAAAAGAGGAAGTTCCTGCTGCATTTAGTGAAGTAAGTTTGTTTTTTCCTGTGCAATCTGCAGCAAACACTGTCACTTCTCCGGGCTATTGTTGTGGGAGTGCTGTGTGAGAATTTTTTCAACTCTTGTTTTTAAACCTGTTGAGATGATGATGTAAGTTCTTTCACAAGCTCTCTCTGTCTCAGGTTGGTAACTACTTGCGCATGTTCAGGGGTTCCCTGTACAAAAGATACCCATCTCTGTGTCGCCGACTAGCTACAGTTGAAGAAAGAAAGAAGATTGTGGCATCCTCACATGGTAGGTGTCTATATTTCTGTTGTGATGTGACTGGTCAGTCAGTTATTGCTGAAAGGACACACATTTGCAATGCTCCTGTCAGGTAAAGTGTTTTGTATTTATTAGTCTCCACCAGCTCTCCTGAAGATGCTGATTCTCTCTGCAATATTACTACCAGGATCATACCTGAACCTTAGCTCGTTAATTCTGTGTGGTGGGAAGTATGTTGGCCTTCTTTTCAACTGTGGAGGCTGTCACACCATTGCAACCCCTCCCACCTGCATTTTCAAATAGAGATCAGTGGATAGTCACTGTGATTTATGGCTTCATTCACTCCCAGAACCCAACTCTGAACATTTTCATCAAGCCCATGGCTGAAAAAAGCTAACTCAGCACAAGTCAGGAATCTTACCGAACTGAAAATAAGCATGCTAGTGGTGGAATGTGCTGATAATGTTGCTATTTTACCATTTTAAAATTGCTCGCCCTAGTGTCTAAGTCTCGATCTGTTCCAATACTTGAACTGCATTGCAGAACCCACAACAGGAGCAACTCTGAGGAATATGCATTGTCATCAATCTTGAGTTCACTGTGGAGGAGAGGGAACCAACCACCAGATTTTGCTTTTGATGGATTTGAATTTAATGAGCAATTCTAGCTCCCGCATTTCTCCCTCTCTGCAATGGTACTGGGACTGCTTGAGACTCTAGTGACTCAAATTTTAAGCTTTTTTTAATGAAATATGGGCTAGTGAGTTTTGAGAAGATTTGTAGCTCAGGTTGAGGTTCTGGATATAATTTTGCTCACTGAGCTGGAAGGTTTGTTTTCAGACGTTTTGTTGCCATACTAGGTAACATCATCAGTGAGGAGAAAGTGAGGACTGCAGATGCTGGAGATCAGAGCTGAAAAATGTGTTGCTGGAAAAGCGCAGCAGGTCAGGCAGCATCCAAGGAGCAGGAGAATCGACGTTGAAGGGCTTATGCCTGAAACGTCGATTCTCCTGCTCCTTGGATGCTGACTGACCTGCGCTTTTCCAGCAACACATTTTTCAACATCATCAGTGAGCCTCCGGTGAAGCACTGGTAGTTTGGCCCACTTTTTTTATTTGTATTTAGGTTACCTGGGTTGGTGATGTAATTTCCTGCAGTGATGTCATTTCCGTTCTTTTTCTCAGGGGTGGTAGATGGGGTCTAACTCGATGTGTTTGTTGATAGAGTTCTGGTTGGAATGCCATGCTTCTAGGAATTCTCGTGTGTGTCTTTGTTTGGCTTGTCCTAGGATGGATATGTTCTCCCAGTCGAAGTGGGGTCCTTCCGCATCTGTATGTTGTCATTTACAAATCACCTTGCAAGGATTGTAACAAACACTACGTTGGACAAACAGGCAGAAAACTAGCCACCAGGATACATCAACATCAGCTAGCCACAAAAAGATATGACCCACTCTCATTAGTATCTATTTCTCACTATTTCTGCCTGTTTGTCCAACGTAGTGTTTGTTACAGTTCTTGCAAGGTGTTTTGTAAATGACAACATACAGATGCGGAAGGACACCACTTCGACTGGGACAACATATCCATCCTAGGACAAGACAAACAGAGACGCACAAGAGAATTCCTAGAAGCATGGCATTCCAACGGAACTCTATCAACAAACGCATTGACTTGGATCCCATTTACCACCCCCTGAGAAATGACATCACCAATTCAAGGAAACCCAAACACGTAAATAAAGAGCGGGCCATACCACCAGTGCTTCATCAGAGGATCAATGATGATGTTACCTAGTGTGGTGACGAAACGTCTGAAAACAAACCTTCCAGCTCAGTGAGCAAACTTACATCCAGAAATATGAGTGTTGCTGCCTGGGCCAGCATGTATCGCCTGTCTGTACTCTTAAGTAATTGGTGAACTGCCTTGACCCACTTCAGTTCACTTGATTGCAGGATATTGAACCAGTGATATGTTTCCAATTGAGAGTTATGAGAAATTTGTGGGTAATGGTGTTCCCATATATGTGCTGCTTTGTGCAACGTGGTGTTAGAGGTTGCTGGTTTGGAAGGTGCTATAGAAGGGGCCTTTAGTGAGTTGCTGCGATCTATTTTGCAGGTGATGCACACTGCTGCCACTGCAGGAGTGAAGGGAGTGAATATTGAAGATTGTGGATGGGGTGCCAGTCAAGCACACTGTTTTCTCTGGATGGTGTCAAGCTTCTAAAGTGTTGTTAACCACATCTAGGCAAGTGGAGAGTATTCCATCACGGACAGGGGATAACAAAGTGGCTCAGGCTAAGCACTGCTGCCTCAGTGTCAGAGTATTCCATCACGCCCGGGTTTGATTCCAGCATCGGGCTATTGTGCAAACACCACACAGACGTTCTCCTGTTTCCACATGGATTTCTTTCGGGTGCTCCGGTTTCCTCCCACAGTCCAAAGATGTGCAGATTAGGTGGATTGGCAGTGCTGAATTGCCTAGTGTCTGGGGATATGCAGGATAGTTGGATTAGCCACTGGAAATGCAGGGTTATAGGGTAGGAGGGTGGGTCTAGGTGGGATGCACTTTGGAGGGTCAGTGTGGGCGTGAGCCGACTGGCTTGCTTCCCCGTTAGGGATTGGAACAGGATAGGGACTGTGACAGGATAAATGGAGGAAGGATGTTCCCAATGGGGAGTCTAGAACCAGAAGTTACGGTTTAAGGAGAGAGGATATAGAATTAGGTTTTATTGTCATGTGTACTCAAGTATAGGGATACCGAATTGCTTACAATGTCACTATTGACAACGCCATCTTAGGTTCAAGGTACCTAGGTAAAAAGTAGAAAAATGAAGAAATAAGTTAAAAGTTCAACATTACACTTAGTGTCAGGTATACAAAGTTAAAAATTACACAGCACCAGGTTATAGTCCGACAGGTTTATTTGGAAAGCACTAGCTTTCGGAGCGCTGCTCCTTCATCAGGTGGTTGTGGAGTATAAGATCGTAGGATACAGAATTTATAGCAAAAGTTTGCAGTGTGATCTAATTGAAAATATATTGAAGAACACCTGAAGAGTTTGTTAAATCTCTCATCTTTTAGAAAGGGCATGACAGTTTCAGTTCTTTCATATGTAAATTCCAGAACTTTCTTAAAGTTACATTCTCAAGTGAACTTTATCTATAGGTGCCGTGTTGGTCCAGATAATGCATTGAAGGTGTGAGGTGCCCTGTGTGAGGCCGTCTGTGCCCCAATGTTCAGACTGATTCTAATCTAAAAAAGGGATTTACTGAATCTTACATGGATTCATGCAGTTTTTGAGTAAAGTACAAATTCACCCCACAAACTCATATATGAGGATGTGTGCGCGGGGGCGGGGGGGGGGGTGATTGAGTGTAAGAGAGTGTGTGTATGGGTATGTGAGAGTGTAAAGGGGTATAAGTCTGTGAGAAAGTGTGTGTTTAAGTGTTCACTCCCAGTCTGAGAATACTTCAGCGGTCTGGGACATTCGACCTCGGACCTTCGGGTGATCATCTTCCACGGTGGACTTCGGGACAGGCAGTAACGCAAAGTGGTCAAGCAGAGGTTGATAGCCAAGTTCAGTACTCATGGGGATGGCCTCAACTGGGACCTGGGGTTCATGTCATAGTACAGGTGACCCCACGCACTACATGCACATATACACAGACAGATACACACGTACACGCACACACAGACTCCTATAGATCCTTACACTCATGCAGACCCTCTCTCATATGCTCACACATACACCTCTCTCAGATTTATACCCCTTTACACTCTCACTCTCGCACAGACGCTCATACCGCCCTGCGCGCGCGCACATTTGTTGGGTGAATATGTACTCGCAGAATTACATTTTATTTTGCTCAAAACCTGCATGAATCCATGTAAGATTCAGTAAATTCCTTTTTTAGAATCAGTCTGAACATTGGGGCACAGATGGCCTCACACAGGGCACCTCACACTGTCAGTGCATTATCTGGGTTAACATGGCACCTATTGTTAAAGTTCACTTGAGAGTGTAACTTTAAGAAAGTTCTGGAATTTACATATGAAAGAACTGAAACCAACATGCCCATTCTAAAAGATGAGAGACTTAACAAACATTCCACGTCTGATATAATTTCAGTTACGTCACACTGTAACCTTTTGCTATAAATTCTGTATCCTATGATCTTATACTCCACAGCCACCTGATGAAGGAACAGCGCTCCGAAAGCTAATGCTTCCAAATAAACCTATCTGACTATAACCTGGTGCTGTGATTTTTAACTTTGTACACCCCAGTCCAACTGTCAGGTATAAAATAGTAAATAAGAAATAAATTTAAAAGTTCCAAATCACAGTCCTCCTTTAGTCATGGGTCTGTTCTCACTCCATACTGGGCATTCCCTGTGAGTACTTGATCTTTCTCCCAGGCTAGGATAACTTGTACTTGTGTTTTGACACTCTTAATTACCTGGAATGATTTTGCCATTATCTCTCTGCATATAAACTCTGTGCCTGTGAGCTTCCTTCCACTTCACCTGACAAAGCAGCAGTGCTCCGAAACCTTATGATTTTGAATAAACCTGTTGGACTAGAATATAAAAGCAGGGATGTACTTCTGAGGCTTTATAAAGCTCTGGTCAGACCACATTTAGAGTATTGTGAGCAATTTTGGGCCCCATGCCTCAGCAAAGGTGTATTGGCCCTGGAGTGGGTCCAGAGGAGGTTCATGAGAATGATCCCAGGAATCAAAGGCTTAACATATGAGCACCTTTTGAAGACTCTGGGACTATACTCGGAGTTTAGAAGGATGAGGGGGGGGATCTGATTTATACTTTTAGAATATTGAACGGCTTGAATGGTTGGGAAGATGTCTCCGTTGGCAGGAGAGACAAGGCCCTGCGCGGACAGCCTTAGAGTAAAGAGAAGACCTTTTAGAACAGAGCTAAGGAGAAACCTCTTTAGCCAGAGAGTGGTGAACCTGTGGAATTCATTGTCACAGAAGGTTGTGGAGGTCAGGTCATTGAGTATATTTAAAACAGATAAGTTCTTGATTGCCATGGAGATCAAAGGTGATGGGTAGAAAGTGGGAAAATGGGGATGAGAAACCCATCAGCCATGACTGAATAGTAGAGCAAACTCGATGGGCAGAATGGCCTAATTTCTGTTCCTATGTCTTATGGACAATAACCTGGTGTTGTGTGACTTCTAACTTTGAAAAGATGCTGAAAGCAGCTTTGGTAATGACGTTTCAAATAATTAGCCAATTCATATTCAAAGAAAAATTTTGCAGGTTTGTGGGTAAAGTGTGTGGGGATGGGACTCATTCTTTAAAACTCCTTTTAAGAACCAGCATGGGCAGAGTGGATTTTTCTTTTTGCTGTAATGTTCTGACAGAGATATAACCAGCTACTGTCCTGGATGATTTGTCCTCAGCTGGATTAGGTGAAATGGCCATGCTAAATTGCCCATAGTGATCAGGGATGTGTAGTTTAGGTGTATTAGGCAGGGTAAATATGGAGTAATAGGGTAGGGGAATGGGTTTGGGTGGGTTACTGTTCAGAAGGTCAGTATGGATTTGTTGGCTGAAGGGCCTGTTTCCACACTGTAGGGATTCTGTGATTTCTTCTTTCTGGCCTTTTATACTGTGCTTCTTTAGGTATGACTACAACAGCGAGAGTTAGCAGAGAGCTCCACTGCATTAACTCTGAATACTGAGCAGGTGTGGGAACCATATTTGTGTTTCAAATCCCTCCCATCCAAAGGTGCAAAGGATGTTTCTAATATCCCACTTTCATTTGATGTATTGCTGTGTAATTAGCCTGCGACCCTTGTTTGACCTGTTTAAATGTTTTGAATTGATGTGCTCATGTGCAGAGCCAGTGCAGATACAGTAGGCTGAATTGTTGCCTCCTGTATTATAACAGTGATAAGTGTTAATTAAATACTTGATGAATTACAGAGTTATTGAGATTTACAGCTCGGAAACAGACCCTTCGAGCTAACTCGTGCATGCCGACCAGATATCCTAAATTAATCAAGTCCCATTTGCCAGCACTTGGCCCACATTCCTGTAAACCCTTCCTATTCGTATACCCATCCAGATGCCTTTCAAATGTTATAAATGTACTAGCCTCCACCACTTCCTCTGGCAGCTCATTCCATACACGCACCACCCTCTGAGTGAAACGTTGCACCTTAAGCCTCTTAAGTCTTTTCCATCTGACCCTAAATCTTTGTCCTCTAGTTCTGGACTGGTGCACACCCACACACTGAAAGTCACATTATTTCTATAAATGACAGAATTACCACATCCGTAACGAAATGATTCCAGTTTAATGGGAGATAGGTCTATGGATTCCCTTAAGCTCTTCTGAGGTTTCTGGCAGTCATGTGACCACTAATACATAGGGAAAGCAGGCCCCATGGAGGATGGGAAAATGGCAGGACCCACAAATGATTGTGGGTGTTGGGGAGAGCTCGTGTTTCACAGAGGGAGGAACAGGCTCCAGAGTGTGATAAGTACAGCACAGCAGGCTGGTGCTTTGTGGGAAGCAGTTAGTACTGGTTATGAGGGTAAGCCATGGAGTGGCAGTGGAGGTGCACTCGTGTGGAGTTCTGAATCAGGAGATCTTTCCTGGGTCAGGTAGTTAGGAATTGAGGAAGGGATTGGGGATTTGGAGATGATAATGAGAGGACCTGCAAAGCGTAATTGGGAGACTGAAAGTACAGAACTCCAAAAGTTTGCTCTTTTCTCAGGTTTTAGATTAAAACAGTACATTTGAAGTATTTATATTGTGTTTTTTTAATTGATCAGATCATGGTTATACCACTTTAGCTACCAGCGTGACGCTTCTTAAAGCTGCGGAGGTGGAGGAAATCCTAGAGGGAAATGATGAGAAGTACAAAGCCATCTCGATCAGCACTGAACCACCTGCCTATCTCAGGTACTAACTGTATCTAACACTGACCCAGTACACATACACACAAGTGTTACCTGCTTCACTGTAGTATGTATCTAACAGATGTAGTACAGTACTCTGACACTGAACCATCATCTGTCTATATTGTCTATATCTTGTACTGACCCAGTACAACACACACACTCACTGAGTCATCACCTGTTTCACTTCTATCTGACTCTTGACAGGCATAGTACTGTACACTTTCACACTGAGCCATCATCTATGTGCTATCTGTATCTAAGTGACATGGTGTAGTACACACAAACTGAACCATCACCTATCTCTGTCCTGCCTGTATCTAACAGGTGTTGGACAGTACACTCTTAAAGAATCATCACCTATGTGCTATCTGTATCTAAGACTGATGTAGTCCAGTACACTCAAACTAAACCATTACCACTCTCTGCTGTCTGTATCTAACCCTGTTGTAGCACAGTACATGTTCACAGTCATCACCAATCACTGTTGTCTGTATCTAACACTGACCCAGGGCAGTACACATTGACACTAAACTCTCATTAATTTGGAGAATTAATGCTGAGTCTCTGCTGGTTTGTAGGAATAGTGTTTTTGTTCTGTGTTGCTTAGTATTATTAGTATTGGGGGATTATGGGTTTGGAGACAGAGTCCTTGGTCAGTGCTGGTTTGTAGGATTAGTATTGGAGTAGTGCTGGCTAGCACAATCAGTGCAACAGTTAGCACAGATGGCTACATAGCTAGATTGCAATGCAAATTGATGCCAACAACGTAGGTTTGATTTCTGCACTGGCTGAGGTTACCATGTCCTCCTCGATCTCTTCTACTCACCTGAGGCGTGATGATCCTCAGGTATAACCACAACCCAGTTGTCTGTGTCTCTCTCATTCTAGTAAGTAAGCAGCCGTATGGTCCCGTAAGTCCATGGCAACTTTACCTTTACCATTAGTGCCGGTTTATAGGATTAGGTAGTGCTGGTTTGTAAGATGAATGCTGGCTTGGAGGTTAAGTGCCATGGTTAGTGCAGATGGCTGGGCAGCTGATTTGTGATGGAGGGTAATGTGAACATTGTGGGTTCAATTCCCACATTGGCTGAAGTCACTATGAAGGTCTCTCCTCCTCAACCTCTCGCTGTCACCTGAGTGGCGCTGACCCTCAGGTACAACAGCAGCTAGCCCTGTGGTCTGGTAAGTCTGTCATCTTTACCTTTATCGTGAGTGCTTGTTGATAGGATTAGTGCTCAGTCAGTGCCAGTTTTGTTGGTTTAGTGCTCAGTCAGTCGCTTTGTGGCATGAGTGCCACGGTTAGCTCAGTTGGCTGGACATCTGGTTTGCAGCATAGTATGATGTCAGCAGGATGGGTTCAAATACTACACTGGCTGAGGTTACCGTAAAGTGTCTCCTCCTCAACCTCTTCCCCTCATCTGAGACGTGGTGACACTCAGATCTCACCACAACAAAAGTACGTCTCTTTCTAATGACAAGTGGCCCTATGGTCTCGTAAAACTCTGGCGACCTTTAGTGTCCATTTGAAGGATTGGGGTTTGATCTGTCGGTTTCTAGAATTCGTGCTACCCTGTGGGCTGAGTGGTATTGTGGTACTGGTTGTGATCTGAATGCTGCGGTTAGCTGAAAGGCTGGATGGCTGATTTGCGATTATAGAGTGACACCGAGACCTTGGGTTGAATTCCTGCAGTGGCTGAGGTTACCATAAAGGACTTTCCTTCTCCACCTCTTCCCTTGCCTGAGGTGTAGTGAGTCTCAGTTATAACCATCACCACTTGTGTCTCTCTCTCTCAGTTGAACGAGCAGACCTATCAGCTAGAAAGACGCTGGTGACTTTACCTTTACAGTTAGTGCCTGTTTGTAATCCTGTTTCTTGGATTAGTGCAGGTGTAGCGGTGGTTTTGTGGAATGAGAGCAGGGTGGTGCGGTTTTGTAGGGTGAGGATGAGGGCTGGCTTGGTGACTCTCGGGTTAAGCCAGTCATGTCTCCATTGCTCTCGCTCACTCTCTTGAATGAGCAAGCAGTCCTGTAGTCTGGTAAGACTATGGTGTCTTCACCTTTACCATTAGTCATGGTTTGTAGAATTAATACTCGGGCAGTGCCTGTTTGCAGGATGATAGTGGGTCAGTGCTGGTTTCTAATATTTTTACTGGGTCAGTGGTTGCTTTCAGGATCAGTGAGGGCTAGTGCTGGGTGCTGCCGATTTTGGGGTAATAAATACTGGGGCAAGCTCAGATGATTGGACGGCTGGGGTTGATGATTTCGATAGGGTGGGTTTAATTCCTGTATTGGCTGAGATTGCCATGAAGGACTCACCTTCTCAATATCTTCCTTTTGTCTGAGGCCAGTGAGATTCAATTATAACATCAAAAGTCATCTACCTTTTGATTGAGCGAGCAGATCTGTTGTCTGGTAAGCCACTAGCGACTTTAGTGCGCATTCATAGGATAAGTGCTTGGTCAGAATCAGTTGTTGGCTGAGTGATGGACCTTGCTGGTTTTTAGGCTGAATGCTGGAAGTGTAATGGTTCGTCAAATTAGTGTTGCGGTTACGTAAGCTGACCGGATAGCTGGTTTGTGACGTAGAGTGACCCCATCAGATTGCGTTTAATTCCTGCACTGGCTGAAGTTACCATGAAAGATTTTCCTTCTCAACTGCTTCCCTTCTTTGAGGTGTGGTGAGCCTCAGTTATAACCACTGCTAGTTCTGTCTTTTGCTTACAATGTCCCTCGCTTGTGCGCAATGCCAACCCCATCTCTCGCACGCGCACCACCGCCCCCTCTGAGCTCCCCGTCACTCGCGATCTATCTTGCTTGCACGGGCACTGCCGACTCGCTTGCACGCTGGCGCCCCTCACACCCATGATGGTCTCCATTACCTGCCCATCTGCACACCGCCCACACGTCCCCAATCGCATGTGCCCTCCCACCCACTCTCTCACTCCCTTCACCCCTCTTTTTGCGCACCCTTTTCCCTTCCCTCGCGCGCACCCTTCCCCCCCCTCGCGCGCACCCTTTCCCCCCCCTCGCGCGCACCCTTTCCCCCCCCTCGCGCGCACCCTTTCCCCCCCCTCGCGCGCACCCTTTCCCCCCCCTCGCGCGCACCCTTTCCCCCCCCTCGCGCGCACCCTTTCCCCCCCCCGCGCGCACCCTTCCCCCCCCTCGCGCGCACCCTTTCCCCCCCCCTCGCGCGCACCCTTTCCCCCCCCCTCGCGCGCACCCTTTCCCCCCCCCCTCGCGCGCACCCTTTCCCCCCCCCTCGCGCGCACCCTTTCCCCCCCCCTCGCGCGCACCCTTTCCCCCCCCCTCGCGCGCACCCTTTCCCCCCCCCTCGCGCGCACCCTTTCCCCCCCCCTCGCGCGCACCCTTTCCCCCCCCCTCGCGCGCACCCTTCCCCCCCCTCGCGCGCACCCTTTCCCCCCCCTCGCGCGCACCCTTTCCCCCCCCTCGCGCGCACCCTTTCCCCCCCCTCGCGCGCACCCTTTCCCCCCCCTCGCGCGCACCCTTTCCCCCCCCTCGCGCGCACCCTTTCCCCCCCCTCGCGCGCACCCTTTCCCCCCCCTCGCGCGCACCCTTTCCCCCCCCTCGCGCGCACCCTTTCCCCCCCCTCGCGCGCACCCTTTCCCCCCCCTCGCGCGCACCCTTTCCCCCCCCTCGCGCGCACCCTTTCCCCCCCCTCGCGCGCACCCTTTCCCCCCCCTCGCGCGCACCCTTTCCCCCCCCTCGCGCGCACCCTTTCCCCCCCCTCGCGCGCACCCTTTCCCCCCCCTCGCGCGCACCCTTTCCCCCCCCTCGAGCGCACCCTTTCCCCCCCCTCGCGCGCACCCTTTCCCCCCCCTCGCGCGCACCCTTTCCCCCCCCTCGCGCGCACCCTTTCCCCCCCCTCGCGCGCACCCTTTCCCCCCCCTCGCGCGCACCCTTCCCCCCCCTCGCGCGCACCCTTTCCCCCCCCTCGCGCGCACCCTTTCCCCCCCCTCGCGCGCACCCTTTCCCCCCCCTCGCGCGCACCCTTTCCCCCCCCTCGCGCGCACCCTTTCCCCCCCCTCGCGCGCACCCTTTCCCCCCCCTCGCGCGCACCCTTTCCCCCCCCTCGCGCGCACCCTTTCCCCCCCCTCGCGCGCACCCTTTCCCCCCCCTCGCGCGCACCCTTTCCCCCCCCTCGCGCGCACCCTTTCCCCCCCCTCGCGCGCACCCTTTCCCCCCCCTCGCGCGCACCCTTTCCCCCCCCTCGCGCGCACCCTTTCCCCCCCCTCGCGCGCACCCTTTCCCCCCCCTCGCGCGCACCCTTTCCCCCCCCTCGCGCGCACCCTTTCCCCCCCCTCGCGCGCACCCTTTCCCCCCCCTCGCGCGCACCCTTTCCCCTCCCTCGCGCGCACCCTTTCCCCCCCCTCGCGCGCACCCTTTCCCCCCCCTCGCGCGCACCCTTTCCCCCCCCCTCGCGCGCACCCTTTCTCCCCCCCCTCGCGCGCACCCTTTCTCCCCCCCCTCGCGCGCACCCTTTCCCCCCCCCTCGCGCGCACCCTTTCCCCCCCCCTCGCGCGTACCCTTTCCCCCCCCCTCGCGCGTACCCTTTCCCCCCCCCTCGCGCGTACCCTTTCCCCCCCCCTCGCGCGCACCCTTTCCCCCCCCCTCGCGCGCACCCTTCCCCCCCCTCGCGCGCACCCTTTCCCCCCCCTCGCGCGCACCCTTTCCCCCCCCTCGCGCGCACCCTTTCCCCCCCCCGCGCGCACCCTTTCCCCCCCCTCGCGCGCACCCTTTCCCCCCCCTCGCGCGCACCCTTTCCCCCCCCTCGCGCGCACCCTTTCCCCCCCCTCGCGCGCACCCTTTCCCCCCCCTCGCGCGCACCCTTTCCCCCCCCTCGCGCGCACCCTTTCCCCCCCCTCGCGCGCACCCTTTCCCCCCCCTCGCGCGCACCCTTTCCCCCCCCTCGCGCGCACCCTTTCCCCCCCCTCGCGCGCACCCTTTCCCCCCCCTCGCGCGCACCCTTTCCCCCCCCTCGCGCGCACCCTTCCCCCCCCCTCGCGCGCACCCTTCCCCCCCCCTCGCGCGCACCCTTCCCCCCCCTCGCGCGCACCCTTCCCCCCCCCTCGCGCGCACCCTTCCCCCCCCCTCGCGCGCAGGCTTTCCCCCCCCTCGCGCGCACCCTTCCCCCCCCTCACGCGCACCCTTCCCCCCCCCTCACGCGCACCCTTCCCCCCCCCTCGCGCGCACCCTTCCCCCCCCCCTCGCGCGCACCCTTCCCCCCCCCCTCGCGCGCACCCTTCCCCCCCCCCTCGCGCGCACCCTTCCCCCCCCTCGCGCGCACCCTTCCCCCCCCTCGCGCGCACCCTTCCCCCCCCTCGCGCGCACCCTTCCCCCCCCTCGCGCGCACCCTTCCCCCCCCCCTCGCGCGCACCCTTTTCCCCCCCTCGCGCGCACCCTTTTCCCCCCCTCGCGCGCACCCTTTCCCCCCCTCGCGCGCACCCTCTCTCTCCCTGTGCTCCCCCCTGCCCTCCGCGTGCCGCCTTGATTTGCCAAGCAGCCATATGTTATAATGAGGCACTGTGTATGAAACAGGCCGTTTGATATAAATTTGGAGGTGTGTCCATGGAGCTCTTCCAATGCAATCTCATGTGTGTCTATATTCCTTTGTTCCCATACAGAGAGCCCAAAGCGAAGCGCAATAGTCAGTGGGTGCCTACCCTGCCCAACAGCTCCCACCACCTGGATGCTGTGCCCTGTTCTACAACCATAAACCGCAACCGTATGAGCCGGGACAAGAAAAGGACATTCCCACTCTGGTAAGTGTTATTGAGGTTTACTGCCAAGTTTGTCGAGGGCTGAGAGCCTTTTCTCTCTATGACAATAGGTCAGTGTTGCTGGTCCTGGACTAGGCACCCAAAAGGTCCCCCATTTACATCCCCTCGTAGCGAACAATAAAACCAAATTCCTTAATCTGGTCAATTGCTGACATTGGGAAAATGAGAATGACATTTGAATTGATTAAATTCAACCATAATAATTCAGAGAAGGAAGCCTGCTTACTTTGCCCTGTCTAACAGATAATAGTGCCAAAAAATAGTGACTTTAAAAAAAATTGATTTATAATGATCCTATTGTTAAATCTGCCTTGTGGGGGGAAAATAATCTTTACAGGAATCCCTGGGGAATTTTTGCTCTGGACCCACTCGCTTCTTGAGAGTCCCTGCTTATCGGAAGGGCGGGGGGTGGTGGGGATCATCTGTAGTGTTTATTGTTATCTATCTGTGTTGGTGCCTGGTTGTTAACTGTGGTGCCATTGGTAACAAGGGCATACTACTGCGACTGTCATGGAAATTTGTTCTTTCACACATACTCAGCTAGCTCCTGTGGGATTGAAGGTGGCTCATTTCCACTCCTCAGTGGGTTCTGGGGCAGCCGACAAATCCAATGTGCAATATGCTGCCTCTGTCGCGCTCAAGTCAGGTGGTGTTTGAAGGATTGGGTAGATGGAATATTTGGAGATTTGTGTGTTCCTTGAGTGCTTCAGCTTCACCTCTGCCTGATAAAGGCTCTTGGTGTTCGATGCCTTCCTGAATATTTATCTTCCATTTTGGGCGGTCACAAGCCAGGATTTTCCATGAGACTTCAGGGATGTTTGACCTCTCTGAAGAAGTTTTATGGTCACTCCTAAAGGGTTTCTGCTGCCCACCTGGGAGTTTCATGCCTTGACTGAGTCCCAGTTAGAATATTTGCTTTGTGAGTCCAGTGTCTGGCATCTCCACAACTCTGCTGTCCAACAGAGCTGGTGTCAAGCCATTAGCACCTTGATGCTGGGCATGTTGACTTCCTGGAAGACCCTGCTGTTTGACCACTTGTGTGAAGTGCAGATTTGAAGCATTTTGCAAATGCATTGCCTGTGGTACTGCAGTGCAGCTTGGCAATGCCTACAAGCAGTTGTTGAAGTTCCTGAAACAGGAGCAGGATCACTGCTGCCAATAAATCACCAGCTGAGTCTCAGGTGTGTGATCCTGATACTCGAGTAATGTCTTCCTCAATCAGCTGAAGGCTAGTAAAGATAGTGATGAATTTTGTCACAACAACTGAAAGAACTGCAGATGCTAGAAATCAGAAACAAAAATCGAAATTGCTGGAAAAGCTCAGCAGGGCTGGCAACATCTGTGGGGAGAAATCCCAGTTAATGTTTTGGGTTGTGTGACCTTCAGAACTGATGGTAGCTGGAAAAATATAGGTTTATATGCGGAGAATAGGGTGAGGAGAGGGGGGAAGGCATAAACGGTAGGTAAGGATAGAGCCCAAAGAGAGAAGAGCAGACAAAGGAGTAGGTAACAGTCTGGCTAGGAGGATGAGTATCTGTTAGTGGGGATTGTTAGTGGCTAACATTGGGTGGTGATTACAATGCCTAGTTGTGGGGGTTGGGGTAAGGGCATGGGTGAGTTATTGAACTTGATATTGAATCCAGAGGCTGCAGGGTCCCCAGGCAGAAAATGAAGTGCTATTCTTCCAGCTTGTGCTAAATTTTGCAGGAGCGCTGCAACAAGCCTGAGACACACATGTTGACCAGGGAACAGGGTGGTGTGTTGAAGTAGCAGGCTACTTGTTGTTCAGGGTCTTTTTGCGAACAGAATACATGTGCTCTGCACAGCAATCACCCAGACTATGGTTTGTTTCCCCAGTGTAGAGGAGATCACATTGTGAGCAGCAAACGCAGTAGACCCGATTGTGTGAAGTGCAGATAAAGCGCTGCTTCACCTGGAAGGTGTGTTAGGGCCCTTGGATACTGAGGAGGGCGGAAGTAAATGGGCAGGTGTTACACCTTCTGCAGTTGCAGCCGAAGGTGGCGTGGAGGTGTTGGGGGAGGTACTGGGATTGAAAGAAGAGTGAACCAGGATATCCTGGAGGCTGGCAAGGGAGGAGAGGGGAATTCGTGTCTCAAGGTGGTTAATGATCCTCTGGATGTAGATGCTGATGGGATGGTAGGAAAGGACAAAGGGGAAGAGTGGGGGCGAGGGCTGAAGTGTGGGAGATGTGTCAGGCCTGGCTGAGAGCCCTGTCAACAGCAGTGCTGGGGAACCCTTGATTGAGAAAGAAGGTGGATATCCTGGCTCCCTTGTCGAAGTTGACATCATCGGAACAAATGCGACAGAGATGGAGGAAGTGTGAAAACCGAGAGTCTTTACAGGAAGCAGTGTGTGAGGATATATAGTCCAGGTAATTGTGGGAACTGATCAATAGATCTAGAACATGATGCATATTTTGCAGGATCTCTCTGCTAATCTTAATTGATAATGAAGGAGGAATGCTGTGGGAGTTGATTGGAAGAGTACCTTGGTTTTCTGAGTGTTTTGTAGAAATCTTGCCTCATGGGTTTTGGAGAACAACTTGAGGACCTGGAGCTTAGTTTCTGAGTGAGTGAATGCACAGGATTGGACAGGGGTATTTAGCAGGCAGGACATTGATTGAACAGCTGAGGACCAGAGGACAGTAATTTAAGGTTATTGACAATAGAAGCAAGAAGATGATGAGGAAAATCTTTTAACACAGTGAATGGTTAAAATCTGGAGCACATTGCCTGAGACTGTGGTAGATACAGGGTCAATACACATTTGAAAGAGAATTAGATCCTTATCTGAAGAAAGATTTACAGGACAACGAGGAAAAGGTGAAGGAATGGCCCTGGATGAATTACTCAACACAGAGATGATTCATGGACCTAATGACTTTTTACTGTGCAAAAGCATTTTTTGATTATGTTGACTTCTGTATACTGAAGATCATTGATTGAAGCTGGAGTGACTTTGGTTTTTAGATCGAAGGTAGTTTAGATTGATCAGTTTTACATTTAAATGTTTCTCCATGCTTGTGGGTAGTGTGGCAGTGAACTGCAGTGTTGCAGGGAGAAAATATGAAAGATTATGGAACATAATGTGGGAAAATGAGAGGGTTTGCACTTTGGCAGGAGGAATAGAGGAGCTGAAAATTATTTAAGAAGAGAAAGACTGCAGAAAGCTAAGGATTTGGGAATCCTCATCCATGAATCACAAGCTAGCATGCAAGTTAAGGTAGTAGGACAAATGGAATGTTAGCCTTTATTTCACAGGAAATGGAGTATAAAAGAAGTAAAGCTTTGCTAAAACTTACAAGCTTCTAGTCAGGCCACAGCTGGAATACTGTGAACAGTTTGGGCCCCTTAGCTAAGGCAAACAGTGGAAGAAGTCCAGGGAAGGTTCACTTAGCTGAAAAGAGGAGGGACTGTGTAATGAGGAAAGATTTACTCATTGGAATATAGAAGAATGGGAGACTACCTTATTGAAACACACAAGGTTCTTAGGATTATGGACAGAATAGATGCAAAAATGTGGTTTTCCCTCAGTGGGTGAGTCTACGACCAGAAGGCATAATCTCAAAATAAAGACAGATGAGGAGGAATTTCTTCTCCGAGGGTAGTGAATTGTTTACCACAGAGAGCTCTCGAGCTGGGTCATGAAGTATATTCAGTGCTGAGGAAGACTGGGAATCAAGAGTTACAAGGAAAAGGCCGAAAAGTGGAGTTGAGGATTATCATATCGATCATGCTCTCATTGAATGGTGGAGCAGCCTTGGTGGCCTATATCTGCTCCTATGCCTTAAGGTCTTATGGGCTGAAGGGTTGAAATAATGACAAGCTCATTTAATTCAGGCTGCTTTGGTATAGATCACAGCTTGTGTGCCATCATGGATACAAGTATACGTGGTTTCTTCAGTGCTGTTAAGATTATCTATTGCCCAACCACTCAAAGACTTGGCTGAATGTGAGCTCAGAGTGAAAATTGTGAAGGACAGCAAGGCAGTCAGTACTTGCTGGAGAATATTGTCAAAAACCCCTCAACCAAAACTGTTTGTAATTGCAGAGGAGTCTCCCTGATGTCTGTTGCAGCGAAGGTGACTGTGAGGATCATCAGTCACTTCCTCCTCGTGGCTAAAGAGCTCATTCTAGAGACTCATGGGATATCCTTCTCAAATTTGGGCTGTCCTCAGAAATTTGTCACCATTCTTCATTTATTGAAAGAAACAGAAATAGAACATCTAGCCCTGCTATTTATTTTGTCATTTAGTGAGATCCTGGTTGAAGTGTGAGCCAGTTCCATATGTCTACCTTTTGCCTCTTGTAAATTAATCTCAGATTTAATTGATGTTTGATCAATTAATCATTTACCATTTGCAGCAGAGTGTTCCAAACCGCAAGAAGAGCTGGTTACTCTGTAATTTCACTCCCAGCAGGACTAGCTGTACTGTTTTGGGTTGGTTTTCTTATGCCTGTGTTCTGATGAGGGCAAGACGAAGCTTCAATTTTGTTTCTTTTCAGAAATGTTTAAGTTCTACACTGACGAGCATTAAAACAAAATACAGGCAATTCTTGGGCTCTCAATTCATGTGGCTACGGGTTTTCAGGAACTCTAAGTAGTAGGGGCTGAGCAGTCTCTCCTGTGGCAATTGAAAGTGACGTGAAACTGACTAAGTGCCAGAGCTGAGGACAGAAATGGGAAAGTTATAATATTAGATTATAGAGATGCTCTGTTATAACTGTTCTTGGGGATGGGGGGGAAACAGAAACCATTAAATAACAACATTGTTATCACTAAGTTCAGTATAGACAATAGTGATAAAAGTGAAAAAGATCCTTTCCTCAGTATCTTCATTCTCCACACTAATTAAATTAGCAGACAGAACTGAGGGGAATTGTCACCATGGATTTCTTTGAGGTTAGGTTCCTAATAACTGTCTCCAAACTGGGGAATTGTATCATGTTATGTGTCCAATTTGCACCTCTTCCTTGCCTTCAAGTGATCCAACATGAAAAACACATGGCAGATTAATTCCAACTTGAAAACCACCAGGAAAATTCAAAACAGGGTGGAAAATTGGGGTAGAATCACCTCCATGTATAGGATGGACAGAATTGATGAGGAGCTACACCATGAAGGTATGAAAGAAAGAGAATTTCTTGGGGTCAGGGAAGGGGACTGGAGACTGCGCAGTGGGAGGCAACAAGCTTTTCTGATGGTGGGGATGGGGGATTAGAAAGAGAATATGGTGGGGGAGGGAGAAGGATGCCATGGGGGTGGGGTAGAATGAATATGGTGGGAATAGGCTGGGAACTGAGATACTGTGGAGGCTATGGTGCTGAGGCTGCAAGAGAGGGTTTGTTGCGGAAGAGAATTGTATGTTTGCAGGGAGGGGCAGTGGCTGCTGGTGAGGAGGAGGAGGAGGAGGAGGAGGGGAAGGGTGGAAGGTTGCATTGATGTGGAGAAAGGGGAAGACTATGGGGGAGGGAGGAAAAGGTAATGAGGCTGTGAGGGCGTGGTGGCAGAGGGTAAAGGGCGAGAGAATGGAGTGATGGGTGTGGACGACCGAACGTTGAGAGGCAAAGGGGGAAGAGAATGAGGAGACTTTGAGGTGGTAATGTAGAGGCTGAGGGGAGGCAGCAGTGGTTGCAATGTGGACGTCACAATCTAGGAGGCAGGAAGGAGAGAGCTGAGGGAAAAGGAATAGATTGAACCTGATAATGAAGGAAATCTTGGAATCACAAAGATAATGAATTTCTTACAAATGACTGTGGAATCTTTAGCTTTTGATCTCCTGGAAATATATGGTTTATCTAATAGAAAAAACTGCTGAGTGCTTCTATTGTGGTGAAGACTGTCAGTTTTTAAGTTTAAATCTGAGATTGAGATCATAAATATAGTTAATTTCTTTTAGTTTAGATTCCCTACAGTGTGGAAACAGGCCCTTGGTCAACCAGTCCACACTGACCCTCCGAAAAGTAACCCACCCAGACCCATTTCCCTCTGACTAATGCACCTACCACTACGGGCAATTTAGCATGGCCAATTCACCTGACCTACACATCTGGAGGAAACCGGAGTACCCAGAGGAAATCCATGCTGGCACGGGGAGAATGTGCAAACTCCACACAGTTGTGCCCTGAACTCCTTTCCTTCGTTTCTAGTAACTATGGGCCGGTGAGTCTCACTTCTGTTGTGGGCAAAGTCTTAGAGAGAATTGTAAGGGATAGGATTTATGCACATCTGGATAGGAATAATGTGATCAAGGATAGTCAGCATGGTTTTGTGAAGGGCAGGTCGTGCCTCACAAACCTTATTGAATTCTTTGAAAAGGTGACGAAGGAGGTTGATGAGGGGAAAGCGGTAGATGTGGTATATATGGATTTTAGTAAGGCGTTTGATAAGATTCCCCATGGTAGGCTACTGCAGAAAATATGGAGATATGGCATTGAGGGTGAGTTGGAGGTTTGGATTAGGAATTGGCTGGATGGAAGAAGACAGAGGGTAGTAGTTGATGGCAAAGTTTCTTCATGGAGTGCCGTCACCAGCGGTGTTCCGCAAGGATCTGTTTTGGGACCATTGCTGTTTGTCATTTTTATAAATGACCTGGAAGAGGGGTTAGAAGGTTGGGTGAGCAAGTTTGCGGATGATACGAAAGTCGGAGGAGTTGTTGACAGTGAGGAAGGATGTGGCAGGTTACAGCAGGATATAGAGAAGCTGCAGAGCTGGGCAGAAAGGTGGCAAATGGAATTCAATGTAGCTAAGTGTGAGGTGATTCACTTTGGGAAGAATAACAAAAAGATGGGGTACTGGGCTAATGGTCGGATACTTGGTAGTGTGGATGAGCAGAGGGATCTTGGTGTCCATGTACACAGATCTCTGAAAGTTGCCACCCAGGTAAATAGTGCGGTGAGGAAGGCATATGGCGTACTGGCTTTTATTGGTAGAGGAATTGAGTTCCGGAGTCCTGAGGTCATGATGCAGTTGTATAAGACTCTGGTGCGGCCGCATCTGGAATATTGTGTGCAGTTTTGGTCGCCATACTATAGGAAGGATGTGGAGGCACTGGAACGGGTGCAGAGGAGGTTTACCAGGATGTTGCCTGGTATGAAAGGAAGATCGTATGAGGAAAGACTGAGACACTTGGGGCTGTTTTCATTAGAGAAAAGAAGGTTTAGGGGTGACTTGATTGAGGTGTACAAGATGATTAGGGGGTTAGATAGGGTTGACAGTGTGAACCTTTTCCCGCGTATGGAGTCGGGTATTACAAGGGGGCATAGCTTTAAATTAAGGGGGGGTAGATATAGGACTGAAGTTAGGGGTAGGTTCTTCACTCAGCGAGTCGTAAGTTCATGGAATGCCCTGCCAGTAGCAGTGGTGGACTCTCCCTCTTTATGGGCATTTAAGCGGGCATTGGATAGGTATATGGAGGATAGTGGGTTAGTATAGGTTAGGTGGGCTTGGATCGGCGCAACATCGAGGGCCAAAGGGCCTGTACTGCGCTGTATTCTTCTATGTTCTATGTTTTTGCTTTCTCTACCTTTGTTGTCAAATCAGCACTATGTATGGCTGTTTCACCAAAATCCATGCTGATGTTGATTGTACTCCCAACCATCCCTTTCTCCATAAGTATTGTACTGTGTTCCATTCTCTCAGTTTCTCTATCTCTGTTGCACCTCTATTCTCAATTACATTTCCATGTTAGCACTTCAGTGGGTCATCCTTTTTCCTCAATTGAGGACTCCTCTTCACAGTGATTGACAGGGTTCATAACTGTGTCCAACTCTCAGTTCTGGGAAAGCAGGAAAAGGTTGAGAAGTGAACAAAATAAGGTTCCCTGTTTATCACCTTTCACCCCATTGGCCTAGATCACTGTCTTCAACTTCAACCCCCTCCAGAGTGATGTCCAACACATCTTCCCCTCCTAGCATTCTGTTATCTAAAAAGTGAGATAACAGAATTTTACATGAATTCATGCAGTTTTTGAGCAAAGTACAATGTAACTCTGCAAGTACAAATTCACCCCCACTTATCTCACTTTTTAGATTAGAATCAATCTAAACATCATGGCATAGACAGAGAACACAGGGGGCTAACACCTTCAACATATTGTCTAGCTAACATCAATTGTTACAACTAACCTGAGAATGCAACTTTTTAAAAAAAGGTTTTGTGATTTACACTTGAAAGAAGTGAAACTATCGTGGTATTCGAACAGATGAAAGACTCAACAATCAAGGTATTTTTCAATGTATAATTTCAGTTACATTACACTGTAAATTTTTGCTATAAATTCTGTGCCTTAGAATTGTGCCCTCCACAATCACCAAATGAAGGAGCGGGGCTCCGAAAGCTAGTGTGCGTCCAATTAAACCTGTTGGACTATAACCTGGTGTTGTGTGATTTTTAACTTTGAATTAGTTTCACTTTCTTTAGCAGTGGCCTGTGTTCTTAAAGTTTTACATAATAACTGAACATTGAGAGGTTCACAGATCTGCAACGGAAGATAGATGTTGGTGTGTATTAATGAGACCATTTCTTCACTCTCTACATCTTTCTCCTTCAGCTTTGATGACCATGACCCAGCAGTAATCCATGAAAATGCATCTCAGGCAGAGGTGCTGGTTCCTATTCGCCTTGACATGGAGATAGACGGACAGAAGCTGAGGGATGCTTTCACGTGGAACATGAATGGTGAGTAGAAGTAATGGAAATACCTCCCCATTGCTATGACCCATAGAATGCATCTGGGCCATTCTGCTTCAGGCTTTTGAGCCAGTAGATAGGCTTCCTTCAGTTCACTAGCATAAACTGTGATATGAACAGAGGAAGTGTCCAGACAAGGAAGAGGCCATGGTAAACAGTGACAACCTACTGGGCAGGCCTAGAATAATCGAATGACCCTGTACAGGGGCTTCAAGCAATTGTAACTGTACTAACTCTGTCCAGTTAATCTCACATCCTACCCCTGCAAATATTTCCTTCAGGTTATCTGATTCCACTGTCCTTCCAGACAGTTCATTCTAGGTATTTGTTACACATAGCTTTTTAACAAAAATATCCTTCTCTTCAACTGTTGGAACCCTTTGAGGTTCCTCAAATTAGTCCATTCTGAGAGTAGAACCTGAAAATAAAAAGGGGACATTATGTACTGAGATAGGTAGATGAAGTGCAAGATCTGGGCCTGCAAATGCATAGGTCCCTAAAGGTAGCAGTGCAAATAGATAGGATTGTATAGACATCATATGGAATGCTATCCTTCATTGGCAGATGTACAGAATACAGTTCCAATAAATACACCAAAGTAGGGATATAACGATGAAACTATATAAGACGCTGGTGAGACCACAACTGGAATATTGTGTGCAATTCTGGATACCACCTTACTGGACAGGCATATTGGCTCTGGAGAGAGTGCAGAGAAGATTTTCTACAATGTTGCCAGGGCTGGAGAATTGTAACTACATGGAGAGATAGCCTCGGAACAGAAAAGGCTGAGAGGTGACATGATTGAGGTACACAAAATCATGATGGGTAGTGATACAGTAAGCAGGAGGAACCTGGCAAAGAATTCAAAAAGCAGACGTCGTAAATGCACGCTAAATGGCAGAAAGATTAAAGGGGACATGAGGAAAAACTATTTTGTGCAGAGAATTGTAAGTCTAGAATTCACTGCCCAAGTTGGTGATGGAAGTAGAGACCTTAAACTTTTTTGAAAGTACCTGGATCTGCACTTAAGTACTGCAGGTTGCAGAGGTATGGGCTGTGTACAGAAAAATGGGACTAAAAGGTTATCTGGGTGTCTCTGGCCCCCTTCTGTACTGTATCAGTTCTTTGGTTCTATCCTGCCTCCAATAAGAAGGCCAAGACTGCACACACTACTCCAGATCTGGTCTGTATAATTGCAGGAAAACATCCCTATTCCTGTGCTTGAATTCTGTCCCCATGAAGATTAACAAACCATTTGCCACCTTCCCCACCTCCTGTACTTGCATACTTCCTTTCAGTGACATGGGTGCAACAACACCTAGATCCCATTGCATCTACCTTTTTCCAAATCTGTCATCATTCAGACAATGTGCCGCCTTGATTTTGCTTCCAAAGTGGATTGTCTGCCCTGTATCTATATTATACTTCATACATTTGCCCACTCACTCATCTTGTCCAAATCATAATGAAGCATCTCTGCATTCTCCTTTCAGTTCTTTCTCCCACCTAACCATGTCGTCTGGATATCCAAACTTGGATATTAGATTAGATTACATTACAGTGTGGAAACAGGCCCTTCGGCCCAACAAGTCCACACCCACCCGCCGAAGCGCAACCCACCCATACCCCTACATTTACCCCTTACCTAACACTACGGGCAATTTAGCATGGTCAATTCACCTGACCTGCACATCTTTGGATTGTGGGAGGAAACCGGAGCACCCGGAGGAAACCCACGCAGACACGGGGAGAACGTGCAAACTCCACACAGTCAGTCGCCTGAGGCGGGAATTGAACCCGGGTCTCGGGCGCTGTGAGGCAGCAGTGCTAACCACTGTGCCACCGTGCCGCCTTGATTTCTAAATTATCAATATATATATTGTGAATAGCTATGGTCCAAGCAGTGATCCCTGTGGTGCCCCACTAGCCACGGCCTGTCACTTGGAAAAAGACCTTTGTTTCTCTACTTTCTTTCCTCTCTGCCAGCCAGTGCTGTCTCCGTGACAGTACGTTATTCCCCATGTACTTCGATTTTACATGCTAATCTCTTATGTGGGACCTTATCAAAAGCCTTCCAAAATCCTGAGTCAACTACATGACTGGCACCCCCTTCTGAACTCTTCTAGTTACGTCCTCAATGAATTGTAGTAGATTTATCAAGCGTGATTTACCTCTCCTAAATCCGTGCTGTCTGATCCTGTCAAGTGCTGTGCTCTTAAATCTTTATGATGGACTCTAGCTTTTTTCCCTATTAATCAGTGTATAAATCCCTGTTTTCTCACTATCTGCTTTTCAAAAAAGTGGAATTATGTCAGCTACTCTCCAGTCCAGGTGGCAAAGCAGGTCGATAGAGTGGTCAAGAAGGCATACGGCATGTTTTCCTTCATCAGACAGGGTGTTGAGTACAAGCATTGGCAGGTCATGTTACAGTTGTATAGGACTTTGGTTGGGCCACATTTAGAATACTGAGTACAGTTCTAGTCGATACATTACCAAAAGGATGTGGATGCTTTGGAGATGGTGCAGAGGAGGTTCACCAGGATGTTGCCTGGTATGGGGGATGCTAGCTAAGAAGAGAAGTTGAGTAGATTAGAATTATTTTCATTAGAAAGACGGAGATTGAGGGGGCCCTGATTGAGGCCTACAAAATTATGAGAGGTGGATAGCAAGAAGCTTTCTCCCAGAGTGGGGGACTCGATTACTAGGGGTCATGAATTCAAGGTGAGAGGGGAAAGGTTTAAGAGAGATATGCGTGGAAAGTTCTTTGCGCAGAGGATTGTGGGTGCTTGGATCACTTTGCCAACGGAGAAGGTAGAGACGGGCACGATAGCGTCATTTAAGATGTATCGAGACAGATACATGATTGGGCAGGGAGCAGAGGGATACAGCCCCTTAGAGAATAGTCATAGAGATGTACAGCATGGAAACAGACCCTTCATTCCATCTTGTCCATGCCGACCAGATATCCCAACCCAATCTAGTCCCACCTGCCAGCACCCGGCCCATATCCCCCAAACCCTTCCTATTCATATACCCATCCAAATGCCTCTTAAATGTTGCAATTATACCAGCCTCCGCCACATCCTCTGGCAGCTCATTCTCTGCATGAAAAAGCTGCCCCTTAGGTCTCTTTTATATCTATCCCCTTTCACCCTAAACCTATGCCTTATAGTTCTGGATTCCCCGACCCCAGGGAAAAGACTTTGTCTATTTATCCCCTCATAATTTTGTAAACCTCTATAAGGTCACCCCTCAGCCTCCAACGCTCCAGGTAAAACAGCCCCAGTCTGCTTCAGCCTCTCCATATAGCTGAAATCCTCCAACCCTGGCAACATCCTTGTAAATCTTTTCTGAACCCTTTCAAATTTCACAACATCTTTCCGATAGGAAGGAGACCAGAATTGCAAGCAATATTCCAGCAGTGGCCTAACCAATGTCCTGTACAGCCGCAACATGACCTCCCAGCTCCTGTACTCAATACTCTGACCAATAAAGGAAAGCATACCAAACGCCTCCTTCACTATCCTATCTACCTGCGATTCCACTTTCAAGGAGCTTTGAACCTGCACTCCAAGGTTTCTTTGTTCAGCAACACTCCCTAGGACCTTACCATTAAGTGTATAAGTCCTGCTAAGATTTGCTTTCCCAAAATGCAGCACCTCGCATTTATCTGAATTAAACTCCAAGTTTAGATAAAGGATCTGGATTGGTGCAGGCTTGGAGGGCTGAAGAACCTATTCTTGTGCTGTAACTTTTTGTTTTTTTGTTCTAACATCAGTGGAAACTATTGGAAGCAATTATGAGACAGGATTAATCAAGGAGAGTCAACAGTGCTTTGTCAGGAGAAGACCATGCCTAACAAATTTGATTGAATTTTCCAAGGAGGTGACAAGGTGTGGAGATGAGTGCAACGTAGTTGATATAGTTAAAATGGAATTTAGTGAGGCTTTTAATAAAGTCTCGCATGGCAGACTAGTTAAGAAACTAAGACCCCATGGCAGCCAAGGCAATTTGATGATTAATGGCTAGAAGCAGAGGGTGATAATCAAAGGATTTTTTGGGACTGGAAGCCTTTGCCCAGTGATGTACCACAAGGTTTGGTGCTGGGTCTCTTACTATTTATAGTGTACATTAATAGGAGAAATGATCAGCAAGTTCGTGGAGCGGTCAGATGGGCTGAATGGTGGCAAATGGAACTTAATCCTGAAAAGTATGAAGTGATACATTTTGGGAGAACCAACAAGACAAGGGAGTACACATTGAATGATAGGACTTTAAGAAGTAGAGAGATTTAGAGGGACCTTTTGGGTGCATATCCATAGATCCTTGACGGTTGCAGGACAGGTAGATAGGTGGTTAAGAAGGCATATGGGATATTTGCCATTATTAGTCAAGGCATTAAAGACAAGAGCAAGGAAATTATGATGAAGCTGTATATTACATTAGTTAGGCCACAGCTGACGTACTGTGTGCCGTTCTGATCATAACATTATAGGCAGGATGCGATTGCACCGGAGAGGGTGCAAAAGACATTCACTATGACTCTACTTGCATTGGAGTGATTGAACTATGAGGATAGAATAGATAGGCTGGGTTTGATTGCCTTAGAGCAGAGAAGACTGAGATGCAAACTCTGTTTTGAGGTGTACAATGTTATGAGAGGCATAAATAGCTAGTGTGAGAGAAACTTTTCTCGTTAATAGAGGGATCACCGTTTTGAGGATCAGGAAGTTAAGGGTATTTTGAGGAAAATAATTTTCACCCAGAGAGTAATGGGTATCTAGAACTCACTGCCTGAAAGGATGGTGGAGCCAGAAACCCTCTCACATTTTAAGACCCATTTAGGTGAACATTTGAAACACCATAGCATACAAAGCAATGTGCCAAGTGCTGGAAATGGGGGTTAGAATAATACATGTTTGTTGACTGGTGCAGGACACTAATAACCAAACAAAGGGATGTTACATAATCTTGTGTAGGGAAAGAAATTCAAGGATTCAGACAAAATCTGCTGGCAGGGGGCTAGGAAGTTGAGAACCAAATTATTGTTGAATCCAATAATCGTTTTAAACACCTTCAGTCTCCCAATCGCAAACTACATTAATGCAACCTATCCTCAAAATGTGACCTCTAAGCCTTGGCAGCTTTTAAGTCACTCTCGTGTCTCATTAAATTATAGAATCTTTACAGTGTGGAAGCAGGCCATTTGGCCCTTCAAGACCACCCCAACCATCTGAAGAGCATCCTACCTAGAACCAACCCCCTACCCTATCCCTGTAATCCTGCACTTACCATGGCTAAGCCACCTAACCTACACATCCCAGGACATTGTGGGCAATTCAGACTAGCTGATCCACCTAACCTACACATCTTTGGACTGTGGGAAGAAACCCACACAGACATGGGGAGATTGTGCAATCAAAATGATGTTATCAACAGCATTACTATTTGCTTATATGTGTGGAATGAGACTTAAACCAGGACCTTCTGACAAGAGTTACCCACTGGACTACATCGGGCATCTTAATAACTCCAACTGTGTCCAAGTACATGTGCTGGAGCATCAGTGGAGCTAAGTGAGTTATTATTCAAGTCTTCAGATTAGTGCTGTGTCTGCTGTAATTGAGCATTGCTTTTCCTGTTCACAATTAGTTTCTCACCAATCTTTGCAGAAAAGTTGATGACACCAGAGATGTTTGCAGAGATTTTGTGTGATGACCTCGATTTGAATCCTTTGACCTTTGTCCCTGCCATTGCATCAGCGATACGCCAACAGATTGACTCCTACCCAACAGACAGTATTCTAGAGGATCAGTCTGATCAGAGAGTCATCATTAAGGTGAGTTCTGCACAGTGTGAGATGTTCTACTCAGGCCCAGTGCTGTTGGATAAAAGAGTGGAGTAAATCTAGGTAAATTTATGCCCTCATTTTCTTACCACCTGCTGTAAAATCTGGTAGAACTTGAGATTAGGCTCAAGTGTGATAGAACTCCCTTACGTCAAACAGACTGCTGCCACTGACAGTCATGGTTTGGAATGAGATACCACAAGGAGCAGCAATTGATGTTGTTGTGAAACTGTGATATTTATTTTCATTTCGGCTGACGTCTGGTGAAAGGGCCAACTCAGCTTTGTTTCAGAAAAAAACAAAGAAATGTAGATGCTGGAAAACAGAAATTGCTAGGAAAACTGAGCAGGACTGGTAGCATCTGTGGCAAGAAAGCAGAAAATACCACCTTGACCAGTTTTGCAGAAGAGTCCTGGACCTGAAATGCTAACTCAGTTTCTTTCTCCATAGATGCAGCCAGACCTGCTGAGTTTTCTCAGCCATTTCTGTTTTTGTTGCAACTCTGTTTCAGTCATGGACCTAATGGATTTTATGTCAGGTGATCTTCCCCTCCCAACACAGCCCCAAATGCTCATGACCGACTCCTCAATTACCCTAGCCTAGCTGGAAGCGCTGGTGATCAGTGGTGCTCAACTGGCTCTGTGCCGATTGTTGGCATGATAGTTAGCTCCAGTTGAGTTTGAGTCAGCACACTGATACGGAAAATCTGCCGAAAATGATCATCTCACACAAGAGGAGCTTCAGTGCAAATAATATTGCTGAAACTCTTAAGGCTTGGTCTGATAAGAAATTGACTTCTCCTGTTCTCACTGGATCTGTCAAAACAATATAACACCCCACTGAGACCTCCCATAATGAGCACATAAACCAGTTGCAATACTGAGAACAAGAAGATCCCAGGTTTTGTCTCCAGGTCTCTGCTGAACTTGCTGATCCTGGGCACCAACTGGAGTCTGGTTACTAGAGTAATGACCATCCCTTGTGGATATCATGAGAGGCACAAGTCTGACCCAGAGCAGGGAGCCTGGCTGAGTTTGAAAAGCTGCACTCTCAGTGGAAGTGCTCTGGCTCCTTCCTGCACTCGGCCTGTCTCTGTCTCTCTCTCTGTTGATTATTTATATAGTCGGGCTGTGTGAACCTTGGCACTAATGGAAGATTGTTTGTGCAGCTGAACATCCATGTGGGAAACATCTCGCTGGTCGATCAGTTTGAGTGGGACATGTCTGAGAGGGAGAACTCTCCTGAGAAATTTGCTCTGAAGCTGTGTTCCGAGTTGGGTCTTGGAGGGGAGTTTGTTACCACCATCGCTTACAGTATCCGGGGTCAGCTTAGCTGGCATCAGCGCACATACGCCTTCAGGTAGGCCTTCTGTCATTTGGCAAAGGTCAGAAGATGGCATGTTTTAATTGTCTTTAAAACTTACTGACTAGTTTTTAATGACTTGTGAACATGATCCCTCTGCCTTCACAATTCTCCTCACTGTCTCAAAAATTATTTCAATCTCTTTCTTGCATCCAAAGTGGATGATGTCACACATGAAAGTATTGAAATCCATCGGTCACAGTTTTGGCCACTCATTTAATTTACTAATAGCTCTTTGCATCTTTCTGTTCCCATTTATCTTACTTCATTGATAAGCTTGGATATACAGCGTTTCATTCCTTCATTTAGTAAATTAATATACAGACCCTAGTACGGAATCCTGATGGACATGACAGGTGATGTCCTGCTAATGCCAATTCGTTCCTTTTAACTTAATTCCCTGCCCATGTCAGTAGATTGCCTCCCTCACTGTTCCCATGCTTAGGGAGTCACCGTCTCTTTCCTGTTTGCACTGTGCTCTGGCTGGGTTTGAGGGGCTGAATGGACTACCCTGCTCCTATTTCTTGGTTGGTTTCTGTCTGTTAACCAATCTGAATCCAGTGTTCCCTGCAGTTCCATGAACCTGACATTTGTGAAACATCTTGTCAAATGCTGTTTGAAAATCCATATGAGATCCATTGGTCCTCTCATTATCTCCCCCGCTGGTTACAATCTCAGAAAACTTCAGTAGGTTTGTAAAAAAAAAATGCTGTTCCATTCATACGTTCTTCCTAACTCTACAACATATGATTTTTCTCCCTCTTTTTCTTGAATAACTAGGTTGAATTTAATTCCTGTCAATCCATTGGGACTGCTCTTAACATTTGGAAATCCTATAAGATCATTCTTTGGAGCCATGCTGTATAAGACCTTTAAGTTAGACTTTTTCCAGAAGCATTCTCATGAAGTGTTGGATCCCAGCCTATGTTATTGCCGGACAAGTCAGATCCCGACAGGAACCTGGCTCGATAAATCATGTTATTGTTTTAACAAAAATGTTTCAGCAAGAGACCAAAGCATAAAGTGTTATAGATGTTGCTTCAACAGTAAAACAAAAGTTTATTCACCAAATAAATGAAGACACAATAAACCAAAGTATCTACTTCTAACTCAATTTCAAAGATTTTTAAACACATGGTAACAATATAACCTCATTAATTTCAAAAGAGAATCAACAGGTCTTGTATAGTATCCAAAACCTTGGTATAGTATCGAAAATCTCTTACAGTACTCACACCAGGGTCCTTGTTTCTTAATACCTTGGCAGATTGAGATTGCTTGTTACTTTAAGTTATAAACTGGGACTGCAGACAGCATCTTCCTGGAGTTATAATACATTGATGCTTGAACACACTCAACTTTCTGTAAACTCTTTGGAGCTTTATCCCAACGTTTCTGGTCTTGGACTAACTCTTTACTACAAAATAATCTAGCTTCACTAGAGCCTTCTCCCCTCAAGAGCATCAGTCTATGCAGCCATCTTCATGCATGGACTTCAAAAGTCTTCTCAAAAGTCAAAATATAGAAAGCAATTTTTAAAATCCTCTCTAAGCAATTGATGTTTCCTTTAGTTTATTTAAAAAAAAACTTCCTTGGACAAGCTTGACTATCTTGTTCAGGTGTAAAATCTGCCAGCGTCCACACAAACACGTGATTTTGCAAGGAATAGAGGGCATCATAGAACATAGAACAATACAGCACAGAACAGGCCCTTCGGCCCACGATGTTGTGCCGAACATTTGTCCTAGCTTAAGCACCCATCCATGTACTTATCCAATTGCCGCTTAAAGGTCTCCAATGATTCTGACTCTGCCACTCCCACAGGCAGCACATTCCATGCCCCCACCACTCTCTGGGTAAAGAACCTACCCCTGACATCCCCCCCTATACCTTCCACCCGTCACCTTAAATTTATGTCCCCTTGTAACACTCTGTTGTACCTGGGGAAAAAAGTTTCTGACTGTCTACTCTATCTATTCCTCTGATCATCTTATAAACCTCTATCAAGTCACCCCTCATCCTTTGCCGTTCCAATGAGAAAAGGCCTAGCACTCTCAACCTATCCTCTGACGACCTATTCGCCATTCCAGGCAACCTCCTGGTAAATCTTCTCTGCACCCTCTCCAAAGCTTCCACATCTTTCCTAAAGTGAGGCGACCAGAACTGCACACAGTACTCCAAATGTGGCCTAACCAAGGTCCTGTACAGCTGCAACATCACCTCACGACTCTTGAATTCAATCCCTCTGCTAATGAACGCTAATACACCATAGGCCTTCTTACAAGCTCTATACACCTGAGTGGCAACTTTCAAAGATCTATGAACATGGACTCCAAGATCCCTCTGCTCCTCCACCTTACTAAGAACCCTACCGTTAACCCTGTATTCCACATTCTTATTTGTCCTTCCAAAATGGACAACCTCACACTTGACAGGGTTGAACTCCATCTGCCAGTCCTCAGCCCAGCTCTGCATCATATCTAAATCTCTTTGCAGCCGACAACAGCCCTCCTCACTATCCACAACTCCACCAATCTTCGTATCATCTGCAAATTTACTGACCCACCCTTCGACTCCCTCTTCCAAGTCATTAATAAAAATTACAAACAGCAGAGGACCCAGAACTGATCCCTGTGGAACTCCACTTGTAACTGAGCTCCAGGCTGAATATTTACCATCTACCACCACTCTCTGACTTCGACCGGTTAGCCAGTTTTCTATCCAATTGGCCAAATTTCCCACTATCCCATGCCTCCTGACTTTCCGCATGAGCCTACCATGGGGAACCTTATCAAATGCCTTACTAAAATCCATGTACACTACATCCACTGCTCTACCGTCATCCACATGCTTGGTCACCTCCTCAAAGAATTCAATAAGACTTGTAAGGCAAGACCTACCCTTCACAAATCCGTGCTGGCTGTCCCTAATCAAGCAGTGTCTTTCCAGATACTCATAAATCCTATCCCTCAGTACCCTTTCCATTACTTTGCCTACCACCGAAGTAAGACTAACTGGCCTGTAATTCCCGGGGTTATCCCTATTCCCTTTTTTGAACAGGGGCACAACATTCGCCACTCTCCAGTCCCCTGGTACCACCCCCGTTGACAGTGAAGACGAAAAGATCATTACCAACGGCTCTGCAATTTCCTCTCTTGCTTCCCACATAATCCTAGGATATATCCCGTCAGGCCCGGGGGACTTGTTTAAGGTTAAAGGGGAAAGAATAAAAGGGAACCTGAGGGACAATTTTTATACAGAAGGCCTTATGCACATGGAATGAACAGTCAGCGGAAGTGGTTGAGGCAGGTACATTAACAACATTTAAAGGGCATTTGGACAAATACATGGTTAGGAAAGGATTAGAAGGATATGGGCCAAGTGCAGGGAAATGGGGTTAGTGTGAACAGACATTTTGGTCGGCATAGACCAGTTTGAGACAAAGGGCATGTCTCTGTGCTGTAGAACTCTATGATAGGCGTCAAACACTGATTTAAAAGAAATTGCCGTGGTTACAGAAATATTTGCAAGCTAATATTAACTGCAGACTCACAGAAACTCCATGTTACTTACTCAAAAACCATTAAACCCTAAGTTTACAATACATTTATTTTAAATGTATATACTATGCACAGTCTAAATCATACACTGTACTGCCAGCAGGAACTACTGTACCTAGTGTTAGAATCCCTGTGAAACCTAGCACCACGTCAATGATGGAGCCTGGGCACTCCTCCTCAGTGCGGGCCTTAGAGCCAAATCAATACAGGCCACAGATGAAATCTGAAGATCATTGTTGGTGTCTTAGGCATCACTTAGTTATTCATATTTTTCATTTCATGATTGTTCATGGAATCCTACTGTATACAAAGTGGCTGCTACAGTCAGACATGAGTTCATTGTGTGAAGTCCTTTGGGGCTTTGGCTGGTTATCTGCAGTATAATTACCAGCAATGCTGGCTGTTTGAGAGTTCTGTAGCCAATAACTAATGTCTCATTACTCATTCTCGTCATGTGGCAGTGAGAACCCTCTACCCACAGTTGAGATTGCAATCAGGAATACGGGCGATGCTGACCAGTGGTGCCCCCTACTAGAAACACTGACTGATGCTGAAATGGAGAAGAAGATTCGAGATCAGGATAGAAACACAAGGTGCGTCAATGTCATCAGGGCTAGAATCCCCAAACTGTCATGTAGAGTGCACATCCCACCCTTGACACATGACTCATGCATGTGCGCACACATCCCATCTTGCCCTGACTGATTGACACGAGCATGTCGCACATTATCAGCATCCTGGGGTTGGGAGGTGGAGAAAAGGAAGAGGTCCATTGACCAGAGGCTCAACTGATCCAATCATGTATGTGCTGAGACTGTAAAAGGTCATAACCGGGATTCTGTAGCAAGTAACTGACCTCTGACTCCCGAAAGCCTGCCCACCATCTACAAGACACAGTCAGGGGTGAGTACAGAATACTCTCCATTTGCCTGAATGAGCACAGCTCCAACAACACTTGAGAGGCTCAGCACCATTCATGCCAAAGGAGCCTGCTGACTGGTACTGTAGCCAGTCCCTGCACCACTGATGCATAGTGGCAGCAGTGCGTACCATCTACAAGATGCTGTGCAATAACTTGAAGCTTCCTGGGAAGCATCTTCCAAATCCATTACTGCTACCATCAAGAAGGATGAGGGCAACAAATACATCAGAGCACCATCACCAGCAAGACCCCCTCTAAGCCACTTACCATGATGACCTAGAAATATGTTCATGACATGGATGTGCCCTGTTGGACTGGAGTGGACACATTTTAAAGATCACACAGCATCAGGTTATAGTCCAACAGGTTTATTTGGAAGTACTAGCTTTCAGAGTGCTGCTCCTTCATCAGGTAACCTGGTGTTGTGTGATTTTTAACTTTAGAAACATACTGCCATTCCTTCAGTTTCACTTTGTCAAAATCCTGGAGCTCGCTTTAATGGAATTGAAGTTCACTTTCTGATGGGCAACTAGAGATGGGCTGGCCCAGACTGATGTCCGTAACCCATGAATTAATTCAGAAACCACACTCCCACCCTAAAATCTTCACAGTTGTTAGTGCACTTTTGAAATGCCGTTATTCCTGTGTTGAAAAGAACATGGCACCCAGCATACGCCCAGTAATCTATGTTAGAATGTTTGTTTGAGGATACCCAGGCATGAGTGAGAGATCTCCTGCTTTTCCAGAAGTGTATAGGATGTTTTTGCAGCTGTGTGCTAAATCAGATGAGGCCTCAGAGGTCACATCTAGAAAGACTGCACCTCTAATGATGCTGCACTCCCTCAGTATTACAAGTAAGAGTATCAGTTTTTTTATTTAGTGACTCCAACTCCACCGTGGCTAAATGGTTTGTAGACAAGGTCATATCATAGTCAAGGGATGAGCCAAATATCATGTTAGAATATGGAACACTCTACCACAAGGGATGATAAAGGCAAATAGCATTTGGTGGTGAGGTATCTTGACCCACTGCTGACCTTGTGGTGTCGTGGCACACATAGTGCTGTTAGGAAGAGAGTTTCAGGATTTTGACCCAGCAACACTGAGGAAACAGCAATGTAATATATTTCCAAATAGTTATAAATTAGTATATGGGCAATTCAGATAAACATGAGGGATGAAAGAGAGAGAGAGAGAATATGTTGTGATTGTGCTGTGAATACTGTCATTACAGGAGTATTATTTTTGCTTTACAGGCGCATGAGACGTCTTGCAAACACAGCTCCGGCTTGGTAACTGAACATTGGTCACCAGTCTGGATCAAGTAATGAAGTTCCTTGCAATCAAGGGCTAGTTCTGAGAGAATAGACATTCCCCACAGCGGCCTTGTCGCAGACCCCACACTGTGTATAAGGACTGGTGCCGTAGTGTCAGTGCTCCTTAAGATAACTTGGTCTTATCCAGTTCCAATCCCTGCAGTCAGTGCACAGGAGTCTTGCCTTAATCTGTTTTTTGTATAGGTGCAAATTGCATTTCTGGAGAAGTTTTTTAAATAAAGTTCTTAATTTTAATAATATTGTGATCAAGTTCATTTTTCATACTTTGTGAGAATTTTCTTGGCTGATGCTGCAAGAGTGATTTGGTTTTGATGTTATTGTCACATTTACTTGTAAAAAAAAGTACAGCAGTATGATGAAAAATGTTTAATGTTGCCAATGAGGCACTATCTTAGGTACGAATACTGAGGTAAGAGTCTTAAGATAAAGAACAAAGTTAAATATTAAACATTGCAGCAATTATACTATAACATAAACCATATGAAATAAGCTTAAGAGTTATACAATGCAGACCTCCTTTGTTTCAAGTAGAAAATAAAGAAATAAGCTGAAAATTCAACCATTACAGTTTGTCTTAAGTGCTTAGCTATGCTGGGACCGCACTTTGAGGAATGGCCTTGAGACCAGAAGTTCACGCTGAGGCCACGCCAGGTCTGAGGCCAGGAGAAAGAGGAGAGAAGAAATAAAAAAGGACAAAATGGAAATGAACAGAGTGCACAAGGCCCTTCTGAAGCTGAAGTGTCTTACTCCACCATTGTGTTGCTTATAAATTGGTCATACATTCTAGGTATTAGTTATTTTAATTTACTTCACTACATTGCATAGCACACTGACTGTTTGCTTCAGAATCTTGATAAGTGAATCACTGCCTGCAGCTGTGAGAGCTGAGAAGTGTTGTGAATGGTTTTGTGTCTCTAAGTGATGGTGAGTCATATTTGTATTTATAGAATGCACAAAGAACGAGAGTTGTTGAAGTGAAATTTGTTGTTTGTGATAAGCTGAATCTCTAAGCTCTTGCGTTATTCAGAATAGGTTTGATGAGCTTCAGCCAGTCCCTTTTAAATGCTGGCTGTAGAGGTATCGGTCTGTTAGAGGCACCTTTACGTCTGTCAGAGGCATCTTTACGTCTGTTTCTCTCGGTTTGAGGGTACTGACACACAAGGCTGCTGCTCAAATCTATAGCCACACTTTGGAACACATAGAACTTGGATTGAGTGCTGTACCATTCAGGGCAATGGTTTCTTACTGTTCTGTAACATACAGACGTTCAAAAGCTTAATGGCAGTTGTATGCAATTGTTGGAAAGAAATGGAGATTATTTTTGAATGATGTAATTTAGGTTAATGCTGTTTGTTTAACGAGGTTATGTTGTCCTTGGGTTTTTTCAAGCGGGGTAGTAAAGGCAGAGGTGCTGATTTGCCTGGAAATAGTTAGTTTGGACAATGGCAGGTGAATGGCCAGTTCTCCCAGTTCATCTTTTTGCCTCTGGTTTGGTGTGTTTTAGCAAGCAGTCAAAAAGCTGCTGGAGACCTAGAGGAGCAACTACAGTGAAGGGATTCCATGCTTTAACAGAGGTCCTGCCTGGACTTCCTGTCTCAAGTCTCACCTGTCTGTGAGTACCTGTCTTTGAATTTACCTTTTGCCAACATGGGATATTGTAGGGACTGGAGTAGCTTCATTAAGTTGCGATATTGTGTCAGTTGGGTTATCAAATCAGATATTCTAAACTTTTCTTTTGTTACTGTTTCATCCATAATGTTTTAATGAAAATATTTTAAGGTGTCCCAGACACAACTTTTATTTTTGGAAAATCAAATGTAAAGTGGAAAATCCAGGAGAAATGCAGCTGGTCAAATCACTCCGCTTTAAACAAACTAGCATTTATTTAAACAGTACGGATGAAACACGAACAAAAATTTGTCAAAAGGTAAATTTTAACACAAGGCAGGTGAGAGTTCAGAGAGAAAGTTCATGTGTTGAAGCATAGAACCTTTTCACTGTAGCTGCTTCTCTAGGTCACTAGTTTTTTGACTCTTTGCTAAAACAAACCAGAGAAAAAAGTGAACTGGGAGAACTGGCCACCCCCCTGCTATTGTTCAAACAAATCAGCACCTCTGCCTTTCCAACCCCAGCATTGTCACACAGTTGACTGAAGATTGCATTCCACTGACCATTCTTTTTAATACATGTAATTGGAATAGGGGCATCAGCAGCAAGACTAACATTTATTACCATTCCTAATTGACATTTAAAGTGGTGATGAGCTACCTTCAACCAATACGATCTTTATGCTGTCGTAATGTCACCAGTGCTGTTAGGATGAGAATTCCAGGATTTTAAGCCAGTGACAATAAAGGAAGAGCAATGTCAGTGGCTTTGAGGATTGTTTGCATGTATCTACTACCCTTGTCCTCGGTAGTGGTGGTTGAGGTTGCATGTTTGGGAGGTGCTGTCAAAGGAGCATTGGTGAATTAGTGTTCATCTTGATGGAACACCCTGCTGCTACTGAGTACTAGGTTTGAAGAGAGAACGTCAAAGTTAGTTAATGGTGTTCAAGTCAAGTGGGCTGCTTTGACCTAGATAGTGTTGAGTTTTTTCAATGTTGTTAGAGTTGCACTCATCCAGGTAGTTGAGTATTTTTTCACACTCCTGATTTGTGCCTTATAGCTAGCATATGGACACTGGGGAGCCTGGAGATGGGTTATTTGCTAGTGAATGAACTTTCCAAGTCATGACTACTGAGCCAATGGTGGGGCCTGGTACCACATTCATCTACTCTTCATCATATCATTTACTTTCAAGTCAAGAAATGGATTTGGACCTCAATGGTTGACCATTCATATAGCATTTTCACCTAGAAAAATGCAATTTAGATGGGAGACTTTAATTAGACAAAGTATACAAACTATAACAAGTGCAGTTATAGTTTATATAACTAACAAAGGGTTTTTGCCCAAAACATCGATTCTCCTGCCTGTGATTTTCCAGCACTACCCTCTCTACTCTAAATCTCCAGCATCTGCATTCTCACTTTCACCTAGGTGGAGTTAGCAGCCTAGAGTTCAACTGACAGTCAGCTGTCTTACCAAAGTAAGACATCTCCATCTGCAAGGTCTAGTAAGCCCTGCTGCCTGATTTGAACACTGAGCAGTTGAGATGCCCTTTCTAGGGCATGGTAGTTCATGCTGTTGATCACATATGTGGGCATGACAACAACTCACATCAGGATAACCATCTTTCCCAGCTTCATCTGAAGCTCACTTGTGTTTGGGAACAAAACTTCTAGTTTTATTAATACTGAAGCCACTATCTGGTATAGTGCAGTGTTTATTAAACGTACCAATATGATAAAATTCACAAGAATTTGTGTTTGGGAGAAAATATGGGAAATACAAGGAAAGTATCAGAAAATATCAATGCCAACAACCCTCAGTTTGTCTGTTCAGGATAGATTAGTTTTTTTCACATCAGGAGGAAACATCTGTCAAAACAACAGGGAACATTGTGTTAGAAGTGCAAGACTTTAAAATGTCTCATTAAACTCAAGGTGAATTGTTCTGGTGGTTAAACAAGTAGTCTTAGAGACAAGTTGAGGTGATCTGGTCATCCTGGAAAAGAAGCCCATATGGAAATCTGTTAAAATCAAAATTTTTCCCACCTAGCCATGGAAAAGGGGTTGCTGCTTGTTTTCAAATACATAAACACTAAATGAGCAATACCAGCAGTTCCTGTAAAGGGCAGGGAAAGACATAACAGGATGGCTCTCTGTTCAAGGATGAGATTTAAGGGACAAGAAATAGCTAATGTGTGAACCTAATGGTGTAAGTTGGTCCTGGAATGCTCAGGCAGAATGGAACAACCTTTAAAAAGGGCCAAGGAAGGAGTGGGCGTTCTGGAAAGCTGAGAATACTGGGAGACTGGGTTCTCCAATAACATACATCTTCTAAAAGTATTATACACAGCAGGAGTTGTAAGACAGTGCTCAAATACAAAAGACAGCTTTAGTTGATTGGCCAAATGTTGTTCACAGACAATGTTAATTCTGGTTTCTTTATTACAGTAACACTTATACATTCACTTTTTATTTTTATCAGGTACTATAAAATTAACTTCAAGTTATTGGTCTCTACAGGGATCATAATTGTAAGTGACAGGCTTCCCAAAGCCAGCCTCATAGCCTCTATACAATTTATTGATACCAAATCAACAATCTGAAATATCAACAAACCACACAAGAATCAGAACTAAAACATCATACAATGAATTAAGAAAATAGAGGGAGTATCCAATCACTTACACATACATCCTGGAGTGTGAGTCTCTTCGCATAAAATCAAAACCTCCAGTCCTCAGATTTAATCCAAGTATGAAACAAAAACAAAAGATGATCCTGGTACCTCTCAAAGACTTTGCAACAATCAGCTTGTGACTTTTTTTTTTAAAATTAGGAGCTGGTTTTAAAGAGATTATCATCAGAAAGTATCATTTCTCCAGGCATAAATAACAAGGCTTAATCCAAGTGGACAAAAGCTTTTCCATTTCTGTCCCAAACAGCTCATTCCTTTGCTGAATCCTCAGCTCCAGAATACATTTGGAACAAGGACAGGAACTTAAATATTTATAAACCAAGTGCAGAAACCCCAGTCAAAATCACACCCAAAGATTCCTTGCCCCACTTTCCTGAGGTGCTAACTCTCAATGCTGCCTTGAGAGTTTCAACACTAAAGTCAATAAAGTATTTGGACACAGGAACATCACAGTAGCCCCACAGTTTCCTTGGTAGGAACAAAGATTCCTTGACACTACACATTCATATAGCAGCCTGGAAAAAGCCAGCAGGCCTGCTGTCTTAAATATTCAGTTGCACGAAGAATCTCTCTCATTATAAGCACCTTGGATACAATGACCTTGCAATAAAAATGTTCAAAACAGAATTAAATAGATACTCCATACAGAGAATATCCTGCAATTTGCTCATGATAGTAACCGTGATCAATTAGCATTTTAATTGCCAAAGTTGGAAATCAAAGACCATGAAAGCAGCACAAATTCTACATAAAATAACATTATTAAAAAACTTCATTTCAGAAGTGTCCAGTTTCTCGATGGAATGTGAAATATCACTGCTGTCCATTAGGGTTCTGTTCATTCTGTTCCCCAAGTCTTTGCCCCTGACCCCAATCAAACTCTCCAGGCTGGTCCTCAGGCAACACATCGTAATTGGGATCTTCCTCTGCAACATCAAATATTGCCTTCCTGTAAGAGGAGGAAACACAATTACATTGTTTATGAACATTACTATAAGAATTCTCAAAAGCTACAGTAGTGTCTGAGAGACAGGGACCCAGAGCCCTAGCAGCTCATTTACAGGATTGCAACTGAACGTAACAATTTGCATCAGGCAAGCACTGCCTGAAAAACCTGATAGGAACCTGAAGGAAATCTGATAGGCACTTGCCAAAGAACGTGCCACACTCCATGAGTCAGCTTGGGTTTACTGTGACAATGCCCACTAACTCATCAGCACATGTACTGGAGAGTTAACCAATGCCATAACACGCTAGCCCAGTATCAATAAACTTCTTTCAGAAAGGGTGCTCTGAGAGGATCATAAACTTTCGTAAACAAAAGTAACAAATGACGCTGATGAAAAGGTAGAAGAATGGTCATATTACTGGGGTGATGGTTAGCCAAAGGTAGTCAGATTCCCTCAACCATCATATTGTCTTTTGCCTGAACAAACATTAGTCAGTATAAAGGACAAACAACACTTACAGAAATCCTGGAGTAACCAGCAACCTCACTCCTCCTGGTTGGTTTGGGAATACATCTTCCAGAAAGTAATAAATATGGCCGACAGCAATTCCTGTAGCAAAAGGGATGTGAAAACACCTGTTCAAGACCACCAAAATTGGCATCCACTGGGCTCTAGGGACTAGAGATCTGATAGTGCCTTTCAGGCTCTCACAAAAGGTTCATAGTTACAAACAGGAGTAATCGCTACACAATTCAAAACCTGGTGTCCTTCTCTGGTCACTGAGATTCTTTCATTTGTACACGATCCGTGATGTCCTGTGCATTCCTCTGCCTCTGAATCTAACACTTATCTCCTCTAATCTCTCACTCTCTCGCTCACTCCCAAAATCAGCCCCACCACAAAACTGTCAATTCCTCAACTCTCTCCTCCCTGTCCCTCCAACACTAACCTCTACACTCACCCACCCTTCCTGTTGTCAACACCAATCTGTACTCTCTGCCCTCACTCCATCCAACGCCAGTCTCTCCTTCCTCCCCCTAACCCTCTGCAACATGACAGTGACGTCAGAATGATAACAGTTGAATGCATGGCTAAAAAGCTGCTGAAGGAGGGTCAGATTCAGATATCTGAATTATTGGGATCTTCTCCAGGGCTGGTGACCTGTGGGAGGACGACAGAGGGACATTAATATCCTTTCAGGGATGTTTGCTAGTGCCATTCAGGAGGATTTAAACTAGTGTGGGGTGGAATTCAGTGCAGTGGAGTGATTGAGAACAAAGAAAAGGTTTAATCAACTAAGTCTAACTGGAAACGCAGGCAGGGTTAGGTTAACAAATGCAGCTAGACTGACGCCCTGAAGTATATTTATTTTTATCTATTGAGTATAACAGGTCAGACAGTTGAGCGAAGAGTCCGAATTATTACATGAAACTATGCTGTAGCCATTACAGAAACTTGGTTGAGAGAAGGACAGGACTTATAGCTCAATATTCCAGGATTTCAATGCTTCAGACATGATAGAGGGAGAATGGAAAAGGAGTGGGGAAGTTCTACTCCTGATTAAGGGGAATGTCACAGCTGCAGTGCGTGGATATCTTGGATGGCTCATCCAGCAAGGACATATTCTTAGAACTCAGAAGTGAGGAAGGTATAATCACAATGATGGTGCTTTACTACAGGCCTCCCAATAGCATAAGCAGATCATGAAGAAATGTAAAGACAACAGTGGTGTTGTAGTGGGTGATTTTAACATCCCCTTCCTTAGTGCTAGGAGCTTAGACGGGTCAGAATTTGGTAGTTTGTCCGATAGGATTTCTTCAGAATAATATACAGGTTGCCCAACTAGGGAAGGGGCCATACTGGACATTGTACTGGGGAATAATCCTGGCCAAGGGATCAAAGTTTCATTTAGGGATTATTTTGGGAAGTGATCATAAGTCCATTGTTTTAAAACAGTTATTAATAACACAGGTCTGCAGGTGAAAATGTTAAATTAGAGGTGGCTAATTACAACTGTATTAGGCAGGAACTGGAGAGACTAGAGGTGGCTGTTTGAGGGTAAATCAACATTTGATATGTGGGAGCCTTTCAGGTTAAAAGATCTGGGAACCCTTGGATGACAAGAGGCATTGAGGGTTTAGTCAAAAAACAGTAAGCAAGCTAACATAAGGTTTAGGGAACCAAAGTCAGACAAGGCCCTTAAGGAAATACTTAACTCCTTATTTCAACTCTTTCATGTTTCCTTTATGAGAGCTAAAAGGGACCATGAAATGTGGTTGGCAAGTAGAATTATTGAGAATCCTAAGGCATTTAATATATATATATTATGAGCAAGAGGGTAGCTAGGGAAAGAGTAGATCTACTCAAGAACAAAGAGGGAATTTATGCATGGAACCAGAGGAAGTAGTCCTTAATGACTTTGCATCAGTATTCACCAGGGAGAAGGAAGGGAATGATGGTAAGATTAGGGAGGAGTATGTTGATATTCTAGGGAATATTGATAATAAGGAGCAGAATGTGTTGGGTGTCTTGAAAAACATTAAGGTAGATAATATGGCCTGCTGGGATCTTTCCCAGAATACTGGGGGGAAGCAAGGGGGGCAATTGGTGGGACTTTGACAGACATCTTTGTATCCACTTTCACCATAGGTGAGGTGCCACAAGACTGGAAAATAGCCAATGTTGTTCGTTTGTTTAAAGGAAGGCAACAGAGATGACCCAGGAAGTTATATAGTTGTCGGGAAATTGTTGGAGAAGATTCTTAGGAATAGGATTTGCTCACATTTTGATTAGAAGCATCTTATTAGAGATAATCAGCATGGCTGTACAGAGAGGTCATGTCTCAAATTTGATTTGAGCTTTTTGAGGATGTGATGAGGTGATTGATGAGGATTGGGCAGTGGTTGTCATCTACATAGACTTTACTAAAGTTCATAAGATATAGGAGCAGATTTAGGCCATTTGGCCCATCTAGTCTGCTCCGCCATTCGATCATGGCTGATATGCTCCTCACCCCCATTTTCCAGCATTCACCGCACTTTGGGGGAGTGAATTCCACAGATCCACATACCTTTGTGAGAAGTAGTTTCTCCTCAACGGTTTTAAATTTGCTATGCCTTATCCGAAGACTATGACCTCTCGTTCTACAATGTCCCACAACAGAAAGCATCTGCTTCATGTCTATTTGATCTCTCTTCATTCTTCTAAATTCCAAAGTGTACAGGCCCAAAATATTCAAGCCCTCCTCATATGACAAAGCCCTCATCTCTGGGATTAATCTAGTGGACCTCCTCTAAACTGCCTCCAATGCCACTACATCTTTCCTCAAATAAGGGGACCAAAACTGTGCACAATACTCCAGGTGCAGTCTTACCAATATCTTGTACAGTTGCTACAATACTTTCTTACCTTTATATTCTATTCCCTTGGCTATAAAAGCCAACAATCCATTCACTTTATTATTTGCTGTACTTGCATGCTAGTTTTCTAGGACTCAGGAACGAGTATTCCTAGATGCCTTCTGCACTGGAGCACCCCAAAGTCTCTCCCCATCAAGATTAGATCACCTTCCCACTTTTTCGACCCAAATGCATGACTTCACACTTATCTGCTTTAAACTCTATCTACCACGTTTTGACCCACTCTAACCTATTGAAATCCATTGTAAGGTTCTTTTTCCTCATTGCAATTTACCATCACACCCATTTTTGTATCATCTGTAAGTTTGGTTATAGAGCCTTCTATCCCTGTACCCAAGTATAATGTAGATTATAAATAGCTGGGGTCCAAGGACCTATTTACCACAACACACTCTTCTGTCCAAAAGCCAACCATCTATCCAGGCTAATAAATGACTCCTAATCCCATATGATCCAACCTTGTGAATTAACCTTTTGTGCAGCATCTTATCAAACGCCTTCCAGAAGTCCAGATAAATTACATCTACAGCATCCCCATTGTCCACTTTGCTTGTGACTTCTTCGAAGCACTCTCACAAATCAGTCAAACATGGCTTTTCCTTCATAAAATCATGCTGACTCAGATGGATAGTGTTTTGGCTTTCCAAGTGTCCTGATATTGCTTCTTTGATATTGATTCCAACACTTTCCCCAAAAACAGATATTAAACTAACTGGTCTGTAAATTTCCACATTTTACCTCCCTTCCTTTTTGAATTAAGGGCATTATATTAGCCAATTTCCAATTCACTGGAACCTTTCCTGTGTCCAGGGAATTTTGGAATATTGTAACCAATGGATTTACTATCTCTGCTGCACTTCCTTTAATAACCGAGGCTGTAAGCCATCAGGCCCAGGGGACTTGTCTGTCCTCAATCCTAATCATTTGGTTAATACCTTTTCCCTAACAATGTTGATTGTTCTATGTCCTATCTTATCTATTGCCTCTGACCTGCCCATTCCAACAGGAATGATACTATTGTCCTCCATCCTGAAAACTAAGGCAAAGTATTGATTCAGCACCTTTATGCTCTCACTGACCCCCACTATTAAGTCTCCAGTTTCATCTTCCAAGGAAGCAACTGTCACATTAGCGACTCTTTCCTTTTATATACCTATAGAAGCTTTTGCTATCCTTTTTGATATTTTGTGCTAGTTTTTTTGTAATTTACCTTAGCTCTTTTCATTAATTTTTTAGTATCCCTTTGTTTAATGTTTGAAAGTTTCCCAATCTTCTATCCTGTCACTAGCCTTTGCAATATGGTAGAACTTACTTTTTGACTTTATTATATCTTTGACTTCCTTGTTTAACCATGGGTGATTTTTTTGAGCCCCCTTACCATCCTTTTTTTCCTCACTGGGATATATTTTTGTTGTGATGAATGGAGTAGCTCCTTAAGCATCTACCGCTACTCATCTGCTGTCTTACCATGTAGCCTTCCTGCCCAATCTACTCAGGCCAAAACGGTCCTCATGGCTAAGGCTCAGGGCAGCATGGTGGCTCAGTGATTAGCAGAGACCCGGGCTCGATTCCACCCTCGAGCGACTGTCTGTGTGGAGTTTGCACATTCTCCCAGTGTCTGCATGGGTTTCCTCTGGGTGCTAGATAATTAAAGAGTGATTTGAAAGTATATAAAATTTTGAGGGGCATGTATGGAGTGGATAGGAGTCTTTTCCCAGGGTGGAAATGTCAAATACTATGGGCATTGATTGAAGGTCAGAAGGGAAAAGCTTAAAAGGAGATGTATAAAGGATTTTTTTTTAAATTTTTTTTAAACAGAGTGGGTGGGAGGTGCCTATAAATGTGCTGCCAGAGGAGGTAATAGAAGCAGATATATTAGCTATGTTTAAGAGGCATTTGGATGGATCCAAGAATAGGCAAGGAATAGGGGAATACAGACCACATTCAGGTAGATGGGATTAGTTTAGAACAGCGCAATGGTTAGCACAGACAGTGGCCGAAAGGCTCGTTCCTGTGCTGTACTATGTTTTTTTTAACCTGGACCAAGCCCCCCCCCCCCCTTAAACTCAGTGCCAGCTACTCCTCCCTCACTTCCCCTCCCTCTAACCACCAGCCTTCCACTCCCCCCGTCCAGCCCCACACACCCCAAATTCCCATGCAGGCGTCACCTGACCCCAGCTCTGCATAGACAAGTAACAGAAACTGAAAATGTTAGAATTGCTCAGGTCAGGCATCTCCTGTGAATCAAGAAACCAAGTTAACATTGCAGAATTTGATTTCTCCTCAGCTGTTATGACCTGAATTTTCCTCTTCACATGGGCTGCCAGTCCTGTTAAACGTTTGCATAATTCTCTGTTTCTAACTTCAGATTTCCAACATCCACAGAAGTTTGCATTACTAAGAGAAACCAAGGTAACTGGGTAGAATTTTGTATTTGACGAGAAGATAGCCAAATTAAATACTCCTCTCAAGCTACAGCTGAAGAATAATATTAAAAATAAGGAGAGGAATATGTGCATAGATATCCAAGACTTCTCTTTCATGTGGAAAAAATGAACCCGGTTCTTAACTGTAATTCATTAAATTAGGCTGGGATGGGATGATATAAACTTGGTAAATTTCAATATTCCAAATCTTACCCAACAAGTCAACGATGACAGAGTTTCCCAAAAGCAGCGAGAATCCCATCAATACCCAAGGCAGGAACGGAGCCTGGAAATTTAGCAGGCCAAAGAAATTCATTCGTACAAACGGGTTCCTCCTGCTCCACACATACACGAGCATGATGGTGAAGGCCTGACCCAGGAAGAACAAGCTCGCAAAGATTCCAAACAGCTGATACAAGAGTCAAGGATCCTGGACAGGAAGAGCAGATTAGGCTAGGTTCTCATTCAGTGGGCCATAGTTGCCTCATACTTATGTGCATTTCATGGAACTTGGCTGCCATTTGGTTGGTTCACTCACTAGTTAGTTCAGCTATCACAAACGAGAATGATGTTTTACTTTTTAATCAGAAGATGAAACAACTCAATCTAGTTTGTTCTGAAGGGTGACTGGACTCAAAACATTAACTCCATTTCTCTCTCCACAGATGCTGCCTGATCTGCTGAGTTTCTCCAGCAATTTCTGTTTTTCCTGTTGATGAACATGGAACAGAGCAAGATGTCAAAAGGTAACATTAGCAGCATGTCCTCCCATACTGAGCTAAAAGGTCAGCATTTCTCTGTTTGCCCATTAGTGATTTATAAACTACTCCTGACCTGAACAACTTTGTTAGCAATTTCCAGACATTACTATGCCACGCTCCCCTTCATTCTCTATTCTGAATTTAATTCCTCCAAACTAGAGACACCAGTTCATTTCTGACCAAGGTCATTTACACTGGGTCAGAGCTGAGAGATGGAAGCCAATCGAAAGTGAATAGCCACATCCAGGTTACAGTGGTATACCAGCCTTTGAAAACACTCCTGGTATTTTAGTGATTAACAGCAGCTTTCTCCACCCCAATGATTCTCACTGCCGACTGGCCCAGTCAGAGACCTGTCATTCTCATTGTTAATTGGCCTTTCAGTCAGAGTCCAATGATTCCTGCTGCTGCTTGGCTGATCAGTCACAGCCCAGTGACAGATATTGCTGAACATGTTGAGTGAGACCACAGCAGGACAACACTGGTCATAGAGTCACAGTCATAGAGATATACAGCACAGAAACAGACCCTTCAGTCCAACTTGTCCATGCTGACCACATATCCAACCCAATCTAGTCCCACCTGCCAGCACCCACCCCATATTCCTCCCAACCCTTCCTATTCATATACCCATCCAGAAGCCTTTTAAATGTTACAATTATACCAGCCTCCACCACTTCCTCTGGCAGCTCATTCCATACACGTACCACCCTCTGCAAGAAAACGTTGCCCCTTAGGTCTCTTTATATCTTGCCCCTCAGGTCTCTTTATATCTTGCCCCTCTCATCCAAAACCTATGCCCTTTAGTTCTGGACTCCCCCACCCCAGGGAAAAGACTTTGTCTATTTCCCTATCCAAGCCCCTCATGATTTTATAAACCACTCAGCCTCAGATGATCCAGGGAAAACAGCCCCACCATATTCAACCTCTCCCTATAGCTCAAATCTTCCAATCCTGGCAACATCCTTGTAAATCTTTTCTGAATCTTTCAAATTTCACATCTTTCCGATAGGAAGGAGACCAGAATTCACGCAATATTTTAAAAGTGGCCTAACCAATGTCCTGTACAGCCGCAATATGACCTCCGAACTCCTGTACTCAACACTCTGACGAATAAAGGAAAGCATACCAAACACCTTCTTCACTATCCTATCTACCTGCAACTCCACTTTCACGGAGCTATGAACCTGCACTCCAAAGTCTCTTTGTTCAGCAGTACTCCCTAGGACCTTACCATTAAGTGTATAAGTCCTGCTAAGATTTGCTTTCCCAAAATGTAGCACCTCACATTTATCTGAATTAAACTCCATCTGACACTTCTCAGCCCACTGGCCCATCAGATCAAGATCCCTTTGTAATTGGAGGTAACCTTCTTCGCTGTCCACTACACCTCCAACGTTTGTGTCATCTGCAAACTATACCTCTTACGCTCACATCCAAATCATCTATATAAATGAAAGAAGTGTTGGACCCAGCACTTGTGGCGCTCCACTGGTCACAGGCCTCCAGTCTGAAAAATAACCCTCCACCACCACCCTCTGTCTTCTAACTTTGAGCCCGTTCTGTATCCAAATGGCTAGTTCTCCCTGTATTCCATGAGATCTAACTTTGCTAATCAGTCTCCCATGGGGAACTTTGTTGAACGCCTTACTGAAGTCCATACGGAAGATCACATCTACCGCTCTGTCCTCAATCCTCTTTGTTACTTCTTCAAAAAAAACCCAATCATGTTTGTGAGATGTGATTTCCCATGCACAAAGCCATGTTGACTATCCCTAATCAGTCCTTGCCTTTCCAAATACATTTACATCCTTTCCCTCAGGGTTCCCTCCAACAACTTGCCCACCACTGACGTCAGGCTCACTGACCTACAGTTCCCTGGCTTGTTCTTACCACCCTTCTTAAACAGTGGCACCACGTTAGCCAACCTCCAGTCTTCCGGTACTTCACCTGTGACTATTGATGATACAAATAACTCAGCAAGGGGCCCAGCAATCACTTCTCTAGCTTCCCACTGAGTTCTTGGGCACACTTGATCAGGTCCCTGGGATTTAGCCACCTTTAACCATTTCAAGACATCCAGCACTTCCTCTTCTGTAATCTGGACATTTTGCAAGATGTCACCATCTATTTCCTTACATTCTATACCTTCCATATCTTTTTCCACAGTAAATACTGATGCAAAATACTTGTTTAGTATCTCCCTCATTTTCTGCGGCTCCACAAAAAGGCCACCTTGCTGATCTTTGAGGGGCCCTATTCTCTCCCTAGTTACCCTTTTGTCCTTAAATGTATTTGTAAAAACCCTTTGGACTCTCCTTAACTCTATTTGCCAAAGCTATCTCATGTCCCCTATTTGCCCTTCTGATTTCCATCTTAAGTATACTCCTACTGCCTACTCTTAAGGATTCATTCAATCTATCTTGTCTATACCTAACAAACTTCCTCCTTTTTTTTTTTAGAAACAAAACCCTCAATTTCGTTAGTCATCCGGTATTCCCTATACCTACCAGCCTTTCCTTTCACCCTAACAGGAATATACTGGTTCTGGACTCTCGTTATCTCGTTTCTGAATGCTTCCCATTTTTTAGCCATCCCTTATCTGTAAACATCTGTCCCCAAACAGCTTTTGAAAGGTTTTGCCTAATACCATCAATATTAGCCTTCCTCCAATTTAGAACTTCAACTTTTAGGTCTGGTCTATCCTTTTCCATCACTATTTTAAAACTAATAGAATTATGGTTGCTGGCCCCAAAGTGCTCCCCCACTGACACCTCAGTCACCTGCCCTGCCTTATTTCCCAAGAGTACGTCAAGTTTTGCACCTTCTCTAGTAGGTACATCCAAATACTGAATCAGAAAATTGTCTTGTACACACTTAAATTCCTCCATCTAAACCCTTAACACTATGGCAGTCCATGTTTGGAAAGTTAAAATCCCCTACCATAACCACGCTGTTATTCTTATAGATAAGAGAATCTCCTTACAAATTTGTTTCTCAATTTCCCTCTGACTATTAGTGGGTCTACAATACAATCCCAATAAGGTGATCATCCCTTCCTTATTTCTCAGTTCCACCCAAATAACCTCCCTGGATGTATTTCTGGGAATATCCTCCCTCAGTACAGCTATAATGCTATCCCTTATCAAAAACACCATTCCCCCTCCTCTCTTGCCTCCCTTTCTGTCCTTCCTGTAGCACTTGTATCCTAGAACATTAAACTACCAGTCCTGTCCATCCCTGAGCCATGTTTCTGTAACTGCTATATCCCAGTCTTATGTTCCTAACCATGCCCTGAGTTCATCTTCCTTCCCTGTTAGGCCTCTTGCATTGAAATAAATGCAGTTTAATTTATCAGTCCTACCTTGTTCTCTGCTTTGTCCCTGCCTGTCCTGATTGTTTGACCAACTTCTTTTCCTCAATTGTACCAATCTCAGATTGATCTCGTTTCCTCACTATCTCTCTGGGTCCCACCCCACCACCTTACTAGTTTAAATCCTTCCGAGCAGCTCTAGCAAATCTCCCTGCCAGTATATTCGTTCCCTTCCAATTCAGGTGCAATCCGTCCTTCTTGTCCAGGTCACTTCTACCCCAAAACAGCTTCCAGTGATCCAAAAATGTGAATCCTTCTCCCTTACATCAGCTCTTCAGCCACGCATTCATCTGCTCTAACCCCCTATTCCTACCCTCACTAGCTTGCAGCACTGGGAGCAATTCAGATATTACTACTCTTGAAGACCTTTTTAATTTCTGGCCGAACTCTCGAAATTCTCCCTTCAGAATCTCAACCTTTTCCCTTCCTATGTCGTTGGTTCCAATGTGGACAATGACCTCTTGCTGGCCCGTCTCCACCTTAATGTACCCCCTCGGAGACATCCTTGATCCTGGCAACAGAGAGGCAACACATCATTCTGATCTTTCACTGCTAGCCACAGAAATGTCTGTCTGTGTCTCGGACTAGAGAGCCCCCTAACACAATTGATCTCGTGTTAGAGCCGGTCTTGATACCAGAAACTTGGCTGTTTGTGCTACATTCCCCTGAGAATCCATCACCCCCTACATTTTCCAAAACAGCACATTTGTTTGAAATGGGGATAGTCACAGAAGACTCCTGCAATACCTGCCTACCTCTCTTACCTTCCCTGGAGTTAAACCATCTATGTGACTGTATCGCAGACTTTCCCCCCCCTTTATAATTGCCATCCATCACATCCCCTTGCTCTTGAAAATTCATCATTACCTTAAACTGTCTCTCCAACCGATCCCTTTGATCTGATAGGATTCGCAACCAATGGCATTTATTGCAGATATAATCCTCAGTAACTCAAACTCTCCCTAAACTCCCACATCCGACAAGACGACCATATCACTCTACTAAAGGCCATTTTTGCTTCTTTCAATCTACAGACCCAGAAAATAGCACTGTCTTATTCCTCTACAGAACGCTGCTCCTGGCTAACTTAATCGTCATGTTTTACAATAAACCATTTCCCAAAATTGCAATATGGAGTAAGTACTTAATTTCCTGGGATATACAGACGCTGTGAAATATATAAATATGAACCTTTCTTTCTATCACAAACAGCTCTGCCTGGATATTCAGGATGGTGGACAGTTAGAGAAGAGTTTTGGAATTGTCAGTGCACAGTCCACAACAAGTTCAGAATTATCTTTAATGGCTTAGAAAGAAGCACTCAGCAATCTGAAAAATATTCAGTTTATAAAGAAGCACTATATGAGAGACCACAATAATGACCACTGTCGCTATCAGGTACACTGCAAAAAGGATACTGTCATTAAAAACCCACCAAAAATAAACATGAGCAGAAAGTCAGCCGTTCTTCCCCTGAATGATCCTTCTTCCAACATTCGACAGTATCTGTATCTGGGACAGAGTAAAAGAAGACAACCTGCAATTTACTATCAGATCTAGTCCCTCGGAGCCGGGGGTATTCAACCCAAACTCCGCCCAGTGACACACACAAAACCAGCCAGTTTACAGATTTGGGGATTCAGTCATTACAGATGGATTATGGACAGCAGCTGGTGTGAAATCCCAGATTCCATTCAGTTCTGTGCCTGCTGGGGTTCTGAAAGGTGGGAGGTAAGGCTGCAACCTCTGTCTTACTGCCTGACTACTGAAATTTCCTGCACTTCAACCATGCTGGGATGGGACTCATTAACCTCATCCTTAGAACTTGCCACATTTGGAACCTGCCAAGATCTCCACACAATCAGTCAAGTATTCAGCTATCAGAAGTGAGCCTGACTCTGTACAGCAAGAATTGCTGGACAGGGATCATGAGCAAATCTGATGGCTGACCTTGGTGAGCTGAAGCCAACTTAATATAGATGAGCTGAATTGACACAGAACAAAATTCACTTTTGGGGATCAAACACATGGACTGCATTGGTTAAAGGTTAAACTTTGACTCAGCCAATGTTTAAATATATCCTTTTGTATTAGCTTTTAAATGATCTGACTGCTCGCTTCTTCACTTTGACAATTGCTGTAGGCTTTGTTACATGATTAGAGAATTGCACAGAATTTGCAGCACAGAGGAAGGCCATTCACCCCACCAGTGTCTGCCAGTTTTCAAGCTCCACCTGAGCATTCTTTCTATTCCCTCCTTTCTCATGTGTATGTTCAGCTTCCCCAAAATGACTCAACTATTCCTGTACTGCTTATTCCAGTTAACAAAGTAGGGACAAGTTAACATCACTTGTGGGATTCAAGATAAAGTATAAAACTGACACTTTCCACATGGTCAGACATCAATTAGGGTAATTTTTTTTGAAAGCACAAAGATGAGACATCATTTTACTACTAAACACAAGAAACAGCAATTCAAACCTTCAGGACAAAGACAAAGACAGTCTTATAATCATTCAGTGCACAGAGTTTGGAGGAAAAACTGTCCTTGATCATATCGACATCTGATACAACCATTACTTTCTGATGACAGAGGTGGCCCACTTTTAAAAATCTCAAGTGTTTTCAAATTGGTGGTTTTGACACTTCTCGGAAATCTCCTCCAACAATCCAAAATCTCTGACAAATATCACTTTTTCCCAGATGCTATCAATTTTGAAGGGTCACTGTACACGAAACATTAATTACGTTTCTCTCTCCACAGATGCTGCCAGACCACCTGAGTTTCTCAAGCAACTTCTGCTTTTGTTTCAGATTTCTAGCTTATGGAGTTCTTTTATTATTGCAAGGTAGTGGAATTAGATTAGATCTGGGGAAAATGGGATAAGTTTGGGAATGGATACAGGGTCATGGAGAGATAGCAGGAATTAGTTTTGGATTGCTCTAACAAGCAAGTCAAAACAGCCCGATGAGTCAAATGGTTTTTAATCTATTTAATACAGTATACTCTAATGAACTTCCTCTATTTTCATATTTTCTTGTAACAATTAGAGGAAGTTTAATTATTGATGGTATGTTCACATGGACAGGTTCTGTTATAAATAGGAACAAAGTAGTTTATACTTTTTCAGAAATAAAGACAGACTTCTGACTTAAGGGAGTCTGAATTCCACTGTCCTCCAATTACATTCCAACTCTCAATCCTGCTCTACATGAAGTTTACATTCTATCTACACTACCCACGCACTGCACTACAGACAGCTGAATAGTTTAAAAATGTGCAAGGGTCACAATCTCAAAATCTTAACACACACATCCTCCTATGCAAATAACAACTAATTATAGCTCAAGAACAGAATAAGTTTATGTACAAGTTTCTAATAATGTCAGCTCAAGAAAACCTGTAGTTTATTCAGGTTTCGACAGACTTCCGTGTTTATGAGCATAAGAGACAGCACACAATCATCAGAGAGCAGGTAACTCACGCACAATTGGTTTGTTCTTGCTGTCTGTGGCTCAATCAATAGTATACTTACTTCTGATTCAAGAGGTTCTGGGTTCAAATCACAGACTTTGGCACAATTATTGAGAGGAGAAAACAATGACTCAACTACCTGCTTGGGTGGATGTAAAATATTCCAAAGCACTACTCTGATGATCAAGGAGAGTTACCTCCAGAGCTGTGATTAATAACTATCCTCTATCAACATCACAAAACAGATTATTGTGTCATTATCTGATTGCTGTTGTGGGATGTTGTCTGCAATTTCTTTTTATATGTCTATTTTCTAATCACTCTGTTCAGAGATGTTATTATATACCTCTGGAGCATGTGGGCTTGAACTTGGGTCTCCAGGGCCTGAAGTAGGAACACTACCAGTGCACAAGAGCCCTTGCTGTTTGCAAGTTGGCTGCCACATTGTCATTTGTAACAAAGGCAATACTCCAAAAGTACTTCATTGATTGTAAAATGACTTGAGACATCTAGTGCTTGTGAAAGGTTTTTTAGTTTTCTTCTCTAGAAAGACAAATATACTAATGTTAATGCCTAGAGTTTGCTGAATAACTCACTTGTCAGTGGTCCCATCTGGGATCTGATGGGTAAAGGTGCAGTCTAACAGCCGTGTCTCAATTTACAAATCCTACCCGCGTAAAGTGAGCAGAATACAGCCACACCAGCTATTAGGATGCTGGGATCAGGTTCAGAAAGGTGAAACATAAGCACGTTTGATCAATCTGAACAGGCTTGAACTCTCTTCTCTAAAAAAAAAAAAGGGTGTCCTAAGGGAAGCTTTTTTAAAAAATTATGATGGGATTCAACAAATAGAAGATGGACCTACTTGTGGGGAAAATCCAAAACTCAAGATCATAAATACAAGATCTCCGTAATAAATCTAGAGAGCAATGAAAAACTTATTTACCCACAGACGGGAACTCGTTGGTATGGGGAACCGAGCAGACCAATTGGATAGATGTAGTTAAGGGGAAGATAGATAAATAATTACAAACGCACAGATCTGGTGGGCTAAATGGCCTATTGCTGTGCTGAAATGCTCACTCCTTCAACAGCAGCTTTCAAATCAATCAGTGACATAGAACATAGAACATAGAACAATACAACACAGAACAGGCCCATCAGCCCACGATGTTGTGCCGAACTTCTAACCTAGATTAAGTACCCATCCATGTACCTATCCAAATGCCGCTTAAAGGTCGCCAATGATTCCGACTCTACCACTCCCACGGGCAGCGCATTCCATGCCCCCACCACTCTCTGGGTAAAGAACCCACCCCTGACATCTCCCCTATACCTTGCACCCTTCACCTTAAATATATGTCCCCTTGTAACACTCTGTTGTACCCGGGGAAAAAGTTTCTGACTGTCTACTCTATCTATTCCTCTGATCATCTTATAAACCTCTATCAAGTCACCCCTCATCCTTCGCCGTTCCAACGAGAAAAGGCCGAGAACTCTCAACCTATCCTCGTATGACTTCCTCTCCATTCCAGGCAACATCCTGGTAAATCTTCTCTGCACCCTCTCCAAAGCTTCCACATCTTTCCTAAAGTGAGGCGACCAGAACTGCACACAGTACTCCAACTGTGGCCTAACCAAAGTCCTGTACAGCTGCAACATCACTTCACGACTCTTGAATTCAATCCCTCTGCTAATGAACGATAATACTCCATAGGCCTTCTTACAAACTCTATCCACCTGAGTGGCAACCTTCAAAGATCTATGTACATAGACCCCAAGATCCCTCTGTTCCTCCACCTGACTAAGAACCCTACCATTAACCCTGTATTCCGCATTCTTATTTGTTCTTCCAAAATGGACAACCTCACACTTGGCAGGGTTGAACTACATCTGCCACTCCTCAGCCCAGCTCTGCATCATATCTAAGTCCCTCTGCAGCCGACAACAGCCCTCCTCACTGTCCACAACTCCACCTATCTTCGTATCATCTACCACCTTGAAGGACAAGGGCAGCAGAAATACGGGAACACCACTACCTGATTTTCCTCCAAACCACGCACTCTTGTAACTTGAAAATACATTACCATTCCTTTACTACCTCACTGAATCAAAATCTGAGTATCCCCACCCCCAACCAATCCTAACAGCAGCAGCAGCTCTTCAAACTTCAAGGGCTGGACTGGTCAGCAATTCCCAAACTCTTAGAATAAATAAAAATACATAGCTCCAGCAGACCTCAGCTGGAAAGAGATAGTGAGAAGGTGCACTGGAAAAGAACGAGATTGGATTTGATTTTCTGTCCCCCACAACTGGTTATCTTGGCTATTCTTGCTAGCTGATTTCAAACATGAAATATGCCTACGTTACACAGGCTCTGGTAGGCACTCATGAAGCCCACCAAGAGTTAATGCCTTTGGGTTACAGTGGGAAGGTGGTCAGTCCGAGTCTGGGGAAAGTATAATCTGTGATGCCCAAAAATAGGCACGACTCTTCATGGGACAGAGAGTGGGGGGTATGGTACTGACAACATTGCCTTAGAGAGCTGGTGGGGACTCAGGCTGAATAGCCACCTCTGTGCAACCACAGCTAATTATAAGCACTTCCATCTGTGTGTAGTTGTCAATGACTCATTTCTTTAACAAAACATTTGCATTAAGATTTTCCAAATGAGAAACCATTGACAATTTACTCCCAGCTGTAAAATGGTGGGCGGCACGGTGGCACAGTGGTTAGCACTGCTGCCTCACAGTGCCTGAGACCCGGGTTCAATTCCCGCCTCAGGCGACTGACTGTGTGGAGTTTGCATGTTCTCCCCGTGTCTGCGTGGGTTTCCTCCGGGTGCTCCGGTTTCCTCCCACAGTCCAAAGATGTGCAGGTTAGGTGAATTGGCCACGCTAAATTGTCCGTAGTGTTAGGTAAGGGGTAAATGTAGGGGTATGGGTGGGTTGCGCTTCGGCGGGTCGGTGTGGACTTGTTGGGCCCAAGGGCCTGTTTCCACACTGTAATGTAATCTAATCTACATCAAGAAGGCCACAAGCAGATTTCCAAAACTATATTGAAAAGAACTTTGAAAAGGTTCAAAGTGTTAAGGACCCCAGAAAGCCGTGTAGCATCAAAGGCCCATGACCTTTACAGGCTGCAGAGAAGAAACCACAGTACCTCCAACTGATCTCAACACATTCTTATCCAAGAGGGAAGGGTTGCAGACCTTGTACAGCTTTCAGTCTCCAGCTGCTTCACATGTGGGTCAAAGTTTGTAATAAGGTGCTGCCCACTCATTGAAGTGTTTTGTAAAGTGAACATATTTCATCCTGGACCAGCAAAGGCCCAATATTTCAAACCTTTAACCATCTGCAGGAGAGAGAGACTGCAAAGCCTCTGGACGACGAGAGAGGGTTGAAAAAGGTTGAATTTACAACATGCACAAATCTGGTGGGCTAAATGGCCTGGAAAGCTCACTCCTTCAAGCTTGACTCATCAGGAGCAAGTGAACTCGCAATGAAACAAGTTCAACGATAACGCCACTAAGCAGCCAAACAGGATTAGAGTTCTTTAAGCTCTAACTTTATTTTCAGTTTCACTTCCTGGCATTAAAATAATCAGAACAAAAAACAAACCATAGTGCTGCTGACAGTCAGCTCCTATTTGGGTTCAGGGGTATGTTTTGTCTTCCCAACACCATCAGAATCAGGTCAGAACTCACGGCTGGGTCTGTAAAACTTCTTCAATTCAAACCCATCTGCCATCCCATTCTATCACACAAAAGGATACAAGAAGATCATATTGAACAGAAAACTAAATCCCAAAGGCCCAAAGAATAGAAAGTTGGTTAGTAGTCTCCACACCTGCAAAAAAAAATAAGAGAAACATGAATGAATTAAGTACACGCATGCATACTATATGATTTACTAAACTTTATAAACTCTCAGCATATTGTACTGGAAGTTATTGAATTAAGATTACCAAACAAGGGGTGAACTACACAACTGCTGGATTCAATGCAGTACAGTGTGGAAATAAATCAAAGATATCACAGGGCAATGCATTATAAAATGTGAGTTAATATATTTTGTTTAAACGTACCTGATATTTCTTGACTATCAAGTCAGGATTGAAATAAAGTTGGAATGGAGTGATGAATTCCAGTTGCTGTGAAAAGAGAAGAGAGAGTTTACTGGAAGCATTAACTAGAGGATGCAAGCTCAATAGCAGCCCGAATAAACAAGCAGCAAACATCCTATTAAACAACATGCAAAAGAACAGGAAGGATACTGGAGACAGTCAAGTTCATGCTGCTGTACTCAGGTAGTTAGAGATTACCTTTACCTCTCTCAGAAAGATAATGATCACTGCGGTTAACAGGTTAAGGTTGGTTTTATTTGGTTAGTACACAGAAAAGTGCAATGCAGACTGGAAATTCCGAAACTTAATCCTTGCTTTTGATGCAGTAGCCAATCTGAGCCACTGCCCTGGACCAGGGATTGAAGAAAGAAAGAGACAAAAATCAGCAAAGGTTCTTTGCTGCAGAGTATACAATTACACAGAGTCAGTCAACTGCAAGATGCACCAAGGCCACAAACTAAAGCAATAATCAAAAACATATCAAACATCACAAAAACTACTATGACATTATTTGGCAGGACAAATGTCCCAACTAAAATATCATCCTCAAATCAATGCCACTAATCATAGATTGCCTGCTTGATATCACTTTGTTAACTGTGGGCTCAGGCTGTGCACAAGATTGTTGCCACATTAACTGCACTACAACACTGATTATACTCTAGTGGCTCAAAAGCATTTAGCAAGTCCTAGGATCATCAAAAGTACCAGAAGAAATCCAAGTTTTCTCTTTAATGAGCCACACTCTTTTGCTGGTGTGATGCATTCAAGACAAAGGAGCATGCTTGACTGGCACCTCAAGCACTACCTTCAATATTCACTCTCCTTAGCACCAACGCTCAAGAGACCAGTCTGTATTTCCAAGATCCACTGTAGTAACTCACAAAGATTCCTTCAATAAAACCTTTGAAACCTGCAACGTCCACCACCAAAGCTTGGGCTGACAAGTGGCAAGTAACATTCACACGACAAATGCCAGGCAATGATCATCTCCAATAAGAGCCAACATGACTGCTGCCCATTGGCTGCAGCGGCAGAGGCACGTCTGGCTTCCCGGCAGCATCTGTGGCCAGTGCAGATTCATGGAGGCCTGAAGCAGACTCACAGTTGTGGCAGAATTGAATTTGGACTGGTGCACCACTCAGCGGCATCAACAGTATCTGGATTGGCAGAATTCAGCAAGGTCATGGGTGGAGGCGAGTTGGCATCCAAGAGTGGCAACTTTCATTCCAGTGGCAGCAGCGCAGCAAAGGAGACTCAGGCCCACGGCAGAGCACTTAACAAGAACAAATGTAAGGATGGACACTTTCTTTATTCTTCTGCCTTTATATTCTATCTTTTGGGTGTTTTTTGTGCTTTAAAGATGGTACCAGACAGTGGCAACACTATACAATACTTTTCACTGTAATTTGTAACAAAATGCACGAGACAATAAATCAAATCAAAATTCAATGGTTTTGCCATCACTCAATGTCCTACTACCAACACTCTGGGGCCAAACATTCAAATGGACTCACTTTATAAACACAATGGCTACAACAGCAGGTCAGAAGCTAGGAATATTGCACCTTGTAACTCATCTCCTAACTCCCCAAAACTTGTCCTCAATCTACAAGGCACAAGACAGGAGTATGATGAACTTTCCTCAATTGCCTGGATGGGTGCAACTCCAACAATACTCAAGAAGCTCGACACCATCCAGGACAGAGTAGCCTGCTTGACTGGCACCACATCCATAAACATTCACCCCCTCCACCATCGACACTCAGGAGCAGCAGTATATACTATATACAACATACACTGCAAAAATTCACCAAAGATCTTTAGATAGCACCTTCCAAACCCACAATAACTTCTGACGAGAAGGACAAGGGCAGCAGATGCATGGGAATATCACCTCCCGTAAGTTCCCCTCCAGACCACACAACATCCTGACTTGGAAATATATCACCTTTCTTCCAGTGGGTTCAAATCTGATCTCCCTCAGTAGCAGTATTGTGGATTTCCCTGCACCACAAGGATTGTAATGATTCAAACAGCCAGCTAATCAACATCTGCTCCAGGCTAATTACAGATGGACAATGAAAGCTGGTCCATTCAGTGATGCCCACACCCTCAGAATGATTTATAAAAGTATCATTCAGGTCCACTAGCAGATTGACAATGTTACTACATGGGAGACCTATTATATTAACCGAGACAGTGAGAATTCAAATTGCAACATTGTAGTTCAAGAATTCAATAAAATACAAAACAAATGAATTACATGGAGTCATTCAGCACAGAACCAGATCTAACTCATCCACGCCAAACTGATATCCCAATCTGCCGCAGTCCCATTTGTAAGCGTTTGGCTCAAATCCCTCTAAATGCTTTTATTCATAAACCAATCCAGATGCTTTTTATACGCTGTAAGTGTACCCACCTCCACCACTTCCTCTGGCAGCTTGTTCCATACACACCACCCTCTGCGTGAAACATTTACTCCGCAGGTCTTTTTTAAAATCTTTGAGGAGAAAGTGAGGACTGCAGATGCTGGAGATCAAAGTTGAAACTTTATTGCTGGAACAGCACAGCAGGTCAGGCAGCATCCAGGGAACAGGAGAAGGGCCTGTGCCCGAAACGTCGAATCTCCTGTTCCCTGGATGCTGCCTGACCTGCTGTGCTGTTCCAGCAATAAAGTTTCAACTTTTTTAAAATCTTTCCCCTCTTGCCTAAAACCTATGGCCTCTAGTTCTGGACTCCCCCCACTATAGTAAAAGACAAAAGGTTATTCACCCTCATGATGTTATAAACCTCTACAGAAGTCACCCCTCAGTCTCTGATGCTCCAGGAAAAAATCCCCCAGCCTATTCGGCCTCCCCCAATATCTCAATCCCTGTAGTCCCAGCAACAGCCTCAAAAACTTGAGAGAATGTCGAAAAGTTAACAACATCTTTCCTATAGAAAGGTCAACAGAAGTAATGTGGTATTATAAAAAAGTCTTGTACAGCTGCAACACGACATCCTAAGTCCTATAAACTCAAATGATCTGATCAATGACAACATGCATGCCAAACACCTCCTTCACCACCCTGTCTACCTGCCACTCCACTTTCGAAGGAACTATGCACCTGCACTTCTAGGTCTCTTTGTTCAGCAACACTCCCAGGCCCTACCACTAATTGTATAATTCTTGCCCTGGTTTACCTTACCAAAAAAACAACACCTCATATTTACCTAAATGAAACTATCTGCCACTCCTTGACCCATCTAATCAAGGTCCTGTTGTACTCTGAGATAATCTTCTTCACTGTCCACGATATTACACTATCTTGGTGTCATCTGCAAACTTACTAACCATACCTCCAATATTTGCATCAAAATCATTTATATAAATGGCAAAAAGCAGTGGACCAGCACCAATCCTTGTGGAATACTGCTGGTCACAGGCCTCCAGTCCAAAAACTAACCCTCAACACGTGAGGTTTCTGTGCTATTCCCCACCCTCTGAATCTGCTTGCATTGACTCCATATTTGCAATATTACAGGAGAACCACTGGCATGTTATACAATATAGATTTAATAACCTAATGGCTCTGCACCCAGAGATCAGGAATGCAAATCCATCATGACAAACTGTTACCACAATCTCTTCCTCACAACATTCTCTATCAGCACTTGCTTTCATACCCATGGCTACAGGAACTGCTGCTGTTTAACATGTGCCCAGAATTGTAGAATGCTACCTCCCAGACATTTAGCGTCCTTGAAGCAGTGCCTACTGCATCCAGAAATCCTCGTATAGTACAACCTGTCTAGCAATCCCAAACATAACACGGCTTCTCTCTCGAAAGTAACCGTTAAAGCTCTCCAGCCGTTAGAAGCCGTTTCCTAACCCATTCCCCCCCCCACACACACACCTGCCAAATGTACCATGAGAAATTCTGACAGTATTGACTACACACATCAGACCCACATTCCCTTCCTTCACTCACTCACTCACCGTCACCCCCACCCCCACTCACCCTCACCTCCACCCTCACCCCCACTCACCCTCACCCTCACCCCCACTCACCCTCTCCCACTCCCTCCACCCTCACCCCCACTCACCCTCTCCCACTCCCTCCACCCTCACCCTCTCTCCCCACCCACTCACCCACCCTCTCCCCCCACCCACTCACCCACCCTCTCCCCCCACCCTCACTCCCTCTCCCCACCGTGTTATGTTGTGGGCAGCACAGTGGCACAGTGGTTAGCACTGCTGCCTCACAGCGCTGGAGACCCGGGTTCAATTCCCACCTCAATTCCCACTGTGTGGAGTTTGCACGCTCTCCCCGTGTCTGCGTGGGTTTCCTCCGGGTGCTCCGGTTTCCTCCCACAGTCCAAAAGATGTGCAGGGTCAGGTGAATTGGCGAAGCTAAATTGCCCGTAGTGTTAGGTAAGGGGTAAATGTAGGGGTATGGGTGGGTTTCGCTTCGGCGGGTCGGTGTGGACTTGTTGGGCCGAAGGGCCTGTTTCCACACTGTAATGTAATCTAATCTAATCTAATCACCCACCCTCTCCCACTCTCACCCACCCTCTCACCCCCCCCCCTCACCCACTCTCTCACCCCCCCACCCTCACCCACCCTCTCACCCCCCCCACCCTCACCCACCCTCTCACCCCCCCCCACCCTCTCACCCCCCCCACCCTCTCACCCCCCCCACCCTCACCCACCCTCTCACCCCCCCACCCTCACCCACCCTCTCACCCCCCCCACCCTCACCCACCCTCTCACCCCCCCCCACCCTCTCACCCCCCCCACCCTCACCCACCCTCTCACCCCCCCCACCCTCACCCACCCTCTCACCCCCCCCACCCTCACCCACCCTCTCACCCCCCCCACCCTCACCCACCCTCTCACCCCCCCCACCCTCACCCACCCTCTCACCCCCCCCACCCTCACCCACCCTCTCACCCCCCCCACCCTCACCCACCCTCTCACCCCCCCCACCCTCACCCACCCTCTCACCCCCCCACCCTCACCCACCCTCTCACCCCCCCACCCTCACCCACCCTCCTCACCCCCCCACCCTCTCACCCACCCTCCTCACCCACCCTCTCACCCCCCCACCCTCACCCACCCTCTCACCCCCCCACCCTCACCCACCCTCTCACCCCCCCCACCCACTCCCTCACCCACCCCCCCCTCACCCCCCCCACCCACTCCCTCACCCACCCCCCCCTCACCCTCACCCTCACCCACCCTCTCCCCCCACCCCAATACTCCACAGCCTCCCCCACCCACCACGGCCGCAGTGGTGAGCACACAGGCGCTAGTATAGGCCCGAGTGATGCTCGGCATCCTCCGGTACTCCTCCAGTAAACTTGCCGCCGCCATGATGCTTCCACCGCTGACTGACGGCGACAGCCGCCAATGGCAGAGCCACACCCAGACCACAGACCAGTCACACCGCAGGGAAAAGGCGGGACCACACCAAAGCCAATCAAAGCGTAGGGGGTGGGGACAGCGCCACGTCTGCTTTCACCGGCCAATAACGGCCCGCAACATTCCCCCATAGGAACCCAATTGGCTCATCCGAAAACAAAGGTGCAGCCAATAGGGAAAACGCACGTGAGGAAGCGGAACAGAGTGAAGCCAATGGAGGTCCCTGGGGAGGGGAGGTGGGTGTGAAAGGGGGAGGGGAGCTAGAGGGGTCACTAATACAGCACGGAAAGAGACCCTTCGGTCCAACCTGGTCATACTGACCAAGTTTTGCAAACTCAATCCCGCTGTGATCTAATGCATTTTTTTTGTTGTTAGTCCCACTTGCCAGCGTTTGCCCTACATTCCCGTAAACCTTTCCAATTCATGCACCTGTCCAAATGTCTTTTAAAGGTTGTAACTGTGCCTGCATCTGTTATTTCATCCAGCAGTTCATTCCACAATGAACCACCTTCTGTGTGAAAAAGTTGCCTCTCAGCTCCCTTTTAAACCTTTTGCCTGTTACCTTAAAAATGTGGTAGTTTTGAACTTCCCCATCCTAGGGAAAAGACGTTTGCTATTCACTTTATCTATGTCCCTCATGAGGGGTGAACCAGAGGGTATGGATCATAAAGGGTGCATCAGAGGGAGTGGGGAGGATCATACGGGGGTGGGAGTGGATCGGAGGAGTGTGTCATTGGGGATTGGGGTGGATCTTAGAGTGTGGAGATGGGCAAAAGGGAAGAGTAGGAAACGATTGTGGAGGGACTTTTTGTGTCATCTGTAAATTTATTTATTATTCCCATGCTCCCTTCCCCACATTCTCATTGGCATTGAAGGTTTGGCAACATCTGTGGAGAGTGAAATGGTGTTAATGTTTGAAACCTTCACCAGTACTGAAGACAGCTGGGAAAATATTTTCAAATCAGCTGTGTGTGGAACTTAAATGCAAGCTTCCTGGCTCAGAGATAGGGACACCACCACTGCACCATAAGAGTTCAAGTCTACTACATCCCGTATTCCCAGGTGGCCTCCCATTCATGGAGAAAGTGAGGTCTGCAGATGCTGGAGATCAAAGTTGAAACTTTATTGCTGGAACAGCACAGCAGGTCAGGCAGCATCCAGGGAACAGGAGATTCGACGTTTCGGGCACAGGCCCTTCTTCAGGAATGAGCAGAGAGTGTTCAGCAGGAGAAGATAAAAGGTAGGGAGGAGGGACTTGGAGGAGGGGCGTTGGAAATGTGATAGGTGGAAAGAGGTCAAGGTGAGGGTGATAGGTCGGAGTAGGATGGAGGCGGAGAGGTCAAGAAGAAGACTGCAGGTCAGGAAGGCGGTGCCGGGCTGGAGGGATTCGGCTGAGACAAGGTGGGGGGAGGGGGGATGAAGAAACTGGTGAAGTCCAAGTTCATCCCCTGTGGTTGGAGGGTTCCCAGTCGGAAGATAAGACGCTCCTCCTCCGACCGTCGCGTTGTTGTGGTTTGGCGGTGGATGAGTCCAATGACCTGCATATCCTCGGTGGAGTGGGAGGGGGAGTTGAAATGCTGTGCTATAGGGTGGTTGGGTTGGTTCGTCCAGGTGGCCCAGAGGTGCTCTCTGAATCGCTCCGCAAGTAGGCGGCCTGTCTCCCCAATATAGAGGAGGCCACACCGGCTGCAGCGGATGCAGTAGATGATGTGGGTGGAGGTGCAGGTGAATCTGTGGCGGATATGGAAGTTTCCTTTGGGGCCTTGGAGAGAAGTGAGGGGGGAGGTGTGGGCGCAAGTGTTGCACCTCCTGCGGTTGCAAGGGAAGGTGCCGGGAGTGGAGGTTGGGTCGGTGGGGGGTGTGTATCTGACAAGGGAGTCGCGGAGGGAGTGGTCTCTATGGAAAGCTGATAGGGGAGGGGACCCACCGACCCAACCTCCACTCCCGGCACCTTCCCTTGCAACCGCAGGAGGTGCAACACTTGCGCCCACACCTCCCCCCTCACTTCTCTCCAAGGCCCCAAAGGAAACTTCCATATCCGCCACAGATTCACCTGCACCTCCACCCACATCATCTACTGCATCCGCTGCAGCCGGTGTGGCCTCCTCTATATTGGGGAGACAGGCCGCCTACTTGCGGAGCGATTCAGAGAGCACCTCTGGGCCACCCGGACGAACCAACCCAACCACCCTGTAGCACAGCATTTCAACTCCCCCTCCCACTCCACCGAGGATATGCAGGTCATTGGACTCATCCACCGCCAAACCACAACAACGCGACGGTCGGAGGAGGAGCGTCTTATCTTCCGACTGGGAACCCTCCAACCACAGGGGATGAACTTGGACTTCACCAGTTTCTTCATCCCCCCTCCCCCCACCTTGTCTCAGCCGGATCCCTCCAGCCCGGCACCGCCTTCCTGACCTGCAGTCTTCTTCTTGAGATCTCGCCTCCATCCTACTCCGACCTATCACCCTCACCTTGACCTCTTTCCACCTATCACATTTCCAACGCCCCTCCTCCAAGTCCCTCCTCCCTACCTTTTATCTTCTCCTGCTGAACACTCTCTGCTCATTCCTGAAGAAGGGCCTGTGCCCGAAACGTCGAATCTCCTGTTCCCTGGATGCTGCCTGACCTGCTGTGCTGTTCCAGCAATAAAGTTTCAACTTCGGCCTCCCATTCATGTACTAACAAGTCCTGAATGTTTTGAGATAAGATGTTTTCAGACTAGTATGGCCATACAAAAAATGCCAAAATGACTCAGTATTCAAATTGTAACAGAATGATGGGATGTGGGGTTGGAGAGGGCGAAAGGAAGTGAGTAGAATAGATGAAGACAGTGCCTAAAGAGACAGAAAAATAAAAATAAAAGATTGAATTGGTTCAGCTGTCTGTCACCATGTTATAACATTACCCAATACTTTTCATCAATCTGACTACAAATGGTGACCAGTGCTGCATATTCTTCCCTTGCTAGATGGGACATAAGGCATGCCAGAGATAGTATACACCAGAGACAATATACATCAACGCACCTGGTAAAGAATAGAGGCAAAGAAGTAAAGCAAAGAGGTCACTGGTTTAATCTCAGATGAGCACCGAGTACAAAACTAAACATCATTTTCCAGAAAGGATGGAGAGGGTGCAGAGAAGACTTGCTGGAGTATTGCCAGTTTGGAGGGATCTTGGTCAGAGATTAGGGATGGTCTGTTTAGATTAAAAAGGAGATTTTATAGTCTTCACAACATTGAATAATATTGAAAGAATAAATACGGAGAAACTGTTTCCATCAGGGTTCAAAACCAGAGGACAAAGAAACTAAGATCAGGCTTTTTGGCCCTTCAAATCTGTTCTGCAATTCAATCAGATCATGGTTGATTCTCTATTCAATGCCATATTCCCACTTTCTCCCCATATTCCTTGATACCTTTTGTGGGATTTAGGTAAAGCAATCATAATTGCTTATGTAAGGTAAATGAGCTCACACGAGTGTATAGTTGTTTCAGCCAAGAAATGAGTTAACAAGAATTAAAACTATGTGAAGGAAATATATAATTGCTTTTGCATTAACTAAAATGTGCATACAAGAATCTACCTGCAAACAATGGTAGATGTTACAGACAAATAGATAAGGTGCTGTAAGGGGAGGGGTTGTAGGTTAAGCTAGGTGTGCTTGTACAAACAGTTACAAGCATCTGTTTCCCGCTGCTGTAAAAACAAAAGAGACCACAATCAAGAGGTCATAAGGCTCAGTATAGGTAAAGAATGGAAGGAAATGTTGCTTTAGCGGGCAAGGAAACAGATGGCAGGGAAGGAGGTTATGTAACAATGGACCACAGCGGGATGTGGTGAAATAGACAAGTAAAACTTTTGCTTTGTTATGCACAAGGCCGGATGAGGCAAGAGATAAACAGCCGGGTTTAGAGTAGTGGGAGATGTAAACAGGGGAGGAGCAATGGGAGGAGGGAAAGAGGAATGAATTGTATAAAAAGTTGTGTACTTGTTAAACTCGGTGTGCCTATCTTATGGACACCATGCTTGCAAGGTGATAAATGATACTGCTGCTTCAGATCTTGTCTCAGACTGAAATTATTGAAGTGAGTGGGTTCTATTTCTTTGAAATCTAAAAATGTATATTTATCTTTCTTTAAAATATTCAATAATGGCCTCCGCAGCCTACTGTGGTAGAGAATTCTACCGTTTAACTACCATTTGAGTGAAGAAACTGTTCCTCAGCTCAGTCCTGCATCTTGAGAGTGTGTTCCTGGTTCTACATTCCCGAGCTAGGGGAAACATCCTCCTTGCATCCAATGCGTACAGCTGTCTTCGATCACAAAGTGTGTCCAAGATTCGGCTAAGTGTAGTTAAGAAAAGACTCAACAACACAAATTTACTTAAATATGAACATTTACTAAGTAAATAAAAATAATGAAAAAGAAACAGGGGTGTTCCACAAGGATCATTTCTGAGTCCTGTTTTGTTTGCCGTTTATATAAATAATTTGGATGAGAATGTGGAAGACATGGTTTGTACGTTTGCGGGTGACACCAAAATTGGTGACATAGAAAACCTTCTTCACTGTCTACCAAGATTACAAAGGGATATTGATCAAAGGGTCAATGGGCTGAAAATGGTAGATGGAGTTCAGTCTGGAAAAATGTGAGGTATTGCATTCTAGTACAACAAACAAGGGTAGGGCTTGGGTAGTGTTGTAGAACAGAGGGACCTAGGGAGCAGGTACATAACTGTTTGAAGTTTGCTTCACATATAGGAGAGGGTGGCGAAGAAGGCGTTTGGCACACCTGCCTTCATTACTGAGTCCTTTGAGTATAGGAGTTAGGAAGTCATGTTGACATTATACAGGCCATTGGTGAGGCATCTTCTGGAATACTGTGTCCAGTTCTGGTTGCCCAGTTATAGGATGAATGTTATTAAGCTGGAGAAGGTTCAGAAGAGACTTACCAGAATGTTGCCGGATATGGAAGGTTTGAGTTATAAAAAAAAGCTGGATAGGCTGGGACATTTTTTTACAGGGACGTAGGTGGTTGAGAGGCGACCTGATAGAAGTTTAAAAAATAATGAGGGGTATAAATAGAATTAATGGTAGTTGTCTTCTAGGGGCACATTTTTAAAGGTGAGAAGAGAGAGATTTAGAAAACACACAAGAGGCAAACTTTTTACACAGAGGGTGGTTCACGTTGGGACTGAAAGTGGTGGATGTGGGTACAGTTACAACATCTAAAAGACATTTGGATAAGGACATGAATAAGAAAGGTTTGGAGGGATGTGGGCCAGGAGCAGGCAGGTGGGGCTAGTTTAGTTTGGGATTACGTTCAGCATGGACTAGTTGGACTGAAGGGTATGTTTCTGTGCTGTATGACTCTGACTCTGTCTCTTCTGTTCATCAGGGACCTCTCAATGGCTGGCTGGTCTGGAGGCTTAGGTTCATTCCTGGCACTGTTCGCCAACCTGGTCTGAGGTGAAGTCCAACAACTCGGAACAATGATTTGAAGGTGCTGGTGTTGGATTGAGGTGTACTAAGTTAAAAATCACGCAACACCAGGTTATATCCAACAGGTTTATTTGGATTCACTAGCTTTTGGAATGCTGCTCCTTCATCAGGCGGTTGTGGGGTATAAGATTGTAAGACACAAAATTTATAGCAAAAGTTCACAGTGTGATGTAACTGAAATTATATACTGAAAAAGATCTGGATTGTTTGTTAAGCCTCTCATCTTTTAGAATGACCATGTTGGTTTCAGTTCTTTCATATGTAAATCGCAAAACTTTTTTTAAAAGTTCTGAAGTGAATTTTAACAATTGGTGTCATGGCGGCCCAGATAATGCATTGAAGGTGTGAGGTGCCCTCTGTGAGACTGTGTGTGCCACAATGGTCAGATTGATTCTAATCTTAAAAAACGGATTTACAGAATCTTACATGGATTCATGCAGTTTTTGAGCAAAAGAAAATGTAATTCTGCAAGTACAAATTCACCCCACAAACTTATATGTATATATGTGGTGGGGGGTGATTATGAGTGTCTGTAAGAGTGTGTATGTGTGTGAGTGTGAGTATAAAGGGGTATAGGTCTGTGAGAGGGTGTGTGTGGGAGTGTATGTGTGAGCGTATGAGAGAGGGTCTGTGCGAGTGTGTGTGTCTGTAGGAGTGTGTGTCTGTGCGTGTATAGTGCAGTGGGGTCACCTGTAGTGTGATGTGAACCCAAGGGCCCGGTTGAGGTCATCCCTGTGGGTACCGAATTTGGCTATCAGCCTCTGCTCGGCCACTTTTCATTTTTGCCTGTCCCAAAGTCCGCCTCAGAGGACGGTCCCCTGAATGTCCAAGGTGAAATGTCCCAGACCGCTGAAGTGTTCTCCGACTGGGAGGGAACATTCCTGTCTGTTGATTGTTGTGTGGTATCCATTCATCCATTGCCGTAGCCTCTGCTCCGGCCCACCAATGTACCGTGCCTCAGGGCATCCTTGCCTGCAGTGTATGAGATAGACAACATTGGCTGAGTCGCATGAAACTCTAGTGAATACGGGCCCAGTCAAATCAATCTCTCCTCACAGGACAGCCTTACCATCCCCAGTACCATCTCCATAACCACCTGATGAAGGAGCAGTGCTCTGACAGCTAGAGCTTCCAAATAAACCTGTTGGACTATAACCTGGTGTTGTGTGATTTTTAACTTTGTTCACCCCAGTCCAACACCAGCACCTCCAAGTCATCCCCAGTATCAGCCTAGTGAAACTCTGCTCCATTCCCTCTATGGTAAGAATATCCATTTTTTAGGTAAGGAGACTAAACCTTCATTCAAACCTCCAGGTGTGGCCTCACTAAGGCCCTGTATAACTACAGTAAGGCATTCTTGTCTCTGAAGTCAAATCTTCTTGCAACGAAGGCCAATTTACAATGTGCCTTCCTAAATGCTTGCTGCATCTGTCTGACTATTTGCATTGACTGGCAGGCAAGGACACCTGGATCATTTTGTACATCCCAATATATCTCCATTAAATAGTATTCTCACCCCAAAGTGTATAACTTCACATTTTGCCATGCTGTACTTCATCTGTCATGGATTTACCCACTCACTCAACTGAAGCACATAGGCTTAATGTGACTGTGGAAAGAATCAGGGACAACATATTCTTACAAAGCAAGGTATTATGATTGAGAATGCACTGCCTGAGAAGGCAATGGAAAGGGATTAAAAATAACATTCAGAGAGAACTGGCTAAATACTTGGAAAAAGGGAAACAATGGAACAAGAACAAGAGAGTCTGTTTCAAGTGATCTGCAAATGGAACAAGGTTGCAGTCAGAAAAAAACCTGTTCACTCAGCAAGTAGTTAGTGTATGGAATGCAATGCCTGAAAGTGTAGTGGATGCAGATTAAAGGGAATTCAATAGAGCATTGGATAATTATTTAGAAAAAAATAATGTGCAAGAGTATGGGGGAAAAAACAGAGATTGGCCCTAGGTAATGATGCTTATTTAATGAGCCAGTATAGACTCAATTGGGCTGAATGGCCTCCTTCTGCCTGATGCTATAACACTAATGTGATTCTGTGAAAAGTGACAATATGGCAAATGGAGGAGAGTGGAACACTCAATGGCATTACTGAATCCCCCACTGTCAACATTCTGGGGGTTACCATTGACCAGAAACTCACCTAGACTTGGCCATATAAATACTGCAGTACAAGAGCAGGTCAGAAGCTTGGAGTCCTGCAATGAATAACCCAGTTCCTGACTTCCCAAAGCTTGTGCACCATTTTCAAGATACATGTCAGGAGTGTGAAAGAACATTTCCCACTTGCCTGGATGGGGGCAGCTCCAACAACGCTCAAGAAGTTTGACACCATCCAGGACAAAGCAGCCTGCATGATTGGCACCACATCCACAAACATAGAACATATAATAGTTCAGCATAGACCAGGCCTTTTGACCCTCAATGTTGCGCCAACCTTTTATCCTACTCTAAGATCAAACTAACCTACGTACCCTTCACTTTACTATCATCCATGTGCTTATCCAAGAGTCGCTTAAATGTCTCTAATGTACCTGATTGTACAACCACTGCTGGCAGTGCATTCCACTCACCCACCACTCTCCGCATAAAAAAACCTATCTCTGACATCTCCCCTAAACCTTCTTACAATCACCTCAAAATCATGCCCTCTCATGATAGCCATTTCTACCCTGGGAAAGAGTATCTGGCTATCTACTCTATCTATGCCTCTCATCATCTTGTACACCTCTATCAAGTCACCTCTCATCCTTCTTCACTCCAATGAGAAAACCCTTAGCTCTCACAACCTTTCTTCATAAGACATGCCCTCCAGCCCAGGCAGCATCCTGGTAAATCTCCTCTGCACCCTCTGTAAAGCTTCCATATCCTTCCTATAATGAGGCAACCAGAACTGAACACAATATTCCAAGTGTGGTCTAACCAGGGCTTTATAAAGCTGCAGCATAATCTTGCAGCTCTTAAATGCAATCACCCTGCTAATGAAGGCCAACACCATTAACCTTCTTAATAACCCTATCAACTTGGGTGGCAACTTTGAGGGATTTATGGACGTGGGCCCCAAGATCCCTCTGTTCCTGCACACTGCCAAGAATCCTGCCTTTAACACTATAATCAGCATTCAAATCAACCTTCCAAAATGAATCACTTCACACTTTTCCAAGTTGGACTCCATTTGCCGTTTCTCAGCCCAGCTCTGCATCCTGTCAATGTCCAGTTGCAACCTACAACAGGCCTCCCCACTATCCACACACCACCAATCTTCATGTCATTGGCAAACTTACTAACCTACCCTTCCACTTCCTCATCCAAGTCATTTCACAAGGAGCAGAGGTCCCAGAACACATCCCTGTGGAACACCACTAGTTACCGAGCTTCACACTGAATACTTTATATCTACTACCACTCTCTCTGTCTTCTATGGGTGAGCCAATTCTGTATTCATACAGCTAAATTTCCCCATATCCCATGCCTCCTTACTTTCTGAATGAGCCTACCATGGGAAGCTTATCAAACGCCTTGCTAAAATCCATACACACTACATCCACTGCTCTACCTTCATCAATGTGTTTTGTCACATCCTCAAAGAGTTCAATAAGGCTTGTGAGGTATGACCTGTCCTCACAAAACCATGCTGACGATCTCTAATCAAATTATGCTTTTGCAAATAATCGTAAGTCCTATCTTTTAGAATTCTTTTCAATAATTTGCCTACCATCGACATAAGACTGACTGGTCTGTAATTCCCAGGGTTATCCCTATTGCCTTGGGGTCTCCCTTGAACAAGGGAATAACATTTGAGACCCTCCAATCTTCTGGTCCTACTCCAGTGGACAGTGAGGAAACAAAGATCATCAGCAAAGGCCCAGCAATTTCTTCCCTTGCTTCCTATATTAACCTTCCTATAATCCCATCTGGCCCAGGGGACTTATCTATCCTCATGCTTAAATTTACACCACATCCTCCTTCTTAACATCAACCTGTTCGAGCATATCAGCCTGTTTCACACTGTTCTCACAAACAACAAGGTGCCTCTCACGAGTGAATACTGAAACAAAGTATTCATTAAAAACCCTTCCCATCTCCTCCGACTCCAGGCACAAGTTCCCTCCACTATCCCTGATCAGCCCTACCCTCACTCAGGCCATCCTTTTGTTCCTCACCTAAGTGTAGAATGCCTTGGGGTTTTCCTTGATCCTACCTGCCAAGGGCTTGTCATGCCCCCTCTATCTCTCGTAAGTTCATTCTTCAGTTCCTTCCTGGCTACCTTGTAACACCCTAGAGTCCTGTCTGATCCTTCCTTCCTCAACCTTAAGTAAGCTTCCTTCTTCCTCTTGACTAGATGTTCCACATCTCTTGTCACCCAAGGTTCTTTCACCCTACCATCCCTTTCTTGCCTCAGTGGGACAAACCTATCTAGCACTCACAGCAAGTGCTCCCTAAACAACCTTCACATTTCTGTCATGCATTTCCCTGAGAACATCTGTTCCCAATTTATGCTCCACAGTTCCTGCCTAAAAGCATTGTAATTCCCTCTCCCCCATTTAAATACTTTCCCATACCATCTGCTTCTATCCCTCTCCTTTACTATAGTAAAAGGTCAGGGAGTTGTGATCACTATCACCAAAATGCTCTCCCACTGAGAGATCTGACACCTATCCTGGTTTGTTGCCAAGCACCAAATCCAACATGGCCTCCCCTCTAGTCAGCCTACCTACATATTGAGCCAGGAATCCTTCCTGGACACACCTGACAAAATCTGCTCCATTGAAACTATGTGGACTAAGGAGGTTCCAATCAATATTAGGGAAGTTAAAGTCACCATGACAACAACCTTGTTACTTCTGCACCTTTCCAAAATCTACCTCCCAATCTGCTCCTCCATGTCTCTTGCTTTGGAGCATCTATAGAAAACTCCCAATAAAATAACTGCTCCTTTCCTGTTTCTGACTTACATCCATAATGACTCAGTAGACAAATCCTCCTCGATGGCCTCCCTTTCTGCAGCTGTGATACTATCCCTGATTAGCAATGCCACTCCCCTACCTCTTTTACCTCCCTCCCTATTCTGTTTGAAATATCTAAACCCTGATACATCCAAGAAACATTCCCGCCCCTGTGATATCCAATGGTCACAACATCATAGCTCCAAATTCTGATCGATGCTCTAAGTTTATAACCCTTATTCCTGACAGCTCTTGCATTAAAATAGACACACTTCAACCCATCACACTGACTGCAACCTTGCCCTATCAATTGTCTATCATTCCTCACAAACTCTGCACACTGTATCTGTCTGTTCACACGCTACCCCATCCTCTGATCTGTAGCTCCAGTTCCCATCCCCCTGCCAAACTAGTTTAAAACCCTCCCGAAGAGCTACAGCAAACCTCCCACCCAGGATATTGGTAACCCTCCAGTTGAGTTGCAATCCATCCTCCTTTTACAGGTCCCACCTTAACCAGAAGGTGTCCCAACGATCCACATATCTGAAGCCCTCCCTCCTACACCAGCTCTGCAGCCACATGTTCAGGCTGCATTCGCTCTCTGTTCCTAGCTTCACTAGCTCGTGGCACCAGTAGCAATCCTGAGATTACTACTTTGCTTGTCCTGCCTTTTAGCTTCCAACCTAACTCCCTATATTCACTTTTTAGGTCCTCATCGCTTTTCCTAGCTATGTCATTGGTACAAATATGTACCACGACTTCTGCTCACCCTCCCCCTTAAGAATCCTGTAGACTTGATTCGAGATATCCTGACCCTGGCACCCAGGAGACAACATACCATTCCGAAGTCTCACTCTCGACAACAGAATCTCCTGTCTGTCCCTCTAACCATTGAATCTCCTATCATTATTGCTCTCCTATTCTTTCCCCTTCCTTCCTAAGCCAGAGCCAGGCCCAGTGCCAGAGAGTTGGCCAATGTGGCTTCCCCACTACCCCCCCACTAACAGTACCCAAAGCCGTATACTTATTACTGAGTGGGATGGCCATAGCGATCCCTGCATTGTCTGCTATTCCCATTCCTTCTCCTGACAGTCACCCAGCTACCTTTATCCTTAACGTAGGTGTGACTACCTCTCTATCACACCCCCCCCCCCCCCCCCCCCCCCAACCTTCCGAATGATCCGAAGTTCATCCAGCTCCAGGTCCAGTTTCCTAACATGGTCTGTGAGGAGCTGGAGTTGGATGCACTTCTCGCAAGTGAAGTCAGCAGGGACACTAAAGGTGACCCTTACCTCCCACACCCTGCAAGAGGAGCATGCAACTACCTTAGTTTCCATCCCCTCTGCTACAAATTGCCAAAAGAGGTTAAAAAAAAGCCTTCCCTTACCAACCCACCACAGAGAATCGTTTTTTTGATTAGAGGAGAAGGACGACGGGTGGGAGATACTGCACATGTACTGTTTCGGTTTTAGCCAACGCCAGTGGACTGTGGGAAGAAACCAGAGGAAGACCATGCAGACACAGGGAGAATATGCAAACTTCACACAGACTGTCACCCAAGGCTGGAATCAAACCCAGGTCCCTGGCACTCTGAGGCAAGAGTGCTAACCACTGAGTCACTGTGCCATCCTATTCATTGGTGTGTATTTTATATGAGAAGTTATGTATTAGAACTGTGAATTAAATTTATGTATGAGTGTCTCAGTAGGGAAGATGTTCATGGCTACACATGCAAAGGATGTAACGTGTGGCATAATCAGCTTAAACAGGTCTCTTGTAAACCACCAACCTGCAAATTAAACAAAAGTGTGATCATCAAACTTCACAGAAACTACATTAACATATCATGATAGCACTGTGTATCTGTGAGTATACCAAACACATTTTAAATTAAATACATAATTAATTAGAACACTGACCCATAGTAGTGCCACAAAACAAATTCATTTAAACCTATTTCTAAATAAAAATGAAATCTTAGTTGGCAATGATTGTACAGATGCAGCTCATAATGGATTGGGAGTTGGTTATGTCATAGACGCATGTTGTAAGTAAATCACCACAAGTTACCTTTAATTTGGCTACTTCTAAAAAAAGGTCTTATAAGCAATCAAATACTGAAACAATGATTTAAATTGTGTTCCCATGTGACAACCAAAACAAGACCGCTCAAGTAACCAAGTTAAGCCTCACAGCTCAATGTAGCTATTACCCAATTAATGGTGGGACCTAGCCATGATCCCACCAATTAGTGTCTGCCTCTGAATGTGTCCAGGGTTTGATCCTTATCCAAAGTTGTTCTCTGGAATTCTGCTGAAGAGGGAGTTCTGATGTTTGAATCTAATACAGATGTTCATCGTTCATAGAACATAGAACATTACAGTGCAGTACAGGCCCTTCGGCCCTCGATGTTGCGCTGATCAGTCATATCAATCTGAAGCCCATCTAACCTACATTATTCCATGTACGTCCATATGCTTGTCCAATGACGACTTAAATGCACTTAAAGTTGGCAAATCTACTACCGTTGCAGGCAAAGCATTCCATACCCTTACTACTCTCTGAGTAAAGAAACTTTCTCTGACATCTGTCCTATATCTATCACCCCTCAATTTAAAGCTATGCCCCTCATGCTCGCCGTCACCATACTTGGAAAAAGGGTCTCTCTGTCCACCCTATCTAACCCTCTGATTATCTTATATGTCTCTATTAAGACACCTCTCAACCTTCTTCTCTCTAATGAAAACAGCCTCAAGTCCCTCAGCCTTTCCTCATAAGACTTTCCCTCCATACCAGGCAACATCCTAATAAATATCCTCTGCACCTTTTCCAAAGCTTCCACATCCTCCTTATAATGCGGTGACCAGAACTGTACACAATACTCCAAGTGCGGCCGCACCAGAGTTTTGTACAGCTGCAGCATAACCTCATGGTTCCGGAACTCGACCCCTCTATTAATAAAAGCTAAAACACTGTATGCCTTCTTAACAACCCTGTCAATCTGGGTGGCAACTTTCAGGGATCTGTGTACATGGACACTGAGATCTCTCTGCTCATCTACACTACCAAGAATCTTACCATTAGCCCAGTACTTTGCATTCCAGTTACTCCGACCAAAGTGAATCACCTCACACTTGTCCACATTAAACTCCATTTGCCACCTCTCAGCCCAGCTCTGCAGCTTATCTATGTCTCTCTGTAACCTACAACATCCTTCTCACTATCCACAACTCCACCGACCTTAGTGTCGTCTGTTCAGATTGTTTATAGTCCTTTCATCCAAAATATTGATTACTCTCCTGGAGTTCTAGAGATTGCAACTTGCTTCCTTATCAGAAGTAACGTCTTTCTTCCTTATCTTAACTGTCTGTTTGAAGACACAGATTTCCTTCAGTTCCTTAAATTCTTCTGCAGAGAAATCACATGTCCTTTGTGACATAAACTGCCAGTTATCAAAGAGTTATAGAGTCATAGAGATGTACAGCATGGAAACAGACCCTTTGGTCCAACCCATCCATGCCGACCAGGTATCCCAACCCGATCTAGTCCCACCTGCCAACACCTGGCGCATATCCCTCCAAAATGTAGCAATTGTACCAGCCTCCACCACTTCCTCTGGCAGCTCATTCCATACACGTACCACCCTCTGCGTGAAAAAGTTGCCCCTTAGGTCCCTTTTACCCTAAACTTATGCCCTCTAGTTCTGGACTCCCCGACACCAGGGAAAAGACTTTGTCTATTTATTTTATCCTCATAATTTACCCAAAATTACCCTCAAAATTATCCTCAAAATTACCCTCATAATTTTGTAAACCTCTATAAAGTCACCCCTCAGCCTCCAACATTTCAGGGAAAGCATTTCCAGCCTGTTCAGCCTCTCCCTAGAGCTCAATTCCTCCAACCCTGGCAACATCCTTGTAAATCTTTTCTGAACCCTTTCAAGTTTCACCACATCTTTCCAAAAGGAAGGAGACCAGAATTGCATGCAATATTCCAACAGTGGCCTAACCAATGTCCTGTACAGCCGCAACATGACCTCCCAACTCCTGTACTCAATACTCTGACCAATAAAAAAAAGCATACCACACGCCGCCTTCACTATCCTATCGACCTGCGACTCCACTTTCAAGGAGCTATGAAACTGCACTCCAAGGTCTCTTTGTTCAGCAACACTCGCTAGGACCTTACCATTAAGTGTATATGTCCTGCTAAGATTTGCTTTCCCAAAATGCAGCACCTCGCATTTATCTGAATTAAACTCCATCTGCCACTTCTCGGCCCATTGGCCCATCTGGTCAAGATCCTGTTGTGATCTGAGGTAACCCTCTTTGCTATCCGCTACACCTCCAATTTTGGTGTCATCTGCAAACTTACTAAGTGTACCTCTTATGCTCGCATCCAAATAATTTATGTAAATGACAAAAAGCAGAGGACCCAGCACCAATCCTTGTGGCACTTCACTGGTCTCAAGCCTCCAGTCTGAAAAACAACCCTCCACCACCACCCTCTGTCTTCTACCTTTGAGCCAGTTCTGTATTCAAATGGCTAGTTCTCCCTTTATTCCATGAGATCTAACCTTGCTAACCCAGTCTCCCATGGGTAACCTTGTCGAACGCCTTATTGAAGTCCATATAGATCACATCTACCACTTTGCCCTCATCAATCCTCTTTGTTACTTCTTCAAAAACTTCAATCAAGTTTGTGAGGCATGATTTCCCACGCACAAAGCCATGTTGACTATCCCTAATCAGTCCTTGCCTTTCCAAATACATGTACATCCTGTCCTTCAGGATTCCCTCCAACAACTTACCCACCACCGATGTCAGGCTCACTGGTCTATAGTTCCTTGGCTTGTCCTTACAGCCCTTCTTAAACAGTGGCACCACGTTAGCCAACCTCCAGTCTTCTGGTACCTCACCTGTGACTATCAATGATACAAATATCTCAGCAAGAGGCCCAGCAATCACTTCTCTAGCTTCCCACAGAGTTCTCGGGTACACCTGATCAGGTCCTGGGGATTTATCCACCTTTGTGTGTTTCAAGATATCCAGCACTTCCTCCTCTGTAATATGGATATTTTGCAAGGTGTCACCATCTATTTCGCTACTTTCTATATCTTCCATATCCTTTTCCACAGTAAATACTGATTTAAAATACTCGTTTAGTATCTCCCCCATTTTTTGTGGCTCCACACAAAGGCCGCCTTGCTCATCTTTGAGGGGCCCTATTCTCTCTCTAGTTATCCTTTTGTCCTTAATGTATTTGTAAAAGCCCTTTGGACTCTCCTTAATTCTATTTGCCAAAGCTATTTCATGTCCCCTTTTTGCCCTCCTGATTTCCCTTTAAGTATACTCCTACTGCCTTTATACTCTTCTAAGGATTCACTCGATCAATCCTGTCTATATCTTACATATGCTTCCTTCCTTTTCTTAACCAAACCCTCAATTTCTTTAGTCATCCAGCATTCCCTATACCTACCAGCCTTTCCTTTCACCCTAACAGAATACATTTTCTCTGGATCCTCATTATCTCATTTCTGAAGGCTTCCCATTTTCCAACCGTCCCTTTACCTGCGAACATCTGCCCCCAGTCAGCTTTTGAAAGTTCTTGCCTAATACCGTCAAAATTGGCCTTTCTCCAATTTAGAACTTCAACTTTTAGATCTGGTCTATCCTTTTCCATCACTATTTTACATCTAATAGAATTACAGTCGCTGGCTCCAAAGTGCTCCCCCACTGACATCTCAGTCACCTGCCTTGCCTTATTTCCCAAGAGTAGGTCCAAGTTTTGCACCATCTATAGTAGGTACATCCACATACTGAATCAGAAATTTTTTTTCCCCACACTTAACAAATTCATCTCCATCTAAACCCTTAACACTAAGGCAGTCCCAGTCTACATTTGGAAAGTTAAAATCCCCTACCGTAACCACCCTATTATTCCTACAGATAGCTGAAATCTCCTTACAAATTTGTTTCTCAATTTCCCTCTGACTATTAGGGGTCTATAATACAATCCCAATAAGGTGATCATCCCTTCCTTATTTCTCAGTTCCACCCAAATAACTTCCCTGGATGTATTTCTGGGAATGTCCTCCCTCAGCACAGCTGTAATGCTATCCCTTATCAAAAACGCCACTCCCCTCCTCTCTTGCCTCCCCTTCTATCCTTCCTATAGCATTTGTATCCTGGAACATTAAACTACCAATCCTGCCCATCCCTGAGCCATGTTTCCATAATTGCTATAATATCCCAGTCCCATGTTCCTAACCATGCCCTGAGTTCATCTGCCTTCCTTGTTAGGCCCCTTGCATTGAAATAAATGCAGTTTAATTTATTAGTCCTACCTTATCCCTGCCTGCCCTGACTGTTTGACTCACTTCTGTTCTCAACTGTACCAGTCTCAGATTGACCTCTTTCCTCACTATCTCCCTGGGTCCCACCCCCCCACCTTACTAGTTTAAATCCTCCCTTGCAGCTCGAGCAAATCTCCCTGCCAGTCCACTTCCAATTTAGGTGCAAACCGTCCTTCTTGTACAGGTCACTTCTACCCCAAAAAGAAATTCCAATGGTCCAAAAATGTGAATCATCTGCTCTATCCTCGTATTCCTGCCCTCACTAGAGTTGTAGCGTCATAGAGATGTACAGCACGGAAACCCGTCCATGCCGACCAGATATCCAAACCCAATCTCATCCCACCTGTCAGCACCCGGCCCATATCCCTCCAAATTCATATACCCATCCAAATGCCTTTTAAATGTTGCAATTGTACCAGCCTCCACCACATCTTCTGGCAGCTCATTCCATACACCTACCACCTTCTGTGTGAAAAAGTTGCTCCATAGGTCTCTTTTATATCTTTTCCCCTCTCACCCTGAACCTATGACCTCTAGTTCTGGACTCCCCGACCCCAGATTTTGCCTATTTACCCTATCCATGCCCCTCATAAATTTGTAAACCTTTATAAGGTCACCCCTCAGCCTCCGGTGCTCCAGGGGAACCAGCCCCAGCCTATTCAGCCTCTCCCCATAACTCAAACCGTCCAACTCTGGCAACATCCTTGTAAACCTTTTCTGAACACTTTCAAGTTTCACAATATCTTTCCAATAAGAAGGAGACCAGAATTGCACGCAATATTCCAACAGTCACCTAACCAATGTCCTGCACTAGCCCGTAGCACCGGGAGTAATCCAGATATTACTACTCTCAAGGACCTCCTTTTTAAATTCCTGCCTAACTCTCTGTAATCTCCCTACAGAATCTCAACTTCTTCCCTTCCTATGTCGTTGGTTAATGTGGACAATGACCTCTTGCTGGCCCCTCTCCCCGTTGAGAATGCTCTGCACCCTCTCTGAGACCTCCTTGATCCTGGCACCAGGGAAGCAGGATACCATTCTGATTTTTAGCTGCTGGCCACAGAAACGTCTGTCTGTACCTCAGACTAGAGAGTCCCCTAACACAATTGATTTCTTGGAACCTGACGTACCCCTCATTGCATTCGAGCCAGTCTCAATACCAGAAACTTGGCTGTTCGTGCTACGTTCCCCTGAGAATCCATCACCCCCTACATTTTCCAAAATAGCATACTTGTTTGAAATGGGTATAGCTACAGAAGACTCCTGCACTAGCTACCTACCTACCTTACCTTTCTTGGAGTTAACCCATCTAGGTGACTGTATCTGAGACTTTCCCCCATTCCTATAACTGCTGTTGCTGTTGCAAATTCCTCATTGCTTCTATCTATCTCTCCAACCGATCCATTCGATCTGATAAGTTTTGCATCCAACAGCATTTATGGCAGATATAATCCGCAGTAACCCTTAAACTCTCTTCAAACTGCTACATCTGACAAGAAGTACATATCACTGCAAAGGCCATTTTTGCTCCTTCACAATCTACAGACCCAGAAAATAACACCGTCATATTCCTCTACAAAACACAGCCCCAGGTTAAATTAATAGTTATGGCTTATATTTTAAGTTTAATCAAGAGACATATCGCAAAAAACATAAATCAAGAAAGAACCCAGTCTACTCACTACTGCAGGCTTTCTGTAGGTCCCATTTAAAAACAATACACTTATCTGCTTCTGTGCTGTGAACTTCACCCAAACAGTTCCTCCAAGATCAGTTGTGAATTTCACTGTTTGTTCACGATGTCCAGCGATATATGAACTCAAACAGCAAAGGCAGTAACTGTGCAGGTTCACTGCCGTGTCAGTTTCTTTCTCTCTCTCTCCTGCACTGACCTCACCATGTGCTTCCTTTGTCTGTACTTCTCCCTTTAAAAACTGCTATTGTTTTGACTTTTATTTCCAAAGTTCAAAAACAATGCAACAGCATATAAAATAGTAATTGCTGCTCCTGGAATTCGAGGAAATCACCTCCAATACCTAAAATACCTCAAAAAAGGAGCAGTTGTTACAGCCAGAAATTTGTCCCATCCTCCATCTTGGATTATCCAGCATTTTTGTTTATGTAGTTTTAACTCCCTCTTTTTCCAGACGTTCAACTCCTGTATAAGTTATCCTTGTCCCTTCATTGTTTATTCCAGACAGAGTAATTGCTGCTATTTTCCATGTGTGAGAAACAAAGCTCACACACTCAATAATTTCCGAGACAAAATCTGAATCAGTAGTGTCCTTTATTTTACTCTTGCAAGCGGGTGTGATGTCCACTGTCTACAAGGCAAGGGACACACACCGAATTCAACCAATACAAGATATTTATATAATTTGGTTTCTATTTTTTTTATTTCATTGCTCCTCCCCGTTTACATCTTCCACTTCTCTAAGACCGGCACCCATTACTCCTGTTTACCTCTTGCCTTATCCGGCCTTGTCTGTGACAAAATGCTTATTCTGGCCTCACAAGGCCGTTTGACCACATCCCGCTGTGGGTCATTGTTAGGCATATCCTTTCTTCGCCATTATCTACTCCCTCCATCTGTACCTTCCCCTATTATACTGATCCTTATGACCCTTTTAATTGGGGTTTGTTCCTGTGTTTCTGTAAAAGTGGGAAACAGATGTCCATACCTACTGTTTGTACAGGCGTATTTGGCTTAATCTACATCCTCACAGCACCTTATCTATTTGTCTGTAACATCTACCATTGTTTTGCAGTCACGTTTCATTCTTGCATACAATTTTAGCTAATACAAAAACAATTATGTATTTCCTCCACATAGTTTGCATTCTAGTTGACTCAGCTCTTGGCTGAAACAATTACACACTGGTGTGAGTTCATTTACCTTGTATAAGTAATTATAATTGCAGAAGTAACACTACTTTACCTATATCCCACACATGTGTAACAGTTTACCTTTGTTGATTCATTTTATCCATGAGCAGTGTCTTGGACTCCAGGGGAGTTATGAAGTTTATAATATCACAGTGGAGCTGATTATGTCATAGTGGCAGTGAAGAATTTTAAGCAAGAATGCTAGTCAATTTTCAGTAACTAATTTATAGACAAATAACAAAGTGAAAACCAGTTATATCCTGCTGTGGGTAGGAGATATAGGATTATATTTACTCAACAACTGGAAATTGACTAAAGAGGACAGCAAAAAAAATGCAATTTTTGAAAGATTAAGCACCCATCTTTAGCCAAAATTGAATCACTGGATATGTCGGCAAGAATTCCAATGTTTCAGAGATGATATAAGAACATCTATTGATAACTTTGGAACATGATTAAAACAGTGAGTAAATACAAGTTTATGGACATGGATGAAATGTTGACAGGTCAACTAACTTGGGATTGTGCACCCTGAAATATGGAAAATGCTAATCACAAAGGATGAGTGTGCAATAACATACACTGCTCAGGGACACAAAGCCATGAGCAGACAATTGAAGATATTAACCACTTAAATGGCTAGCCTTCAGTTAGGCTAAAAAGAAAGCAGCAGCGTTGATGCATTGAATCAGAAACAAAAGAACGGAAAGAAAATGTACATAAATTGCAGATGACCACAAGAAGTTTTATGCAGAAGGAAATGTTCTGCATGTGGTTCAATCTACAGAGCTTGCGGGAAGGCCAATCTGGGGAAAAGTGTGTAGAACAAAGTAAGACAGTGATAGATGAGACACCAGAGCCAAAGCTACAGTGAATGGATAGGAAAATGAATCAAAATATCCAAATCCTCGAAGATGATGAGAACGTGAAAGACACAGGAACCACAGAATGACATAAAATGTCTGGATGTGACAGCTTCAAAAAGAAAGCAATCCACACGACAAGGACGAGGGTGGGAAACAAGCTCACAGTGGTGAACCTAAAGATGACAATTGATGCCGAAGGACAAAGTAATATTATCCCATTCAGGCTACATCAGAAGATCTTACCTGAAAATGTGAATGAAAATGGTTATCCAAAAGAAGTATTGAAACTGAAAAGAAGTATTAAACAGTATTTAGGAAAAACTAGATTCAGCAACTAGACAGCAACTAGAAACAACCTAAAGGAAAAGATACTAATTGTATGTTCTATATCACTTAAACAGATTGTCCCCGATTATGAAGAGCATAGATTTTCTCGGTAAACCAGAAAGGAAGTGGCACTGAAGGTTGAAGAAAATATACCCATTGAAAATCATCCTCCAATCAGGTGCAAAAAAGATTTGGTGTAAATGAGCGTTCCATGAGATAGATTGATGTTTTGAAGATCTTGAATGCCAGATCACCATTGATCCTGTGATGAAGCCAGTGATTCCAATGAACCCCATTGAAAGCATCAGCAGACTGAAAAAAGAAGCTGGAAAGAGAGCTCAAAGAGATGGAAGAGGTGTTGTGTGTCTTAAGAATTACTAAGGTAGGTAAGTCCCTGGGTGCTGATAGGATCTATCTGAGAATATTGAGGGAGGCAAAAGAACAAATTGGTGAAGTCCCAGTGGACTGGAGAAAGCCAATGTGGTCCCATTGTTTAAGAAAGGTACTAGGGATAATCCAGAAATATACAGGCCTGTGAGCCTTACGTTGGTGGAAGGGAAATTATTGGAAAAGGTTCTCAGGGGCAAGATCTGCACGCTTTTAGAAGCTAATGGACTTATTAGATAGCATGGTTCTGTGAGTGGGAGGTCATGCCTCACTATCTTGATCAAGTTTTTTGAGGAGGTGAAAAAGGTGATTAATGAGGGAAAAGCGGTTGATGTTGTCTACATGGACTTCAGTAAAGCCTTTGACAAGGTCCCTCATGGCAGACTGGTACAAAAGATGAAATCACATAATATCAGGGTGAGCTGGCAAGATGGATACAGAACTGGCTTATTCATAGGAGATAGAGGGTATTGGTGGAAGGTTGCTTTTTAAAATGGAGAGGTGTGACTAGTGGAGTTCCACAGGGATCAGTGCTGGGACCTCTGCTGATTGTGGTCCACATAAATGATTTGGACGAATACGTAGCTGGTCTCATTAGTAAGTTTGCCGGCGATACAAAGATTGGCGGAGTTGCGGATAGTGAGGAGGATTGTCAGAGGATTCAGTAGGATATAGATCAGTTGGAGGCACGGGCAGAAAAATGGCAGTTGGAGGTTAATCTGGAAAAATGTGAGGTGATGCATTTTGGAAGGTCAATTACAGATGGAAATTATACAGTGAATGGCAGAAGCTTTAGGAGTATTGATATGCAGAGGGATCTGGCCAATCAGGTAGATAAGGTCATGAAAAAGGCCTTTGGCATGCTTGCCTTCACTGGAAAGGGCATTGAGTAGAAGGATAGGTAGGTTATGTTGTATCTTTATAGAACTTTAGTTAGGCCACACTGTATTCCGGTCACCACACTACCAGAAGGTTGTGGATGCTTTGCAGAGGGTACAGAAAAGGTTTACCAGGATGCTGCCTGATATGGGGAATTTTAGCTTTGAAGTAAGGTTGGATAGATTGGGTTTGTTTTCACTGGAATGCAGGAGGTTGAGGGGTGACCTGGTAGAACTTTATAAGATTGTGAATGGCATGGATAGAGTGAAAAGTATAAGGCTTTTACCCAGGGTGGAGAGGCCAGGGTGGAGGGGACACAGGTTCCAGGGGTGGGGGGGGGGGGGGTGGGGAAGGTGAGGGTGGATGTTATTTAAAGGGATGTGAGACGGCAAGGTTTTCACATAAAGGGAAGGGAGGGCCTGGAACATATTGCCAGAGGTGATGGTGGAAGCAGACACAATATCAGCATTCAAGAAACACCTGGATGACACACGAATAGGGAGAGAATGGAGGGGTATGGATCCTGTGAGTAGAACAGTTTTAGTATGAAGGGGCAAAATGTGTCGGCACAAGCTTGGAGGGCTGAAGGGCCTGTTCCTGTTCTCTGTTGTTCTTTGTCCTTTAGAAGAAAAGAAGATGATTGCCAGAATCACAGATTCTACAAATTCAGTAGATTCCCTCTTAGAGAGAATCTTGGATGGCAAAGGTCTTAATCAAGCCACAAAGAGAGATCGCTACCATATCTTAACACTGGGAGTGATCACATCAACACTGGTGAAGGCAATAGCTTTCAGGAAGCTCCAGTGGAAAGTGAAACTGAACACAGACCTTAGGATTGAGGAATACATACATCTTCACGGACGCTTCTCTTAAAGTCAGTTTGGTAAAGTAAGTATTAGATTGCCTAAATATAATACATAATGTTGAACTTCAAAGCAAAATGAAGTATGAATGCCAGGAGGACCTGCTAAATGCTAAATGGAACTAGTCCTGTATAGTCAGAACCAGAGTCTTTCTGTTAACTAGCAGCCTGCAAATTTAAACAAGATGGTGTTCTTATTAATTGAGTAGTAGAAAGTGAGGACTGCAGATGTTGGAGATCAGAGTTGAGAGTGTGGTGCTGGAAAAGCACAGCAGGTCAGGCAGCATCAGAGGAGCAGGAGAATCAACATTTTGTGCATAAGCACTTCACCAGGAATTATTACTTGAGGCTTAATGTGTGATTATTCAAGAATTGCAGAATGCATAGCATGTCAGGACTCCTATTAGTCAGTTTTAATTATGTTGGTTGAGGGATAAATATTGGCCAAGTCATTTGGAATGGCTCCTGATTCAAATCATACCACAGGGTATTTAATGTTAACCGAGACTGCAGTTGGGGCTCGGCTTAACATCTCACCAAAATATGGAACTTCTGATAGTGCAGATACTCTGAGTACTTCCTGAAGGTATCAGCTTCAGTGAGGCTTTATTTGTACACAAAAGTGTTATTACTGAATGATGGCTAGCATTCATCTCAACACCTAAAGTTTTAAATTTGGCCCATTTTCTCAATTTTGTCAGAGATAGTACATTCTTCAAATTTTTGTAACAAGGTGGCTATTGGGAGAGAGAACAGGACAGAAATTATTGGAATAGAGAATGGGACAGTGATTATTGGGATGGAGAATGGGACAGAGATTATTGGAATAGGGAATGGGAGATAATTTTGAACTGCTTTGGTTAAGAACCAGCACAGAGATGGTGGGCTCTGTCTGTGTTGAAAACATCAATACTTCACGTCAAATGGTGCCCTGTGCCTCTCACTGTCATTGGTAACATCATCTACCAGCTTACAGGAAATGGAAGGTCCATTCTCAATCAATGCTGGTCTGTTATTAATGAAGCAGGTAATTTCTAACATGTAGAGATGCCCACCTTGAACACTTCTCTGTAAAAACGCAATAAATTGAGTTTGGAGTAGTTTATCACAGAGATATGGTTTATTATCAAAGAATAAAATTCACACTTCTGTAATGGAAAATCATGCGCCTTTATTGTTGTTGGAACTCCCACTTTACAGCATTGTGGGTGCCTTAGATGTTCCTACATCACATGGATTATAATGAATCAAGATGTAGTGATGGTCTAGTCCAATCATTGCTAGACTATTAATTAGATTAGATTAGATTACTTACAGTGTGGAAACAGGCCCTTCAGCCCAACAAGTCCACACCGACCCGCCGAAGCGTATACCACCCAGACCCATACTCCTACATTTACCCCTTCACCCAATACTACGGACAATTTAGCATGGTCAATTCACCTAACCTGCACATTTTTGGATTGTGGGAGGAAACCAGAGCACCCGGAGGAAACCCACGCAGACACAGGGAGAATGTGCAAACTCCACACAGTCAGTCGCCTGAGTCGGGAAATGAACCCGGGTCTCTGGCGCTGTGAGGCAGCAGTGCTAACCACTGTGCCACCGTGCCGCCCACCTAATCCAGAGACCCAGGTAATATTCTGGGTTCAAATCCTGCCACAGCAAATGGTGGAATTTAAAAGAAAATCTGAAATTAAGAATCTACTGATGACCATGAAATCACTGTCAATTGTCAGAAAAATTGGCAGCAATACTACTGATTGAGTTGGTCAGGTCCTAAAGGACATAGCTGTTAGACTGGGTCTGCAGCAGGTGGTGAGGGAACCAACAAGAGGGAATACTCGACCTCATCTTTACCAATCTGCCAACTGCAGATCTATCTGTCCATGACGGTATCGATAGAAGCAACCACTGTACAGTCCTTGTGGAGATGAAGTCCCATCTTCACATTGAGAATAACCTCCATCGTGTTGTGTGGCACTATCACCGTGCTTAATGGGACACACTCTGAACAGATCTAGAAACTCAAGATTGGGCATCCAGGAGGCACTGTGGGCCATCAACAGCAGCAAAGTTGTCCTCCAACACAATCTGTAACCTCATAGCCCAGCATATCCCCCCACTCAACCATTACTATCAAGCCAGGAGATCAACTCTTGTTCAATCGAGAGTGCAGGAGGGCATGCCAGGAGCAACACCAGGCATACCTGAAGATGAAGTATCAACCTGGTGAAGTCATCAAGCTACTTGCATGCCAAACAGCATAAACAGCAAGTGATAAACAGAGCTAAATGTTCCCACAACCGATGGATCAGATCTAAGCTCTGCAGTCCTGCGACATCCAGTCGTGAATAGTGGTGGATGATAAAAGAACTCACTGGAGGAGGAGGCTCCACAAATATCCCCATCCTCAATGATGGAGAGCCCAGCACATCAGTGCAAAAGATAAGGCTGAAGCTTTCACAGCAACCTTCAGCCAGAAGTGCCGAGTGGATGGTCCATCTTGGCCTCCTCCAGTGGTCCCCAGCATCACGTCTTCAGCCAATTTGATTAATTCCACATGATGTCAAGACACGGTTGGAGACATTGGATACTGCCAAGGCTACAGGCCCTGACAACATTAACACTGAAGATTTGTGCTCCGGACCTTTACACTCCCCTAGCCAAGCTGTTCCAGTGCAGTTACAAAACTGGCACCTATCCAACAATGTGGAAAATTGCCCAAGTATGTCTTGTATATAAAAAAACCCATCAGTCTACTCTTGATCAAGTGATGGAACCTGTCAGGCAGCATTCGACCGAGTGTGGCATATAGGAGCCCTAGCAAAACTGGAATCAATGGGTGTTAGGGCAAACTTTCTGGCAGTAGGAGTCATACCTGACATGTAGGAAGCTGGTTGTGGTTTTTGAAAATCAGTCATCTCAGCTCCAGGACATCATTGCAGTAGTTCCTTAAGGTATTGCCCGAGGCCCAATCATCTTCAGCTGTTTCATCAATGATCTTCCGTCCATCCTAAGGTCAGAAATGGGGATGTTCGCTGATGATTGTACAATGTTCAGCACCACTCACGATTCCTCAGATACTGAAGCAGTCCATGTCCAAATGCAACAAGATCTGGACAATATCCAGGCTTGGGCTTACAAGTGGCAAATAATATCAGCACCACACAAATGCCAGGATATAACTGTCACCAATAGGAGACAATCTAACAACCGCCTCTTGACATTCAATGGTATTACTATCACTGAATCCTCCACTATCAACATTCTGGGGGCTATCATTAACCTGAAACTTCACTGGACTCACCACATAAACACAGTGGCTACAAGAGCAGGTCAGAGGCTGGGAATACTGCTGCGAGTAACACACCTGACTCCCCAAAGCCTGTCCATTATCTACAAGGCACAAGTCATGAGTATGATGGAATACTTCCTACTTGCCCTGGATGAGTGTAGCCCCAACAACACTCAAGAAACTTGAAACCATCCAGGATAAAGCAGCCTGCTTGATTGGAACTACATCCACAAGTATCCACTGCCTCCACCACCAATGCTCAGTAGTAATCATGTGTACTATCTACAAGATATACTGCCGAAATTCAGCAAAGATCTTAAGACAGCATCTTCCAAACTCACGACCACTTTCTTCCAGAAGGACAAGGGCAGCAGATATATGGAATTACCACCACATGCAAGACCCCCTCCAAGCTACTCACCATCCTGACTTGGAAATATAGCATGGTTCCTTCATTGTCGCTGGGTCAACATCTTGGAATTGTGGAGAAAGTGAGGTCTGCAGATGCTGGAGATCAGAGCTGAAAATGTGTTGCTGGAAAAGCGCAGCAGGTCAGGCAGCATCCAGGGAACAGGAGAATCGATGTTTCGGGCATAAGCCCTTCTTCAGGAAGAAGGGCTTATGCCCGAAACGTCGATTCTCCTGTTCCCTGGATGCTGCCTGACCTGCTGCGCTTTTCCAGCAACACATTTTCATCTTGGAATTGTGGCCAACCCACAGCAGTGGACTGCAGGGGTTCAAGAAGGCAGCTCACCATTACCTTTGCAGGGGCAAGTAGGGACGGGCAAGAAATGCTGGCTGGCCAGCATTGCGCACACCCCACACATAAATAAACACAAAACAAATTCTGGACTTAATAGCAATTCATCCTGAATGTGATGTGATTTTGAAACGGTGTTGTCCATTGGAATGATTCTGAAACTGCAAGTCAGCAGAACCCATTTTGATTCAATTTAATGTTGAGCATAGATTTATAATAATTCCCAAACAGAGCTTTAAAATTTTCCCTATCATGGGTATTTAGAACATAGAACATTGAACATAGAAGAATACAGCGCAGTACAGGCCCTTTGGCCCTCGATGTTGCGCCGATCCAAGCCCACCTAACCTACACTAGCCCACTATTCTCCATATGCCTATCCAATGCCCCCTTAAATGCCCATAAAGAGGGAGAGTCCACCACTGCTACTGGCAGGGCATTCCATGAACTCACGACTCGCTGAGTAAAGAACCTACCCCTAACATCTGTCCTATACCTACCACCCTTTAATTTAAAGCTATGCCCCCTCGTAATAGCTGACTCCATACATGGAAAAAGGTTCTCACGGTCAACCCTATCTAAACCCCTAATCATCTTGTACACCTCTATCAAGTCACCCCCAAACCTTCTTTTCTCCAATGAAAACAACCCCAAGTGCCTCAGTTGACTGTACACAGAAATCTTGGCTAAACTTAGACTTAGTGTTACTAAAGCCAACATAACTGTCAGAAACTTGACATCATTGGCAATTTCTTGCTGTGAATCTCAGTGCAGCTTTAAAATCAGCAACACTCCCTATTAAAAATAAACCCATATTTAGATTAGGCACTAGCTTTACATGGTAGCAAGAAATAAGGACTTTCCCAGTCCAGTCAAAGTAATTTAATTTTCCTCTGAAAAAAATGAAATGCTTTGACATGCAAAACCACAGATGACAACATAAGAATGGAATGCTGTTTTGAAGATACTGTTTATGTCAGTGCCAGGTGTCCAAAGCTGATTGTACCTGCAGATATGAAAAGGAACTTCTTGGCCACTTCAGCATTTCTTAGTCTCTTATACCGTGAGTTACATCTTCCATTTGGGTAACCCAGGGCATGTCCAATCTTATACAGCATGAGCATTCACAGCTCTCACTTGATGGAAACGGTTGAGTAATTCTTTTCATTTTACCACATATTAGCCCGAGGAATGGTTCAGATAAGAAGGATTCCAGTGAGGAGAGATTGAAGTGAGGAGAAATTTCAATGCAAAAGGACTGAGGGGAGGAAACAATGTTTACATGAGAGAATATCTTAATAAGAGGCTATTTGTATGCAAGTATTTTAGGTTGAGAGGGTATTCACATGAGATGGTAATTGAATGTTGCTGAAAAGAGAGACATGTTGCAGAAGATTTTCATCTTTGCACTGATCAGGACAAACATGAGAATTCTACATCTCAAATGATTGTAACAGTATTTACTTCGAGATAGGAAAAAAACACTTGATTGGTTGGCAACTCTATTTTGATTATTTAAAGTGTTGCCATGGAAATGTGTACTGGGTAATTGAGAAAAGGCTTTAACATCTTACTTTCATCCGCAGAGATTGCACCCCACCCATCCCGTGCAGATATATGTCACATGTAGCAAATGTAAAGGAGATACATTATAAATACAGCAAGTGCTGGAGAAACTCAACAGGCCTGACAACATCTGTGGAAAAAGAAACAGAGTTAATGTTTTGAATCTGGTATGACTCTTCATCCTAGGGGATCCCAGCACAGCAATGGAAAATAAAGCTGAAGCATTTACAAAGATGATCCATCTCATCCTCTTCTGGAAGCTCCCAGCATTACAAAACCAAAATTCAGCCAATTCAATTCGTGTCATTAATATATTAAGAAACGATTGGGCTACAGTGTTAAAGACTGTTTTCATTTTATACCCATATTAGCCATAACCCTAGTCAAGCTGTTCCAGTATGTTAGGTCCCAGTTTTAAGTTAATTTAATTTAAAGTTGTTTCACTATAACATCAATCATTTAATAGGGATTTTATTTTATTCAGATTTTCATGTTTTGTTTTAAACGTGTTTTATATTGAGTCTGACATAAATTGTGACCTGATTGGCACCATTTCAGAGCAGTTTTTCCTGTTTCATGAGTCAATCTTCCTGTTAGTCCTCCAGTTTACAATTAACTGCCTGTACACAGAAGCTGCTCAACTGCTTCTTATCAGTTACCTGACTTGTGCTATGTTGCCGTTCTTTCACTGTCACTCAGACAAAATCCTGGAGCTCTCTTTCTAATAGAATTGTGGTTATACCATCTGGGCACCTTCTCAGGCGCATTAATGAATGGTCAATAAATGCTGGCCTAGCCAAAAACACACACATCTCATGAAAGAATGAAAGAAAAAGCCACCACCAATTCATTAGACTGATTTAATCTATGCATTTCATCTGTGGCTTCTATTGTTACATTGTGGTCAGTATATGAACAATCTTTCTTCCGAAACACAATCTCACAATCTTTAGATTATTTCTATTTAAATGTTTTCATTATCACAATGACTATCTCGGCAGCTCATGTCTGATTTAACCAATGCTACACACATAAATGTTGATAGAATATGGCAATGCAATTAAAGCAGAAACAGAAGTACACCAACTCAATACTGGAAATTTAACCCTTTTGTCTTCGTCACAATTTACACAGGATTGATGCCTGATATGAGGATAAAATGAAAACAGAAATATATTGGCCGCATCGATTTATCTTTCTGACTGCCACAAGCTTGGTGCTGAAGAGGGAAGGTAGGTACCCAGCAACTTACTCAAATCAGACAGCTGGCCAATTGATTTTATAAACTGGCTTATTTGTCAGCTCACCAAGAGCCCGTTGAGAATTATATGGGTTACATGTTGGGATCTGAAACAGTCGAAGTGGATGGGGGAAGGCCAACACATTAGAGAGGCAGAGAAGATCTTGCTATTCAAATTGGTGGGACGACACTTACATGGATGTGCTCACTATTCTAGTGGCTGCCACGATGCCTACACCTTCTGGCAGTCCAGTGTCACTGAAATCCTGAGGATGGCTACTGAGGGCAGGGATATCCCTGGGAATAATGGTTACTTGTGCCCTGATCGCCAGCTGCTTAGAAACTCAGCCTTGGCATGCTGCAATGAAGATATGTAATGAGGCCACAGCTTGTGAAAACTGAGCATGTAAGTGGCTGACTAAGAACACAGCTCACAAAAGTATCCCAATCCCCCGTTGTGTGAGAAAGCTGCACCAGTGGTGGTCTGGTAGTGTGGCTATGTAAGTACAGGTTCACCTGGGTCGAGAGAAATGACTTGTGCTTTCAGAGCTCAGCTGACATGGCCCTGTAGAAGGTCAGTGACACCTACATGGGGAGACTGTTCCAGCACAACAAATTGTATGCTTGAGTAAGAAAGGCTAACCTGCTCTTTGACAGGCTTTCAAAAGGCCTTGGAGTGTGACATGAAACCAGGCCCAATTCACCAGACATGTTGGAAGAGAAGCTGCAGTGCAATTAAAAATGATGAAAACAAAAGCGAGAGTCTGGGAGCAGAGATTAGCTTTAGCTATTTTAAAGGAGATGATGGACCAGCACTGGTCATGAAATGCACAGCATTGTCATCAAGAGTTCAGATAAAAGTACATTGGTAGTTCCACACTACCAAGACCATTGTGAATAGAACTGAGGAGGTCCTGGATTAAGTGCATCATTTTTATGAAGATCAGATTTGTCAAAATTCAATTGGAGGGAACCTGAAAATTGATGGTTAAATCTCTGGAGAAAAGGAACTGGATTTCTACCCAATAGAGTTTCGAGCTTTGAAGTCTGAAATTGGTGTTAGATATGTAGAGTGAACTGCCCTCTAAATCTGTGAGGTCTACCTTTATTGTATCTACTATTTAGCATGTAATTTCTAACAGACTGACTATAATTTGTCTGTTAATTCTTGCTTAGGTTATTTTAATTATTGATTGTTAACATGAAAGTTAAGAGAAATGAAATTAGATTAGATTAGATTAGATTACATTACAGTGTGGAAACAGGCCCTTCGGCCCAACAAGTCCACACCGACCCGCCGAAGCACAACCCACCCATACCCCTACATTTACCCCTATACCTAACACTACGGGCAATTTAGCATGGCCAATTCACCTGACCTGCACATCTTTGGACTGTGGGAGGAAACCGGAGCACCCAGAGGAAACCCACGCAGACACGGGGAGAATGTGCAAACTCCACACAGTCAGTCGCCTGAGGTGGGAATTGAACCTGGATCTCTGGCGCTGTGAGGCAACAGTGCTAACCACTGTGCCACCGTGCCGCCCCTTGGGAGAAAGTGAGGACCAGAGTCGAAGAGTGCGGTGCTGGAAAAGCACAGTCGGTCAGGCAGCGTTCGAGGAACAGGAGAGTTGAATTATCAAGCGTGAGCTCTTCATCAGGAACGGACGAGTGGAATCTAGCCCATTGATTTTCTTAATGAAGTTGGTTGCTAAATGCAGTTTTATTTAATTTGCTGGTCCCTATGGGAATTCTGATGAAATTGAGGGCTTACCCTGGATCAACCTGCATTAGGCTGTAAAATGAGTTCACTGGAACTTTCCAGAATTTAAACAAACAGGTTATAACATTTGCTCTGTTCATTGGGGAACTGACAGAAATACGTTTGAGGAGAGAGATTAGCCTCTTTGTCTCTTGGCAAATTGACCAATGATAATTTGAAGGCTGCAGCAGAGAAAACAGGGGCATTGTTAAAACCAGGAGGCTTTGAAGACAGACATGAATAAATAATTAACTCATCACTTGAAGCTGAGGGAAGGAAAGAATAAGAAGGAAGACGATGCAAAGTTACAAGGAAAAGGTGGCAGAATGGTACCAAGTGAACTTTTCATTTGAACAGCCAGGGTAAATACAATGGGATGAATTGCCTTACTCAGTGCTATAGCAATTCTGAGATTCTGCTAGTGCTCAAGTAAAAGTAGCCAGACTTCAGTCGTGCCTGTCCTCGGATGCTGCCTGAATTGCTGTGCTCTTCCAGCACCACTGATCCAGAATCTGGTTTCCAGCATCTGCAGTCATTGTTTTTACCTTCAGTTCAAACATCCAAGGCCAAAAAAAATCTTCCACCTCGGCTATGTGAACATCTAGTGGGATGAAAGGAAAGAAAAATTCTTTTTGAGGGAACTTTGATGACATGGGTGACAGCACACAGCTCCTATGAAGTAAATTAACATATATAGTATCAAGCTTGCATAAATTATATTGTTTTATACATTACAAGGAAAAGGTGGTGGGATAGCATTGCTGGTTAAAGAGTCAGTGTATGTAATTGTGAGGAAGGACTTAATTTGGTGCAGTGAAATCCATATGGGTATTGCTTAGAAACACCAAAAGGCAGAAAATAATAGTGGGTTATGTGTTGAGTGGCAAGTTGAGTGGCAATAATAGTGTTGAGACCATCACTAATTTTTCTTTATTTTATTCATTTCTGCTTTGGAACTGTGAGCAGAACTTGAGAATGGAATTTTGAACAAAGAAGACAAAGGGATGAGTGCATATGGGAACTGGCCAACAAAGACAATTGTAGGTTAATTACTTGTAGACATTTTGGCACCTGGCAGCTGGTCAATTGGTTGCATTGATTAATCAAGAAGAGGCCAGAGTTAGCCAGCCAACCACAGAAAAAACATAATTTGAACTGGCTTTGACTGGGCTTTAGGAGTAGAAGACTGTGGAAGTTGCTGGAACTGTGCTGGAGTTTTTCTTTTGAGTTAAAGAATTATTAAATAGTTTGAAAAAAGAAACTTGGTTTATAAGAGATAACTGAATGCTAGAAACTGTTTGCGATGACTGAAGGTTTCAGAATTTAACCAAGATACAAATAACACAATGCACCAGTCAAAGATTCCATAAATATCTGGTACTCATTGTTGAAGTGGTTATTGAACTGACAAATTACAATTTTTAAATTTTCTTTTAACTTATCCTTTAACTGTATCTGTCTGGCTGACTTTCTGTGTGAGTGGGATTTGCAGTCAAAGAATGGGTGGCACGGTGGCTCAGTGGTTAGCACTGCAGCCTCACAGCACCAGAGTCCCAGGTTCGGTTCCAGCCTCGGGCAACTGTCTGTGTGGAGTTTGCACATTCTGCCTGGGGGTGCTCCAGTTTCCTCCCACAGTCCAAAGATGTACAGGTCAGGTGAATTGTCCATAGTGTTAAAATTAGTCAGAGGGAAATGGGTCTGCATGGGTTACTCCTCGGAGGGTTGGTGTGGGCTGAAGGGCCTGTTTCCACACTGTAGAGAATCTAATCTAAACAAGATTGGGTTTAAAAATGAACATTAGTTGGATTGTCTGTTGTTTAATTTTGCTCCAATAAAGTTACAGTATTATTTTTTGTTCAAGTTTTAAACTTGATATCAGATCTGTTATTTGTAATGTCTGGTTAGAAACAATTGGGAAATTTTGAGGTCATTGAATGCTTTAATTTCACTGTTATGAATACAGTTTTAGCAAGTCTGATTTGGTTTGACTTGCTATCCCTGTGTTGGAACATAACTGGGGGCTTGGGGCTGAGATTCTGGAATGCAGACAACGTAGGTTTGGGACTGGAGTTTGATACACCTTGGAGCAGGTATCCTGACACCATGTTTGTATATGGACTTAAAATAGCATGAGAAATCATTAAATATTTTTTGCAAGTGTCAGAACTTTCCCTGATATTGTTGCAGATCACAACTAGGAGAGTTAGCCAGCAGACTGAAAATCAACTTCCCAGAGCAAGCTAAGAAAGCAGATTGTTTAATGGTAATACCAAAGAAGCCAGCATTAGTCATTGGTGATCCCATAGTTCGGGGGACAGACAGGAGATTCTGTGGGAATGAGAGACACTCGCAGTTGGTGTGTTGCCTCCCAGGTGCCAGGCTTCGTGATGTCTTGGATTGTGTTTTCAGGATCCTTAAGGAGGAGGGGGAACAGCCCCAAGTTGTGGTCCATATGGGTAATAATGACATAGGTAGGAAAAGGGATGGGGGTGTAAGGCAGAAATTCAGGGAGCTAGGACAACAGAGTTGTTATCTCTGGGCTCTTATCCGTGCCACATGCTAGTGAGGCGAGGACTAGGGAGAGACAGCAATTGAACATGTGGTTACAGGGATGGTGCAGAGGGAGGGATTCAGATACCTGGATAATTTGGGCTCATTCTGGGATATGTGGGGGGCCTATAAATGGGATAGTCTAGACCTGAGCCAGAGGAGTACCAATATCCTGGGATGGGGGGTTGGTAGGGGGTGGGGTATTTGTTAATGCTCTTTGGGAGTGTTTAAACGAATTCTTGTTCAGCAGGGGAACAAGAACCTGAATTGTAGCTCCAGTGTACAGGAGGTTGAGAGTAGTGAGGTCATGAATAAGGTTTCAAGGTCACAGGAGTGTACCAGCAGGCAGGATTGAAAATCACACAATACCAAGTTATAGTCCAACAGGTTTAATTGGAAGCACTAGCTTTTGGAGCACTGCTCCTTCATCAGGTGGTTGTGGAGGACACAATTGTAAGACACAGAATTTACAAACCTTTTTTTAAAGTTACATTCTCAAGTGAACTTTAACAATTGGTATCAGCCCAGACAATGTATTGGATATTAGCACCCAATGTATCGGGTATTGCTAACTTTTTAAAAAAGTTTTGTGATTTACATATGAAAGAAGTGAAACTATCATGGTCATTCTAACAGATGAGAGACTTAACAAACAATCAAGGTATTTTTCAATGTATAATTTCAGTTACACCACACTGTAAACTTTTGCTATAAATTGGTGGCACGGTGGCACAGTGGTAGCACTGCTGCCTCACAGCGCCAGAGACCGGGGTTCAATTCCCGCCTCAGGCGACTGACTGTATGGAGTTTGCACGTTCTCCCCGTGTCTGCGTGGGTTTCCTCCGGGTGCTCAGGTTTCCTCCCACAGTCCAAAGATGTGCAGGTTAGGTGAATTGGCCATACTAAATTTCCCATAGTGATAGGTAAGGGGTAAATGTAGGGGTATGGGTGGGTTGCGCTTCGCGGGTCGGTGTGGACTTGTTGGGCCGAAGGGCCTGTTTCCACACTGTAATCTAATCTAATCTAATCGAATCTTATACCCCACAACCACCTGATGAAGGAGCGGCGCTCTGAAAGCTAGCGCTTCCAAATAAACCTGTTGGACTATAACCTGGTGTTGGGTGATTTTTAACTTTGTCCACCCCAGCCCAACACCATATCATGGCAGGCAGGAAGTTGGTTTGAAGTGTGTCTACTTCAATGCCAGGTGTAGCCGGAATAAGGCAGGTGAACTTGCAGCATGGGTTGGTAGCTGGACCTTTGATGTTGTGGCCAGTTTGGAGACAGGAATAGAACAGGGACAGAGATGGATGTTGCACGTTCTGGGGTTTAGATATTTCAACAAGATCAGGGAACATGGAAAAAGTGGGAGAGGTGTGGCATTGTTAGTCAAAGACAGTATTACAGTGGCAGAAGGGACGTTTGTTGAGGACTCTCTACTGAGGTAGTATGGGCTGAGGTTAGTACAGGAAAGAAGAGGTCACCCTGTTGGGAGTTTTCTATAGGCCTCTAAATAGTTCCAGAGATGTAGAGGAAAGAATTGCAGGGATGTTTCTGGATAGGAATGAACAAAAACAAAGAAGATCAAAGAAAAGTTACAGCCCAGGAACAGGCCCTTCGGCCCTCCAAGCCTGAGCTGATCCAAATGTACTGTCTAAACCTGTTGGTTAATTCCTAAGCATCTGATTCCTTCTGCTCTCCACCTACTCATGCATTTGTCCAGACACATCTTAAATGAATCTACCGTGCCTGCCTCTACCACTTCTGCTGGACATGCATTCCAAATGCCCACCACCCTCTGTGTGAAGTACTTACCACGTGTATCCCCCTTAAACTTTCCACCTCTCACCTTGAAAGCGTGACCTCTTGTTATTGAATCCTTCACTCTGGGAAAAAGCTTATCTCTATTCACCCCGTCAATACCCTTCATGAATGAATGTAACAGGGTAGTTGTTATGGGGGACTTTAACTTTCCAAATATTGACTGGAAATGCTATGGTTTGAGTGCTTTAGATGGGTCAGTATTTGTCCAATGTGTGCAAGAGGGTTTCCTGACACAGTATGTAGATAGTGTGGTGCCGCAAAAGAACAGCAGGTGAGGCAGCGTCCGAGGAGCAGGAGAATCACGTTTCGAGCAAAAGCCCTTCATTAGGAATGGGCTTTTGCCAGAAACGTTGATACTCCTGCTCGTCAGGCACCATCTGACCTGATGTGCCTTTCCAGCACCACATACTCGACTCTGATCTCCAGCATCTGCAGTCTCCACTTTCACACAGTGTGTAGATAGGCCAACAAGGAGCAAGGCCACATCGGATTTGGTACTGGCTAATGAACCGAGCCAGGTGTTAGATTTGGAGGTAGGTGAGCACTTTGGTGATAGTGACCACAATTTGGTTATGTTTACTTTAGTGATGGGAAGGGATAGGTATATACCACAGGGCAAGAGTTAGAGCTGGGGAAAAGATGCTTATGATGCTATTAGGCAAGATTTAGGATGCATAGACTGGGGAAAGAAACTGCAGGGATGGGCATAATTGAAATGTGGAGCTTGCTCAAGGAACAGCTACTGCGTGTCCTTGATAAGTATGTACCTGTCAGGCAGAGAGGAAGTTGTCGAGCGAGGGAGCTGTGGTTTACAAGAGGTTGAATCTCCTGTTAAGAGGAAGAAGGCAGCTTATGTGAAGATCAGACATGAAGGCACCGTTAGGGCACTTGAAAGTTACAAGTTAGCCAGGAAGGACCTAAAGAGAGAGCTAAGAAGAGCCAGAGGGGACATAGAACATAGAATATAGAACATAGAACACTACAGCACAGAACAGGCCCTTCGGCCCACAATGTTGTGCCGAACATTTGTCCTAGCTTAAGCACCCATCCATGTACCTATCCAATTGCCGCTTAAAGGTCACCAAAGATTCTGACTCTACCACTCCCACAGGCAGCGCATTCCATGCCCCCACCACTCTCTGGGTAAAGAACCCACCCCTGACATCTCCCCTATACCTTCCACTCTTCACCTTAAATTTATGTCCCCTTGTAACACTCTGTTGCACCCGGGGAAAAAGTTTCTGACTGTCTATCTATCTATTCCTCTGATCATCTTATAAACCTCTATCAAGTCACCCCTCATCCTTTGCCGTTCCAACGAGAAAAGGCCTAGCACTCTCAACCTATCCTCGTACGACCTATTCTCCATTCCAGGCAACATCCTGGTAAATCTTCTCTGCACCCTCTCCAAAGCTTCCACATCTTTCCTAAAGTGAGGCGACCAGAACTGCACACAGTACTCCAAATGTGGCCTAACCAAAGTCCTGTACAGTTGCAACATCACTTCACGACTCTTGAATTCAATCCCACTGCTAATGAACGCTAATACACCATAGGCCTTCTTACAAGCTCTATCCAGACGTGAGAAATCTTTGGCAGGTAGGATCAAGGAAAATCCTAAAGCTCTCTTATAGGTATGTCAGGAATAAAAGAATGACCGGGGTAAGATTAGGGACAGTCAAGGACAGTAGTGGGAAATTGTGCGTGGTGTCCAAAGAAATAGGAGAGGTGCAAAATGAATATTTTTCATCAGTATTCACACAGGAAAAATACAATGTTGTTGAGGAGAATACTGAGATACAGGCTGTTAGGTGGGATTGAGGTTCATAAGGAGGAGGTGTTAGCAATTCTGGAAAGTATGAAAATCGATAAGTCCCCTGGACCGAATGGGATTTATCCTAGGATTCTCTGGGAAGTTAGGGAAGAGATTGCAGAGCCTTTGGCTTTGATCTTTATGTCATCATTGTCTACAGGAACAGTGCTAGAAGACTGGAGGATAACAAATGTTGTTCCCTTGTACAAGAAGGAGAGTAGAGACAACCCTGATAATTATAGGGACCAGTGAGCCTTACTTCTGTTGTGGGCAAAGTTTTGGAAAGGATTATAAAACAGAGGATTTACAATAATCTGGAAAGGGTTAATTTGATTAGGGATAGTCAACACAGTTTTGTGAAGGGTAGGTCGTGCCTCACAAACCTTATTGAGTTCTTTGAGATGGTGACCAAACAGGTAGATGAGGGTAAAACGGTTGCTGTGGTGTATGTGGATTTCAGTAAAGCGTTTGATAAGGTTCCCACAGTAGGCTATTGCGGAAAATACAGAGGCATGGGATTGAGAGTGATTTAGCGTTTGGATCAGAAATTGACTAGCTGTAAGAAGACAGAGGATGGGAAATATTCATCCTGGAGTTCAGTTACTAGTGGTGTACCACAAGGATCTGTTTTGGGATCTCTGCTATTTGTCATTTTTATAATTGATCTGGATGAGGGCGTAGAAGCATGGGTTAGTAAATTTGCAGATGAGACTAAAGTGGAGTTGTGGACGGTATGGAAGGATGTTGCAGGTTATAGAGTCACATAGATAAGCTGCAAAGCTGGGCTGAGAGGTGGCAAATGGAGTTTAATGCGGAAAAGTGTAAGGTGATTCACTTTGGAAGGAGTAACAGGAATAAAGAGTACTGGGCTAATGGTAAGGTCCTTGGTAGTGTGGATGAGTAAAGAGATCTTGGTGTGCATGTGCATAGATCCTTGAAAGTTGCCACCCAGGTTAATAGGGTTATTAAGAAGGCGTAAGGTGTGTTAGGTTTTGTTGGTAGAGGGAAATATGTCTCTGATGGGGGTTGGGGGTCTGTCTGGAGGTGGCGGAAGTGGAAGAAGGAGGCCATCTGGGACTTTCTGAGGAGGAATTGGTCGCCCTGGGAACAGATGCGGCAGAGGCAGATGAATTGGGAATAAGGGATGGCATTTTTACAGGAGGTAGGGTGGGAAGAGGTGTAGTCTCGGTAGCTGTGGGAGTCGATAGGCTTATAGTATATGTGTGTGGTTTATCAGTTGCCAGAGATGGTGATGGAGATGTCCTCAAGCAGATCCTCTGCCCTGAAGCTCTTCAGCCATGTCCTCAAGCTGAAACCCACCACCAGAGATACATTTTCCTCTCCACTCCTATTAGCGTTCCAAAAAGACCATTCCCTCCGTGACTCCCTCATCAGGTCCACACCCCTTACCAGCCCACACCCTACTCCCAGCACCTTTTCCTGCCACTGCAAACTTGCGCCCACACCACTCCCCTCACCTCCATCGAAGACCAAGGGATCCTTCCACATTCATCAGAAATTTACCTGTGCCTCTACCAATGTCATCTACGGCATCCATTGCATCCAATGTGGTCTCCTCTACATTGGGGAGACAGGACGCCTTCTTGCAAATCATTTCAAAGAACATCTCTGGGACACCCGCACCCACAAACCCCCACTGCCCCGTGGCTAAACACTTCAACTCTACCCCCCACTTCATCAAGGACATGTAGGTCCTGGGCCTCCTCCACCGCCAAGCTGTTACCACCTGATGCCTGGAGGAGGAACGCCTCAAATACTGCCTTGGGACCCTGCAACCACATAGGATAAATGTGGATTTCAACAGCTTCCTCATTTCCCCTCCCCCCCCCAATTATCACAGTCCCAAGCTTCCAACTCGACACCACCCTCCTGACCTGTCCATCACTCCCCCCTCTGACCTTTCACCTTCTACCTCATCTTCAGCCACCTATCATTTTCTGAGCTATCTTCCCCCAAACTCCACCCCCTCCTATTTATCTTTCAGCCCCGACCCACAAGCCTCATTCCTGATGAAGTGCTTATGCCCGAAACATCGATTCTCCTGCTCCTCTGATGCTGCCTGACCTGTGTGCTTTTCCAGCACCACACTCTAGACTTTGATCTTCAGCATCTGCAGTCCTCACTTTTTCCTTCTGGAGTATTTAGAATGACATCACTAACTGAGGCTCAGAATTAAGTAAATCAGCACAGTCAGCTCATCCTGAGGTAGAAGCCGAAGAGGCTTTAGAATGCTCTTATCTTAAAAATCAGAGTGCTGATGAGGAAATGGAAAACACCTCACTGACCTTCAGATGAAGAGTAGGTAGTTATTCATCAGATAGCTACCACCCAGCTACAGTGGGGAGATTATGCAAGTAACACATGAAATTCCCATGGCAGGATAAGAGGGGATCTTAAGGCTTCGGGTGTCCAAGCACATGAATTTTAACTGGTGTTATGACCAAATACCCAAAAAAGCTTGTCTTGCCTCATAATCTGTGAAAATGTGAGTGACAGAGAACTCCCAAATTCCACTATTTAAAGAAAAATATCCATTCATTTTTCTAGCTCTAATAGTGAACATTAAACAAAAAAACTATTCACAAATCTGAGCCCATCCAGTCTCTTAATTGCTTACTATCTCACTCCAACTCTGTAAAGCTAGTCTGTTCCAATCAGACACTTATTAAAATTATATTAACTTAATCTCAAAACCATACACTGTCTGTTTTCTTCTGTGTCTTCACACTTCCAGCAGCTGATCTCCCTGGGTTGTCTTCTTTTTTTTAATTGCGAGTATGTTTCACATTAAGAGGCACCTTTGACAGAGGTTGTTTTCTAATTTCTTTGAGAGCAAGATGTTAGCTGTATGGCAGTTGCTTTCTGATCAATTTTCAAAATGTCTGCATTCTTATACTCCCGATTTTATTGGATTGTCTCATTGGTTCAATGTTGGAAAAACAATAAGTTCAATTGGGTTTTAGTATCCTAGAATATTATTTAAACCGATTAGTTAAATTCGCATTGTTGTCAAAACAGCAACCAAAACTCAGGTATCCATTTCACAGCCAAATGTTACATATTTTCAATTTTCCAGTATACTCTGGGATTGCCATCCAGTTGTATACACACGTGTTTGTAACCTCTCAGTTTAGAATAGCATTCACTCTCTCTTAAATGTACAGTGCATGCCTTCAAATTCATAACACTGGCCAAAAATGTATAAAGACGTTGTGCAATATTGTAAAACATGCTATAATTATAAAGTTGTGGGTAAACCTCAACATATAATTAAAGCAACATCACATCGATATCAACATGTAATTAAATCAATATCCCATATCATTGAGAAACTATAAATCCATGTATTTGTGGATCATGTAGGACTCCTCCCTAAACCAAAGTTTGAATACTAGTGTATCCTTACAATTTTGGATATGGCAAAATGATTTCCAGAGTGTATTCCCTTAAGGGCAATTGAAGCTAAAGCATAGTGGATAAACTTGCACAGTTTTTTCACCAGTTATGGTTTACCAATGGAAGTACAGTCTGATCAAGGATCAAATTTTATGTCAAAACCTTTTTTCAAGATTTGGGGATTAAACAGCTAAAATCAACCACGTACCATCTACAGACCCAAGGTGCTTGGGGAAGGTACCATCAGACTCTCAATATCATGATCAAAGAATATTGCTATGAGTGTCCAAATGATTGGGATAGAAGGTTATATTTTCTCTTATTTGTGACCAGAGATTCTCCAATTGAATTGATTGCCTATAGCCCATTTGAATTAGTTTATAGTCATGAAATAAGAGGATCAGTAAAACTAATTAGAGATAAATTGTTAAGCAAGAAAAATGCATCTTCAGTGTTAGAGACTTCTCAAGAGGTTGACAGTAGCATGTAGAGTTTTGGAGGAACAACTGAAAACTTCCCAAAACAAAATGAAGGAGTGGGCAGATAAACATGTGACAACCAGACATTTCAGTGAAGGAGATAAAGATTTCCTTTACAAGGAAAGACATTAAAAGCAATGCTCAGCGGTCCCTACAAAATAATCAGGAGAAACTGAGGCCTGCAGATGCTGGAGAGTCAGAGTTGATAAAGTGTGGTGCTGGAAAAAGCACAGCAGGTCAGGCAACATGTGAGGTGCAAGAAAGTCAATGTTTTGGGCATAGCCGTTCTGCAGTCCTACAAAATAATTTAAAAGGTTAGTAGGGTGACATACCTAATTGTTATCCCTGATTGTAGGAAAAAGAATCGGGTGTAAGTGGGATATAAAACGAAATGGAGTGGTTAAGGTAAACATCGGTCCTTTAGAGGATGAAAAGGGGGATTTAATAATGGGAAATGAAGAAATGGCTGAGATGTTGAACATTTTGTGTTGGTCTTCACAGTGGAAGATGCAAATAACATGCCAATAATTGACGACGATCCTTATCACTAAAGAGGTAGAGTTGGCAAGCCAATGGGGCTAAAGGTAAATGGCCCTGATGGAATACATCCCAAGGTGCTAAAAGAGATGGCGGGAGACATAGCAAATGTGCTCATGGTAATTTACCAAAATTAAGTGGATTCAGGAGCCATTCTGGCAGAATAGTAAACAGCAAATGTGACGCCACTGTTTAAAAAAGGATACAAACAAAAGATGGGTAAATATAGGTCTGTTAGCTTAACTTCTGTAGTGTGGAAAATGCTTGAATCTATCAACAAAGAAGAAATAGTAAGATATCTGATTAGAAATTGTCCCATTGGGCAGAGACAGCAGGGATTTATGCAACATAGGTCACGTTTAACTAATTTACTGTTATGCTTTGAAGACGTTATGAGTGCGGTGGACAACGGGGAAAGTGGTGTATCTGGATTTCCAGAAGGCTTTGGTCACAAAAAGGTGCTGCATAAGATAAAGGTACATGGTGTTAGCATAGACAGAAGATTGATTAACCAACAGAAAGCAAAGCATGGGGATAAATGGGTGTTTTCTGGTTGGCAATGGGTGGCTAGTGGTATGCCTCAGGGATCAAGGTTGGGACCACAGTTGTTTACAATTTACATAGATGATTTAGAATTGAAGACCAAGTGTAGTATGTCAAAGTTAGCAGATGATACTAAAATGACTGGTTGAGCAAAGTGTACAGAGGACACTGAAAGTCTACAGAGGATATAAGTGTGAGGTGCTGCATTTTGGGAGATCAATGTTAAGAAAAAATATACAGTTAATGGCAGGACCCTGAACAGCATTGATGTAGAGAGGGATCTTGAGGTAGATAGAATGGTCAACAAGATGTATAGCATGCTTGCCTTTATTGGTTGGGAAATTGAGTACTAGAGTCAGAATGTCATGTTGCAGGTTTATGAGACTTTGGTCAGGCCACATTTTGATTCAATTCTGGTTATCATATTACAGGAAGGATGTGGAAGTTTTGGTGAGGATGCAGACGAGGTTTACCAGGATGCTGACTGGATTAGAGGGTGTGAGCCAAATGGAGAGGCTAAAAGATTTGGATTGTTTTCTCTAGAGTGGCAGAGGTCAAGGGGAGACTTGATTGAAGTCCATAAAATTAGGAGACGCATAGATAGGGTTGATGGTCAAAATCTTTATCCCAGAGTTGAAATGCCTAATACTAGGGGACATGCATTTAAGGTGAGAGGAGGCAAGTTCAAAGGAGATATGAGGGGCAAGTGTGTTTACAATGGTGGGAGTCTGGAATGTGCTGGCAGGGGTTATTGGGGTGGGAACAGATATGTTAGGGACTTTTAAGGGACTTTTAGATAAGCACATGAATATGCAAGGAATAAAGGGATTGGGACCAAGGCAAGGCAGAAAGGATTAGTTTAATTTGATGTCATGTTCAGCATAACATTATAGGCCGAAGGGCTCATTCCTGTACTCTACTGTTCTATGTTCTATGAGAGCAAAGGTGAATTACACAATTTCCAAAGTAAACCTCCTACTATTGGATTAACAAATTCGGAGATTTTAGAGAATTTAGAAACACTGTTTTCATATCTAGAGAAAGATCAATAAGGATATTTGGGGCAATTGCTTAGGAGATGCAGAGAAGTTTGCAAAGATACACTTGGGTGTATCGAACCTGATGTGGATATAGGTAATTCAGACTGAATGAAACAAAATCTATATCATTGAAACATAGGGAATCAGGCCCAAGTTGTGAACAAAATTCAATATATGTTTTTTTAGATTACTTACAGTGTGGAAACAGGCCCTTCGGCCCAACAAGTCCACACCAACCTGCCGAAGCACAACGCACCCAGACCCATTCCCCTCTGCCCTAACACTACGGGCAATTTAGCATGGTCAATTCACCTAACCTGCACATTTTTGGAGTGTGGGAGGAAACCCACACAGACACAGGGAGAATGTGCAAACTCCATACAGGTCAGTCACCTGAGGCAGGAATTGAACCCAGGTCTTTACGGCTATGAGGCAGCAGTGCTAACCATTGTGCCACCGCGCCGCCCAAACCACTTGCTTAAACAAATCCAAAGTAATTTTTTGTACCTAATTTGAGTTTTCCAGTGGTATTAGAGTCATCGAGTCATAGAGCTGTACAGCACGGAAACAGACTCTTTGGTCCAACTCATCCATGCTGACCAGATATCCTAACTTAATCTAGTCCCATTTGCCAGCACTTGGTCCATTTCCATCCAAATCCTTCATATTCATATACCCATCCAGATACCTTTTAAATGTTGTAATTGAAACCCGCCTCCACCACTTCCTCTGGCAGCTCATTCTATATACGCACTACCCTCTGTGTGAAAAGGTTGCCCCTTAGGTCCCTTTAAAATTTTTCCCCTCACCCTAAACCTATATGTGCTATTTCTGGACTCCCCCACCCCAGAGAAAAGACCTTATCTGTGTACCCTATCAATGTCCGTCATGATTTTATAAACCTCTATAAGGTCACCCCTCAACCTCCAACGCTCCAGGGAAAACAGCCCCAGCCTATTCAGCCTCTCACTATAGCTCAAATCCCCCAAACCGGGCAACATTCTTGTAAATCCTTTCTGAACCCTTTTACGTTTCATAACATCCTTTCAATTTTGAGAAGATTTGTAACTCAGGTTGAGGTTTTAGATATAGGTTTGCTCGCTGAGCTGGAAGGTTCAGTTTCAGATGTTTCATCACCCTACTAGGTAACGTCTTCAGTGAGCCTTCAGGCGAAGCACTGCTGGTGTTTCCTGATTTCTATTTATATGTTTGGGTTTCCTTGGGTTGGTGATGTCATTTCCTGTGGTGACGTCATTTTCTGTTATTTTTTCTCAGGGGTGGTAAATGGGGTCCAAGTCAATGTGTTTGTTGATAGAGTTCCTGTTGGAATGCCATGCTTCTAGGAATTCTTGTATGTGTCTCTGGCTTTTCTTAGGATGGATGTGTTGTCCCAGCTGAAGTGATGTCCTCCCTTATCTGTATGGATAGTGAGAGAGGGTCATGTCGTTTTGTGGCTAGTTGATGTTCATGTATCCTGGTGGCTAGTTTTCTGCCTGTTTGTCCAATGTAGTCCAATAGGAAGGAGACCGGAATTACACACAATATTCCAAAAGTGGCCTAACCAATGTCCTGTACAGCTACAACATGACCTCCCAATTCCTTAATTCAATGCTCTGACCAATAAAGGAAAGCATCCTAACTACTTAACTATCCTATCTGCCTGCAATTCCATTTTCAAGGAACTATGAATCTGCACTCCAAGATCTCTTTGTTCAGCAACGCTCCCTTACATTAAGTGTATAGGTCCTGCTCTGAGTTGGGTATTGGATTCTTAAACAAGATGGATCAATTAGATGATGCATAGACTATAGGGAAGTGGATGCAATCATCAAACAGATTTGTACCTTATTTCCAGACTAGTAGATTGCATTGAAAGGGATGGCAGTGCATCATTCTTATCTAAAAGTGATTTATTAAAAGGATATTGGCAGGGACCATTGACAATAAGGGCGAGGGAGATTTCTGCTTTTGTCACACCCAATGAAGTATATCAACATTAGACTATGACATTTGGACTTAAGAATGCGCCAGCAACATTTCAGTGTTTAATGAGCAGAGTTACAGCTGAATGGGCACAGCTGAAGTGTAGTTTGCTTGGATAACATCAGAATATATCGTACAACACAAAAGGAATATTTAGAGCAGTTAGAAAATTTGTTTAAACAATTATAGTCAGCTGGGTTGGTGTTAAATCTAGCAAAAAGTGAAGTATTGGTGAAATAATACAGGATAGCTGAAAGAGCAGAAGAGCTTTGATTGACTTCCCCATTCTCAAAACAAAGTGAAATATAATGAATGTGCAGATTTTATTGGAAATTTGTAACTAATTTTGGGACAATCTTAACCAACTTGTGATAGGAACAAAGATGGCATGGTGAACAGAATGCCAGACAGCCTTTGAAAAGCTGAAAGCAATCTGAAACCAATGAACTTGTATTAACTGCACCTAATTTTAACAAACCCCATTTAAATGAGCAGGGATGCTAGCATTTTGAGGATTGGAACAGTTCTGTTATGCGATTATGAGGCCGAAATGGTTTAGCCAGACGGTTATTTTTCTGAGGAGTTGAATCAGCATCAGAAAATATATTCCACTTTAGAAAAGGAGGAATTGGCAGCTCTTCAACACTTTGAAGATTGTGCTTGACATGGAAACCACAAGTCTTTAGCTTTTCCGATCATTATACGTCCATTTTTAGAGTCATAGAGATGTACAGCACGGAAACAGACCCTTCGGTCCAACCCGTCCATGCCGACCAGATATCCCAACTCAATCTAGTCCCACCTGCCAGCACCTGCCCCATATCCCTCCAAACCCTTCTTATTCATATACCCACCCAGATGCCTTTTAAATGTTGCAATTATACCAGCCTTCACCATTTCCTCTGGCAGCTCATTCTATACACATACCACCCTCTGTGTGAAAAAGTTGCCCCTTAGGTCTCTTTTATATCTTTCCCTCTCACCCTAAACCTATGCCCTCTAGTTCTGGACTCCCCGACCCCAGGGAAACGACTTTGCCTATTTACCCTATCCATGTCACTCATAATTTTGCAAACCTAAATAAGGTCACATCTCAGCCTCCAATGCTCCAGGAAAACCAGCCCCAGCATGTTCAGCCTCTCCCTGTAGCTCAAATCCCCCAACCCTGGCAACATCCTTGTAAATTTTTTCTGAATCCTTTCAAGTTTCACAACATCTTTCCGATAGGAAGGAGACCAGAATTGCACACAATATTCCAACAGTGTCCGAACCAATGTCCTATACAGCTGCAAAATGACCTTGCAACTCCTGTATTCAATACTCTGACCAATAAAGGAAAGCAAACCAAACACCTTGTTCACTATCCTATCTACCTGCGACTCCACTTTCAAGGAGCTATGAACCTGCACTCCAATGTTTCTTTGTTCAGCAACATTCCCTAGGACCTTACCATTAAGTGTATAAGTCCTGCTAAGATTTGCTTTCCCAAAATGCAGCACCTCGCATTTATCTGAATTAAACTCCATCTGTCACTTCTTAGCCCATTGGTCCATCCGGTCCAGATCCTGTTTTAATCTGAGGTAACCCTCTTCGTTGTCCACTACACCTCCAATTTTGGTGTCATCTGCAAACTTACTAACTGTACCTTTTATGCTCACATCCAAATCATTTATGTAAATGACAAAAAGTAGAGGACCCAGCACCGATCCTTGTGGCACTCCACTGGTCACAGGCCTCCAGTCTGAAAAACAACCCTCCACCACCACCCTCTGTCTTCTATCTTTGAGCCAGTTCTGTATCCAAATGGCTAGTTCTCCCTGTATTCCATGAGATCTAACCTTGCTAATCAGTCTCCCATGGGGAACCTTATTGAATGCCTTACTGAAGTCCATATAGATCATATCTACCACTCTGCCCTCATCAATCCTCTTTGTTACTTCTTCAAAAAACTCAATTAAGTTTGTGAGACATGATTTCCCATGCACAAAACCATGTTGACTATCCCTAATCAGTCCTTGCCTTTCCAAATACCTGTACATCCTGTCCCTCAGGATTCCCTCCAACAACTTGCTTTGAGAGATTTAAGATTGATTGTCCAAGATTGCACCTTTGGAGTTTGCTTTTGCAATCTTTTCAATGTAAAATTTGTATGTAGTCCCAGGAAAAAAAATGTAAACGCTGTTGAAAAGTTAAGAACGTTACAAGTTAGGAAAGTTGACCAAAAAAGCTGTTGTATTATTATCAAGAATCTATTGGGAAGAAGGATGTCTGTGAGTTTTGTCTATGTGTTGTTTAAGTGTCACTAATGCTATGAATGCATTATTGAAACGGCATTGCACATTTTTCAGGGTGGAGGCATGAGGAGACCATTGCTGTTTTTTCTTTATTATTCTAATTTTGGTTTAGAACTGTGAGCTGAAGTTGAGAATTGAACTTCGATCTTTGGACAGCAGCTTTTCCTTTAGAAATAAGAAAACAAACTGATGTTTGCATATGGGAACTGATGTGGAAAGGTCAAAGAGCAAAGTAAATGTTTTGACACCAGGATGCATTACACTGAAGGATGGTGGATAGACAATGACAAACATTTAAAGAGACATTGGAGGAACTGGAACAATTGTTCATTCCTGTCTGGCACAAAAAAAAACAAAGGTAGTCCAACCCTGGCTAACAAGGGATATGAGAGATAGAATTAGATCAGCCATTATTATATTGAATGGCAGAACAGGCTCAAGGCTCCAGATACTGGATTAGTGGTGCTGGAAGAGCACAGCAATTCAGGCAGCATCCGAGGACAGGCAAAATCGATGTTTCGGGCAAAAGCCCTTCATCAGGAATAAAGGCAGAGAGCCTGAAGCATGGAGAGATAAGCTAGAGGAGGGTGGGGGTGGGGAGAGAGTAGCATAAGGCTCCAGACATCCTATTTTCCATGTTTGATTCTCAGTGTAGTAGCGAATGTCACTGTGCCAGCATACGCAAAACTTCATGCTCATCCATCAATGTTGAAAGCTTGATGCAGCATGCAGAAGCAAGATGTTCAAGGCAAATGTTTTATTGGCACCATTGACCCTGGTGACCAAACTTCCCTATTCTTTTCCTGGCCTCTATGTATAAAGGTGCTGGTGTGAATGAAATGGTCAGCAATATATGGTGCAGGCAAGTGTACAGCACACTGGGACCAACATGTTAGACTCACCAGGTATTAGGGAACTGCAGGGTGGGTGGGTGGGTGTGTGTGAGTGTGTGTCTGTGTTTGTGAGTGTATGTGTGTGTGTGTGTGTGTGTGTGAGTGTGTGAGTGTGTGTGAGTGTGTGTGTGTGAGTGTGTGTGTGTGTGAGTGTGTGTGAATGTGTGTGTGTGTGAATGTGTGTGTGTGAGTGTGTGTGAATGTGTGTGTGTGTGTGTGTGAGTGTGTGTGAATGTGTGTGTGAGTGTGTGTGTGAGTGTGTGTGTGTGAGTGTGTGTGTATGTGAGTGTGTGTGTGTATGTGAGTGTGTGTGTGTCTGTGTGTGTGTGTATGTGAGTGTGTGTGTGTATGTGAGTGTGTGTGTGTCTCTGTGTGTGTGTGTATGTGAGTGTGTGTGTGTCTGTGTGTGTGTGTGTGTGTATGTGAGTGTGTGTGTGTCTCTGTGTGTGTGTGTATGTGAGTGTGTGTGTGTCTGGTCTTGTTGCCCCCTCCCAGGGTGAGACACTTAACGTGCTTACTCTGGGTGTGGTTGCTGACATTTTCTTTCCCATTGCTTGCTTTTGATTTCGAGCATGACAGAGGGTGACAGCGGCTTCAAGGTCCCAAATATGCCAGCTTCCCTTCTTGCCAGCCCTTTCCATGAACCCTGAAGACTTCACACCTCACTCACCCACCCAGCCTGCCTGCATGAGACTTCATCTGCCCAACTCTGGGTGGAGGATCTCAATGTCTACAATCAAGAGTGGCTCAGCAGCAGTACTACTGATTGATCAGATCCTGAATGACATAACTGCTAGACTGGGTCTGTGGCAGGTGGTGAGGGAACCAACAGGAGGGAAAAACATACTTAGTTTGTAAATATATTTATTAGCAAAAAAAAACTTTTTTTGACTTACAAAAATAAAAAGTTATCAAAAATATAACAAATACCATTATAATAAAAAAAGCACAAATTACAATACAGCTACTGTCTACTAACTACTAAACCACCCTATAAAACAAAACAAAACCAAACACTATGCAAGAACACAAGATAATAATCTCGGTGCAGAGCTCCCAAACAAAAAATGGGAGGGTTGTATATAGCCGTATTAACTCAGGAGTCTCCCTTCCACGGCCCAGGGTTCAGCAAACCTAACCATTCTGGTTAAACAAATGCCCTAGTTAAGATAGCAGACAAATCTGTATCCAAATAACTCAAAAAGGGCTGTCTCATAAAAAAGGTCTGTTGTGCAGTGCATCATATTTGTGAAAAAATCCAAGGCAATGTGCTCCGTAATTAATTTCCACTGTCCCAGCAAGCCCACCGGGTTCTCAGACACCCGATTCATCAGAATATTCTTCCATGCAGAGTAAGTAAGAATATTAAATAGTTTCTTCTCATGCCCATTTAAAGATGATACATTCGGTAGACCGAGAAGGAGAGATATCGGGTCTACTTTAACTTCGGTCCTCAATACCCTCCCTATCTCTCCCGCCACAGCGCTCCAATAAGCACGGAGCCCGTGGCATGTCCAGAAGCAATGGGTAAGAGTACCTACACTTATGTTACATTTGGGACACATTGGAGATGCCCTTTTTTGAAACTTCGCCAGACAGTCTGGTGCCAAATGAACTTTTACCTGTATACCACATGTCCTATTACAGATTGAGATCTTTCGTATGTTCTCCCATATGTCCTCTCACAAAAGAGATCAAAAGAGATCTCCACTCCTAGCTCTCACTCCCAGATTTCACATAACCGGTTAATATCCTGCCAGACCCCACCACCCAGTAGTTGGTAGGGCACTAACTGAAAGGGTGCTTGTGGCACCTAGCAACAACCTCTCTGTATCGGGCTGAAAGGGCTTAGTGAGAAGCGTAGTCTTCTTCCGGATGAAATCCCTAACCTGAAAAAAATAGAAAAGATCTCTGTTGGGCAACCCGTATTTGTGGCTCAGTTGCTCGAATGACATCATCTCCTCCTCCTCAAACAAGTCTCCCAAACTGGAAACTCCTCTCACTGCTCCTAGTTTGAATCCTGAATCCATCATCCCTGGTCGGAACCCCAGCATACCAACTATGGGGCATAAGTGGCAAAGTCTTGGGTAAGCAACCCTCACTCTGACGCATCACCCTCCATGCCTTGACTGCACCAATAACAATGGAGTTCTGCAGTGATCCATAACTGTCCTCATCTTATCCATGAACAACAGGTTAATAAGAGGGCACTTTGTCTGGGAAGCCTCAATATCCAGCCATATTGAGCCTGGATCATTACCTGCCAATTGCACCCAAAGGACAGCAGGGAACTAAATTGATCCCTCCTGATGTCTGGGAAATCAACTTCTCGCCATGCTTGAGGCAACTGCAATTTAGTAAGTTGCCGCCCATGTTGCCAAACAAAAGAACTAAACCAACCCATAAGTTTCCGCAACGTTGACCTGGGAAACATTATAGGGAATTTATGCATGCATTTTAAGAAAAAGCATTTATCTTCTGTTTACACAAAGACCACAGACAGCATGGTGGCACAGTGGTTAGCACTGCTGCCTCAGAGCGCCTGAGACCCGCGTTCAATTCCCGCCTCAGGCGACTGACTGATTCCAAATTTGTGGAATACTTTTTGAGGGAGCTTCAGGAGTTTTTGGCTATTAACTCAGGCACGGCTATTAGTCTGTCTATGCTATGGGAGACTGCTAAGCCCTTTGCTGGGGATTAGCTATTTCCTATTCGGGGGCTGGCCGGAAACGACAGAAGGGGGAACAGCAGCGCCTACTCGACACATGGCTGAAAGCCGCTGAGGCGGCACATTTTGCGAGGCCACAGGTGAGGTGCCGGAAGACTGGAGTTTGGCAAACGTGGTGCCACTGTTTAAGAAGGGCGGTAAAGACAAACCAGGGAACTATAGACCGGTGAGCCTGACGTCGGTGGTGGGCAAGTTGTTGGAGGGAATCCTGAGGGACAGGATGTACATGTATTTGGAAAGGCAAGGACTGATTCAGGATAGTCAACATGGCTTTGTGTGTGGGAAATCATGTCTCACAAACTTGATTGAGTTTTTTGAAGAAATAACAAAGTAGATTGATGAGAGCAGATCAGTAGATGTGACCTATATGGACTTCAGTAAGGCATTCAATAAGGTTCCCCATGGGAGACTGATTAGCAAGTTTAGATCTTATAGAATACAGGGAGAACTAGCCATTTGGATACAGAACTGGCTCAAAGGTAGAAGACAGAGGGTGGTGATGGAGGGTTGTTTTTCAGACTGGAGGCCTGTGACCAATGGAGTGCCACAAGGATCAGTGCTGGGTCCTCTACTTTTTGTCATTTACATAAATGATTTGGATGCGAGTATAAGAGGTCCAGTTAGTAAGTTTGCAGATGACACCAAAATTGGAGGTGTAGTGGATAACGAAGAGGGTTACCTCAGATTACAACAGGATCTGGACCAGATGAGCCATAGGCTGAGAAGTAGCAGATGGAGTTTCATTCAGATAAATGCGAGGAGCTGCATTTTGGGCAAGCAAATCTTAGCAGGACTTATACACTTAATGGTAAGGTCCTAGGGAGTGTTGCTGAACAAAGAGACCTTGGAGTGCAGGTTCATAGTTTATCGAAAGTGGAGTCACAGGTTGATAGGATAGTGAAGAAGGCGTTTGGTATGCTTTCCTTTATTGATCAGAGGAGAAAGTGAGGTCTGCAGATGTTGGAGATCAGAGCTGAAAATGTGTTGCTGGAAAAGCGCAGCAGGTCAGGCAGCATCCAGGGAACAGGAGAATCGACGTTTCGGGCATAAGCCCTTCTTCAGGAAGGAGGGCTTATGCCCGAAACGTCGATTCTCCTGCTCCTTGGATGCTGCCTGACCTGCTGCGCTTTTCCAGCAACACATTTTCAGCTTTATTGATCAGAGTGTTGAGTACAGGAGTTGGGAGGTCATGTTGCGGCTGTACAGGACATTGGTTAGGCCATTGTTGGAATATTGCATACAATTCTGGTTTCCCTCCTATCAGAAAGATGTTGTGAAACTTGAAAGGGTTCAGAAAAGATTTACAAGGATGTTGCCAGGGTTGGAGGATCTGTACTACAGGGAGAGGCTGAACAGGCTGGGGCTTTTTTCCCTGGAGTGTCGGAGGCTGAGGGGTGACCTTATAGAGGTTTATAAAATTATGAGTGGCAAGGATAGGATAAATAGACAAAGTCTTTTCCATGGGGTGGGGAGTCCAGAACTAGAGGGCATAGGTTTAGGGTGAGAGGGGAAAGATATATAAGAGACCTAAGGGGCAACTTTTTCACGCAGAGGGTGGTACGTGTATGGAATGAGCTGCCAGAGGATGTGGTGGAAGCTGGTACAATTGCAACATTTAAGAGGCATTTGGATGGGTATATGATTAGGAAGGGTTTGGAGGGATATGGGCTGGGTGCTGGCAGGTGGGACTAGATTGGGTTGGGATATCTGGTCGGCATGGATGGGTTGGACCGAAGGGTCTGTTTCCGTGCTGTACATCTCTATGACTCTATGACAATATGAGTACTCATTGTAAAACCTTGAACGGGAGACTCTCCCCTCTGTCTACAAGTGGCACTGACCCTAACCATCCCCCCCCCCCCTCCTTCACAGCTCCTTTAAGCCTGGACTGTGCCCCAGCCTCAGGCAAAAATAAACAAATAAGCAAGGAGATGATCCTTAAATCAGCAAAAGATGACAAAGTCAGGATAGGCACTCTGCCCATTCCTGACTCCATGTCAGCCCCAGGTATGACTAAAAGAGAAAAAGATCAAAAAAAGGAAAAACAATCAAAAAAAAATTCCCATGATAAAATCCAGTTATAAAATTATCATAGGAGCAACTTATTCCAAGATTTTTCTTGAAAATTATTAGGGAAAGAGAAAAAATGGGAAAAAGGAAGACACAGGTAAAAAAGGAAAAGAGGACAAATATTAACCATATTTGTCAGACCAATTGGTCTATTTTAAAGTGTCCACAAGGTTCTTGGTTTTATCCGTTCGAGTCAAATGTATAAACTGAATCCTTGTGACTGAAATGGAGCACTGCGGGGTACCTCATGGAGTACTGGATGCCCAGGTTCCTCAGCCTCTTCTTAACTTCATCCTCTTTTGAATTACAGCTGCTGAGAAATCTTGAAATAACATAATTTTTGATCCTTGAGCAGCTGTGCCTGTGGATCTTTCCCCAATGATCTAGAAGTTTCTATCACTTTTTTGCTTGCCCCTGTATGTGTGAAAGTGCACTAGGACCAGGTGGGAGAGCTGTACCGGCCCAGACCTGCGCGCCGCCACCCGATACGCCCTTTCAATTTGCAGCTGGCCAGACTTGACTTGAAGGCCCAGGAACTGCGGCAGCCTGTGTTCAAGAAAGCTGACTGGCTGCCCACATTCTTCACCCTCCGGGAGCTCGACAATCTGTGGATTCATCCTCAGGCCTCGATTTCCGAGGTGGTTGACCTGATCTAACAAGGCCCGTACTTGCTGCTCGAATACCTGGATCCATCCGGACGTGGACTCGATCACCGCTTCCGAGGCCTTGGTTCGACCCACCACCTCCTCCATCCACTCCCCGAGGCCATGGGGCTCCCATTCATGCTTTTGCAGCATGGACGAGATGAGTTGTTTCTGGGCACAGATCTCCTCGATCACAGCCTCAACCTTCGCGGTAAATCTCCCCATCATCGCCGCCAATTCCTGTGAGTCCATTAAGTCCCTAAGGGGCTTGGGAGAGGCTGCTGCGGCAGCGTCTGGTGTGCCCAGTGCTGTAGGGGTGTGTCCTCCTTGCTGCTGTTTGCTTGCTCCCTTTCCCTTTGGCATCCTTCCCACTGTCAAATACTAACAAATATGTGTTCCCAAGGTATTAAATGAGCAACTCTCTCTTAGGTGTTAGCCAGGGATGGCAAAAAACACGAAATGTCTTGGCTGTTAGGCAGAGCTGTCCACAGCAGTTCTACTGAATCACCACCATCTTGCCGAGATGTAAAATCATACTTGACCTCATCCTTTCAAATCTGCAAGCTGCAGATGCATCTGTCCATGACAGTATCAGTAAGGATGACCATGATGTTGTGCCGAGGTTTAATCCCAATATAAAATTTAACAACTTAACCTACACACCCCTCAACTCACTGGTATCCATGTGCATGTCCAGCAGTCGCTTAATGTCCCTAATGACTCTGCTTCCACCAACACAGCTGGCAACACATTCCATGCATTCACAACTCTCTGCATAAAGAATCTTCCACTGATATCTCCTCTATACCTTTCTCCTAATATCTTAAAACTATGACTCCTCATACCAGTCAATCCAGCCCTGGGGAAAAGTCTCTTGCTATTGACTCTATCTATTCCTCTCATTATCCTGCATACCTCGATTAGGTCTCCTCTCTTACTCCTTCTCTCCAGAGAGAAAAGTCTGAACTTATTCAACCTTTCTTCATAAGGCAAGACCTCCAGTCCAGGCAGCATCCTGGTAAACCTGCTTTGCACCCTCTCCAAAACCTCTGTACCTTTCCTATAGTAGAGCGACCATATATTCCAAGTGTGGTCTCACCAGGGACTTGTAGAGCTGTAGCAAAACCTCGTGGCTCTTAGACCTGATCCCCTGTTAATGAAAGCCAAAACACCATATACTTACTTAACGACCCATCCACTTGGGTGGCAACTTTGAGTGATCTATGCACTTGAACACCCAGATCCCTCTGTTCCTCCACACTGCCAAGAATCCTGTCTTTGATCCTATATTCAGCATTCGAGTTCAACCTTCCAAAATGCATCACTTTGCATTTATCCTGGTTGAACTCCATCTGGCATTTCTCAGCCCAGCTCTGCATCCTGTTTCTGTCGCGCTGCAGCCTGCAATAGCCCTCGATACTATCGATGGCACCTCCAACCTTTGTACCATCTGCAAATTTACTAACCTACCCCTCAACCTCCTCATCCAAGTCATTTATAAAAACTACAAAGAGCAGAAGCCCAAGAACAGAACCCTGCGGGACCCACTCAACACTGACCTCCAGGCAGAATACTTTCCATCTACAACCACTCTCTGCCTTCTGTCAGCCAACCAATTCTGAATCCAGATAGCCAAATCTCCCTGTATCCCATACTTCCTGACTTTATGAATGAGCCATGGAAACAGATCCTTCGGTCCAACTCATCCAGATATCCTAACGCAATCTAGTCCCATTTGCCAGCACTTGGCCTTATCCCTCTAAACCCTTCCCATTCATAAACCCATCCAGATGCCCTTTAAATGCTGTAACTGTACCAGCCTCCACCACTTCCTCTGGCAGCTCATTCCATACATGCACTACCCTCTGCATAAAAAGTTGCCCCTTAGGTCCCTTTTAAATGTTTCCCCTCTCACTCTAAACCTATGCCCTCTAGTTTTGGACTCCCCCACCCCATTTACCCTATCCAAGCATGCCATGATTTTATAAACTCTATAAGGTCACCCCTCAACCTCCGACATTTAAGGGAAAACAGCCCCAGCCTATTCAGCCTCTCCCAATAGCTCAAGTCCTCCAACCCTGGCAACATTTGTGTAAGTCTTTTCTGCTTGTGCAGATGAAGTCATGCCTTCATATTTAGAATACCTTCCATTGTGTTGTGTGGCACAATCTCCATGCTGAATGTGATAGCCTTCAAACAGGTCTAATGACTTAAGACCCGACACCCATCTATTAGCGACAGCAGAATTATACTCCAACACACCTTACAACCTCAAGGCCTGGAATATGCCCTACTCTACCATTACTATCAAGTCAGTTCAAGAAAGAGTGCAGGAAGGTATGTCAGGAGCAGCACCAGACATACATTTTCGCTGTATTTTATTTTGTCACATTTAATGAGGTGTTAACCTGACAAAGCTACAAACAGGACTATTTGTGCACCAAACAGCTAGCCAAAGTTAAATAATCCCACAACCAATGGATAAGATCTAAGCTCTGCAATCCTGCCACATCCAGTTGTAAATGGTGGTGAACAATTTAACAACTCACTGGAAGTGTAGGCTTCATAAGTATCCGCATTCTCAATGACGGGAGCGCCCAGCACATTAGTTCATAAGGCTGAAGCATTCATGACAATCTTCAGCCAGAAGTGCCAAGTGGGTGATTCAGAGGTCCACACTATCACAGCTGCCAGTCAGCCCATTTGATTCACTCCATGTGATGTCAAGAAACAGTTAGAGACACTGGATACTACAAAGATAATTGGCCCTGACAACATTCCAGCAAAAGTACTGAAGACTTGTGCTCCAGAACTTGCTGCTCCCTGGCCAAGCTGTTCCAGTACAGTTACAACACTGGCATCTACCGGACAATGTGGAAAATCTGACAGGTATGTCCCGTAAAAAACACAAAAACACAAAAACACCACAAACACAACGAGTCCAACCCAGCCAATCTACTCTCAATCATTAATAAAGTCATGAAGGGTGTCTTCAACAGTGCTATCGAGCAGCACCATTTCACTGACACCTAATTTGGGTTCCACCAGGGCTGCTCAGCTCCTATCTCCTTACAGTCTTCGTTCAAACATGGGCAACAGAGCTGAATTCCAGAGGTGAGGTGAGAGTGACAGCACGAGACAGCAAGGCTACATTCAACAGAGTGTGGCATCAAAGAGGCAGAGCAAAACATGAATCGATGGGGACCCAAGGCAAATTCTCTGCTCGTTGGACTAATACCTGGCACATAGGAAGATGGTTATGGTTGTTGGAGTTCAGTCATCTCAGCTCCAGGACATATACAGGGCTCCTCAGGGTATTTCCTAGGCCCAACCATGTTCAGCTGCTTCATCAGTCACCTTCCCTCCAACATAAGGTCAGAAGTGGGGATATTAGCCAATGATTGCACAATGGTCAGCACCATTCATGACTCCTCAGATGCTGAAACAGTACATGTTCAAATGTAGCAAGACCTAAACAATATCCAAGCTTGGCTGACATAGAAATAGAAATAGAGGTTTACAGTACAGATAAAGGCCTTTTGGTCCATTGAGTTTGTTCAAAAACAATCACCTAATCCTACTTTCCAAAACGTAGCCAATAGTCTTGGCATCACAATTACAAATCTAAATATTATTTCACTGTTTTGAGAGTTTCTGACTGCACCACCCTTACTAGCAGTGAATTTTACATTCCCACCACCCACTGGGTGAAAAATGCTTCCTCACATCTCCTCTAAACCTTCTGCCTAATACCTTAAATGTCAAGTAACATTTGCACTACACAAGTGACTTGCAAAGACCATTTAACTTCCGCCCTTGACATTGAATGGTGCTATAATCTCTAAACCCTCCACTATGAACATTCTGATGGTCACCATTTGACCAGAAACTGAAGTGCACTTGTAAATACAATGGCTACAAGAGCAAGCTAGGAATACTGAGCGAGTAACTCACCTTTGAGTCTCTAAAACCTGTCCACCATCTACAAGGCACAAGTCAGGAATGTGATGGAATACTCCCCATTTGTCTGGATGGATGCAACTCCAACAACACTCAAGAGACTCAACGCCATCTAGGACAAAACGGCTCACTTGATTGTGGCACCACATCCACAAGCATCCACTGCCTCCATCACCGATACTCAATAGAAGCGATGTGTAATATCTACAAGATGCACTGCAGAAATTCAACAAAAATCTTTAGACAGCATCTTCCAAACCCCACTACTATTTCCATCTCGAAAGACAAGGGCATCAGATACATGGGCACACTTACATCTGAAAGTTCCCTCCAAACCACTCACCAGCCTTCAAAATATATCACCATTCCTTCAGTGTCATTGGTTCAAAATCATGGAACTTCCCCAACTCTAGTGGTTCAAGAAGGCAGTTCTCCATTACATTCTTGAGGGCAATTAATCCCTTGTAAACTACGATTGCATCTTCTAGCCAGTTAAAGTAGCACAAGTCCCTACTGGAGACTATAGTGCAATTTGTTCCCCTCTTAACTTGTCATTGCTGTGTGGAAATCAAGGGCAAAGCAATGGCATGCAAGCCTGAATGCATCTTCAAATTCAAGACAGAATTTCTGAATCTGGCTCTCCAAGAGAATTGTTTATCTCTTGATGGAAGGAGTCATGCACCCACAAATCTGAGAAATGGTCGAGATGGTGTCCTCCACAATCTGCATAAGGGCCTTCACAGTCTCTGGAAGCTGCACCAGACGTTCCCTCATCATTCATTGCAGCTCCAGCAGTTGCTGGATTATCAATTAATCCAGAGATTTTCAGTTTGGAGCTCTGGAGAGGCCTGCCCTCCCCTCTCACCCTCACAACACACAGCCCTCCAATCCGTCTGCTCCAATCCCGACCTCACCATCAAGCCAGCAGATAAAGGGGGCGCAGTGGTAGTCTGGCGCACTGACCTCTACACCGCTGAAGCCAAACGCCAACTCGAGGACACCTCTTCCGACTGCCCCCTCGACCGTGACCCCACCCCCCATCACCAAACCATCATCTCCCAGACCATACAAAACCTCATCACCTCAGGAGATCTCCCACCCACAGCTTCCAACCTCATAGTCCGGGAACCCCACAGCGCCCGATTCTACCTCCTTCCCAAGATCCACAAGCCTGGCCACCCTGGCCAACCCATTGTCTCAGCCTGCTCCTGCCCCACTGAACTCATCTCTACCTACCTCAACACTGTCCTATCCTCCATAGTCCAGGAACCCCCCACATACGTTCGAGACATCACCCATGCCCTCCACAGCCTCCAAGACTTCCGTTTCCCCGGCCCCCAATGCCTCATCTTCACCATGGATATCCAATCCCTCTACACCTCCATCTGCCATGACCAGGGCCTCCAAGCCCTCCGTTTTTTCCTCTCCCGACGTCCCCAACAGTACCCTTCTACCGACACGCTCATTCGTTTGGCCAAACTGGTCCTCACCCTTAACAATTTCTCCTTCGAATCCTCCCACTTCCTCCAGACCAAAGGGGTAGCCATGGGCACCCGTATGGGCCCCAGCTATGCCTGTCTCTTTGTTGGCTACGTAGAACAGTTGATCTTCCGTAATTACACCGGCACCACTCCCCACCTCTTCCTCCGCTACATTGATGACTGCATTGGCGCCACCTCATGCTCCCGCGAGGAGGTTGAGCAATTCATCAACTTCACCAACACATTCCACCCTGATCTTAAATTTACCTGGACCACCTCTGACACCTCCCTCCCCTTCCTGGACCTCTCCATCTCCATTAATGACGACCGACTTGACACTGACATTTTTTACAAACCCACCGACTCCCACAGCTACCTGGATTACACCTCTTCCCACCCTACCTCTTGCAAAAATGCCATCCCATATTCTCAATTCCTCCGCCTCCGCCGTATCTGCTCCCAGGAGGACCAGTTCCACCACAGAACACACCAGGTGGCCTCCTTCTTTAGAGATCGCAATTTCCCTTCCCACGTGTTAAAGATGCCCTCCAACGCATCTCGTCCACATCCCGCACCTCCGCCCTCAGATCCTACCCCTCCAACCGTAACAAGGACAGAACGTCCCTGGTGCTCACCTTCCATCCTACCAACCTTCGCATAAACCAAATCATCCGCCGACATTTCCACCACCTCCAAACAGACCCCACCACCAGGGATATATTTCCCTCTCCACCCCTTTCCGCCTTCCGCAAAGACCGTTCCCTCTGTGACTACCTGGTCAGGTCCACGACCCCTACAACCCACCCTCCCGTCCTGGCACCTTCCCCTGCCACCGCAGGAATTGCAAAACCTGCGCCCACACCTCCTCCCTCACCTCCCTAAAGGAGCCTTCCACATCCATCAAAGTTTTACCTGCACATCCACCAATATCATTTATTGTATCCGTTGCTCTCGATGCGGTCTCCTCTACATTGGGGAGACTGGGCGCCTCCTAGCAGAGAGCTTTAGGGAACATCTCCGGGACACCCGCACCAATCAACCACACCGTCCTGTGGCCCAACATTTCAACTCCCCCTCCCACTCAGCCGAGGACATGGAGGTCCTGGGCCTCCTTCACCGCCGCTCCCTCACCACCAGACGCTTGGAGGAAGAACGCCTCATCTTCCGCCTCGGAACACCTCAACCCCAGGGCATCAATGTGGACTCATTGATGTTTCCTCATTTCTCCTTCCCCACCTCACCCTAGTTCCAAACTTCCAGCTCAGCACTGTCCCCATGACTTGTTCTACCTGGCTACCTTCTTTTCCACCTATCCACTCCACCCTCCTCCCTGACCTATCACCTTCATCCCCTCCCCCACTCACTTATTGTACTCTATGCTACTTTCTCCCCACCCCACCCTCCTCTAGCTTATCTCCCCACCCTTCAGGCTCTCTGCCTGTATTCCTGATGAAGGGCTTTTGCCCGAAACGTCGATTTTACTGCTCCTCGGATGCTGCCTGAACTGCTGTGCTCTTCCAGCACCACTAATCCAGAATCTGGTTTCCAGCATCTGCAGTCCTTGTTTTTACCTCCCACAATCCTCCAGATGCCTCCGGTTTGGAGCTACTGTCAGCTGTATGGTTGCATCTATGATGTTCTTATTAGGTCATGATCATGGTTGAAATAACTGTTCAGAGACTGGCATCCCATCACCCTTTATTCACAAAAGCATAGCCTTTGACAATAACACTGCAGCTCACTGAATCAGGCATTCGGGGCAGCAATATTTGTGACATTCATCCTTTTATATCAGCCAGGACTCTCTGATTGGACCAGATTAACAATGTGAAATCAGGGAACTCATTCTATGAGGCTCAACTGGCTGATTTCATTACAATCACTACAATGGGAGTATTTATACTGTTGGAGTGTAAAAGGGTATGATGTGACTTGCTTTTTACATTGAACCTGCACCAAGAACATCACCACACAACTGCCAAGGGCCTCTGCAAACTGTGTCTAAACTGACTTAGTCAGGTGGCCAATGTCTTCTTCCCATCCCTGGAGAAGGGGACATCCTATCCTGCTCTTACAGCCTGGAGGAGTTGGAAAAGTTGCAGGGAGGCGTCACTGAACTGGGAGCTTACTGAGCATTTTCGTTTTGCCAATGGTCATCGCAGGCTCCTATTCAGTTCCTGTCAACTGTAGTTAGGCAGTTGGAGGGATCTTCAGGGCAGACCAGGCATAGCAAGATGTAATGAACAACAACAAGTCTGTTTCTGTAGTGATGGGATTTGACTTGGACAGTGGGGATAACTCCCCTGATCTTCTTTCATATACTGCCATGCATCTCCACCTGAGAGAGCAAGCAAAGCCTCAATTTATATCTCATCCTAGAGTGCACACAATATCAGCTTAGGTTCCATTTGTGCTCAAGTTGTTTCAGTGGGCTTAACCCTTCAGAGTTCTGAAGTATGATTGCTACTAACCAAGCCACATCTGCAAGTACTCCTCCAATGTGCTCACCATGCTGACTTGGAAATATATTGCTGTTCCTTCATTGTCACTGAGTCATAATCCTAGAATTTCCTTCCTAAGGGCATCTACTACAGTGGTCCAAGATGGCACAGTGGTTTGCGCTGCTGCCTCATAGCACTAGGGACCTGCATTTCATTTCAGTCTCGGGTGACTGTCTGTGTGGAATAGGTTGTAAGTTTGCTCATTGAGCTGGTAGGTTTGCTTTCAGATGTTTTGTCACTATGCTAGGTAACATTATCAGTGAGCCTCCGGTGATGCGCTGGTGTTCTGTCCTACTTGCCATTTATCTGTCTTGGTATGTTGTGGTGGGTGATATCACTTCCAGTTCTTTTTCTGAGCGGTTGGTAAATGGGGTCCAAATTGATATATTTGTTAAACGAGTTCCAGTTTGAATGCCAGGCCTCTAGGAATTCCTGTGCATGTCTTTGTTGAACCTGTTCCAGGATGGATGTATTGTCCCAGTTGAACTGGTGTCCCTCTTTGTCTGTGTGTTTGGTTACTAGTAATAGCTGGTCAGGTCTTTGGTGGCTAGTTGGTGCTCATGTACCCTGGTGGCTAGTGTCCTGCCCATCTGTCCTATATAATGTTTGTTGTAGTCCTTGCAGGGTATTTTTATGTGATGTTCATTCTGCTGATTGTTGCTATGGGGTCCTTTAAATTAATCAAGAGCTGTTTCAGTGTGGTAGTAGTTTTGTGGGCTCCCATGATGCCTAGGGGCCGGAGTAGTCTGGTCATCATCTCCAAGATGTCTTTAATGTCTGGCAGAGCGGCCAGAGTCTCTGAGTGTGTTGTGTCTTCTTGTTTAGGTCTGTTGTGTGGCAATCAGCGGACTGCGCTCATTGAGTACCCGTTGTTCCTGAATACGTTGTATGGGTGTTTTTCCTCCACTTCTCTTAGTTCCTGGGTGCTGAAGTGTGTTGCTCATTTAAATAATGTCTTGATGCAGCTCTGTTTGTTGGTGTTGGGATGATTGCTTCTGTAGTTGAGTATCTGGTCAATGTGTGTGGATTTCGTGTAAATGGTGGTCTGTAGCTTTCCATTGGCTTTGCGTCCTACTGTGACAATCTGGGAAGGGGAGTCTGTTGCTGTTCTCTTCCTCTTTGGTGAACTTTATACCAGTAAGGATGTTGTTAATGAGTTTGCAGGTTTCTTCTAATTTGCTGCGTTTCATGATGACAAAGGTGTCGTCCACATAATGGACCCAAAACTTGGGCTGGATCATGGGAAGGGCTGTTCGTTCTAACCCCTTCTCCAAAATCGTCTGTATGGAATTTTCAACAGGTGTTCCGGTTTCCTCCCCCAGTCCAAAGATGTTCAGGTTAGATTGGTCAGGGTAAATGTGGGTTTATGGTGATAAGGTGGAGGAGTGGATATGCTCTTTGGAGGGTCCATGCAGACTAGATGGGCCAAAAAGCCTCTGTCTGCACTGTAGGAATTCTATGAAGGCAGCTCACCAGCACCTTCTCAAGCACAACTCGGGATGGGGAATAAATGCTGTACCCACCAGCGACATCCACATTCCATGAGTAAATTAAAACTGTTGCACAGATGAAGCTTGCATTCATTCAGGTTGGAAGATGGAGGGATGAGGTAATTTAAGTGTACAAAATATAAAAGGATTTGCTAAGATAAATACAGAGAAGTCAATTTCTCAGTTGGGCGCATCCAGGTGCTGGGTTGCTCAGGAATTAAATCTGGGAGCATGTTTATAAACCAAAGATCATGAAATCTGAAACATTCTCTGCAAAAAATCATGAATGCTGGAGACAAATGGGACTTTCAGTTGAGGTTCATCAAGGTGTATTTAGGAGAATGAAACAAAGTTGGGTAAATGAACTGAAGATGTGGATCAGCCACTATCTAATTGAATGCCAGAATAAGCTGTAGGAATTGAACGGCCTCCTCCCATTCCATTCAGTTAGTGTTCCACTCAATGACAGTGGACCCCTAGTGAATGCATGAATGCATTAAGTTGAGAAAGCTTGAATTCACAAAGTATTTGACGTAAGTTGTAATGCTATAGCTGTTTAAAGCTTAAAACAAGGTCATGTTTCCCCGAATTTGATGATTGCACACATTTCTTTCAAGTGGGCTGCAGGCTCTCAATTGTTGAATGTAGTGATAAGGCTGTTTGCTTTGATGCAGACTGATGGTATCAGCTGGAAAGTCAGTGATGAGTACACATTGTCTGTTAGAGTCAGTGAACCAGAGCCATCAGTGAGAACTTTTACCAATCCCAAATACCCCAGACAGATGTCAGTGATTCTTGTAGCAGCAGGTTTATATACTGACAATAAACACTTAGCTCAACAGATAAGAATTCAGGGTTGATGTGCTTGTGTATGAGCCTTGAATAGCAGCGCTTGGTAAAGGGCAGTTTCATTTCATTTTGTCTCTCCCTGAGGCCACTGCCCACTGAGACTCTGATTGGGGTAAGGTGAGGTGAATGGAGAATTGTTCGAACACAGGCTCACATTTGGCTGAGGTAGCAGATCACACACAGCACTTGTTGAACCAGCAAAAATCTAAATATTTAATCCCTTCCAGAAAATAAACCCTGTCTCTTTCCAATTGATTTTGTTCTCTCTTCCTGATTCATACCTGTGTCCAGAATTACCTAGCTGAGATTGGAGATACAGCAATGAAGTATCAGGTTGTTCAATAGCAGGACGTGCCCTCTTCTTACACTGGCTCTTCTCTTGCTGGTACTGACTGACTTACTTTCTTTCTTATAAATATCTATCTCTGATCAACTGGAAATTCTTGCTGGGGTTGGCAGTCTTCAAGTTCCTCCCTCACATGGTCTTCCTTTATGTGTCATTACAAAGGTTTATCCAGTTCTGACGTGGCACCCAATTCATTGAGAATCAGTGGCTTTTTGTGAAAGAAAGGTGCCAGAATATCTGTTGTGAGGAATTGTTCCCTGACATCACCCTTTAACAGGGTAGTTTTAAAATATATTCCATCATGGGATGTGGCAAGGCCAGCTTTTATCGTTCTTCTAAATTTCCCTTGAGAAGTTGGCCATGTCTCTTGACCCAGTGAAAACACATATTTCATAGAATGGTTACAGCAAGCATGGGTGATCTGACAAACTGTGCCAGCTCTCTATCTGAGTACTCACTGTTAGGAAGCAGAGGTCAACCCGTATGCAGTCCAAACTAAAACTGAAACACCCAGAGAGGCTCACTTCGCCTCATAATCTGTTAAAGGCGTGTGAAAAGTGGTACAATCTGCTTCTCACCCACCAATCTGTTATAAAGGCATGGTTAAATAAAATGAAATCCTTTAAATCACTCTGTAATCAGTAAGTAATAATTTATTTATCTAACTCCAACAGTGAACAAATTAACAGAACCACTAACAAATCAAACTATTCCCCTCTAACTATTAACTATTCTTCTAATAAAACAAAATTCTAATGGTATGCTGTTTCAATAAACTGAAGTCCCACTTATATAACAAAACAATAGAATTTAGTCTCTCAAAACTGCAGTTTGGATACATTTTCTGGAATGGTCTGCGCCCTTTCTGCTGACCTTTCAGAAACATATTTCTCCTTTGAACTTTTGAGTGAGGAACACCTATCTCCATCAAATTCTTGTGTAAGTTCTCTGTCAGCAGTGTTCTCTCTGTGAATTCTGCTGTCTGGAATATTAGTTAAGAATACTGTGGTATGTTTATTAATTAGATGGTGCTTTCTCTGAGAGCTGAAAGTTGTTATCTCTTGGCAGATGGCATTTGGCTCGCAGTAATTTTCCAAATGCCTTGATATTTTATACTCTTGATGACCAATTAGTTTCTTTACAATTGGATTGGTTCTACGTAGTCAAAACCAGCAGATTTAAATTTAATTGGTTTTTAATATCTAAGGACTTGATTTAAATTGATTCACTAAATTAAAAAAAAGATTGTTGTCTTGGTATAAATGTTGCTTGGCAGTTGTTTGATACAAAATGCTTCAATTCGGGTGCTCCCTGTGTACCTGCACTTTAAACTGTTGTTCAGGTATCCATTTTAACTCTTAGCACCAAAAAAAAAATCTTTTACAGGGACCACGCAATGCTTTCCCCTATTTTTGTAATTTTACAGACACCAACCTCACAAAGCTCATCCAATCCCACTTATCCTAGAATAACCCAGAAATGATCTCTTCCAATGTTATCCTTGAAAGCTTTGATTGAGCCTGCCTCCAACCACACTCTGAGGTAGTGCATTCCAGACCCTAACCACTGAATATCGTGGCAATACTATGGCTTTGAAAAATTTATTTCTCCTTTTTTTTATGAAGAATGGTTGAGACAGAGGTGACAAGCTGTCTGCTCCAAAACCAACAAAGTGAACAGCTTGTGAGACCTTGTTTATTTTTAAAAGTGAAACAATAGAAGCAGCCTGAATGGGTGGGGTCAAACTCCCACAGAACTAGGATTTTTTTTGGTTTTATTCTTCAGTAGTGGTTGCTGGGGTCTTGAATGGATGTGGAAGCTCTTATTTCTCTGCCAATTAAAAGCTGGAGTTCTCTTCTTGCTGCTAGAATTGTATGCCAGACAATCTATTTTTACTGAATCTGCCTTTGCCAAAGGTGTGTTCATGGGATATTCTATATTGGAACAGTTATATATACATATAATATATTATTTTGTTAAGCATTTCAATAGTGCTACAGTTAAACCAATTCTTTTATATTTATTTTGTCTGTATTTTAATTATAGTGTATGAACGAAGTGTGTTTTCTTTCAGGCCTGGTAGTTTGACCAATCGATTTGCACCCAGAACACAGGGCCTTAAGAACCTTTTAAGAAAAAGTTAGGGTCTAGGTTACCTTTTGAACATATTTTGAGGAAGTTTGGTTTCATCCATAACAATATGTAAAAATGCTTTTCCACATGCTACCTTTAGTTCTTTTGCCAATCACCTTAAATTGGTGTTCTAGACTCTCAATCCTTTTACCACTGGGGACTTTTTTTTTCCAAACTACTCTGCCTTGCCCCATTATTCTGAATGCTTCAAAAAATCTTTCTCAACCTTCTCTTCAGGCTAATTGAACTTCCTTCTTCCTGGGATCATTCTCATTCATTTTTTTCTAGGCATTCTTTAATGCCTTCATATATTCCCTAATGTGCGATGCCCAGAAGTGTGCTTTGCTTTAGTTGAGCATTCTATGCAAATTAAATATAAATTCCTTGTTTTTCAATTCTATGTCCCTGTTGATAAAACCTGGAATGCTGCCTGCTTAATTAAGTGCTGTCTCAATCTGTCCTGCCATCTTCAACAATTTCTGTACATAAATATCCAGGGGTCCCTCTGCTCTTCAACCTCCCTAAGACTTGTACCCTTTATTTCATCCTGGCCCAATCTTCTGATCTTGATCAGAATCTCTAATTTATGATACAGCACAGACAGAAAGTCATCAATTAGCCTTACTACATTTTTTTGGACCCCACTTCTGATGCAAGTTCGATCCCAAGAGACGCAGTGCAGCAAACCACATTGATAGAATCTTGGGCGAAGTCATACCCCTATTAGATTATGGGGCTTTGTGATCACAGTAATGATATAGGCAGCTGGTGAATCATAAGGAAATTTAAGTTGGTTAATAAGTTTGTGAAGAAGTAACAAAATAAATATGACACTGAAGTTGAGCATTTGTTAATATCTCCTGTATCTAGAGGCTGACACTTTACATTGTGTCAGTCACCCATTTGACTCCTTCCAGCCATGATGTCTGGATAACTGCTCCCCATTTGTCCACCTTCATATGAAGGTTAGTTTTCATTCTTTTTGTGAACAAAACTTTTCCTGAACATGTGTACCCTGATGTATAGTTCTTTGACATCAGTTCAATGCACATTTTGACTTTGGGTGATCCTGGTGATTCTTGGGACTTTTTTTTGTACCATCCTTTTGTCTATATTTATTGGAAAGTGGGTTATGTTTGGGGAAGACTAGTTATGAAGACAGCTATTATATGAGGTCTACACAGAATGCTACACAGAAAATGCTATAAAAATTCAGTTTTAAAGAGACCTCAATTTTCAACCCTTTTTACAGCATTAACTGCTGTAAACACAGATTAAAAATCCCAAAGCCTCTTTGATAAGCTACTGAGAGAAGAAGAGTAAGATAAATGAGTGAGGCGACGGGGGTGGGGGTGGGGGGGGGGGGTGTCTCAGGTTAAAGGGGTAGTTTGGATGATGAAGTAAAATGCACCAGGTCCTGGGTAGCCATCCAGATAAGATTCTGAAGTCCCTGACTCTAGTTAGAGCTGGAGTCATTTTCAGAGGGTTCCAGATGCAGAGTAATGGCCCATCAGTCAATTAAACTTTGTAGGCAATTACCTCATAGCTACATCGGGACTTCTGAGGGATTCCAATTTGGAGTACATCCAGTCTTCAATGATACTGAAAATCAGAAGATCTGCACAATGTTTCTGTGTTCTTCCCACTAAAATGTATTACTTCAAGTCTCTGCATTAAATTCCATTTGCCACTTGCTCATCCACTAGCCCAATTTGTCTGTGTCCTTTTGATGTTCAACAATATCCTTTTCATACTTCATAATGCATCTAAGTTTTAAATGATCTGCAAATTTTGAAAGTGTACCTCGAACACCAAGGTCAACATCATTTCACAAATCTTGCTCTTTCCATTCAAAATTCAACACTATCCTCCTCACAGTTCACAGTACTTCCAAGTTTCGTATCATCTGTATTTGCCACAACCAGCTTGTGAGGCCATTTCAAAGAGCAGATTGCTATTGGTGTGCATCAGATGTGATAAGGATGACAGGTTGTCTTTGCCTGAAGGATATTAGTGAACCAGGTATGTTTTTATCAGAATCAAGTTGAAAATCATGATAATCCATCACTAATACAAGCTTTCTCGGATTTAAATTAAATTAAAAATATCGTGAAACGTGCAGTGTAAAATTAGAAAATCAGGAATAGGATCAAGGTGACTATCACCTCCACCAGCACCCCCATTCACCTATTGTACTCTTTGCCAACTTCACCCCAGCCCCACCCTGGAGGCTCCCTGCCTCCATTCCTGATGAAGGGCTTTTGCCCAAAACGTTGATTTTCCTGCTCCTCGGATGCTGCCTGACCCGCTGTGCTTTTCCAACACCACTCTGACCTAGACTCTGACTATGCCCATCGTAAAGGCTCATTTATAGAAGGTGCTGGGAAAGAAGAAAGCCTAGGAAAATAGAGACTCCAGTTAGAAGAGTCCAACCAGTCCATTGGGCCGTGTCCTCATATCACACCCTCTGACCATAAGACATAGGAGCAGACAGAGGCCATTCATTCTTTCAGTTCTGCTCTACCATTCAATGCGAAAGTAGCTGATCTGATAATCCTCAACTCCATGTTTCTGCCTTTTCCCCACAACCCTGGACTCCCTTACTGATTAAAAATGTGTCAATCTCAGCCTTGAGTATATTTATTGCCCCAGCCCCAACAGCCCTCTGTGGTACAGAATGCCACAGATTCAGAACCCTCTAAGAGAATAAATTCCTCCTCCTTTCTCTATTAAATGTGACCCTTTATTCTGGGGTTATGCCCTCTGGTCCTGGACTCTCCCACAAAGGGAAAGAATCTTTCCATAGCTGCCCTGTCAAGTCCCCTAAGAATCTGGTACTATTAATAATTCCCTCCCTCATGTCATGGTAGGTCTATCTACCACGGACTACAGCAGTTCAAGAAGACAGCTCACCACCATCTTCTCTAGGCCAACTAGGAGCAGGCAATAAATGCAGGCCCAGCCAGTGACGCCAACGTCCCGTGAATGAATAAAAAGAAGGTCACCTCTCAATTTTCTAGATTCCAATAAATATTGGTCCCTGTTCTTTGCAGGTGGCATTAATCACATGAGGTTACAGGTACGAGGAAACCTGGGAGCCAAAAGAAAATCTCAGAGTAGGAAGACTGAGAAGGTCTCACATGAATGTCCTGAAGCCTTAGTGGGAGAGAAAGAGAAAGAGCGAGACTCATGCAGTGTTGGAGGAACACTGAACAAAGGTGACTTGGTATGACCATCCAAAGTGACATGTCCTCATCCCAGAAGCTAAATGAAGGGAGGTTAGTCAGTCGCTCAATAGGATGTTGAAGAAATGGTTGAAGTTAAAGGACTTGCCCTTTTGTTTTAGCTTAAAAATAAGGAAATGCTGGCTCAGTAATAAATGTTAGAGACTCAATGAAGTATTCAAATCTGTTGCTTACATGATACTCTGGGTATATGAATTCATCAAGACTTCATGAAAAATCCAATTTTTTCACCAGTTTAACTGATCAAAGGACGCAAACAATGAAACGGGTTCTCAAAGCTCTTGAAGATCTCTACCCACAGATAATATTTCAGTTGGATTGTATGGGGCTCCAGTCACCTCCCAAAGAATCACAGAGGAAGCCTGAGACCTCATTTCTGGTATATGAATGATGATATTGTTATCTTTAATTGGATCCAAAATTGGCTTAGTGAAAGTAAGTAAAGATTGTTGTGTGTTTTGTGATAAGAAGGCTTTTACTCCTGGGATTGCAGAAGACTCAGTACTCAATGTCTTGCTTTTTGTAGTTTATATTAATTATTTAGGCTTAAGTATAGATAGCACAACAAAGAAATTTTCAGATAACACAAAATTAGCTTTGTGGTCAAAAAGACACAGATGGTCCAATGAATAAGTAGAAGAATTGAAAATGGAAGTCAGTCCAGAGAAATGATCGGTGTGGATTTGTTGGGCCAAATGGCCTGTTCCCACACTGTAGGAAATCTAAAAAAAGAGAGGTGTTGGACGCATTAGAACGTTTGAAGGTGAATAAACCTCCTTGTCCTGACCAGCTATATCCCAAGAAACCTCCAAGATGCTAGAGAAGAAATTATGGGGACTCTGGCTGATATTTTTGCATCTTTGTCAACCATGGGTGAGGTCCCACAAGACTGAAGGGTGATGAATGTTGTGCCCTTATTCAAGAAGGGCTGCACAGAAAAAAAACTAGGAAATATAGACCAATAAGCCTAACTAACATCTGTGGGAGGTAAGTTTTTCGCTCCATTTTGCCAGAGGTGAAAGCGAGGGCTGCCGGGACGGAGGAAGCTGTAGAGCACGGGAGCCGTGGTTTACAAAGGAAGTCGAATCTCTGGTCAAGAGGAAGAAGAAGGCTTATGTTAGGATGAGATGAAGGCTCAGTTAGGGCGCTTGAGGGTTACAAAGTAGCCAGGAAAGACCTAAAGAGAGAGCTCAGAAGAGCCAGGAGGAGACATGAGAAGTTGTTGGCAGATAGGATCAGGGTAAACCCTAAGGCTTTCTATAGGTATTTAAGGAATAAAAGAATGACAAGAGTAAGATTAAGGCCAATCAAGGATAGTAGTGGGAAGTTGTGTGTGGAGTCAGAGGAGATAGGGGAAGCACTAAATGAATATTTTTCGACAGTATTCACTCTAGAAAACGACAATGTTATCGAGGAGATTACTGGGATACAGGCTACTAGACTAGGTGGGATTGAGGTTCACAAGGAAGAGGTATTAAAAATCCTGCAGAGTGTGAAAATAGATAAGTCCCCTGGGCCGGATGGGATTTATCCTAGGATCCTCTGGGAAACCAGGGAGGAGGTTGCCGAGCCTTTGGCATTGATCTTTAAATCATCATTGTCAACAGGAATTGTGCCAGAAGATTGGAGGATAGCACATGTGGTTCCCCTGTTCAAGAAGGGGAGTAGAGACAACCCTGGTAATTATAGACCACTGAGCCTTACTTCAGTTGTTGGTGAAGTGTTTGGGAAAGGTTATAAGACATAGGATTTATAATCATCAAGAAAATAATAATTTGATTAGGGATAGACAGCACGGTTTTGTGAAGGGTAGGTCATGCCTCACAAACCTTATTGAGTTCTTTGAAAAGGTAACCAAACAGGTAGATGAGAGTAAACTGGTTGATGTGGTGTATATGGATTTCAGCAAGGCGTTTGATAAGGTTCCCCACAGTAGGCTATTGTACAAAATGGGGAAGAATGGGATTGTGGGAGATATAGAAGTTTGGATCAGTAATTGGCTTGCTGAAAGAAGGTGGTGGTTGATGGGAAATGTTCATCCTGGAGTCCAGTTACTAGTGGTGTACCGCAAGGGTCGGTGTTGGGTCCACTGCTGTTCGTTATTTTTTATAAACGACCTGGATGAAGGCATAGAAGGGTGGGTTAGTAAATTTGCAGACGACACTAAGGTCGGTGGAGTTGTGGATAGTGACAAAGGATGTTGTAGGTTACAGAGAGACATAGATAAGCTGCAGAGCTGGGCTGAGAGGTAGCAAAAGGAGTTTAATGCGGACAAGTGTGAGGTGATTCACTTTGGTCAGAGTAACTGGAATGCAAAGTATTGGGCTAATGGTAAGATTCTTTGTAGTGTAGATGAGCAGAGAGATCTCGGTGTCCAGGTACACAGATCCTTGAAAGTTGCCCCCAGGTTGACAGGGTTACATAGAACATAGAACATAGAACATTACAGCGCAGTACAGGCTCTTCAGCCCTCGATTTTGTGCCACCCTATCATACTGATCTGAAGCCCATCCCACCTACACTACTCCATGTACATCCATATGCCTGTCCAATGACGACTTAAATGCACTTAAACTTGGCGAATCTACTACCATTTTTCTCATTTGAATGTTTACAGAAATCTTTGGATTAAAATGCGCCCTTACATATTAAGACACATCTGACTGTTTTAGATTAGATTCCCTACAGTGTGGGAGCAGGCCTTTTGGCCCAACCAGTCCACACCGACCCTCCGAAGAGTAACCCACCCAGACCCATTTCCCTCTGACTAATGCACCTAGTACTACGGGCAATTTAGCTTGGCCAATTTACCTGACCTGCACACCTTTGGACTGTGGGTTGTTAAGAAGGCATACAGTGTTTTAGCTTTTATTAATAGAGGGACCGAGTTCTGGAACTATGAGGTTACGCTACAGCTGTACAAAACACTGGTGCGGCCACACTTGGAGTATTGTGTATAGTTCTGGTCACCGCATTATAAGGAGGATGTGGAAGCTTTGGAAAGGGTGCAGAGGAGATTTACTAGAATGTTGCCTGGGATGGAGGGAAAGTCTTACGAGGAAAGACTGAGGGACTTGAGGCTGTTTTCGTTAGAGAGAAGAAGGTTGAGAGGTGATTTAATTGAGACATATAAGATAATCAGAGGGTTAGATAGGGTGGACAGGGAGAGCCTTTTTCCAAGTATGGTGACGGTGAGCACAAGGGGGCATAGCTTTAAATTGAGGGGTGATAGATATAGGACAGATGTCAGAGGTAATTTCTTTACTCAGAGAGTAGTAAGGGTATGGAATGCTTTGCCTGCAACGGTAGTAGATTCGCCAAGTTTAAATACATTTAAGTTGTCATTGGACAAGCAAATGGACATACATGGAATAATGTAGGTTAGATGGGCTTCAGATTGGTATGACAGGTCGGTGCAAGATCAAGGGCCGAAGGGCCTGTACTGCGCTGTAATGTTCTATGTTCTATGTAAGTTACTTGAGAAAATTCTGAGAGGTAAGCTATACATGCATTTGAAAAGATAGGGTTTGATAAGGAAAATTCAGTATAGCTTTGTTCCTGGGAGATCATGCCTTACCATTTTGTTTGATAATGCATGTTTCAGGCAAGGATGCCCAGAGGTATGGTACATTGGGGAAACTGAGCAAAGGCTACGACAACAGATGAATGGGCACCGCACAACAATCAACAGACAGGAGGGTTCCCTCCCAGTTGGGGAACACTTCAGTGGTCCAGGACATTCAGCCTCGGACCTTCGGGTGACCATCCTCCAAAGTTGACTTTGGGACAGGCAGCAGAGGAAAGTGGTCGAGCAGAGGCTGATAGCTAAGTTCGGTACCCATAGGGAGGGCCTCAACCGGGACCTTGGGTTCATGTCACATTACAGGTGATCACCATTGCACTACACACACACACACACACACACACACACACACACACACACACACACACACACACACACACACACACACACACACACACACACACACACACAGACACAGGTGCACACAGACGCGCACACAGGCACCCTCACACACCCTTATAGACACACACACTCCCACACTCACACATGCACCCCCTTACAGACTTAAGACACTCTGCACCCACTACACACACACACACAGACTTTCTCACACTCACAACCCCCACCCCAGACACACACACACACACAGACAGACAAAGACCCACATGCACACATATATTTTGTGTGGTGAATTGTACTTGCAGAGTTACATTGCACTTTGCTCAAAAACTGCATACATTCATGTAGAACTCTGAGCTCAAAAACTGCATGAATTTATGTAAAACTCTGTTATCTCACTTTTTAGATTAGAATCAATCTAAACATCAGGTCATAGACAGAGAACACAGGGGGCTAACACCTTCAACATATTGTCTAGCTATCACCATTGTTAACAGCTAACCCGGGAATGCAACTTTAAAAAAAGGGTTTTGTGATTTACACAAGAAAGAAGTGAAACTATCACTGTATTCTAACAGATGAAAGACTTAACAGACAATCAATTTTTCAATGTATAATTTCAGTTACATCACACTGCAAATTTTGCTATAAATTCTGTGTTACAATTGAGCCCTCCACAATCACCTGATGAAGGAGCGGGGCTCTGAAAGCTAGTGTGCTTCCAATTAAACCTATTGGACTATAACCTGGTGTTGTGTGATTTTTAACTTTGTACACCCCAGTCCAACACCGGCATCTCCAAATCATAAAGAAATTGAGGGTTTGGTTAAGAAAAAGAAGGAAGCATACGTATGGTATAGACAGGATAGATTGAGTGGATCCTTACACGAGTATAAAGGAAGTAGGAGTATACTTAAGAAGGAAATGAGGAGGACAGAAAGTGGACATGAGATCGCTTTGGCAAATAGAATTAAGGAGAATCCAAAGGGTTTTTACAAATACATTAAGGACAAAATGGTAACTAGGGAGAGAATAGGGTCCCTCAAGGATCAGCAAGGTGGCCTTTGTGTGGAGCCGCAGAAAATGGGGGAGATACTAAACGAGTATTTTGCATCAGTATTTACTGTGGAAAAGGATATGGAAGATATAGAAAGTAGCGAAATAGATGGTGACACCTTCTAAAATGTCCATATTACAGAGGAGGAAGTGCTGGATGTCTTGAAACACTTAAAGGTGGATAAATCCCCAGGACCTGATCAGGTGTACCCTACAACTCTGTGGGAAGCTAGAGGAGTAATTGCTGGGCCTTTTGCTGATAGTCACAGGTGAGGTGCCAGAAGACTGAAGGTTGGCTAACATGGTACCACTGTTTAAGAAGGATGGTAAGGACAAGCCAGGCAACTATAGACCAGTGAGCCTGCCATTGGTGGTGGGGTGGGGGGCAAGTTGTTGAAGGGAATCCTGAGGACAGGATGTACCTGTATTTGGAAATGCAAGGACAGATTTGGATGCGAGCATAAGAAGTACAGTTCGTAAGTTTGCAGATGACACCAAAGTTGGAGATGTAGTGGACAGCGAAGAGGGTTACCTCAGATTACAACAGGATCTTGACCAGATGAGCCAATGGGCTGAGGAGTGGCAGATGGAGTTTGATTCAGATAATTACGAGGTGCTGCATTTTGGGAAAGCAAATCTTAGCAGGACTTATACACTTAATGATAAGGTCCTGGAGAGTGTTGCTGAACAGAGACCTTTGAGTGCAGGTTCATAGCTCCTTGAAAATGGATAGTGAGAAGGTGTTTGGTATGCTTTCCTTTATTGGTCAGAGTATTGAGTACAGGCGTTGGGAGATCATGTTGCGGCTGTGCAGGACATTGGTTAGGCCACTGTTGGAATATTGCATGCAATTCTGGTTTCCTTCCTATCGCAAAGATAGAACATAGAACATAGAACATAGAAGAATACAGCGCAGTACAGGCCCTTCGGCCCTCGATGTTGCGCCAATCCAAGCCCACCTAACCTACACTAGCCCACTATCCTCCATATGCCTATCCAATGCCCACTTAAATGCCCATAATGAGGGAGAGTCCACTACTGTTACTGGCAGGGCATTCCATGAACTCACGACTCGTTGAGTAAAGAACCTACCCCTAACATCTGTCCTGTACCTACCCCCCCTTAATTTAAAGCTATGCCCCCTCGAATAGCTGACTCCATACGTGGAAAAAGATTCTCACTGTCGACCCTATCTAAACCCCTAATCATCTTGTACACCTCTATCAAGTCACCCCTAAACCTTCTTTTCTCCAATGAAAACAACCCCAAGTGCCTCAGCCTTTCCTCATTCGATCTTCCTACCATACCAGGCAACATCCTGGTAAACCTCCTCTGCACCCGTTCCAGTGCCTCCACATCCTTCCTATAGTATGGGGATCAAAACTGTACACAATACTCCAGATGCGGCCGCACCAGAGTCTTATACAACTGCAACATGACCTCAGGACTCCGGAACTCAATTCCTCTACCAATAAAAGCCAGTACGCCATATGCCTTCTTCACCGCACTATTTACCTGGGTGGCAACTTTCAAAGATCTGTGTACATGGACACGGAGATCCCTCTGCTCATCCACACTGCCAAGTATCCGACCATTAGCCCAGTACCCCATCTTTTTGTTACTCTTACCAAAGTGAATCACTTCACACTTAGCTACATTGAACTCCATTTGCCACCTTTCTGCCCAGTTCTGCAGCTTATCTATATCCCGCTGTAACCTGCCATATCCTTCCTCACTGTCTATAACTCCTCTGACTTTCGTATCATCCGCAAACTTGCTCACCCAACCTTCTAACCCCTCCTCCAGGTCATTTATAAAAATGACAAACAGCAATGGTCCCAAAACAGATCCTTGCGGAACACTGCTAGTGACGGCACTCCAAGATGAACCTTTGCCATCAACTACTACCCTCTGTCTTCTTCCAGCCAGCCAACTCCTAATCCAACCCTCCAACTCACCCTTAATGCCATACCTCCGTATTTTTTGCAGTAGTCTACCATGGGGAACCTTATCAAACGCCTTACTAAAATCCATATACACCACATCTACCGCTTTCCCCTCGTCCACCTCCTTAGTCACCTTCTCAAAGAATTCAATAAGGTTTGTGAGGCACGACCTGCCCTTCACAAAACCATGCTGACTATCCTTGGTCACATTATTCCTATCCAGATGTTCATAAATCCTATCCCTTACAATTCTGTCTAAGACTTTGCCCACAACAGAAGTGAGACTCACCGGCCTATAGTTACTAGGGTTATCCCTACTCCCCTTCTTGAACAAGGGAACCACATTTGCTAGCCTCCAATCTTCTGGCACTACTCCTGTAGACAAAGAGGACATAAAAATCAAGGCCAATGGCTCTGCAATCTCCTCCCTTGCCTCCCAGAGAATCCTAGGATAAATGCCATCAGGCCCAGGGGACTTATCTATTTTCACCCTTTCCAGAATTTCCAACACCTCTTCTCTACATACCTCAAAGCCATCCATTCTACTTAATTGTGACTCAGTATTCACATCGACAACAATGTCCTGCGTTGTGAAACTTGAAAGGGTTCAGAAAAGGTTTACAAGGATGTTGCCAGGGTTGGAGGATTTGAGCTATAGGGAGAGGCTAAATAGCCTGGGGTTGTTTTCCCTGGAGTGTTGGAGGCTGAGGGGTGACCTTATCGAGGTTTACAAAATTATGAGGGGCATGTATTGGGTAAATAGGCAAAGTCTTTTCCCTGGGGTCAGGGAGTCCAGAAGTAGAGGGCTTAGGTTTAGGGTGAGAGGGGAAAGATATAAAAGAGACCTAAGGGGCAACTTTTTCACGCAGAGGGTGGTACGTGTATTGAATGAGCTGCCAGAGGAAATGGTGGAGGCTGGTACAATTGCAGCATTTAAGAGGCATTTGGATGGGTATATGAATAGGAAGGGTTTGGAGGGATATGGGCCGGGTGCTGGCAGGTGGGACTAGATTGGGTTGGGATATCTGGTCGGCATGGATGGGTTGGACCAAAGGGTCTGTTTCCGTGCTGTACATCTCTATGACTCTATGACAGTTAAAGGTCAACCACATTGTTGTGTGTCTGGAGTCACATGCTGGCAAGACCAGGTAGGTATGGCACATTTCCTTCCCTAAAGGACATTAGTTTTTCCAACATGGTCATCATTAGACACTTAATTCCAATATTTATTGAATCCAAATTCCACTATCCACAAAAGCAGGATTCAAACCCGAATCCCCAGACCATTGCCTGGGTCTCTGGATCAACAGTTCAGAGATAATACCACAAGGCTATTGCCATTGTAGAGATGATTTTTGGACATTGACAGGTCAGGAAATTCTCGCAAAGAGAGCCAATTGGATAAAAGGGGTATTTCCCTTGAAACAGAGGACACTAACTAGTGAGGGGCCGAGATAGCAAAAACAGGGACAACTGTTACAATCCCCATGGAGACCAATAACATTTAATGGGAAATGTAAACTTCCTATTAATAACTGAATAGGATGACACAACAAACTGTCATGTTTTAAAACTTTGATGATAAAAGTGACTAAAAGTACTCAATATTGACTAAGCATTATTTTCTTTTTCAAACAAATACAGAATGCTGGAAAAAGTCATCAGGTCTGGAGAGAGAAACAGAATTAATGTTTCAAACTCAGTGTGACTCTTCTTCAGAACACTGTATTCAGAATGGAAATACCAATGACCTATTCCTGGCCTCAAGTTTTCCATTTTAGAAATAAACGATAAGTTAACAGTCGAACTATTTACACCTCAGACCTTCAGCACGTCTCCGGGGATGCAGCAACAGAGAGACCTCTGAGTCTAAGAACACAAATGTTTGAAGGTGGCAGCTCAAGTTGAGGAGACTGCTAAAAACAAGGTCATTGGTGTTATTAATGGACACTTAGGGCAAAGTGTAATGTAGGTTCAAAGGTCAGGAGGTAATAGATCAGACAGAATGGTGTGAGGTAGAAGCTTGCTGTTTTTCTGAATCTACTGGCTCCATCTCCAAACGCGTCCCATGTGAGAAGGTAGAGAATGAGCTTTCATCCCTGAGGCTAATTGAGGTCTTTAACTAATCATTTAGCGTCACCTTAAGGGTATCATTCCAAACCTGTTGGCATTCACCCAATGGTGCTCAGCCATCAATGGACCCAGGATGTCAGGCCCCACTGTAACCAACCTGTTTGTCATTACATTTGATCACACTTTCCTCCATGACCAATAAGTTCCTCCCCACAAACTCAATTACAACACACTCACCTCTGCCTACAGATCCATCTGCCTGTTGGCTCAAGAGTAATATTAGTAGTGGCCACTGTTTCTAGTGACACTATTGGTCGAGGAGAGTGCCATCATTTCAGGGGTGGGAGTTCCAATGCTATCCCAGTAAAGTCCTGACTACCTGGTATTTTTATTGGGCATCCCAGAATGAAGTAACATGTGATTCCTGCAGTCTCTAACTGGTGGGTAAGACCCTGGTGCTCTCATTAAATTCTATCCACAGAGTGCAAAAACAAGGAAGTTATAGTAAACCTTTATAAAACACTGATTAGTCCTCAGTAGATGAACTGTGTTCAGTTCTGTTCATCACAATTCAAGAAAAATGTGAAGGCCTTTGGAAAGATGGAAGAAAGGTTTACAGGAATGTTGATTGCACCAAGGCGGTGATACCTTGGGGACAGTCCCTACCACAGTAAAGAGGTAGCTCAGTGGCTCAGTGGCTCAGTGGTTAGCACTGCAGTCTCACAATGCCAGCGACCCGGGTTGCATTCCCACCTCAGGCGACTGTCTGTGTGGAGTTTGCATATTCTCCCCATGTCTGCGTGAATTTCCTCTGGGTGCTCCGGTTTCCTCCCACAGTCCGAAGATGTGCAGGTTAAGTGGATTGGCCATGCTAAATTGCCCATAGTGTTAGGTGCATTACTCAGATGGAAATGGCTCTTGGTGGGTGACTCTTCGGAGGGTCGGTCTGGGCTTGTTGGGCCAATTTGCCTGTTTCCACACAATAGGGAATCTAAAAAAGAGGTGTTGGACATATTAGAATGTACGAAGGTAGATAAATCTCCTGGTCCTGACCAGATATATCCAAGAACTCTGCAAGACGCTAGACAAGAAATTGCGGGGGCTCTGGCTCATATTTTTGCTTGATCGCTAGCCATGGGTGAGGTCCCAGAAGACTGGAGGGTGGTGAGTGTTGTGCCCTTATTCAAGAAGAGCTGCACAGAAAAACCTGGGACCTATAGACCAGTAAGCCTAACTAACATCTGTGGTCGGTAAGTTACTTGAGAACATTCTGCGAGAAAAGGAATGCAAGCATTTGGAAAGATAGGGTTTAATTAGGAGTAGTCAGCATGGCTTTATTCCTGGGAGATCATGCTTCACCAACTTGTTGGAGTTCTTTAATGAAGTGACTGAAAATGTTGATGAGGGCATGACAGTAACCATAGTCTATATGGATTTCAATACAGACTTTGATAAGGTTCCATATTGTAGGCTGCTCTGGAAGGTTAGATTGCATGGAATCAGGGGGGAGCTGGCAAACTGGATACATAATTGGCTTGATGGTAGGAAGCAGAGGACGAATTCTTGTCAGACTAGAGGCCTGTGACTAGTGGAGTGCCTCAGGGGTTGGTGATGGGCCCATTGCTGTTTGTTATCTAGATCAATGATTTGGACGAGAATGTATAAGGCATGATTAGTAAGTTTGCAGATGACACTAAAATAAGTGGTATTATGGAAAGTGAGGAAGGTTACAGAAATTACAGCAGGACCTTGCTCAAGTGGGAAAGTGCACAGAGAATTGGCAAATAGAGTTTAATACAGATAAGTGTGAGGTCTTGCATTTTGGAAAGTCAAAATCAAGGTAAGAGTTTCATGGTGAATGGAGGGGCCTTAAGGAGTGTAGTGAGACAGAGGGACCTTGGAGTTCAGGTGCACGGTTCTCTGAACATGGAGTCACAGGTAGACAGGGCAGTGAGGAAGCTTTTGGCACACTGGCCTTCATCAGTCAGGGTACTGAGTATAGAAGTTGGGAGTTATGTTGCAGTTGCTGATGAGGCTGCACTTAGTTTGGTCACCTTGCTGTAGGAAGGATCTTATTAAACTGGAAAGCGTGCAGAAGAAATTTAGAATGATGTTGCCAAGATGGAAGTATCTGAGTTATAAGGAGAGGTTGGACAAGCTAGAACTTTTTTCTTTAGAGCATAGGAGACTGAGGGGGGAATCTTATAGAAGTGTATATGATCATGAGAGGCATGGACAGGGTGAATGCACTCAATCGAGGACTAGAGGGTATCAGTTTAAGGTTAGAGGAGAAAGAATAAAATGGAACCTGAGGGGCAACTCTTTTATACAAAGGATGGAATGAGCTGCCAGCAGAAGTGGTTGAGGTGGGTACATCAACAACATTTAAAAGGCATTTGGAAAAATACATGAATAGGAAAGGTTTAGATTAGATTAGATTACATTACAGTGTGGAAACAGGCCCTTCGGCCCAACAAGTCCACACCGACCCGCCGAAGCGCAACCCACCCATACCCCTACATTTACCCCTTACCTAACACTACGGGCAATTTAGCGTGGCCAATTCACCTGACCTGCACATCTTTGGACTGTGGGAGGAAACCGGAGCACCCGGAGGAAACCCACGCAGACACGGGGAGAATGTGCAAACTCCACACAGTCAGTCACCTGAGGCGGGAATTGAACCCGGGTCTCTGGCGCTGTGAGGCAGCAGTGCTAACCACTGTGCCACCGTGCCGCCCATGGATATGGGCCAAGTGCAGGGAAATGGGGTTAGCGTTGATGGACATTTTGGTCAGCATGGACCAGTTTGGGCTGAAGGCCCTGTGTCCATGCTGTAGGACTCTATGACTCGCTGCATCATACCTGTCCTGGTATTAGTAGAATAACCAAAATGAGCTGACATTATGCAAACAACAAAGTTTAGACATTATCAACCAGTCCCAACCTCTCAAGATCGGTTGTAATTAGCACCATCTGCAGATTGCCTGCAGTATAGCCACATGAACTTTATAGAAATCCTTAGCTGATCCGAGAGTGACAAATTTACAAGGTAACTGCAACCCTTTAGTGTCTCAACTCATTTGGTATATACCACTAACAAAGCCATATGTTGCCCAATGCAAGTGCTCTTGAACTTGTGGCTTTCTTGACCATTTTAGAGGGCAGTTAGCAGTCAATCACTTTCATGTGGATTTAAAGTCACATATGGAGTAAGGAAAACAGACTTCCTTCCCTGACGGGCATTGGTAAACAAGATGGGTTTTCTTACATCAATCAATGCCCATCATCACTGAAATTTCATTGCCATTACTGAAACCAGCTTTCAATAGGTAACGTTTTCAGGGAGCGAAGTCGGAGGGAAGAATGCAGGGAGCAGAGATTCATGTCGAGAGTGTGCTGCTGGAAAAGCGCAGCAGGTCAGGCAGCATCCAAGGAGCAGAAGAATTGACGTTTTGGGCATAAGCCCTTCATTAGGAATAGGGGGCTTTGTTTTGGACACTTTGTTTTAGGGGGCTGTCACACATGGTGGATTATGTACCATATTCGGTCAGTGTCCTGGGACAGCAGGGTGTGATTGCAAGTGAGACAGCTGATAACTGCACCGCGGTACTGGAGGGGGAGCAAAAAGACAAGTGGTACTTGTAGGGGGTTCTATAATTGGGGAAATAAATAATATCCTTTTTAAGCAGGATTGAGAGTCCCGCATGGTAAATTGCCTGCCTGATGCCAAGGTGAGGGACATCTTTGACCAGCTTGAAAGGATATTGGAGAGGGAAGGGGTGGATCCAGTTGTTGTGGTCTACGTTGGGAAAATCAGCATAGGCAAGGCTAGGAAAGGGAACCTGTTTAGGGATTATCAGGAACTAGGAATTAAATTAACAAACAGGTCTTCAAGGGTTATAATCTCCAGATTACTGCCCAAGTCACATGCAAATTGGCTTGGGACACGAGAATAAGGGAAGGAAGTAAGTGGCTAAAAGAGTGGTGCAAGAAAGAGGGGGTGCAAGAAAGAGGGGGTGTAGGAAAGAGGGGGTGCAGGAAAGAGGGGGTGTAGGAAAGAGGGGGTGCAGGAAAGAGGGGGTGCAGGAAAGAGGGGGTGCAGGAAAGAGGGGGTGTAGGAAAGAGGGGGTGCAGGAAAGAGGGGGTGTAGGAAAGAGGGGGTGTAGGAAAGAGGGGGTGTAGGAAAGAGGGGGTGCAGGAAAGAGGGGGTGTAGGAAAGAGGGGGTGTAGGAAAGAGGGGGTGCAGGAAAGAGGGGGTGCAGGAAAGAGGGGGTGTAGGAAAGAGGGGGTGTAGGAAAGAGGGGGTGTAGGAAAGAGGGGGTGCAGGAAAGAGGGGGTGTAGGAAAGAGGGCACTGGCATCATTATTGGAACAGGAGGGATCAGTACCGTTGGGACAGGCTCCACCTGAACCAAAGTGTGACCGGTGCTCTCGCGAAAAAGGTAAATAGGATGGTGAACAGGATTTTAAACTAAAAAGTTGGGGGAGGGAGGGAAAGGTAAAGCTCCAAGAAGTAATAATGGGCAGCAAAGCAGCAGATGTGGGAGTGGGTTCAACTGTATGGAAAAATATTGAAAAAAATTAAAATAAAGGAGAACTCAGGAGAGGTTATTGAAGTCTCCAGTACACAAAAAAAGGACAAAGGGAAGGGTTAGGAATTAGACTTCAAACAGACTGGATAAATGAACGTCACTAAGAAGACAAACAGTCAACACAGGGCTGAAGGTGTTGTATCTGAATGCACAGAGTATATGAAATAAGGTAAATGAGCTTGTGGTGTAGATTAAAGCTGGCAGATATGATGTGGTGGGTATCACAGAGACGTGGCTGCAAGGTGTTCAGGACTGGGAGCTAAATATCCAAAGACATACATCCTATTGAAAAGCTAGGCAGGTGGGCAAAAGGGGATTATTAGTAAGAAATGAAATTAAATCTATAGCAATAAATGAAGCAGGGTCAGATGATGTAGAAACTGTGTGAGTCGAGTTGAGGAACCGCAAAGGTAAGAAAATCATAGTTTATGTACAGGCCTCCAGGGTTTGGGGCACAGGATACATCAAGGGGTAGAAAAGGCATGTAAGAAAGCCAAGGTTACAGCAATCATGGGGAATTTCGATAGGCAGGTGGACTGGGAAAATCAGGTTGGTAGTGGATCGCAAGAAAAGGAATTTGTGGAATATCTAACACAAGGCTTTTGGAGCAGCTTGTGGTGGAGCCCACTAGGGAACAGGCAATACTGGATTTAATGTTGTGTGAAGAGGCAGACTTGATATGGGAGCTTAAAGTGAAGGAACCTTTAGGAGGCAGTGACCATAATATGATAGAAATTAAACTCTAATTCAAGCGGGAGCAGATTGAATCATATGGAATGTATTACAGTTGAATAAATATGGGCAGCATGGTGGCACAGTGGTTAGCACTGCTGCCTCACAGCGCCAGAGACCTGGGTTCAATTCCTGCCTCAGGCAACTGTGTGGAGTTTGCACATTTCTCTCTGTGTCTGCGTAGGTTTCCTCCGGCTGCTCCAGTTTCCTCCCATAGTCCAAAAATGTGCAGGTTAGGTGAATTGACCATGTTAGGTGAAGGGGTAAATGTAGGGGAATGGGTCTAGATGGGTTGCTCTTCGGAGGGTCGGTGTAGGCTTGTTGGGCTGAAGGGCCTGTTTCCACACTGTAAGTAATCTAATCTAAAGGCAACTACAGAGGCATGAGGGAGTTGACCAGAATTGACTGGAACAGGAGTTTCTGGGATTAATCCAGGAGACAACAAAAATTCATCCCGAGGAGAAAGAAGCATACTGAAGGGAGGAGGAGGCACGTGAAACGTTAATGTTATTTAATCAAATAACTCATAAGTATGGGTTATCAAGCAGGGACCTCTTCCAATTTTTTTTTCAGATCAGAGATTTATCTGAAAAGAGACTACACTTCTGACTGAGGGTTATAGACTTGATACGGAAAAGATGGTGCTTTAGGCTAAGAGCACTCTTTCAGTGAGTACTCTCTATCATTTGTTGGGGGGAGGTTCCTCGGGTGACACTGAGCGTCTATGTGAGGTTGGGAGCGAGAGTCAGGGGTAGAGATCACTCTGGAAATTTGGGAGTACATTTGTGAGAATGCGAAGAGGATTTTGATATGTAATAGGACCCGTGCTACGCAGTTAAAGATTCTTAATAGGGCTCAACTGGCCTCAGATCATCTTGTGACACACACGCAGACGACAAGCAACATGAATTCAACTGGGACAACACTACCATTATAGGGCAAGCCAAACAAAGAACAGCCAGGGAATTCCTAGAAGCATGGCACTCATCCACAAACTCCATCAACAAACACATCGACCTGGACCCAATATACCGGCCACTACAGCGGACAGCTGAAACTGACAACCGGAAGCGGCAGGGACAGACCACTATAAATGCCGGAGGAAACACCACAGAAGCGCTTCACAGGAGGCTCCTAAGCACTGAGGATGTCACCTAGACAGGGGACGAAACGTTTGCAACAAAAATTTCCAGCTCGGCGAACAGAACCACAACAACGAGCACCCGAGCTACAAATCTTCACCCAAACCTTCTTAGATATATAAAGGGCAAAGGAGAGGCAAAAGTGGACATTAGGCCACTGGAGAAGCAGTAATGGGTAACAAAGAAGTGGCTGAGGAACTGAATCGATACTTTGCATCAGACTTTGTGGTGAGAGACACGAGTAATATCAAGAGAGTCAGGGGACAAAGATGAGGATGGTGGTGGCCATCACCAAGGAGAAAGTGCTGGAAAAACTGAGGCTGCTGAGTAGATAAATCACCTGGACCAGAAGGGCTACACAGTAACGTTCTGAAGGAAATAGCTGAAGAGATAGTGGAGGCATCAGTGGTGATCTTTCAGGAATCACTGGAGTCAGATAGGGTCCTGGAGGACTGGAAAATCACTAATGTAACCCCCCCGCATGTTTAAGAAGGGAGTAAGGCAAAAGACAGAATGATTAGCCTGTCCTTGGTCATTGGTAAGATTTTGGAGTTCATTGTGAAGGATGAGATTTCTGAATACTTGGAAGTGTAGGGTAAAATAGGGCAAAGTCAGCATGGTTTCATCAGGTCTGCAGATGCTGGAGATCAGAGCTGGAAATGTGTTGCTGGAAAAGCGCAGCAGGTCAGGCAGCATCCAGGGAACAGGAGAATCGATGTTTCGGGCATAAGCCCTTCTTCCTGAAGAAGGGCTTATGCCCGAAACGTCGATTCTCCTGTTCTCTGGATGCTGCCTGACCTGCTGCGCTTTTCCAGCTTCATCAAGGGGAGGTCATGCCTGACAAATCTGTTAGAATTCTTTGAGGAGGCAATGAGCAGGTTAGACCAAGGAAAGACGATGGATGTTATCTATCAGGACTTTCTGAATGCCTTTGATAGATGCTGCACAGAAGGCTGCTGAGTAAGGTAAGGGCCTATGGTGTTAAAGGAAAGATACTGGCATGGATAGAAGATTGGCTGTCTGGCAGAAGGCAGAGAGTGGGGATAAAAGGGTCCTTCTTGGGATGGAAGTTGGTGACCAGTGATGTTCCGCAGGGGTCGATATTGGGGCCACAACTTTTCATTTGATACATTAATAATCTGCATCAAGGAATGCAGGGTATTCTGGCTAAGTTTGCAGATGATACAAAAACAGGTGGAGGGGCAGGTAGTATTGAGGAGGCAGGGAGGCTGCAGAAAGATTTAGACGAGTTAGGAGAGTGGGCTAAGAAGTGGCAAATGAAATACAATGAGGGAACATGTGAAGTCATGCAATTTGGTGGGAAGAGTAGAGTCATGGAATATTTTCTAACTGGGGAGAAAATTCAGAAATCTGAAGAGCGAAGGGAATTAGGAGTCCAAGTCCAGATTTCTCTTAAGGTAAACTTGCAGGTTGAGTCGGTAGTTAGGAAGGCAAATGCAATGGTGTCATTCATTTCAAAAGGACTATAATGTAAAAGCAGGGATATACTCCTGAGGCTTTATAAGGCTCTAGTCTGACCACATTTAATGTATTGTGAGCAATTTTGGGCCCCATGCCTCAGGAATTGGCCCTGGATCGGGTCACAGGAGATTCATGAGAATGATCCCGGGAATGAAAAGCTTAATTTATGAGGAACATTTGAGGACTCTGGGATTATACTTTGGGATTATACTGGAGTTTAGAAGGATGAAGGGGGATATAATTGAAACTTACAGAATATGGTCTGGACAGAGTGGACATTGGGAAGATGTCTCCATTGGCAGGAGAGACTAGGACCTGAGGGCACAGCCTTAGAGTAAAGGGAAGATCTTTTAGAACGGAGTTAAGGAGAAACCTCTTTAGCCAGAGAGTGGGGAATCTGTGGAATTCATTGCCATAGAAGGCTGTGGAGGCCAGGTCATTGAGTACAGTTAAAACAGAGATCGATAAATTCTTGATTGTGAAGAGATTAAAGGTTATGGGGACAAAACGAGAGAATGGGATTAAAAAATTTATCAGCCATGATTGAATTGCGAGTAGACTTGATGGGCTGAATGGCCTAATTTCTGCTTATATGTTTTATGGTCTTATTTATTAATTGAACTTAAATTCCACTAGCTGCAGAATATTAGCTCCAGCCTCTGGATTGTTAATCTTAGGAAGCTCCACATTAATACCCCTGACCATCGTGCAGATCAAGTTTCAATTCCTTAGCAGGGAGTGGCCGATCTCTGTAAGAGGCTGCATGTAAATAGGGATTACTAGGCATGCATCATTAAGAGCTAATTGTTAAGTATTAACTGGGCATGGCAATAAGCAACTGAAGGGGAAAAAGAAACCCAGACTCAGTGTAAAATAACAGCTCGTTTGGCTGGAAAGTAACTGCAAGGACCTTGGCCTGCTTGGGAACAGGCTGTTTTTGCAGCGACGCCCAGATTTGTTTGTGACCACCAAGCACTAAGGAATGCTTGGGAAAGTACTCTGAACAGCAATGCAGCATCAGTCTCAGATTCAGTATAGTATTAACATCAGGGACTTTATCCCACTCGTCGAACTTCGATCATCAGCCTGGCTTCATGAGACCAGTGCCGTGGAATCTGAGATAGGGTTCCAATTGCTGTCTCTGTCAAGTACCCGACAAGGAGAAAGGCAGCGTGAGTGTAGTGACTGGAATAAGGTTGGTCAGGTATAGCTCGTTGAATATGAATTCTCTGATTGGGGCTGTTAACCTGGGGCAATCAAGGAGCTCCAGCTGAGATATATAAACGGCAGGATTGCGGTTTGGTGAGAGGGCTCTGCTTGTCACTGGCCACTCAGGTGTTTCTTTTCCTCCTGGTGGTGGAATATCAATAAAGATTTCTGCACTTGTTGTTCTTCACTGTATCCCATACCTGCACACACATTACAAGCACGCTGGGAAAAATAAGCACTACCACTGTGTGGGGGTTTGAAAAAAAAGAAAAAGGAAAGAAAATGTATAAGTGTCAGATGTTCTGCTCATTCCAGGGACTGGCTTTGAGCTAGCATGTCAGAGTCCAGTACTGTGCTTGTGTGAATAAAGAGTGACTTGGTTACAGGATATTGGCCTCTATGTAGTTACTTCAGTGAGATTCACGTGTTTAAATATATCTCAATAGCTAACCTAACTATGTAACCTTATTTATAGTATAAAATAACAATTATTAATTTATATATGTATTTATTATTTAACCCAATAAATTAGCTATATGTTGAAATGCACATGTCTTGTAATCATTTTCATCAGAATTTAGACAACCTCACAGCGCCAGAGACCCGGGTTCAATTCCCGACTCAGGCGACTGACTGTGTGGAGTTTGCACATTCTCCCCGTGTCTGCGTGGGTTTCCTCCGGGTGCTCCGGTGTCCTCCCACAGTCCAAAGATGTGCGGGTCAGGTGAATTGGCCATGCTAAATTGCCCGTAGTGTTAGGTTAAAGGGGTAAATGTAGGGGTATGGGTGGGTTGCGCTTCGGCGGGTCGGTGTGGACTTGTTGGGCCGAAGGGCCTGTTTCCACACTGTAAGTAATCTAATCTAATCTAACCCACAAGGCACATTCAGCCTAACACCAGTCGAGTGACATTACCACTACCTCTCTGAAGGGTTCTGGTTGGCAGTCAATTATTTTCCTGATCTTTAAGCACTTCAAATCGGTCCCAGAGCCCTGGTTCTTGACCCTGGACTTATTTATGGGGATGTGAATGAAGAGGCAGTAGACAGGTGTTTAAGAGCAAAAGAATCTCTACATTTATTAAGGTACAAAAGGAAACTATAATACAAGAAATAGGTAATTCAACAAATCAAGGAGATTAACATAAGTGATATATAGAAGAACAGTAGAGTTGTTAATTAGATTACCACTATTAGCTTATTACCACTCCTGGACTGGAGGACATGTTTTATGAAGAAAGATTGAGGGAGCTGGGACTTTTCTCATTGGAGTGAAGAAGGATGAGAGATGACTTTTTTTTAGATTACATTACAGTGTGGAAACAGGCCCTTCAGCCCAACAAGTCCACACCGACCCGCCGAAGCGCAACCCACCCATACCCCTACCCCTACCCCTACATTTACCCCTTACCTAACACTACGGGCAATTTAGTATGGCCAATTCACCTGACCTGCACATCTTTGGACTGTGGGAGGAAACCGGAGCACCCGGAGGAAACCCACGCAGACACGGGGAGAATGTGCAAACTCCACACAGTCAGTCGCCTGAGTCGGGAATTGAACCCGGGCCTCTGGCGCTGTGAGGCAGCAATGCTAACCACTGGGCCACCATGCCGCCCACTTGATAGAGGTGTACAAGATGATGACAAGCATTGATAGAGTGGATAGCCAGAGACGTTTCCCCAGGTCGGAAATGACTATCACGAGAGGGCATAATTTTAAGGTGATTGGAGGAAGGTTTAGGGGAGACTTCACCAGTTTCCTTATCTCCCCTCCCCCTACCTCATCCCAGATCTAACCCTCCAACTCAGCACTGCCATCTTGAACTGTCCTACCTGTCCAACTTCCTCTTCGACCTATCATTATCACCCCCAGCTGCACCTACCTATCGCATTCCCATCTACCTTCTACCCCACCCCCACTCCCACCTTCCTATTTATCTCTCAGCCCCTTACCCCCCACATTCCTGATGAAGGGCTTATGCCCAAAACATCAATTCTCTTGCTCTTCAGATGCTGCCTGACCTCTATGCTTTTCCAACACCACACTTTTGATATTCAGCATCTGCAGTCCTCATTTTCTCCTCAGACTAGGGTCTGTTGTTTTCAGTTGATTGTCCTTTTAGAGAGGAGCTGTAAATTGGGATTCCAATAATCCCAGACAACAATCTCCATTCTGCTGGTTGTGTTGTGTGTTTCCTGTAGAACTCAGTCTAGCTGTCCCTTTTCTTTTAAAAGTTTTGATAGTCCAGGTTCCTGCCCAAAAATTCAGGGTTTATCATAATATTGGGAATTTTTGCTCCATCTCCCCTTTGATACTCTACTTCTTAGAGTATCACTTTTGGTGAACTTCAAGACCCAATTCCTCAAGTTACCCAACCCCAACACCCACATTTCTCTTCAGAGACACTGCATTGTCCCCTGAAATGAAAAGGGTAGGTTCAGGGAAACCAAAACATGCTGTACACAGTGCACATGCTCATCACTATACTTAAATACGGGGAGACAATAAGATGTGGCCTTTACACAGGGAAACAATGTACGCCTCCGTAAAAGGTCCCCACAGAAACATAATTTGCACAAACACATTTACACTCCTGGCTCATTGTGTACTGTCTGTTGTCAGGACCAGCAGGCTCGATACCTTGCCTTACAACTGGCCCACAGTAAGTACATGACGATTCCTAGTTGTCATAAAACAAACTGTGGGAGATCACCCGGATCCAAGTAGGAATTTCCACATCAAACCCCAGATACCACCATTGCTCTGCTGTTAGCTCTGTTATTTCTCTCCCTATTTTCACAATTTTCTGTTCTATTGTGTACAAATGTTTCTGGGACATTTCTGGACATTCTTTGAGTAGGGAAGTGAGGTGTTCTGGCAGATGGGGGATGGTGTATCTGAAATGGGTCACGTAATCTTGCAGGTTAATCAGGTTGTTCTTCACAGTGAGGTGAATCATGGAGGGTCCAAGAATCAACCTAATGTGTTCCCCAGCCACTTGAACTTCCATCTCTGGTTTGAAACAAAAACACCTATCTACTGACAAGTTGGTGGGCAGTGGTTTTTTTGGGGATTGTGATGAATTTGATGGCATTGATAGTGTTTGGAGGTCGTGGGGCCATGAGGGATTCCATCCTCCGATCTCACCTGATTCCCATCCCCAGTGTCTTGTCATTGCCTGCTAAATGTAATGGACACCCCCGCAGGACAGATCGTCTCTGACCCCTATATACACACATACAACCCCTGTTCGGATTTCCACCATTTGACTCAGCACACACTCAATCATTCCTGTGTACAAGTGATCATCTGCTAGGTATTGTAGCCCACTTGCTCCCAGGCAGCTGACTGGTCCCTTGTGTCCTGGCTCAGTTTCCTGAGTAACCACCATCTACTTAATGGAATGTCTTCCTTACAGCTGAGGCATTTTTTATCTGTCACCCTAACCCAGGAAGTGGTGATCTTAATTCTCGGGGATGGGAGGGACATCATCCTGTAGGTAAACCTGATGTGGCTGGAATATTGAGTCAAAGTCGACCCCAGCCAAGCTGTCTAGCTTCCTCAATGGAAGTAGGAGATGGTCCCTTCCTGCCCAGTGATGACAGTGGGTGCTCTCCCCCCTGAGCACCTGTAGATGAGGGACTCCTCGGTGTCACCCCTGCAACCTGTACTTGTCCCCATTAGAGCGATCAGCACCAACACCTTGTTCATTCTGACCATCCTTTCCTGGAAAACACAGAACATAGCCTCGCCCTTCAGCTAGTCTCAGACTTGCCCCATGTTCTACCATTCACATATCTTAGCACAATACATAAATTCTAACCCTAACTCTAGATGAGGCTGTATACAGTCAAGATCTGTACAACGTTACCTATCTCCAAGTGGCCAGGCTCAAACCTGATGGTTCTGTGCCTTCTGCAGCCTCTGGGGGACTGGTACCCCGAAGTTTCAGAGTTCGGAGGATGCTCCGCAGTGCTCCCATTTTACTGAACAGGGAACTTCCCGGGTGCCAAGCCATGGGCAGGCTGACCTGGCCTGTGAGGCAGTTTGCTGGCCGTGGGTCTGCAGACTGTGGAACTGTGGCTTCCCTGGGGGTTCCAGGGAACTTCCTAAGTCCCAAACTATGGACGGGCTAACATGTCCTGGCAGGGTCTTTGCTGACCCTGGCTCAGTGGCTTCCCCTGAGAGCTCTTCACAGTCTGGGGCTGCTGGTTGACCTGGGGCTTGGGGCTCTTCTCTGTCTGACCAGGTGTACACTTTCTGTGGCCCCGGGCAGCAGGTACACTGGGGAACATGGTATTCTCAGCTTCGGAACCCAGGGAGTTTTCCTCAGCGCTCCCACTTTTCTTACCGGGGAACCTCCTGTGTTCCAAACTGTGGGTGGGATAACTTGTCCTGTGAGGCAGTTCACTGACCCTAGCCCTGCAGTGTCCACAGTCCGGGGCTGTTGCTTGTTTGCCTGCTGCCTTACAGCGGCCCATAGCTCCCGGCTGCCTTATTCATGTCATGGTTCTCTCAGGATCAACCAGCTTGCACTGGTTCATGTGGAACCATTTGGTTTGATGGGGACCATTTTACTGCATAAACCATTGGGCTCTCCTTGTTCATAATGCTGTATGATCCCATGTACACCATGGACACCCACTGGAATAAAATTCCAGACCATTACTTGCCTACGTCCCCCCCCCCCCATTGTCTATGGACTTCTAACAGCAATTGGTTGCTCCTGTGCTGTTTTCCCATGTTGCTAGCAGACTACCAGTGGATATGCTGAAGGTGTTCATACAGATCCTTGACAAACAAGTCCCAGTTCACCTCTCAGCTGACCTTCTGTGAACATTGGGGCTAACACGTGGTGATATTGTGATCCTTCCCAAGCAAGATCTTGCAGTACCCCATGCTTTTAGACTGGCTGACTCAAAGCCCCATTTCTTGTGTGAGTCTCTCACTTCCTTCCGCCGTTTCTGTTTAATAGGCCTGTTCATCCATTCCACAATACCCGATGACTGCAGGTTGTGGGTGACATACCATTTCCCCTCTACTCCGAGAACTTTAAGGTTGGCCTGCGTAACCTGCCTCGGGAAGTGGCTGCCCTGGTCGGACTCCACATACTGTGGTAGTCCCCACCAAGAAAATACCTTCTCACAAAACCTATTGCTGTGGCTGTTCGACAGGGAAAGATTTCAATTCACTTAAGAATACATCTATGAGGAGCAGGCAGTAATTGTATACCCCCAGCACTGTGGGCAGTAGGCCTATATAATCTATCTGAAAAGACTGCCATACCCCCTTAACATGCCCCATCGCCTCCTTTCTTCTCTGGAGATCAGGGTTGTTTGCCACAAACACTCAGCAAGCTGCACAAGAATCATGGAGATCTTCCCTCAGTTGGTGCCACCACTCTGTCTGTTCCACTGCTACCTGAGATTCCCAGCTTCGGGACACTCATGGGCCAGCTGGAGGAATTCCTCCAGTGTTCCTACAGGACCACTCCCTCGACCCCCTTAAAAAGCAACTTGGCATGCTGGGTGTTCCTGGCCTGGGGACATAAATCCCACATCCAGTGAGTTGCTCACCCCCCAGCCCAGGGAAAAAGTTTGTTCTTCTCACTTCATTATCAAATCTGTTTGGAGCACCAAATGTTTGTAGCGTTTTAGTTTATGGCAAGTACCCCATTCCATCAGTGGATGACTGCACATTGAAAATCAATTTACCAGAGGAATTTTACCAATTCATTTTAACAATCTTTAATTTTACGTTTCCACCTACACTGCATATAAATGCTGCTTATCTTGGGACATTGCAAAGTTACATCCAATCTTTGAAATTGCTATGGATATGGCAAGTAGTTCAGGCTCTAATACAGATCCTTGAAGGTCGCATCCTGTCAATTAAGAGCGCACACCCATTATCTCTGTTTTGTCCCTTTCTGCTCAGCCAATTTCCTTACTGTGTCAATATACTGTGTGCAGTTTCATGGACTTCAACTTTAACTAATATCTCTTATGAGGGACTTTATAAATGAAAAATCTTCCAGAAGCCTTTAGTAAATAACATGCGTAAACATTACTTTTTATGAAGTAATGAAAATCATGCACAAAGTAATCAGTTATATCAGACAAGTATATTACATCTTTATAGGTGTATGCTAGTTCTTTAATCAGCTGAAAATTTAAGAAGATGATCATTCACATTCTGCTTAATTGTAGGTTAGCAATTTCCTGTCAATAAATGTTAGGCTAGCAATTCTATCATCCCCCAAATTTCCTCTGTGAAATTTACAATATTGCTTAAACACTGTTGGGTAAGTGACCAAATTCACCAGTGCAAACAGAATAACTTAACACCAAATTAAATATTTTTCTTGAAATAAAAACAACTTAAATAAGGCCCCAGATATGACTTCTGGGCTTACACTGGGTTGATTTCATCTGAGCAAAGTAGATTAGATTCCCTATATTGTAGAAATAGGCCTTTTGGCCCAACAAGACCACACTGACCCTCCAAAGGGTAACTCACCTAGACCTACTTCCCTCTGACTAATGCACCTAACACTATGGGCAATTCACCTGACCTGCACATCTTTGGACTGTGGGAAGAAACTGGAGCACCTGGAGGAAACCCACGCAGACAAGTGGAGAATGTGCACACTCCACACAGACAGTCACCCAAGGCTGGAATTGAACCTGGGTCCCTGGTGCTGTGAAGGAGCAGTGCTAACCACTGAGCCAATGTGCCGCCCCAAATTCATCTTATTTCTCAACACAGAATAATGGACAGTGACCCCTGTTTAGAAATTGTGCACGTGCAGAGACTGTACGTTATTATGATGTTTTAGCAGTCCAGGCTTGCGAGGCAAGAACAGGTACTTAGAAATGGTAGCGGATGACTAGTAACGTCATTGGAATCACACCAAATTATGGCTCACTGATTCAAAACACAAACTGAATAAACTCTTAGAGTATGTTAGTTCACCCTTTATATGGTTTCCAAGTTGACAGCCTTGCAGGAAGTGTACCAAAGGCAACAAGGTAGATCCCAGCTTTGATCTTTGACGCTTGTTCGGTTAGCTGAACTGAACAGAATAACTCCAAATATTATAGCCAACATTATTTCCCCTTAGGCTGAATCTGGACAGATTCCACAGCTTATTATCTAGTGATTCCAACTGGAAGGGCACTCTGGTCATTTCAGTTTTTGCTGTGCACTTCCCATGAATCCAGGCTCATTCATGAAGAATGGCCACTTGAGTGTAAATCCCCAATACCCATGATATCACAACTTGACATGAACCTGCAACTCCAAAGAGAAGAAGAAAAAGCCCTTCAAAATACTGTTCTCAAGTATTGGAAGAGTTAGTTGCGATACAAAATTCTGTTTTCCACCTGTTGACCACATATACTGCCAGTGAGATGGCCTCCAGAAAAAAGGATCAAGGATGTAAAAGAATGATTTGAAGGTTAACAGATAAAAGAGCTACATGACCTTTCACAATGATTTTGTCACTGCAGGTTATTGGTCTGTGAACACAACATCACTGAGGAATTCCAGCTAAAAAAACAGAAATATTGTACTAGTCTGCCACGATAGTTGTGGTAAAGATAGAATGGATGCAGGGCAGACTAAATTCATCCCACAGCCAGTGTCAGTTTGGGAAAAGAGAGGTCAGAGTTCCTGCTTCTGATTTCCCTGATCTGCTCAAACTTGCCCCAAGAAAGGACCGAAAGGGCTTTGCCCCTTTTATTAGATTAGGTCTTGCTCAAGGTACACGGCTGAATGGCCACATAAAATGCTAAAAAGCATTAGAAATATGATACCATATTACAAGATGCTGCTTTAACAAGAACATTTGAGAGTAGTCTTGAACTGGGACCCTATCTGACAGCCAATTTACGAGTGATGTCTGTATGCAGAGAGGCAGTTTCTCAAAGCACACCTCGTTCTTAAAATGAAATCTGGAGTAAAGTCCAATGCATCAGTGAGATACAGCACCTCAGTGATCGGCAGAATTAAACCTTGTGTTCCTTTCTGAAAATGTATTCTAGTTTTATTCTTCATGGATATCCCACAACAGGACTTGTCGAGGAAAATCTAACAGCACTCAACTCCACTCTGTTAATTTTAAACCCATTAAGTACACAGTTTCTTCAACTAAACTCAATTCTCTACTACCCCACCTCCCCAAAACCTCAATTCCTTCTTGAAGCACTCAATCATGCATGCTAGCACAGGAGCTTGTCATTTAACAGGATGGCATCAACATGCTGAAACAAATTAAAATGTAGTTGTTATTGGGCAATTTGAATCTTAAAGGGATGATGTCATACTCTAATGCACACTTCATAGATCCTTTTATGCATCAAATATGCGAAACGACAATACAGAATCAGGTGGATTTTGCAGATCATTCTGAATGCCAGAGAATAATTAAAAATTGGGAATTTCTACTAATGTTGAGTTACTTCAAATTACATACAAGTTTCCATTTTTTGCATCCGGTATTATCATCTGCAGTTCTAATGAAATCAATCTTTCCAAAGTGAAAACTTTTAACTGGATCAATATCGTAAATCATCACACAGTAATACAATAATTTAAGCCTCATTCAGAAAAGATCTGCACCACCTATCTGTAGATTAGAATTGCAAGGTGGAACATAATTGATCACAAAGGTATTTAAAAATTACAACACCCCCACCCCCTCCCCCACCTCCACTAACCCAGCAATGCCCTTTAAGTTTGACTAAACTTTGGGAAAGATTAGTGCTTTAAAAAAAAATACAATAAACAAATTTCTGAAACAATGTCACCACTGCACAGAGCAATCATGACAATGCTTACATCTCACATGTTTGAGGACATGGCAATCACTATGCCAGCACTGATTCCCTTTCAAAAAATTAAACATACTTACTAGCAATTTTTCTGGCAGCAATCCTTCTGATGTAACATATCTCCTCGTCTTTAGACATTAAAGGTTGAGATGATCCTGTATTGCTTAATACTGTAACCTCTTTACCTGCTGCTCCTGGCCTATGTGAATAAACTTTACCTTTGCAAGCATATGGTTTCAGAAGATCTGGCACTTCCTCCTTAACCAATCTCTGACCAGGTTGTACATTCTGGTGCAGCGTATTAGTCTCTGCTGTGCTTTCATTTACTACTCCAATAAAATTCACTGGGTTATCCTTATTATGACACAGAGAACCCCCCGCCCCCCCCCCCCCCCCCCCCCCCCACCCCCCTCCCCCCCGGCTAATTTAAACCAGCAACACAGAAAAGAGTTACCCTGTGCAGTAATCTGTTAAAATTCTAGAGACAAGAACTGTTTAAAGTAAAAATTAACAACTTTATTTCTTAAAGTATAACAGAGAATAATTAACTAACAACTATTTACAACTCCTTCCTCTAACCTATCTTTACTTTCCATTCTATAATACTAGTCTGATAAAACCCTGATTAAGATTTACCAAACAATTCAAATTTCAGAACCAGGTAGCTGTCAAATCTCCCCTTTGTATCTTCCTCTGGAGATTTTCTTCTTCTTGTACCTTTCTTAAATGTATCTTTAAGAAAGCTGTGTTTCGGGCAGTCTGCACATGCTGGTGGCTTGGCAGTTCTTGCCCAACCATTCAATTTTTGTCATACCCCAAAGCAGCAGATTGTGTCATTGGCTTTTAGTATTGTCTATTTACTAATTTCAAACTTGATTGAAGTTTGGTATTTTTTGGGGGTATAATTTAAACTGATTGGCCTAATTCAAATTTGTTTTTGTCTCCAGGCAACCAGCTACTCTAGCTGCTGGACCAAAAGGTTACATTTTATCTTGTTCAGAACACTTGGTGCCATCAGGTAGTTCTGCTAGCTTTTAACTTTCTTAAAGTTACAGTATACCCACATCTTCATAACATCCTGTTCTCCAACATCTGTCTTCTCAGTGCTTTTCTTAATCCACCAACACTGTGATTTAAAGTCGTCTACTTTATTACAGTGAAAACACCGGTGCTTTTTAACTTCTCTTTCCACTTCAAGGGTTTCCTTTTTACCCTGTGACAAGTTATCCTTACAATTTTCACCAAGATCTACCTTTCCCCTACCATGTGAAGATTTCTCTTTTGTCCAATTTCTATGCTTCATGGATGGAATTTGATGTTGAAAGCCAAAGCTTGATTTATTAACCAACACATAATCATTAACCATTTCAGACGCTAACTTTGCTGTTTTAACTCTTTGCTCTTCCACATGAATTCTCACTACCCTCAGAAAGTGAATTTCTGAACTCCTCCAAAATAATCATCTAAGAGTGTCATAAGTTTGATCTATTTTTAATGCCCTTATCCACCTATCAAAATTACTTTAATTCTTTGAAACTCAATATAGGTTTGACCAGGGTCCCTCCTTTGATTCCTGAACCATTGTCTGGAGGCTTCTAGCAGGAGCTCATATGCATTTAAGATGGCTTTCTTCACCTCCTCATATTCCCTAGATATCTCCTCAGATAGTGATGCAAATACCTCACTAGCTCACCTACCAGCTTTCTTCGGATCAACAAGACCCACATGATCACTGACCACTTCATTTGTATAGCCAACTTCTCAAATCAGATGGAAAAATCTTCTACATCTTTCTCCATCAACTTTAGGCAATGGTTAGGTATATTTAAACAGATCCTCACTAGGCTTTTGGCCACAATGGGTTTGCTCATGCCCACTCTCTCCTCACTAAGGTTACCTTTCATCTCCTTCTTTTCAGACGACTTTCCTGTCTAAGTGCCAACTTATGAAGTTCAAACTCTCTCTCTTCCTCCCTTTCTTCCCTCTTTCTTTCATTTTGTATTTCCTCTGCTTTTAATCATAATTCAACAGTTTCATTTCTTTTTCTTTTACCTTTTCTTTTGCCTCTAACTCAAGCTGCTTCATTTTCAATTGAAGTTTAGCCATCTCTAAAGGTTCTGATGGCCTTTCCAGCAAGTTTAAATGTTGAGCTATTGCTGTAATACTAACCACATCTCATTTCGGAGACAAAGGCTCCAGTTTATTTGCCAGTTTCAGCAGCTTTTCTTTGTTCACCTTTTGTAAAACCCCTAAAGTCACTTGTCCATCCCCAGAAAACGCTTGGTGACTGAAAGAGCCTTTACTACATCAGCACTGTTTAAACCCATCAAATTCAACACCTGGTACATAGGACCTATCACTCTCTGCCTTTCAGTCCAAAATCCCTAATCCCAAATTGGAACCATAGAATAAATCTTGGAAGAGACCCCAATCTGTTACGAACCAGGCTAGACACCGTCAAAACACTCCGAGGTCATAGCCCAGACCATAGATTTTCTAGTTGCTTTAAGCAGGTGTACAGTGGATATTCCAGGAGCGATGCAGCTGGTCAAACCACTCAGTTTTAAGCAAAACCAAATTTATTTACAGACTACAGAATGAAACACAAGCAAAAGGAAACAGAATTTAGAATAACAAATGTTTGAAAACCTGACTGACACTATATCCCCACAACTTAACGGAGAACTGCTCTGATTTTGTGCAATATCCCATAAACACACCCCTTGACAAAAGGGTAGATTCAAACCCAGGTTCTGAAAGGAGAGAGAGATTGCAGAGAGGATCAGCCAGGGATCTTTGGCTGAAACATGGAACCCCCTTTTTTCCCCAGCAGCTTCACAGCTAATACTAAACCAAGCTAGAAAAATCCCTGAACTGGGAGAATTGGCTGCTCCCCTTTCATTGCACAAGTATTTTAAAGAAAAACCTAAAAAACCTTTTCCCTGATTGTTGCCTTAGGCAGAATCTGTTCGCCAGAATCAAAGTGGTCTAATTTTAGACAAATTGGAACCTCTGCCTTGTACAACCCCTTCTAAAAAAAACCAAGGACAACATAACCTTGTTAAAGGAGCAGCATCGTCACAAATGCATGAGCTGCTCACTCTCCCATCCTTAATTCTTCTATTGAGAAGCATCTGAGTGAGGGTGTTATGGGTGAGGTGGGTTATTGGGATTACCCTGGTGAAAATCTGCGACTTCACTGTCCAGTGAGTCGCCAGCAGATGCCTCTCACAATTTGAATACACCTTCTCCACATCTGAGAGCATTGTGGAGGTGTGAGCATCAGCCTGAGCTGGTCATGCTGCTCCTGAAGCTTTTAGCACACTGGTCTTCATTAGTCAGGGTATTGAGTATAGAAGTTGGAGTTGTACAGGACATTGGTGAGGCCACGCTGGAGTATTGTGTTCAGTTTTGGTCACCTTGCTATAGGAGGCATGTGATTAAAATGGAAAGAGTGCAGAAGAAATTCACAAGGATGTTGCCAGGAGTTAAGGGTCTGAGTTATAGGGAGAGGTTGAACAATCTAGGACTTTTTTCTTTACACTGAGGGGAGATCTTCTCAAAGTGTATAAGATCGTAAGAGGCATGGATCGGGTGAATGCACTCAGTCTTTTGCCTGGGGTTGGGGAATCAAGGACTAGAGGGTATCAGTTTAATGTTAGAGGAGAAAGAATAAATGGGAATCTGATGAAAAATGCTTTTACAGAGAGGGTGGTATGCATAGGGAATGAGCTGCCAGCAGATGTGTTTGAGACGGGTACATTAATGACATGTAAAAGGATAAGTACATGGGAAGGAAAGGTTTAAAAGGATAGGGGCCATGTGCAGGGAAATGGGGTTAGCGTGGATGGACATTTTGGTTGGCGTGGACCAGTTTGGGCCAAATGTCCTGTCTTTGTGCTGTAGGAGTCTATGACTCTATTCTCCCAGTATCCCAATTATGGCTCATGGTGCAACCTGCTTGAAAAGGACAGTGTAAACAAGCTTTTCATGAAAACCTGATTTTTAAAACTATTTCTCAGCAAATAAAGACTCAATTGCTCTGTCAGTTTGCTGGTTCAAAGGAGTGGTTGGTACATCCCATCCTTGTTAATTGTTATGCCCTTGCAGGATACATATTAGATATTCGAAAAGTCAAATCCCAAAATGTTTATTCTGCAACACACAAAGAGGGGCCAGTTAGCAATGCAGACAGATGCCAAAAGCACAAGTTTAATTCCTGTATCTGCTGAAATTACCATGAAAGCCTTGCCTTCTCAACCTCTTCCCCCTTGAGTGAGACATTGTAACCCCCAGGCTAAACTAATCATGAGAGGACAGACTATGCTCCTGTGGAACTTTGGTGATTTTCTTTGTTTCACGGACAAATAGCCACAAGGGGGTGATATTGCATGTGCTTTCAATCTTCATTCATTCTCGGTAACAATCTTTAAATTTAAATTTGTAGTTTTTTAATGTGTTTTTTATTTAAATCACTTTCAGGAAGAATTGTGCAATAAACAAATCCTTTGTCTGTTTCAAACATAAAACTGCAGTGCTAGTTATTTCTAAAATTGAAACACTCGACAATTAAAAGGGATTTATAAAGCTACACAAATGAATTCTGGGGATGTGCTAGTGTGATCATTTCAAATGGGGTCTTGTGTCCGGATTGAAACCATTACAAAACCTGTCAGTCACATTGTACTAACAGCCGGATTTAACTGGTTGTGAAAAGAGTCAAATTTTGAAATGTAAGTAAATTGAAAGCTGAAGGGAAGTAACAGTTTAAACTGCTTGAAATCATTCAATCTCTACAAGCATAATTAAAGGTTATAAACAAATTAGTAGTGTTACAGGAATTCAAAAATGGTCTCCCTAACAATGTTATCATGCACCTTCAGCTCAAAACATAGCCTCAACATGGGCAGCCACCAGGAAGATTGAGGACGATAAGCTAACCCACAGATTTACAGCAGGCAAGTGTTAAATAATCTGTATCAGCAGAAAAAAGAGGAACAAAGAGAACTAGATAATAAAGGCAAAGAGAATGGGGAGGCCAATCCCAGCAAATCAAATCACAGAAGAAATAATGCAAACATACAAAGAAAGCCACAGGTTCAACACAACCTGTATCCATAGTGATGAAAGTCGTAACTCTTGCGCAATCATGAAGGAATTGGACACACAACCCATCACGGTTTTGTGTGTGATGGGGAAATGGCTCCAAATGGTACCAAAGAACAGAGAAAAACACTGGGGCATTGGGCGTTTGCTGGTGGGGAGACTTGAGAATTTCCATGCAGTTGCAAGACCTGTTTCACAATGATAGTTAAGGACTAGCTGGAGAAATTGCTGAGATACCATAATGAAAATTAATTTAAAGCACATAGAATTGAGGGAAGCTTGGCAAAATGGATCAGAAACTGGCTTAGTAATAGGACACAAAGAATACTGGTACTAGTGGGTGGTGTAGTGGCCTAGTGGTTAGCACTGCTGCCTCACAGCACCAGGGGCTGGGATTCAATTCCAGCTTTGGATGTGGGTTTCCTCCAGGTGCTTGGTTTCCTACCACAGTCCAAAGTTAGGTGGATAGGCCATGCTAAATTGCCCTGCAGTGTCCTGGGATGTGTGGACCAGGCAGATTAGCCATGGGAAATACAGGGTAGGGGTGTGTCTGTTGGGATGCTTTTTCAGAGGGTCACTGGGGACTTGAGGAACCAAATGGCCTGTTTCCACACTGTAAGGATTCTATGATTTCTACGAAGAGGATATTTGAATAACTGGAATTTGATGTCAATGGTGTAACACAAGGATCAGTATGAAAATACGGGGTAACATTAAGCAAATTTGCAGATGACACCAAGATTGGTAGAGTGGTTAATATCAAAGAAAATGATTGTAGGTTACAGGAAAGTATAGATGGGTTGGTCAGATGGGCAGACCAGTAGCAGATGGTATCTAACCCTGATAAGTGTGAGGTGATGCACTTTGGAGAAGAAACAAGATAAGGGAGTACTTAATGAATGGCAGGACATTGAATAGTTTACAGGAACAGAGGGATCTTGGGGTAATTATTCACAGATCTCTGTAGTCAGCAGAGCACATGAATAGGATAGTTAAGAAAGTAGACGGGACACTTGCTTTCATCAGTCGTGGCATAGAGTATAAGAGCAAGGAGATAATGTTGGAGTTGTTCAGGCCATAGCAGGACTACTGTGTAGTTCTGGTCACCTCACTATAGGAAAGATATGATAACACTAGAGGGGGTACAGAGGGGGTTCACCAGATATTACCTGGAATGGAAAAAGTGAGCTCTAAGGAGAGATGAGACAAGTTTGGATTGTTTTCTTCAAAACAGAGAAGACTGAGAGGTCATTTTTGAGGTATATAAGATTACGACATGGTGGATGGAGAGCAGCTGCTCCCCTTGGTTGAGGGGTCAATCATAAGAAGGCATAATTTTTAAGGTAAGGGGCAGGAGATTCAGAAAGAATTTGGGAAAAAACCCGTTTTCACTATCAGGTCGTGTGAATCTGGAATGCACTGACTGAGCTAGATAGTGGAGACCAGAAAACTTAAAACCTTTAAAAAATATTTGGATGAGCACTTGAGACATCATAACATTCAGGGATATGGGAAAGTGCAGGAACTTTGGATTAGCACACGTTCAGTGGTAGTTACTGTTGGTCCTGTTCTTGTCCAGCGCCCGGGCCTCTACAACCATCTACCAGGACACACAGGAACTGACCTTCAACCTCTGTCTCCACTGCGGACAACTCCTCAAATGCTGCCCTGGATGTTGGTTTGCTCGTTGAGCTGGAAGGTTCATGTTCAGACGTTTCATCAACATACTAGGTAACATCTTCAGTGAGCCTCCGGACGAAGCACTGCTGGTGTTTCCTGCTTTCTGTTTATATGTTTGGGTTTCCTTGGGTTGGTGATTTCATTTCCTGCAGTGATATCATTTCCTATGGTGATATCCTTTCCTGTTCTTTTTCTCAGGGGATGGTAAATTGGTGGGGTGGTAAATAATAAGGAGGACAGGTTTAGATTACAGGAGGATATAGGCGGGCTGGTCAGATAGGCTATCAGTGGCAAATGGAACTCAGTCCAGATAGTGTTGAGTACTGCCCTTGGGCAGGCCAAACAAGGTAAGGGAATACATGATAAACATGAGGACCCTGGGAAGCACCAAGGATCAGAGGAAACTTGGTGTGCATGTACACCAAGATGATTTTGGTCATTAAAGTATCAGGACAGGTGGATAAAGTGGTTAAGAAGGCATATGGAACATTAGTTGAGGCATAGAGTTGAAAAGCATGGAGGTTATGCTGGAACAGGATAAAAATTTAGTTAGGCCAAGCTCAAGTATTATATGCAGTTCTGGACTCCACATTACAGGAGAGATGTGATTTCACTGGAGAAGGTGCAGAGGAGACTTAGCTGGATTGGACAGATGGGGGTTGTTTTTCTTAGAGCAATCATGAGAGGGGACATGATTGAGACGTAAAAGATTATGAGGGGTGTAGATCTGACAGACAGGAAAAAAACATTTCCCCTTGATGGAGGAATCAACAACCAGGGGGTGTGGATTTAAGGTAAGAGGCAGAGGTTTAGAGGGGATGTGAAGAAAAGCTTTTTCACCCAGAGGGTTTTAGAAATCTGGAACTCAACATCTGTACAGGTGGTAGAGGCAGAAAACCTCATAATATTTAGATGTGCATTTGCAATGCCAAGGCATACAAGGCTGTGGGCCAAGTGCAGGAAAATAGGATTAGAATGTAGTTAGGTGATTTCTTTTGACGGGGGGTGGATGTCGGGGGCCAAAGAGCTTTTTTTCTGGCTGTCGATCTTATGACTGCATGATTCATCTGGAGGTGTGAACAGCCATTCCGAGATCACCATAATCTGCCACTGATGGTCATCTCAAAGTGAAATCTCTCAGCAAAAAGACAATGTATGGGTCTGTGGCCCAGGCCTAGGGCAACCCAATACTGGAACGGCAATGTTAGGATGGAGCCAGTGAGTTTCATTGTGAGCCATTATTTGAACAGAGCCCTTTAAGAAGAAGGAAGAAGATAGGAGGAAAAATAATAATAGGAGATTCAATATTGAGGGGGATCAGACAGGATTTTCTGTGACAATTAATGTGACTTCAGAATGGTACATTGCCTGCCTGTTAGGGTGAACGATTTTGGTTGCAGGACATTCTTTGAGAGCTGTGATCAGTCAGATCATGGCCCACATTGGTACCAATGTGGATGTGGGTAGAAACTTTCATGAGCTCCTGGGGGCAGACTTCAGGGAGCTAGATAGGAGATTAAAAGGCAGAACCCCATAACAGGAGAGTTGAACACATCACTTGAAACCTGTGCAGGAGGGTGGATGTCAGATTTCTGGGGCATTGCAAGTGCTGTTGGGAAGTGTGTTAATGAGATTGTTGAGGATTGGAAAGCTGAGGACAGATTGAGAGCAGGAAATGGGAAGCAGAAACCTAGCAAGTTACTTTGAAAGACAAAAGAAGCAGAGGTTTAAAAAATGTGTAGTATAAGGATTTGGCAGTATTGATAGCTAACGTATGGAAATATAAAGAGTATGGCAAATAAAGTCAATGAACTAAAGATACAGGTAGACACACAACAGCATTATATAATTGCTGTAACAGAAACTTGGCTTAAAGGGGGCAAAGATAGCAGTTCAACGTCCCTCGTTATAGAATTTTCAGACAGGATAATGAAGGGGATAAAAATGGTGGGGAGCAGCATTATTGGTGCAAGAACTAATTACAGTTGTGAGGGTGTTATGATGTACTAAATGAAATATTGCATGAGGCCTAATGAGTTGAGCATACAAATAGGAAAAGGGGCTGACACACTGCTCGGCCTGTACTACAGATCCTTAAATAGTGGGAAAGAATTAGAGGAGCAAATATGTCGACAAATTTCTGTGTAAAAACAATAGGGTGATAATAGTTGGGGAGTTGAATTATCCGACTATCTATTGGAATATAAACAGCATGGTTGCTCAGTGGTTAGCACTGCTGCCTCACAGCGCTAGGGTCCCAGGTTCGATTCCAGACTTGGATGACTGTCTGTGTGGAGTTTGCAAATTCTCCCCATGTCTGTGCAGTTTTCTTCTAGGTGCTCTGGTTTCCTCCCACAGTCCAAAGCTGTGCAGGTCGGGTGAATTGGCCATGCTAAATTGCTCATATTATTAGGTGCATTAGTCAGAGGGAAATGGGTCTGGGTGGGTTACTCTTCAGAGGGTCGGTGTGGACTTGTTGGCTGAAGGACCTGTTTCTACACTGTAGGAAATCTAATCAAATAACTTGTTGGGCATGTAAAAGCCCAACAAAAGAGGGATTGTCTTAGGAATGATGCTGGGCATGTGGATGAAGTGGCAGTGGGTGACCATTTTGGAGATAGTGATCATAGTACTGCTGGATTTAGCATCATTATGGAAAGGAAAAAGATGGAACAGTAATAAAAGTTTGGGGAAGACAAATGTTATAAAGCAGAGAGCTGATATGGCAAAAATGGACTGGTGACAACTGCTTGAAGGAAAGTCCATGAAAATCAGTGGGTGTCATTCAAAATTGAATTTCTATGGATGTTAATGTTCAGTGCGTTCAGTGAGATGTAACAAAAAGCTCTATGGGTTAAGTGATCCAAATTAACACGTTATCAGTGGTAATATGTAAGTATTAAGTAGCGATAAATAAATCAAGCAGTAAATTTCGATATTAAGCCAAAAATATTTATTGAGCTGTAAATATATATAAAGCAGTAAAGAGTTTCACTGCCTTCCACTTGTCAGGGATCCTGTGGCACGGTGGCACAATGGTTAGCACTACTGCCTCACAGCGCTAGAGACCCGGGTTCAATTCCCGCCTCAGGCGACTGACTGTGTGGAGTTTGCACATTCTCCCCATGTCTGTGTGAGCACCCTCTGGGTGCTGCAGTTTCCTCTCACCATCCAAAAATGTTAAGGTCAGGTGAATTGGCCGTGCTAAATTGCCCATAGTGTTAGGTGTAGGGGAATGAGTCTGGGTGGGTGCGCATTGGCGTGGACTTGTTGGGCCGAAGGGCCTGTTTCCACACTGTAAGTAATCTAATCTAATTATGACGGCAAATCTGGAGTACACAGAGTTCATGACACCTTTTGCGATCCGGTCCAAGGTGATGTTCAACGGCAAGTAACACATGCGTTAAGTTGACAACAAATCTCTCTGCCTTCTTACAGTTGTAACTCTAGCCCGATGTGAAGGCCATGGAATAGGACAATGGTATTCGTACTGTTCTGAATCTAAGATTACATGCTGTATCACCATTTCTGGTACTTTGAGTACTGTTCCAAACATTCCATTGTAGAACATAGAACTGTACAACACAGGGATGGGCTCTATGGTGCACAATGTTGTGCTGAACATGACACCATATTGAACTAATCCCTTCTGCCTGCCCTTGACCACATCCCTCCATTCCTCATGTACTTGTCCAGAGGTCCCTTAAATACCCGATCATATCTGCCTCCATTACCATTTCCTGGCATCACTTTCCAGGCTCCTCCCATTCTTTGTGTAAAAAACTTGCCCTCACATCTTCTTTGAAATATCCCCCCTCACCTTAAATGCACTCCCCTTACTATTAGAAATTTGAACTCTGAGAAAAAGATTCTGACCATCAAACCTATGTATGCATCTCATAATTTTATAAACTTTTATCAAGTCTCCCTTTAGGCTCTGCTGCTCCAAAGGAAACAACCTGAGTTTTTCTAGCCAATCCTAAAAGATCATACCTTTGAATCCAGGAGCATCCTGGTAAACCTCTTCTGCATCCTCTCCAAAGCCTCTGCAGCGTTCCTGTAGTGTAACATTCTGAATTGAATGCAATTCTCTAACTGTGGCCAAACCAAAGTCATAAAGCTGCAACATGATGTCCTGACTCTTGCACTCAATTAGATTTTAGATTAGATTAGATTACATTACAGTGTGGAAACAGGCCCTTCAGCCCAACAAGTCCACACCGACCCGCCGAAGCGAAACCCACTCATACCCCTACATTTACCCCTTACCTAACACTACGGGCAATTTAGTATGGCCAATTCACCTGACCCTGCACATCTTTGGACTGTGGGAGGAAACCGGAGCACCCGGAGGAAACCCACGCAGACACGGGGAGAACGTGCAAACTCCACACAGTCAGTCGCCTGAGGCGGGAATTGAACCCGGGTCTCAGGCGCTGTGAGGCAGCAATGCTAACCACTGTGCCATCGTGCCGCCCAAATTCCCCAACCAATAAAAGCAAGCATGCCACACACCGTCTATACTACTCTATCTACTTGCATGGCCATATTCAAGGAGCTATGGACTTGAACCTCAAGATCCCTCTGTATATCAATGCTGTTCAGGGTCCTGCCATATCTTTCATAGAATATTTTTCATAGAATCCCTACAGTGTGAAAGGAGGTCATTCAGCCTAAGTCCACACCAACCCTCTGAAAAGTATCCCGCCCACACCCTGCCCCACTACCCTATCCCTTAATCCTACATTTTCCATGGCTAGCCCACCTGGCCTACACATCCCTGTACACTATGGGCAATCCACCTAACTGTGGGAGAAAACCTGAAGGAAACCCATACAAACATGGGGAGAAAGTGAAAACTCTGCACAGGGAATGATCTGAGGCTGGAATCAAACCCACATCCCTGGTGCTACGTGGCACAGTGGTTAGCACTGCTGCCTCACAGCGCCAGAGACCCGGGTTCAATTCCCGCCTCAGGCGCCTGTCTGTTTGGAGTTGGCACATTCTCCCTGTGTCTGCGTGGGGGTGCTCCGGTTTTGTCCCACACTCCCAAAATGTGCAGGTTAGGTGGATTGGCTGAGCTAAATTGACTGTAGTGTTAGGTGAAGGGGTAAATGTAGGGAAATAGGTCTGGGTGGGTTACGCTTCGGAGGATCGGTGTGGACTTGTTGGGCCAAAGAGCCTGTTTCCACACTGTAAGTAATCTAATCTAATAACCACTGAGTCACCGTGCCACCCTTAACATTTGATCAGCCAAAATGCAGTACCTCACACATTACCAGGATTAAATTATACAGAAAAACATCTCCAGGTGACCCTATGTGGCAGCCCAACATAAAAGTTCTCACAGAAAGTTCAATGTCGCCTGGTTACCTCTCAGCCAAAACAGGCTGTTTCTGCATTAGGCATGTTTTCCATATACTTTTCCATTTTATTTCAATATACTATACACTACAACACAGGAACACGCCTTTCAGTCCACCAAACCTGCATTGATTCCTTGTCTTTATTTAGACCTATTACCCATGCGCAGTTTCTATCCCTCCATTTGCCTCCCGTTCATGTTTCTATCAAGATAGGCTTTACACTAGCCCACAACCCTCTGTGTGAAACATTTTCCCCACACCTCTCCCCTTAAACTTTCCCCATCTCACCTTAAATCTGTGCCCTCTTGCAGTTGACCTTCCCGCCTTGGGAAAAAGCCTCTGACTATGGACCTATCTATACCCGTCATAGAACATAGAACATTACAGCGTAGTACGAGCCCTTCGGCTCTCGATGTTGCGCCGACCTGTTGAACCTATCTGAAGCCTATCTCACCTGCATTATTCTATTTTCATCCATATATTTATGCAATGACCAAGTATATACCTATAAAGTTGGTGAGTCTACTACTGTTGCAGGCAGGGCATTCCATGTCCCCACTACTGTCTGATCGCGTAAACTACTTCTGACATCTGTCCTATATCTATCAGCCCTCAATTTAAAGCTATCTCCCCTTGTGGTAGCCATCACCATCCGAGGAAAATGGCTCTCACTGTTGTTACGACACGGGGTAAGCTATAGAACATAGAACATAGAAGAATACAGCGCAGTACAGGCCCTTTGGCCCTCGATGTTGCGCCGATCCAAGCCCACCTAACCTACACTAGCCCACTATCCTCCATATACCTATCCAATGCACGTTTAAATGCCCATAATGAAGGAGAGTCCACCACTGCTACTGGCAGGGCATTCCATGAACTCACGACTCGCTGAGTAAAGAATCTACCCCTAACATCTGTCCTATACCTAGCCCCCCTTAATTTAAAGCTATGCCCCCTTGTAATAGCTGACTCCATACGTGGAAAAAGATTCTCACTGTCGACCCTATCTAAACCCCTAATCATCTTGTACACCTCTATCAAGTCACCCCTAAACCTTCTTTTCTCCAATGAAAACAGCCCCAAGTGCCTCAGCCTTTCCTCATACGATCTTCCTACCATACCAGGCAACATCCTGGTAAACCTCCTCTGCACCCGTTCCAGTGCCTCCACATCCTTCCTATAGTATGGGGACCAAAACTGCACACAATACTCCAGATGCGGCCGCACCAGAGTCTTATACAACTGCAACATTACCTCAGTACTCCGGAACTCAATTCCTCTACCAATAAAAGCCAGTACGCCATATGCCTTCTTCACCGCACTATTTACCTGGGTGGCAACTTTCAAAGATTTGTGTACATGGACACGGAGATCCCTCTGCTCATCCACACTGCCAAGTATCCGACCATTAGCCCAGTACCCCATCTTTTTGTTACTCTTACCAAAATGAATCACCTCACACTTAGCTACATTGAACTCCATTTGCCACCTTTCTGCCCAGTTCTGCAGCTTATCAATATCCCACTGTAACCTGCCACATCCTTCCTCACTGTCTACCACTCCTCCGACTTTCGTATCGTCCGCAAACTTGCTCACCCAACCTTCTAACTCCTCCTCCAGGTCATTTATAAAAATGACAAACAGCAATGGTCCCAAAACAGATCCTTGCGGAACACCGCTAGTGACAGCACTCCAAGATGAACCTTTGCCATCAACTACTACCCTCTGTCTTCTTCCAGCCAGCCAACTCCTAATCCAAACCTCCAACTCACCCTCAATGCCATACCTCCGTATTTTTTGCAGTAGTCTACCATGGGGAACCTTATCAAACACCTTACTAAAATCCATATACACCACATCTACTGCTTTCCCCTCGTCCACCTCCTTAGTCACCTTCTCAAAGAATTCAATAAGGTTTGTGAGGCACGACCTGCCCTTCACAAAACCATGCTGACTATCCTTGATCACATTATTCCTATCCAGATGTTCATAAATCCTATCCCTTACAATTCTCTCTAAGACTTTGCCCACAACAGAAGTGAGACTCACCGGCCTATAGTTACTAGGGTTATCCCTACTCCCCTTCTTGAACAAGGGAACCACATTTGCTAGCCTCCAATCTTCTGGCACTACTCCTGTAGACAACGAGGACATAAAAATCAAGGCCAATGGCTCTGCAATCTCCTCCCTTGCTTCCCAGAGAATCCTAGGATAAATGCCATCAGGCCCAGGGGACTTATCTATTTTCACCCTTTCCAGGATTTCCAACACCTCTTCTCTACATACCTCAAAGCCATCCATTCTACTTAATTGTGACTCGGTACTCACATCGACAACAATGTCCTGTTCCTGAGTGAATACTGAAGAAAAGTATTCATTCAGTGTCTCCCCAATCTCTTCAGCCTCCACACGCGACTTCCCACTACTATCCTTGACTGGACCTATTCCTACCCTAGTCATTCTTTTATTCCTGACATATCTATAGAAAGCCTTAGGGTTTTCCCTAATCCTACCAACTAAGGCCCTTTCATGTCCCCTCCTTGCTGCTCTTAGCTCTCTCTTCAGGTCCTTCTTGGCTACCTTATAACTCTCAATCGCCCCAATTGAACCTTCACGCCTCATCTTTACATAGGCCGCCCTCTTCCATTTGACAAGGGATTCCAATTCCTTATTAAACCACGGCTCCCTCACACGACCCTTTCCTCCCTGCCTGACAGGTACATACTTATCAAGGACACTCAATAGTTGCTCCTTGAACAAGCTCCATATATCAATTACACCCTTGCCTTGAAGCTTACTTTTCCAGGCCACACATCCTAAGTCGTGCCTCACCGTATCATAATTTCCCTGCCCCCAGCTATAACTCTTGCCCTGTAGTGCACTCTTATCCCTCTCCATCACTAGAGTAAAAGTCACCGAATTGTGGTCACTGTCCCCAAAGTGCTCACCTACCTCTAATTCTAACACCTGGCCTGGTTCATTACCCAGAACCAAATCCAGTATGGCCTCACCTCTTGTTGGCCTATCTACATATTGTGTCAGGAAACCCTCCTGCACACATTGGACAAACACTGACCCATCTAACGAACTGGAGCTATAGCTTTCCCAATCAATATCAGGAAAGTTAAAGTCCCCCATAACAACCACCCTATTACTTTCACTCTTCTCTTGAATCATCCTCGCAATCCTTTCTTCTACGTTTCTAGGACTATTAGGGGGCCTGTAAAAAACTCCTAACAGGGTGACCTCACCTTTCCTATTCCTAACCTCAGCCCAAACTACCTCTGATGGCGAGTCTTCATCCATCGTCCTTTCCACAGCTGTAATACTATCTTTGACAAGCAATGCCACACCTCCCCCTCTTTTGCCCCCACCTCTGACCCTACTAAAACATTTAAACCCTGGAACTTGCAACAGCCAATCCTGTCCCTGTTCTACCCATGTCTCCGTAATAGCCACAACATCGAAGTCCCAGGTACCAACCCACGCTGCAAGTTCACCTACCTTATTTCGTATACTTCTTGCATTGAAGTATACACACTTCAAGCCACTTCCCTGTTTACAGGCACCCTCCTTTGAAAATGATGTCCCTCTGTAACCTGCAACATCCTTCAGCACAATCCACAACTTCACCGACCTTAATATCATCTGTAAATTTACTAACCCATCCTTCTATGCCCTCATCTGGTCATTTCTAAAAATGACAAACAGCAGTGATCCCAACATGATCTGCTGTAGGGACTATAGTTTTTGGGGTAGTCTGTGAAAACAGAAAACATTGGTTTTGTACCCCATTGTTTTTTAATGTTACATTGTCAGTTTCATCCTGCAAAGAGCCAGCATTTAGTTTCACTACTCAGTTCCTTTTTATATACCAGTGGAAGCTTCTGGTATCAGTGTTTATGTTTCTGTGCGTTTCCTGTCATAGCTTCTTTTAATGTTGTGTATGGTAACCCTTTGCTGACATTTAAAGTTGTTTTGTTTTCATTAATTCACAGGAAGAGGGCATTGCTGCGTAGGCCAGCATTTATTGCCCATCCTTGATTGCCCAGAGGGTAGTTAGGGGTTAAGTATATTGCTGTGGGTCCGGAGCCACATACAGGTCAGACCAGGTAAGGATGGCAGTTTCCTTCCCAATAGGACATTAGTGAAACAGGTGAGCTTTTCCTGACAATCGATTCATGTCCACCATCAGTCTCTTAATTCCAGATTTGAATTCAAATTCCGCCATCTGTTATGGCAGGATTTGAACCCAGCTCCCCAGAATATATCATCTGGGTCTCTCGATTAACAGTTCAGCAATAACATACTCAGCCATTGCCTTACCCAATCCTCTGGAGCGTGACTAACTTGCGCAGTTTGATTTGCCCTAGCTTTTGCCCTCATGCTGTCATTAACACCCTTGTCGAGACGTGGATTATTTTTCTCCATTATGCAGTTCCTCTTCTCTCACGAATATGCTTTAATTGAGAGGTATTTAGTATCCCCCTAAGTATTTGCCAAATTTCTTTATCTGTCCTGCCTTTGACTGCTCCCTCCCCACCAACCCCCAGTCCACACAGACCAATTCCTTCTTTAAGCCAGTGTAATTATCATTGGCCAACACTAAGACTCCCATATGTGACTCTGTCCTCACTCTTTCAATCTGAATTTGAAACTACAGCATCTTGTGGTCATTCCTTCCAAGAGGATCCTTAACTGTAAGATCATTTTTCATTCCTTCCTTGTTACATAATGTCAAATCTAAAGTAACCCATTCTCTGGTTGCTCTCAGAAACAATCCTTCATAAACTCTATGCATTGTCCTTTGAGCCTACCATTGCCAAGTTGATTAATTGATTCAATATGCATATTCATCCCACCATTTTGCCCTTGTCACGAGCCCTCATTATTTCCAACCTCAGAAATACTTTGGGGGTCAGTGGCTGAAAATTACTCTTCCCAAGAGGTTTCTTTCCTTGCTTTTTATTTGCACCTGGATTGATTTTTATTTTGTTCCCTTGTGCTAATATTATTTCTTAACATAGCCTTGATATCATCCTTAACCAATACATCAATTCCATCTCCTATACCTTCATGTCTATCCTTTCAGAATAGTGAGTACCCATGGACATTTCATTGCCCAGCCCTGATGTCCCTGTAACCATGTTTCATTCATCCTTACCAGGTCATACCTATTTGTCTCTGTATCTACTGTCAGCTCATCAATTTTATTCCAAATACTGTGTGCTTTTAGGCACAAGGTTTTTAACAAGTTTTATTGATTTGTCTTTCCCCTTTAATATTTTCTTGTGTACTAGCTTCCTGATCTCACAAACTTCACTCCCTCAGGTCCCCCCCTCTCCATCTTCATTTGATAATCCCAGATAAACATCTCTATCATTTATTCAAACCTCCAACTCACATTTTGGACTGATTTGATTCCTTCTCTCAGGATGGTCATGAGACTGGCCGTGCCTGATGTCCTACTCACCTCTATCTTCTGCTCAGTTTCTCAGCTGCTGCTTTCATTCCCAACCTCCTGGTTTTTTTTAGTTTAAATCCACCCGATTTGCACTAGCAAACCTTCCTGTAAGGATGTTGGGTGCTCCTCCAGTTAAGATGCAACCTGTCCATTTTTTAAAGTTCCCAGAAGAGATCCCAATGATCCAAAAATCTGAAACCTTCACTCCTGAACTAGCTGTTTAACCATATGTAAAGCTATACTAACTTCCTAATCCTTACCTCTTTTTCACGTGGCACTGGATGTAATTCAGACAGGATTGTTCACACACACACATGCGCACACACACATTACTTTGTAGAAGAATACCAGTAACCTTAAAAATAATCAGAATGATAACTGGAATGAAGGATTTAGTTAATGGTAGGATGCAAGAAATTAGGCTTACTCTTCATTGAGCAGGACAAAGATGTGAACTTATTGCAGGGCTCAAAATTATGAAAAAAAACAGGGTAAAATAAGAATACTCCATTTCTGTTAGTGTCTAGGAGTCCCAGTTTCAAGATTGGCAGCACTAGAACCAGAAGTGAGAAAAGGAAAAAGTTCTTTACTGAGACAGTTGTTAGGATTTGGAATGCCCTGCCTGGGAGAGTTGTGGATGAAGATTCAAAAGGGAACTGGATATATATTTGTAAGTCCCAAATTTAAAGGGCTACAGAGATAGGGGTGGCAAATGGGAGGACCTCGGGAGACAATTTACAAGCTGATGCATACACAGTAACCTCTTTCTGTAATTAAAGTTCTGGACTCTATCATGTACAGATGCGAGTCAAAGCTAGCATCTGATTATTTCCAGTTGTAAGTGCTGGCAAATATCTGATCATATTTAGAACATAGAACATAGAACAATACAGTGCAGAATAGGCCCTTCGGCCCTTCGGCCCTCGATGTTGCGCTGACCTGTGAACTATTCTCAGCTCGTTCCCCCTCCACTAACCCATCACCATCCATGTGTTATCCAAGGATTGTTTAAATCTCCCTAATGTGGCTGAGTTGACTACATTGGCAGGTAGTGTATTCCACGCCCTTACCACTCTCTGAGTAAAGAACCTGCCTCTGACATCTGTCTTAAATCTATCACCACTCAATTTGTAGTTATGCCTCCTCATACACGCTGACATCATCATCCTAGGAAAAAGACTTTCACTGTCTATCCTATCTAATCCTCTGATCATTTTGTATGTCTCTATCAAATCCCCTCTTAGTCTTCTTTCCAATGAGAACAGACCCAAGTCTCTCAGTCTTTCCTCATAAGACCTTCCCTCCAGACCAGGCAACATCCTGGTAAATCTCCTCTGCTTCCACATCCTTCCCGAATTATGGTGACAAGAACTGTACACAATATTCCAAGTGTGGCCGCACCAGCGTTTTGTATAGTTGCAGCATGATATTGTGGCTCCGGAACTCAATCCCTCTAAAAATGAAACCTAACACACCGTATGCCTTCTTAACAGCACTATCAACCCGGGTGGCAACTTTCAGGGATCTATGCACATGGACTCCAAGATCCCTCTGCACATCCTCACTACTAAGAATCTTTCCATTGACCAAGTACTCTGCCTTCCTGTTATTCTTCCCAAAGTGCATCACCTCACATTTAGCTGCACTGAACTCCATTTGCCACCTCTCAGCCCAATTCTGCAGTTTATCCAAGTCCCCCTGCAAACTGTAACATTCTTCCAAACTGTCTTCTAATCCACCGATTTTAGTGTCATCTGCAAATTTACTAATCCATCTACCTATGCCTGCGTCTAAGTCATTTATAAAAATGACAAACAGCAGTGGTCCCAAAACAGATTCTTGTGGCACACCACTTGTAACCGGACTCCAGACTGAATATTTTCCATCAACCACCACTCTCTGCCTTCTTTCAGAAAGCCATTTTCTAATCCAAACTGCTAAATCACCCTCAATTCCATGCCTCTGCATTTTCTCCAACAGCCTACCATGTGGAACCTTATCAAAGGCTTTACTGAAGTCCATGTATACCACGTCAACTGCCCTACCCTCATCTACATGCTTGGTCGCCTTCTCAAAAAACTCAATGAGGTTTGTGAGACATGACCTGCCCTTGACGAAACCATGTTGATTCTCTGAAATCAAATTGTTGCTTGCTAGATGATTATAAATCTCATCTCTTGTAATCCTTTCCAAAATCTTTCCTACAACAGAAGTAAGGCTCACTGGTCTATAATTACCTTGGTCATCTCTACTGCCCTTCTTGACTAAGGGCACAACATTTGCAATCCTCCAGTCCTCTGGTACTAAACCTGTAGACAACGACGACTCAAATATCAAAACCAAAGGCTCTGCTATCTCCTCCCTAGCTTCCCAGAGAATCCTCGGATAAATCCCATCCGGCCCAGGGGACTTGTCTACTTTCACTCCTTTTAGAATTGATAACACCTGTTCATAACTAACTTCGATCCTTTCCAGTCTGATATCTCGTACCTCATTCTTCTCCTCTACCGTATTCGCCTTTTCCTGAGTGAAAACCGATGAGAAGTGTTTGTTTAGCACCTCTCCGATCTCCACAGGGTCCACCTTCAACTTCCCACTTCAGTCTTTGACTGGCCCTATTCCTACCCTAATCATCCTTTTATTCCTCACATACCTATAGAAAGCTTTAGGGTTCTCCTTTATTCTATTTGCTAAAGACTGCTCGTGTCCTCTCTTTGTACTTCTTAACTCTCTCTTTAAATCCTTCCTAGCTGATCTGTAACTCTCCATCGCCTCATCTGAACCATCTTGCCTCATCAACACAGAAGCCTCTTTCTCCTGCTTAACAAGAGATGCAATTTCTGTAGTAAACCGCAGGTCCCTTACCTTATCACTTCCTCCCTGCCTCACAGGGACATACCTATCAAGGACACGCAATAGTTGTCCCTTAAACCACCTCCACATTTCCTCTGTCTGTGTCCCCTGCATTTTGCTAATTTTGTAGTTCTCAGTCAGGTCACCTCTCAGCCTCTGTCTTTCCAGTGAAAACATTCCAAATTTATCTAACTTCTTCTCAGAACTGAGGAAGGGTCACTCGCTAACTCTAACTTATCTCCACAGATGCTGCCAGAGCCTTTCCTGCTATTTCTGTTTTTATTTCTGATGGTTTTTATTTAGTCAAGCAACAGCCTGATCTAGCCAAACACATGAAATCACACCTTACAGTTACCAGCCCTGATATGTCTTGACCCACCTATGAGAACACAGTGGGATACAGTCAGGAGGGAGATTGTATGAGGGTCCTCAATATTGATGTCAGGCTCTATGAAGTCTGATGGAATCTGATCAAATATAGGCAAGTAAACCACCTGCTGATACCCATCTACCCTGTTGTTGATAAATCAGTACGCCATTAGAACACCATTTGGATTAAGAACCGAAAATGGCAAAGACACAAAATATACCCTGGGTGGGGACTTCAATATCATCATCAGGGGGCTTGGTAGCATCAGTAGTGACTGAGCTGGCTGAGTCTGAAATGACATCGATGTTCGACTGGGTCTATGGCAGGTGGCGAGGGAGTCAGCAATACTTTGTTTTTACCAATCTACCTGCTGCAGATGGGTCTGTTCGTGACAGTATTGGTTGAAGTGACCATTGCACTTGTGAAGACAAAGGTCTGTCTTCACATTGAGAATACCTTACACTATGTTGTGTGGCACTACTACCATGATAATTAGAGCAGAGATATTTCTCAACTCAAAACTGGGTATCCATGAGGCTGTGGACCATCAGCAGAAGTATATTCAACCATAGTTTGTAAGCTCCTGGAATAGCACATCACCCACTCTACCATTACCATCAAACTGATGATGATCATCCCTGGTTCAAGGAAGAGTACAGGACAACATGCCAGAAGCAGCACAATGGATGTTTAAGAATGAGGCATCAACCTGGCTTATTTCATGCAACATGAACTATTTCATACTAAAGAGTGAAAGGGGCATGCAATAGACAGGGCTAAGAGATCCTACAACCAAGGGATCAGATCGAAGCTCTGCAGTTCCTGCATTATGTTGTGAACGGTGGTGGACAATTTAACCAAATGGAGGAGGAAGTTACAACAAAATCTCCATTCTCAATGATAGGGGAGTCGAGCACATCAGTGCAAAAGGCAAGATGAAATATTTGCATCCATTGCCAGGTGTGCCATGAGAATGATCCACCTGGACCTCAGGTCCACAGTGTCATAGGTGCCAGACCTCAACCAATTCGATTCACTTCCTGTGACATCGAGGAAGGGTGGAAGGCACTGCAAAAGCTATAGATCCTGATAATACTCTCTGGCAATAGTACTAAAGATGTGAGCTCCTGAATATGCCATGCCCATAATCATGTGTTACTAGTACAGCTGCAATATTGGCAGCTACCCAGCAATTGTCCTGCTATGTCCTGCAGGATAAATTCAACCTAGCCATTTACCACCTTTTTTAGTCTAATCTCGATCATCAAAAAGTGATAGAAGGAATCAATGATAGTGCTATCAAGTTGCACTAGTAAAAGAATACTCACCTGCTCACTGATGTACAATTTGGTTCCCCCTGAGTCACTTAGTCCTGACCTCATGACAGCCTTGTCCAAAAATGAACAGAAGAGCTACTCACCAGAAATGACGTGAGAGGGGCTGCCCTTGACCTCAAGGTAATATTTGATGAGTATGGCATTAAGGAATCCTGGGGACATTGGAGTCAATGAGAACCTGGGAAGATCTTTGGTTGGTCGAAGTCATAACTAGCATAAAGAAAAATGTTTTTGGATATTGGAGGTCAGTCATCCCTGTACAACGATATCACTACATGAAGGAGGAGAAAGTGAGCACTACATTAATCTCACAGGATAGTGTCCTCGGCCCAACATTCTTCAGATGCTCTATAATAAGGATGGGGATGTACACGTATGTTCAACACTGTTCATGTCTCCTCAGATACTGAAGCAATCCATGCCAAAAATGCCACAAAACCTGGGCAGCATTCAGATTTGCGCTTATAGTGGCAAGTAACATTCATGTCACAGAGTGCCAGGTAATGACCATTTCTAATAGGAGAGAATCTAAACAGCAATGGCGTTGCCATTGTTGAATCCCCTATTGTCAACATCCTGGGGGTGACCAGGATCAGAAACTGGATGTGGCTGTAATAGCGGATCAGAGGCTAGGAATCTTATAGCAAATAACTCACCTCCTGTAACCACATCACCTCTTCGACATTGTCAGCAATCACTCACTATTAATATGATATCCACCAAGGATATTCTATGGTCATGGGTTCTGTGGGTTTTTGTGGGACTGTTGAGCATCTATAAGGCAGAAATCAAGGGTGTCATGGAAGACACTTCCCTGGATGGGTGTACCTCCAGCAACACTCAAGAAGTTTGATCCCATAAATAATAAAACACCCCAGTTGAATGGCATTCATCCACCAATGTCAACATTTATTCCTTTCACCATCAATGCATGGTGGCAGTAGTGTACAATATAGTAACTCACAAAAGTTCCTTTGACAGCACATTCCAAACTTGCAAACTCTATCAGCGAGAAGGACAAGGTCTGCAGATTCTTGGGAACACTACCACTTGGGAATACCACCGCTTCCAAGTACTCCTTAAGGCCATATATCATCCTGACTTAGAAATTCAACGCCGTTCTCCACCCCGTCACTGGTTTAAAACCTTGTAACTCTCTTCTTAATAGAACTCTGGGTATCCTATACTCAAGGACTACAGTGGTTGAAAAAGGTAGTAAACGACCATCTTCTCCAGAACAATTTGGGATGGGCAATAAAAAGTGACCTAGCCAGCCATACATATGTCCTATGAAGGACTCAAACATCAATCAAAACAAAAGAATCTTCCCTCAATCAATGAAAATGTTATGCTCAGGACATCCAAGGGAGCAACGTCCACTCACTTGACTAAGAAGCCATTATGCCAGCTGGATCTGACTTTAGGCTTTCAAGCCCTTCACTTCAGAAACGGAAATCTTCAAGTAAGGCAGTATTGCAATGAATTTTGAGAATTAACTGATCTCAACTTTTTAAAAGTTGTATTTTATTCATATTTACTGTCATGACTCACGGACTCAGCAGGGCAATCCCCAAAGTGAGGACTTCTGGCTGCAATAGGCCTGGAGTGTGGATTCATGGACTGGGAGGGCCTTCATCTCTGGTGGTGCCATCAGCTGCTGTTGTGGTGGTGTCCAGAGTGGTTACACTTGGCTGTGGAGGTGGCACCTGGGGCAGCGAGTCCTGGCTGCGTTAGGCCTCAAGTGTGGACTCTTGGCAGGGTTGTCATTGCTGTACCTGGCACAGGGACTCCTTGAGTCACCTTGCAGAGATCTTGCAGAAGCCCTGGAGCCGGGTTTGAAGACCCTTGAACTCTATTTTTATAATTTCTTTTTGTTCTTTTTGTAACTCAAAATGGTGGCAGATTGTGGTGACAAAACAATTTTCACTTTATCTTTCCATATATATCTGACAATAAATAACTCATAACTATTGGCATTTTAACTAATGACTATCACCTCAAATATCTCTCAACAATAATTGTAAAATAAATCAATCTTTTATCTTGTTTAAAGCATAAAGCTGTGCCGCCAGTACTCTGGAATAGTTTTGTAACTGCTTGGTAAACTCTGCATTTGTTGGAGACTGTGGCTCATCCTCACAGGGAGGGCAGAGGAGTAGCCTATTTGGGTGCACAAAGGCTGTAATAGGAAATGGGGCAGCAGTGGCAGTGACTCTGGACCTGAAGGACAGCAAGGAGATAGTGCAGAGACAATGAAGCGGACAAGGTCCATATAATGCCTTCAGTCAAATTGGAACTGGACTCACCCATTTTCTGCGTGACAGGGCTCTGTCAGGTAGGCCAGGCAATCCACCCAGCTTCTTGGTGTCTCCATTCAGCTTCCTCTTGTGTCTTGTCTCAGAGATCTGCAGTTTTCTGACCACCTTGCCCTCTGGTGAGTTGGTAAACAAACCATCCTTACCCTGGACTGGTTATAGTCGGTTTGTGCCTAGTGACTTAACATTTACTAATCCTATCCATATTAGTCTCCAAACCAAATATAGTGCCAGTGTATGAACTCATGGCTATCAGTATCAGAGCCTGTTCATCAATGTTATGTTTTTCTTCCCTTTCTTTCTTCTTGGGCAGGTAACAATTCATGGGGGTACAAAAGCAAGACCTTACAAGGGAAATAAAAGTGAAGAACTGCGAATGCTGAAAATCTGAAACGAAAACAGAAAGTTTTGGAGAAACTCAGCATCTCTGGAGAGAAAGACAGTTAACATTTTGAGTCTAAAACTTCATCAGAACTGAAAATGGCAGGGGAGGGGTGCCCTTTATACTGATGGGTCAGAGTAAGGAATAGAGAATATGGAAATGGTGCCCACAGAAAAAGAGAGAAAAAGGGATCGGCAAACAAAGACATTGCTGATGATAATCTAAGAGAGAGATAAATGCTGGGTAGGATGCTAATGAGAAGTATAAATTGTTGAAAATGGGTTAGCTGTGCTGGGATCAGCCCATATAAAACAGGGAGGGTAATGAACATAGACAAGGGGATTCACATTCTGAAATTATTAAACTCAATGTTGAATCCTGAAAGCTGGAAAGTGAAGTTGAGGTGTTGTTCCTGCAGCTTTCATTGAGCCTCACTGGAGCACTGTAACAGGCCGAAGATAGAAATGTTGGCATGGGAACATGGTAGTGTGTTGAAGTGACAGGCAACTGGAAGCTAGGGATCATTTTTACAGAACATAGATGTTCAGCAAAATGGTCACCCAGTCTGTGTTTTGACTCCCCAGTGTACAGGAGACCATACTGTGATCAGCGAATACAGTAGACTAGGATGAATGAAGTGCAGGTAGGTCACTGCTTCACCTGGAAGTTATGTCTAAGGCCTTGGGTAATGAGGAGGGAGGATGTAAATGAGCAGGTATTGCATTTTCTGATTACATGGAAGGTGCTGTGGGATTGTGGGGAAATGTTGGGATTGGAGGAGGAGTGGATTCGGGAATCCCAGAGGAAACAGTCTTTACAGTATTTAGAAGCTTGGAAGAATGAGAGATTACCTCATCAAGACATATAGGATTCTGAAGAGGCTTGACAGGGAAAATGCCAAAAGATATTTTCCCTCATGGGAGAGTCTAGGACCAGAAGACATAGTTTCAGAATAAAGGGATGCCTATTTAAGATGAGGAGGAATTTCTTCACCCAGAGGGTTAAGTCTCTTTGGAACTCCTTGCCACAGAGAGCAGTGGGGAAAGAGTCCTCACGTACACTTAAGGCTGAGAGGGATAGATTCTTGATCAGTAGGGTAACCGAAGGTTACAGAGAAAACACAGAAACATGGACATGAGGAATATCGGATCAGCTATGGAGCAGGCTCAAGGGGCCAAAACAGCCTACTCCATTCCTATTTCATATGGTCTTATGGACAAGTTAGGGGAGGGAAATGTGTACCTGGTGGTGGCATTCTGCTAGAAGTGCTGCAAATAGCAACTTATGATCCTCTGGATCCAGAGGCTTGTGGGTTGTGTTGTCTGCTGCCCTCTCCAAATCGATGCCAGTGGATGCAATGATTACAGCCTGTACTGTTATTGCAATCTACTGCTTTCTTTATCCTTCAATCATTTTTAACAATACAGCATAAAAGTGCATCAGGTTGCAACAAACAATTGTCTCAGACTCCTGACTAAGACTTAGGAATTACCAATTTTATTGGTCAGTGCTTTGAGTATAGGAATTGGTTTGCCATGTTGTGGCTGTACAGGGCATTGGTTAAACCACTTTTGGAATGGCTATAGGAAAGATATTGTCAAAGTCGAAACGGTGCAGAAAAGATATAAGGATGTTGCCAGGGTTTGAGCTATATGGAGATGCTGAATAGGCTAGGGCTATTTTTGCTGGAGCATTGGAGGCTGAGGGGGTGACCTTAAAGAAATTTATAAAATTATGAGAGAAATGGATAGGGTGAATAGCCAATGTCTTTTTTATCAGGATAGGGGAGTCCAGAACTATAGGACATAGGTTTAAAGTGAGAGAGGAAAGATATAAAAGGGACCTAAGGAGCAATGTTTTCACGCAGAGACTGGTGCGTGTATGGAATGAGCTGCCAGAGGAGGTGGTGAAGGCTGGTACAATTACAACACTTAAAAGACATTTGGATGGATGCATGAATAGTAAGAGTTTAGAGGGATATGGGCCAAATGCTGGCAAATGGGACTAGATTAATTTGGGATATCTGGTTGGCATGGATGAGTTGGACTGAAGGGTCTGTTTCCATGCAGTATTCCTCTATGACACTATGGCATTTTAAAAATATATGTGTTATGGACCATACCAAACCCCCACAAACATATTGAAGAAAAAGTCTAGGCCCTAACTTTTATCTTATTCAAAGGCAATTTTAGGGTGCTGCATTCCAGGTGTAATTTGATTGGTTAAACTTGTAGGTTTTACGCAAGTCACACTTTATTCTTACACCTCAGTTAAAATACAAATTGAAAAAAGAAGTGCCATAGCTTTAATTCTATGAAAGTACCTAACAAAATAATATAACATTTAACAATTGTTCCAATATAGCAGCATCTCATAAACACACTCTTGTCAAAAGCAAATTCAGCAAGACAGATTTCCCTCACTAACTATTCCCTCCAGTCCAGGAGAAGGAAAACTGCCAATGAATATAGCAGTACAGAGAGAAATTATACTTTTGCAGCAACAGAGAGAGAGAGAGAGAGAGAGAGAGAGAATTGTAGCTAGCAGCTTCAACTCCAAAACCCTAACTTCAACAACTGAAGCCAAAATTAATACCCTGGGTCTGTGTGAGCCTGCTTCCACCCATTCATGCTTCTTTTGGCTAATTTTAAAAACTTTAGTCTCACTTTATTAGTATGCTACATATCATATATCATATGCAAACATTCAATGCCACAGACTAAGTCTATTTCTTCTACCACTGAACACATCTGTCGTCCTTCATCAACATAGAACATAGAACAATACAGCACAGAACAGGCCCTTTGGCCCATGATGATGTGCCGAACATTTGTCCTAGCTTAAGCACCCATCCATGTACCTATCCAATTGCCGCTTAAAGGTCACCAAAGATTCTGACTCTACCACTCCCACAGGCAGCGCATTCCATGCCCCCACCACTCTCTGGGTAAAGAACCCACCCCTGACATCTCCCCTATACCTTCCACCCTTCAGCTTAAATTTATGTCCCCTTGTAACACTCTGTTGTACCCGGGAAAAAAGTTTCTGACTGTCTACTCTACCTATTCCTCTGATCATCTTATAAACCCCTATCAAGTCACCCCTCATCCTTCGCCGTTACAACGAGAAAAGGCCTAGCACTCTCAACGTTTCCTCATATGACCTATTCTCCATTCCAGGCAACATCCTGGTAAATCTTCTCTGCACCCTCTCCAAAGCTTCCACATCTTTCCTAAAGTGAGGCGACCAGAACTGCACACAGTACTCCAAATGTGGCCTAACCAAAGTCCTGTTGCAACATCACTTCACGACTCTTGAATTCAATCCCTCTGCTAATGAACGCTAATACACCATAGGCCTTCTTACAAGCTCTATCTACCTGAGTGGCAACTTTCAAAGATCTATGTACATAGACCCCAAGATCCCTCTGTTCCTCCACCTCACTAAGAACCCTATATTCCGCATTCTTATTTGTCTTTCCAAAATGGACAACCTCACACTTGACAGGGTTGAACTCCATCTGCCACTCCTCAGCCCAGCTATGCATCATATCTAAGTCCCTTTGCAGCCGACAACAGCCTTCCTCACTATCCACAACTCCACCAATCTTCGTATCATCTGCAAATTTACTGACCCACCCTTCGACTCCCTCATCCAAGTCATTAATAAAAATTACAAACAGCAGAGGACCCAGAACTGATCCCTGCGGAACTCCACTTGTAACTGTGCTCCAGGCTGAATATTTACCATCTACCACCACTCTCTGACTTCGACCGGTTAGCCAGTTTTCTATCCAATTGGCCAAATTTCCCTCTATCCCATGCCTCCTGACTTTCCGCATAAGCCTACCATGGGGAACCTTATCAAATGCCTTACTAAAATCCATGTAGACTACATCCACTGCTCTACCCTCATCCACACGCTTGGTCACCTCCTCAAAGAATTCAATAAGACTTGTAAGGCAAGACCCACCCTTCACAAATCCGTGCTGGCTGTCCCTAATCAAGCAGTGTCTTTCCAGATACTCATAAATCCTATCCCTCAGTACCCTTTCCATTACTTTGCCTTCCACCAAAGTAAGACTAACTGGCCTATAATTCCCGGGGTTATCCCTATCCCCTTTTTTGAACAGGGGCACAACATTCGCCACTCTCCAGTCCCCTGGTACCACCCCCGTTGACAGTGAAGACGAAAAGATCATTGCCAACGGTACTGCAATTTCCTCTCTTGCTTCCCACATAATCCTAGGATATATCCCATCAGGCCCGGGAGACTTGTCTATCCTCAAGTTGTTCAAAATGTCCAACACATCTTCCTTTCTAACAAGTATCTCCTCTAGCTTACCAGTCCGTTTCACACTCTCCTCTTCAAAAATACAGTCCCTCTCATTCGTAAATACTGAAGAAAAGTATTCATTCAAGACCTCTCCTATCTCTTCCGACTCAATACACAGTCTCCCACTACTGTCCTTGATCGGACCTACCCTCGTTCTCGTCATTCTCATGTTTCTCACATACGCATAAAATGCCTTTGGGTTATCCTTGATCCTATCCGCCAAAGATTTTTCATGCCCTCTCTTAGCTCTCCTAATCCCTTTCTTCAGCTCCCTTCTAGCTATCCTGTATCCCTCCAATGCTCTGTCTGAACTCTGTTTCCTCAACCTTATGTAAGCCCCCTTCTTCCTCTTTACAAGACATTCAACCTCCCTCGTCAACCAAGGTTCCCTCACACGACCATCTCTTTCCTGCCTGACAGGTACATACATATCAAGGACACGTCGTATCTGTTCTTTGAAAAAGTTCCACATTTCCATGCCATCCTTCCCTGACAGCCTATGCTCCCAACTTATGCTCCTCAGATCCTGTCTTGCAGCATCGTATTTACCCTTCCCCCAATTGTAAAACCTACCCTGTTGCACGCACCTATCTCTCTTCATAACCAAGGTGAAAGTCACAGAATTGTGGTCACCATCATCAAGATGTTCACCCACTAACAAGCCCATCATTTGTCCCGGTTCATTACTGAGTACCAAATCCAATATGGCCTCCCCTCTGGTATGACAATCTACATACTGAGTTAGAAAAGCTTCCTGGACACACTGCGCAAACACCGCCCCATCCAAGCTACTTGATCTAAAGAGCTTCCAATCAATATTTGGGAAGTTGAAATCGCCCATGACTACTACCCTGTGGCTTCTGCACCTTTCCAAAATCTGTTTCCCAATCGGTTTCTCCACATCTCTGCTGCTATTGGGGGGCCTATAGTAAACACCTAACAAGGTGACTGCACCTTTCCTATTTCTGACTTCAGCCCATACTACCTCCTAAGGCAGATCCCCCTCGAACTGCCTTTCTGCAGCCGTTATACCATTTCTAATTAGCAACGCCACCCCCCCTCCTTTTTTACCACCCTCCCTAATCTTACTGAAACATCTGTAACCAGGAACCTCCAACAACCATTCCTGTCCCTCTTCTATCCACGTTTCCGTGATGGCCACAACATCGTAGTCCCAGGTACCAATCCACGCCTTAAGTTCACCCATCTTATTTCTGATACTCCTTGCATTGAAGTATACGCACTTGAACCCATCTCTGTGTCCGCAAGTATTCCCTGTCAGTGCTACCTTCTTCACAGCCTCCCTACATTCTTGGACATCCTGACAAACAGCTCGCCTACTTGCTGGACTACAAGTCCGGATCCCATCCCCCTGCCAAATTAGTTTAAACTCCCCTGAAGAGTGCTAGCAAACCTACCCCCCAGGATATTGGTGCCCTTCTGGTTCAGGTGCAACCCGTCCTGCTTGTACAGGTCCCACCTTCCCCAGAATGCAGTCCAATTGTCCAAATACCTGAAGCCCTCCCTCCTACACCATCCTTGCAGCCACGTGTTCAACTGCACTCTCTCCCTATTCCTTGCCTCACTGTCACGTGGCACCGGCAACAACCCAGAGATGACGACTCTGTCCCATCTTTTAGCTTCCAGCCTAACTCCCTGAGCTCTTGAATGACCTCCCCACCCCTCTTCCTACCTATGCCATTGGTGCCAACGTGCACCACGACTTCTGGCTGCACACCCTCCCCCTTAAGGATTCTGAAGACACAGTCCGAGACGTCTCGGACCCTGGCACCCGGGAGGCAACAAACCATCTGAGAGTCTCGCCCATGTCCACAGAACCGCCTGTCCGTCCCTCTAACTAGAGAGTATCCTATAACCAGCGCTCTCCTCCTCTCCCCCTTTCCCTTCTGAGTCTCAGAGCCAGACCTCGCGCCACAGACCAGGTCACTGCAGCTTACCCCTGCTCGGCCGTCCCTCCCAACAGTATCCAAAGCGGTATACTTATTGTTGAGGGGAACGACCACAGGGGATCCCTGCACTGCCTGCTTCCTCCCCTTCCCACCTCTAACTGTTACCCAGCTACCTCTGTTCTCTGGAGTAGCTATGTCCCTGTAGCTTCTGTCTATCACCCTCTCAGCCTCTCGAATAATCCTCAGTTCATCCAACTCCAGTTCCAGTTCCCTAACTCGTTCGGTGAGGATCAGGATCTGACTGCACTTCCTGCAGACGAAGTCGGCAGGAGTATCGGTGGTCACCCCTACCTCAAACATCCTGCAGGAGGAACATTGTGACAACTTGTCTGCAGTTACATTCTGTCATCCTGCCATGTTTATAATTTTCAAATTGAATGGCTGTCTGAACAGTCTGGTACTTTCATCCTTAAATATTTAAAAAAGTATTCAGGAGTCATGATCAGTTGTCTCAGATACAATTGTCTCAGATACATTACTGGCAACTAAAATGTTGAAACGTTGCAACACCAAAGTAAGGTCTTTTTCTCAATGATGGAATATTTGTTTTGGCGAATATTTAACTTTTGGGAGGAATACCTAATAGGTCTTTCTATCCTCTTGTTATCTTCTTGAGCACAACACTGATACCCATATCACTTTGCATCGAAAACCACCTTGAATGGCTTTGCATAGTTAGGTGCTGCTAACACCACAACGGTAGTCAACACAGCTTTCAGACTGTGAAATGCCTTTTGACACTTGTCTGTCCATTGAAAGTTTCTGCACTTCTTCATCAGCTTAGTCAGTGAACCACACAGTGAAAATTAGGTGAGAAAACGTGAGAACCTCAGATCTGGAGAGTCAGAGTCAAAAAGTGTGGTGCTGGGAAAATACAGTGGGTCACGCAGCATCTGAGGAACAGGAGAGTCGACGTTTTTTTCTGCATAAGCCCTTCATCAGGAATGTGAAAATTATGTTCAAATTTTTGATAAACTCCACTCGGTCCCAGGAATTGTAGTACTTCCTTTTCATTGACGGTATGGGAAACACCCCAGTCATCTTTATTTCCACATCCCAAGGGACCATCTATGCATTTTGAATGATATGACCTAAGAATGTGATTTGGGCTTTTGTGAACTCACTCTTAGCCAGCTTTATCACCAAGCCCACGACTGAAATTGATCAACTAATTCTGCTAGATGCTTCAAACGTTCCTTCCAAGTATGACTAAAAATCAGCAGATCATCAATGTACACCACTCAATTGGGAAATCCCGAAACATCCTTGCTGGTTATTCTTTGAAATGTGGCTGCACATTCTTCATGCCAAATGACATGACTTTAAACTAGTAAAGTCCATTCAGTGTCATTCTTTCAGATAAAGGTACCTGCCAGTATCCTATAAGTCAAACTTAGAAATATAAGTTGTTTGTCTTACCCTCTCAAAGCAGTCTTCCAAACGTAGAATATGATACTAATTGGATTTCATAACAGCATTTACTTTGTGATAGTTCACACATAATCATCTGTCTTTTGTACCATCTCTATGAGTGAGCTCCATCCACTATAACTCACTTTGATTATGTTGTCTCTGAACATGTTTTCAACCTGTGCCAATTTTCGAGGGTTAAGCCAAAAAGGATGTTGCTTAATTGGAATACCATTTCCTTTGTCAACATCATGTGTAATCAGTTTAGTGCTTCCGAGCTTATTTCGACATATCTCTCCATGTGATTGTAATAACTCTTTCAGGTCATTTTTTTGTTTCTCTTGGAAGGTAACTTAATAACTTATCCCAAATTTGAGAACTTCCTCATTGTCCAATTTAACGTAAGGAATATAAAGTTCAGAATTATTTGGATTTGGTTCTTCACTCTGAGTTGTAACCAGTAACACAGTCTCCTTTTGCTTTCATTCCCTTTCAAAATGTTGAGCATATTCACATGACACACTCTGTGAGTTTTCCTTCTATCTAGCATTCTTATCAAATAATTCACCTCACTTAATTTCTTTTTAATTTGATAAGGCCCACTAAAAACCTTGCTTTTAAAGGTTCACCTAACACTGGTAATGACACTGTCACTTTATCTCCACTAGCAAAATATGAAATTTTGATCTTTTACGTGCTTCTTCTTTCATCACATACTGTACTATTTTCACATGCTATCTAGCCAAGCCACCCACCTAATCTCTCCCTAAAATTTAACACATACTCCAAATATGTAGCCCCTGAACTTTGGCTCACCAATTTCACCTTAATTAATTTCAGTGGTCCTCTCACTTCATGCCTAAAAACTAATTCAAGTGAACTGGATTTAGGTGATTCATTAGGTGCATCCCTAATTGCAAGACGTACAAATAGAATTCCTTTATCCAAATCCTGTGGATATGCTTGACTTTAGGCCCTGAACATAATCTTTAAAGTTTGATGTCACCATTATAATGCTTCCTGTGATTCTGGATGGGATGCAGTAGATTTATATTAGATGTTATATTTGTAAGTTATCCATAATTTACTTGAATAACTTTATAAATATGATGCTTCATCCAATTATATTTTTGTTGGTAGTCCATACCTAGTAAAAAATTTGAGTAACTCTTCTACAATCCTTTTAACTATGATATTGCATAATGAATGGCTGTGAAATCTCATAGATGCATCCATTACAGTCAACAAATGCTGATCCCCACTTTTTGCTTTCGGAAGGGGCCCTACGCAATCAAGTAAGACTCTTGTAAAATGTTCTTCAAATGCTGGAATGGGTATTACGGATATTAGTTTTTATCACTGCCGAAAGTTTCATGCCCAGCAAAATTCTACCACATCTTTATGCAACTCAGGCCAATAACATTTTTTTTTGTATTTTGGCTTAAGCTTTCCTCACTCCCACTGCTAACTCATGTGCAACCCACAACACCTCCTTTCTATAACTCACCGTAATACAACTTGATGAACTTCTATCCATTTTTCATCCACCTGAATATATGTTGGTCTCCATTTCCTCATCAAGACTTAATTTTTAAGATAGTAACATTCTAGGATACACTCAGATTCTTCTGTATATGCTTTTTCATACAGCTGCTTTATTTTTTCAACTTCCTGTTGTAATTCAGCTAATTTTCCTAAACTAAAAATATCCACTTTATCCTCTACCTGTTCTTGGATTTTTTTTCTCAACTATTTGATCAAATATAGTTTTTGCGAATTGAACTTCAACTTCCTTCTTTCCTGTTTGAGTTCTTTTCCTGTTTCAACTTGTGGCTTTGTGACCCTTTTACCATACAGTTAGGAAAACTTCTAGGATATACTTCCTGTAGCACCCCAGTTGATTTTCAACTAGCTTTTCAACCACAGTAGTCATCACTCCCACCTATGATACAGCTATGTCATTCCTGAGGATAAACTGTATTTATGGAATAGAGAATTTCTCCATTACTCCTACAACAACTTCACCACTTTTCAATGGACTCTGCAAACTCACTTTATATAATGGAACACTACTCTTCTCACCATGAGCTCCAAGCATTTAGCACGGTGGCTCAGTGGTTAGCACTGCTACCTCACAGTGCCAGAGACCTGCCTCAGGCGACTGTCTGTGTGGAGTTTACACATTCTCCCTGTGTCTGCGTGGATTTCCTCCCATAATCCAAAGATGTGAATTGGCCACATTAAATTGCCCCTAGTGTTAGGTGTATTAGTCAGAGGGAAATGGGTCTGGGTGGGTTACTGTCTGGAGGGTTGGTGTGGATTTGTTGGGCCAAAAGGCCTATTTCCACACTGTAGGGAGTCTAATCTAAAATCTGTTACCACCTTTTCTGGCAATAATCCTTCTGAATTACATGTCTCCTCATCTATTGCCAGCAAAAATTGACTTGCTCCACTATCTCTTAAAATCTTTCTCTCTTTACCTGTTCCTCCTGGTATATATGAATAAACCTTACCACACAAGTAAATTCTTTTAAGAGATCTGGCACTTTCTTCACAACTGGACTGTAAATGTTTTGCAGCTTTTCAGCTTCCCCTCTGCTTTCTTTGCCACTTCTGGTTTAATCTGTTTTCCCAAATCCACTTTTCCATTGCTTTTTTTTAAAACCACCAAAACTGCGACTATATGTATCCTACTTTATTACACCTGAGCCTTTTCTCTTTCTCTCCCAAGGTTTCCTTTTTAACCTGTGGTAAACTATTTTTACTATCTTCAGTGATATCTGCTTTTCTCTTGCCATCTAAGGATTTCTCTTCTGCCCAATTTCTATCCCTCACAGATTGAAATTGATGTTGGAAGCCAAACTTTGATTTATGAACCAACTAATAATCATCTGCCATTTCTGCTGCTAATTTTTCAGTTTTAATTCTCTGCTCTTTCACATGAGTTCTCATAACTTCAAGAAGTGAATTTTTGAACTCTTCTAAAAAAATCTATAAGAGACTATTTTCAATGCTCTTATCCGCCTATCAAAGTAACTTCATTTGATCCTTTCAAATTCAATGTACATTTCACCATGCTCCCTCCTCAGATTCCTAAAACATTATCTGTAGGCTTCTGGCACTAGCTCATATAACACTTAAGATGGCTTTTTTCACCTTATCATACTTCCCAGATACCTCCTGTGGTAGTGATACTGATAGCTCTAACTACCAACTTTGTTTGAATCAACATAACAACATAAAAACCAGGAGCAGGAGTAGGCCATCTGGCCCTTTGACCCCGCTCCGCCATTTAATAAGATCATGGCTGATCTTTTCATGGTTTCAGCTCCACTTACCCGCCCTCTCACCCTAACTCTTAATCCGTTTACTGTCCAAAACATTATCTATCTTAGCATTAAAAACATTCAACGAGGAAGCCTCAACTACCTCACGGGGCAGGGAATTCCACAGATTCACAACCTTTTGGGTGAAGACATTCCTCCTCAATTCAGTCTTAAATGCACTCCCCTCTTGTTCTAGTTTCATCTTCCAGTGAAACATCTTCTCTGTTTTTATCTTATCTATTCCCTTCATAATTTTATATGCTTCTATAAGATCCCCCATCATTCTTCTAAATTTCAATGAATATTATCCCACTCTACTCTCCTCAAAAGCAAACCCTCTCAACTCCGGAACTCCAGAATCAACCCAGTGAACCTCCTCTGCATCCCCTCCAGTGCCAGTACATCCTTTCTCAAGTAAGGAGACCAAAACTGCACACAGTACTCCAGGTGTGGCCTCATCAGCACCCTGTACAGCTGCAACATTACCTCTCTCCTTTTGAACTCAATCCCTCTCGAACTGAAGGACAAAATTCCAATTGTCTTTTTAATTACCTGTTGCACATGCAAACCAACCTTCTGCGATTCATGTACAAGGACACTCAGGGCCCTTTGCACAGTAGCATGCTGCAACTTTTTTTTACTATTCAAATAATTGTTCTTTTTACTGCTATTCCTACCAAAATGGATGACTTCACATTTATCAACATTGTATTCCATCTGCCAGACCTTTGCCCACTCTCTTAAACGATCTATATCCCTCTGCAAACTTTCAGAATCCTCTGTACACTTTGCTCTACCACTCATAATGTTACCTGCAAACTTTGATACACTGCATGTGGTCCCCAACTTCAAATCATCAACATAAATTGTAAACAATTGCAGTCCCAACACTGAACCCTGAGGCACACTACTAGCCACTGAACAATACCCGCATGGCTGGTAGTTAGCTTCTCAACTTAAATGAATAAAGCTTCTACATCCTTCTCGTCAAACCTGGGCAATGCTTGATCATGTTTCAACAGGTTCCAACCAGGCCTTTGGCTATCCATTACTGTCCTCATCACTAATCCCATTTTTCACCTCTACCTCCACCATTTTAAGTTGCCTTTCACTTTTCAGTTCCAACTACCAAAGTTCAAAATTGTCTTTTTATTACTTTCTTCTGCTTTCATTCATAACTCAAACCATTTTATTTCTTTTTCATATTAAAGCTGTTTTATTTGCTATTGAATTTTATCCATTTTCAATTATTCCAATTCAATTTCTGGCAATTGTAAATGCAAAGCAATTGCTGCAATTATCTCCCCTTCCCTCAAGGACAAAGGCAACCTCAACACCAGCTTGCCCACCAATTCCAAACGTTTTACCTTATTCACCTTCTGTAAACCATCCCAAATGCACAAACAGGAAACTCTTAGCCACTGAAAGAGCCATTATTACATGAGACATATCATATTTAAACCAAACAAATACAACATCTCAAAAGAAATCACCAACACTCACCATTCACTGCCTTGAGTCCTATAATCCTAAACCCAATCCGGAATTTTGATCCTGGACAAACCCCAGTTTGTTATGGGCCAGACCAAACCACTTCAAAACATATAAAGGAAATGGTCTAGACCCTACCTTTTATCTTATTTGAAGGCAAGTGTAAAGTGCTATGCAGAGGAACCTCAATTATCCGAATATCAATAATCTGAAAATCAGATTATCTGAAAAAGATCTCGAGGTCCTGACAGAAACATTTCATCAAAGACGTGTTTCCAACAGTGATCGGGTCTTTTGTTTTACAGTGATTAAACAGGCACCGTCTCAAATGACTGACCTCCCTCCCGCCCTTTCTCTCTCCCCACACTTTCCTGGAGTTTTACACAGGTAAAACTTGCCCAGGTAATCTGTCCAACATTGTCCTGCACAGGGCAAACGTGGAACCTCTCAAAAAGTTGTGTGTGTGGCTGTGGTTGTGTCTGTGTGTTTGTGCTATTTGGAGACTTACCCAACAAAGGCAGCAGCAGCAGTCTTATACTGTTGGTGTCCAGTCCGACAGCCCCAGAGAGGGGGTGGGGGCAAAAGGTTTTGGGGTGGGGGGGCCAGGGAGGGCCGAGGGGGTGGTGTTGCACGGTTTTGGGGGTGGGGCAGGCAGGGGGGGAGCAGTGTTGGATGGTTTTGGGGGTGCGGGGAGGCAGTGTTGGTGTTGGACAGTTTTGGGGAGTGGGGGCGGGCGGAGGATGGTGTTGGACGGGGGCAGGACGGTGTTGGACAGGGTTGGGGGGACGATGTTGGATGGGGAAGGGAGGCAGGGTTGGAGACGGTTGGGGGGGGGGGGGGGGGGTGTTGGGGGCGGGGGATCATGCATGGTGTGCTGCTGCCTCGTCTCCTGAATGAGGAGCAGACTTTAAAAACTCTGAGCCCCAGAGGAAAGGCATTTAATCGATTAACCAAATAATCGATTATCCAAACCAAATAGTGCCCGCCCATTTCGGTCAGATAATCGAGGTTCCCCTGTATTCCAGATGTGATTCAATTTGTCAAACCAGTAGACTTTAAGCAAAACACACTTTACTCTTACACTACAATTAAAATACAAGAATAAGGAGAATTGGCACAAACTTAACACTATCGAAATACTTTAAAAATTGTATATTATTTAACTATCACTCATCAACTTTCCAGTAGAAGCAGCATTCCATATAGCAGCATCCCATGTTCTGTGATATCAGCAGACAATATCACTGCTCTACCCTCATGTGGACAAAGTAAGAATCATTTGCAGGAGGGTGAATATGATGAAAGATTTGTGGTCACAGAGTATCACTTCCTAGAGATTCCACCAGAGATAGGAAGCATCCATCATCAACCACTGCCTCCACCTTGTCTCCCATCTCAGTCTGCACTTTCGCCTTGTTCCCAGCCTACTCCTAACTCCACTGAAGCCACTGTACCGGGGCATCTCCTGGTGCTGATATCACTGAGGAGGAGAAACTGAGGACTGCAGACGCTGGAGATCAGAGTCGAAAAGTTGGCACTGGAAAAACGCAGCAGGTCAGGCAGCATCCAAAGAACAGTAGAGTCGACATTTTGGGCATAAGCCCTTCATCAGTAATGTGAGGGGAAGGGGGCTGAGAGATAAATAGGTGGGTGGGTAGCTGGGAAGGCATAGGTAGATGCCAGTTGGGGGTGATTGTGATAGGTCGGTGGGGATGGTGGAACAGATAGGTGAGAAGGAAGCTGGGCAGGTAGGACAGTTCATGAGAGTGGTGCTGAGTTGGAGGGTTAAATCTGGGGTGAGGTGGGGGAGGGGAGATTTGGAAACTAGTGAAGTTGACGTTGATGCCATGTGGTTGAAGGGTCCCAAGGAGGAAGATGAGGCATACTTCCTCCAGTTGTCAGGTGGCTTGGATTTGGCGGTGGAGGAGTCCAAGAACTTGCATGTTCTTGGTGGGGTGGTGGAGTTGTTTAGTACGTGTGTCCCAGAGGTGTTCCCCGAAATGTTGCATAGGTTGGCATCCTGTCCCCTGATGTAGAGGAGACCACATTGAGAGCAACAGACACAGTAGATGAGGTGTTTGGATGTGCAGGAAAATCTCTGCTGGATGTGAAAAGATCCTTTCAGACCTTGGATTGAGGTGACGGGGAGTTGTGGGTGCAGGTTTTACACTTTTTGCGGAGGCAAGGCAAGTTGCCGGGAGTGGAGGAAGGGTTGGTGGGGAGCAAGGACCTAACGAGGGAGTCCTGGAGGAATTGGTCTCTGCAGAACGCTGATAGGGATGGGGAGGGAAATATATCTTTGATGGTGGGGTCTGATTGTAGGTGATGGAAATGGCAGAAGATAATACGCTGTATCCAGAGATTAGTGGGGTGGAAGGTGAGGACCAGGGGGTTCTATGTTTATTGTGGTTGGAGGGATGGGGTTCAAGGGCGGAGGTGCAGGAAGTAGAGGAGATGCACAGGAGAGCATAATTGATCATGTGGGAGGGTAAATTGTGGTCCTTGAAATAGGAGGCCATCTGGGATGTCCTGGAGTAGAATTGGTCCTCCTGGGAGTGGAGGTGGAGCAATTGGGAATAAGGGATTGCATTTTTACAGGATGAGAGGGAATAGTCCAGGCAATTGTGGGAGTCAGTGGGTTTGAAATAGATGTCTGTGTCGAGACGGTTGCCAGAGATGGAGATGGAGAGGTCCAGGAAGGGGAGGCAGGTGTCCAAGATGGTCCAGATGAACTTAAGATCAGGGTAGAAGGTGTTAGTGAAATTGATGAACTGTTCAACCTCTTCGTGGGAGCACGAGGTGGAGCTGATACAATCATCAATGTAATGGAAAAAAGGTGGAGGATGGTGTCAGTGTAACTGAGGAAGAGGGACTGTTCCACATATCCTATGAAGAGACAGGCAAAGCTGGGGCCCAGGCAGATACCCAAGGCTACCACTTTGGTCTGAAGGAAGTGGGAGGATTCGAAGGAGAAGTTATTGTGGGTGAAGAACAAGTTCCGTCAATCGAATGAGTGTGTCGGTGGAAGGGTACTGGTTGGGTTGGCGGGAGAGGAAGAAACGAAGGGCTTGGAGGCCTTTTCCATGGTGGATGGACGTGTATAGGGACTGGATGTTCGTGGTGAAGATGAGAAGCTGGGGTACAGGGAAACAAAAATCATGGAGTAGGTGGAGGGCATGGGAGGTGTCCTGAAAGTATTTGGGCAGTTCCTGGACCAAGGGAGACAGGACAGTGTCAAAATATGAAAACATGATCCCTTACTGCCATTTCTCCATTTCTGCAGTATCTGTGCCCAGGAGGAGCAATTCCACTCCAGGATATCTCAGACGGCCTCCTATTTCAAGGAATGCAATTTCCCCTCCAGCGCATCTCCTCTACATCCTGCACCTCCACCCTTGAAGCTCACGCATCCAAATGCAACAACGGTAGAAACTCTGGTCCTCACCTTCCATCTCACTAATCTCCAGATACAGTGCATTATCCTCCGCCATTTCTGCCCCCTATAATCAGACCCCACTACCAGCAATATATTTCCCTCTGCACCCCATCTATGTTCCTAGAGAGCAATTCCTCCGTGGCCCCCTTGTCAGGTCCATGTCCCTCACCAACCCACCCTCCACACCTGGCACCTTCCCTTGGTGATTACATGAGGTGTAAAACCTGCGCCCACAATTCTCCCCTCACCTCTGTCCAAGGTCCCAAAGGATCTTTTCACATCCAGCAGAGATTTTCCTGCTTATCCATCTACTGCATCTACCGTGCCTGTTGCTCTTGAAATGGTCTCCTCTACATTGGGGAGACAGGACGCCAACTCATGGAATATTTCAAGGAACATGTCTGAGACACTCGCCCAAACAACCCTGTGGCTGACAATTTTGACTACCCCTCCACTCTACCAAGGATATGCATGTTCTGGACCTCCTCCATTGCCACATCCAAGCCACCTGACGACTGGAGGAAGAATACCTCATCTTCCGCCTTGTGACCCTTCAACCACATGGCATCAACATCAACTTCACTCGTTTCCAAATCTCCCCTCCCCCCACCTCAACCCAGACTGGAGGAAGAACACCTCATCTTCTACCTTGGAACGCATCAACCACACAGCATCAACATCGATTTCACTAGTTTCCAAATCTCCCCTCCTCCCCACCTCATCCCAGATCCAACCTTTCAAATCAGCACTGCCCGCTTGAACTGTTTGTCCTGTCCATCTTCCTTCCCACCTATCCACTCCACCCTCTCCACTGGCTTCTCACAATTACCCCCAACTGCATCTTCACAGCTATCTTACCCCCAGCCCCCTCCCCACCTATTTATTCTCAGCCCCTTCCCTGCATCCGCCCCCCACATTCTTGATGAAGGGCTTGTGCCTGAAATGTCGACTCTCCTGCTCTTCGGATATTGCCTGACCTGCTGTGTTTTTCCAGTGCCACACTTTTTGACTCTGATCTCCAGCATCTGCAGTCCTCAGTTTCTCCTCCTCAGTGATATCAGCACCAGGACATGCCCAGGTACAGTGGCTTCAGTGGAGTTAGGAGTAGGCTGGGAACAAGGCGAAAGTGCAGATTGAGGAGAGAGACAAGGTGGAGGCAGGGGTTGATGATGGATGCTTCTTATCCCTGGTGGCATCTCTAGCAAGTAGGTCACTGCAGCCACAACTCTTTCATCATGTTCACCCTCCTGCCAATGATCCTTACTTCGTCCACATGGGGGTAGAGCAGTGAATGTTGTTTACATAGATTTTAATAAGGCTTTTGACAAGGTCCTTCATGGTAGGCTCATCCACAAGATTAAGATGCATGAAGTCAATGGTGACATGGCCACTTGGATTGAGAATTGTCTTGCCTTGCCTATAGAAAGCAGAGGGTAGTGGTGGAAGGGTGCTTTTCTGGTTGGAAGTCTGTGAATAGTGATGTTCCGCACGGATCTTTACTGGGACCTCTGCTGTTGTGATATATATATAATATGGGGGTTCGTACATTTGCAGGTGATACAAATTTCAGTGGAGTTGTGGATAGTGTCAAAGGATATAGATCAGTTGTAGATATGGGCGGAGAATTCGCAGATGGAGTTTAATCTGGGTAAGTGTGCTGCACTTCAGGAAATCCAATGTTAAGGAAAAGTATACAGTAATGGCAGGTCCCTGAACATTGATGTATAGAGGGATCTTGGGGTTCAATTCCCCACCGCTCCCTGAAAGTGACCATGCAAACAGATCAGGTGGTAAAGAAAGCATATGGCATGCTTGCCTTTATTGGTCAAGGGACTGAGTACAAGAGTCAGGATGTCATATTTCAGCTTTATAAGATTATGGTTAAGCTACACTAAAGAGCATTGCATTCAATTCTTCTGGCTACTAGGAAGGATGTGGAGGCTTTGGAAAGGGTGCAGAAGAGGTTCATCAGGATGCTGTCTGAATTAGAGGGTATAAACTATCAGGATAGGCTCAAAAAACTCACTTTGTTTTCTCTGGAGCAGCAGAGGTTGAGGGGAGGCGTGATAGAAGTCAATAAAATTATGAGATGCATCAATAGGGTTGATGGTTAGAATCTTTTTCCCAGAGGTGAAATGTCTAAAACTAGGGGGCACACATTTAAGATGAGACGAGGGAAGTTGAAAGTTGATGTGAGGGGCAAGTTGTTTACATCGAGAATGGTAGGTGTCTGGAAGGCACAGCCAGGGGTGGTGGGGGGAGGCAGAGATGACAGGGGCGTTTAAGGGACTTTTAGATAAACACATGAATATGCAAGGAATGAAGGAATCTGGACCAAAGGCAGGTAGAATAGATTAGTTTAATTTGGTGTCAAGTTCAGCAAAACATCACAGGGCCCTTTCCTGTCCTGTACTGTTCTAGATTCTAAGTTCTGGATCACACAGAACTTGCAGGAGTGCCGTCTTTGAGACCAGCTTCTACTTCCAATTATTTCAGAATGAATTTGGATATCTCTTCATGAATGCGAGCCCTTTGCACCACCTAGAAGTGATTGTTGCAGTCTTTATGATGACATCCCATTCCTCGAATGAGTCTTCAGGCCAACCCACACCCAATAGCACATTCTGAAAATTATGTTCACATTTGTCAGCTGTGACAAATTCCACCACAACAGCTCAGCCAATCCATAAAATTTGCACAATACTACCCACAAAGCATGAAGAAAAAGTTATTTTACCTGACCTCTCATTTTTAATCAATCTCTTCAAGATTCCAGGATTGATCTGGATTTGCTACATCTGCCAAAAACTAAATAGCTGTTCATTGGACCATACCTGATCTATGGACCTAATTTTGTTGAAATCCAACCATCAGTTTTTGAGATCTCTTATTTAAGATAAACCGAATAACACCTGGAGACAAAAACATTGCCTCTGCCCATCTGAACTGACTATCCAGTTATGTTACGACAAGATGCAGCGTAACAGATGGAATTAGAGCAGAACTGGCAGGGTCAAGTGCACCTATATCTCTAGACCTCTCCACAGGAGTGGTTTTCCACATCATTCTGCCATCTGGGATGGGACCCTAGCAATATGATTTTGTGTTGTGTCTTTTTACCTTATGATTGCTTCTCAAGTTATTGAATAGCTTGGAGCTTTGAATATGATACAGAAAAGTTTTCAGAGCACCACTGCTCTGCCTCTGTTTTCTCTGCAGTAAGCCACTTTAAGCTGTAGAAAACAACTTAATATTTCCTTCAGCATTTGCTATTGGCTATAACTTTTAGTCCGTGATCTTTTATAAGTGAACCGGTTTCCCTGTGACAAATCAGACAAGAAGGACTGAGAAACAGCATTCTGACCAGCACAGGAATCATAAGAATCATCCCAGCAACTGTTGTGAACACTGAACTGCTTTCCAAATTTTACCTATAACTCATATTTTTCTCCTCTGTATGTGCGTGTGTTTGTGTGCATGTGTATGTAAGAAGAAGTCTAGAACAGGATTACACTTTTAGTTTGCAGTTATATGCTGATGCTGGATAACAATTTACCTGTAGTCAGAGTCTATGGATAATAAGTAGACTTGTAATAAGTAGTAATTTTTATTAAGTACAAAAGCTGATCCATGTTTGTGTCATCCTGCAATAGTAAGACAAACAGATTGGGAATCTTTGCATATTTTTAATTTTAATCTTTAATTTTTGTGACAAAGTTGAGAATAGCAGGACTTGATTTTCAGTGCACTACCCGAGGGCATCGTGACAAGGTCAACACTTAAGGTGCCTCCTGGCCCTTCAGGATTGCCAGGACACCATTGTCCTGTTTTCTGAGTGCTGATCAAGCTTCTGATGGTGCAGCTGTATACTTTCTGCTTCCCATCCCACTCGCAAACCAATTATGAGAATTTTTGATTTAGGTAAGACTGACTTTGATGAGATGACACAGAGTCTGTCCCCAGTAAGTTGAGAAAATCTGCTAATGGGTATAACAACTGAAGAATAATGGAGGATATTTAAAGAAACATTTAATACAATGCAGGACCAGTTTACACCCCTGAGATGGAAAACCTCAATTTTATAGAGAAAAACAGCCCTGCACAACTAAAGACATAAGTGACGTAAGAAGAAAATAAATTTCAGGATTTTAGTTATGAAGCATCAACCATACAGGGAAAAGCCTCAAGAAAGAGGCTTGCGACTAGACCTGCTGAATGAGCCCCAGGTTATTGAAGTTTCAATGGGGCAGTATTTTGGGAACAGTGATCAAAATTCTATAAGTTTTAAGTTACTTATGGATAAAGACAAGAGAAGTCCTTGGATGAAAGTATTACATTGGGGAAAGGCTAGCTACCACAATATTAGGCAGGAACTGGGGAAAGTAGATCGGGAGTGGCTGTTTGAGGATAAGTCCACATCTGGCATGTGGGAATCTAGAATGTAGAAAAAGGACACTCGAGGGCCTTCAGCCCTCAATGTTGTACCGACCTCTCATCCTACTTTAAGATCAAACTAACCATCATACCCTTAATTTTACTAACATACATGTGCCTATCCAAGACTCGCTTAAATTTATCTGACTCTACAACCACTCCTGGCAGTGCATTCCACACACCCACCACTCTCTGAGTAAAGAACCTATCTCTGATATCTCCCTAAACTGTCATCCACTCACCTTAAAATGATGCCCCCTTGTGATAGCCATTTCTGCTTTGGGAAAAGGTCTCTGGCTGTCCACTCTATGCATCTCATCATCTTGTACACCTCTATGAAGTCACCTCTCATCCTTTTTCACTCCAATGAGAAAAACCTTAGCTTCCTCAACCTTTCTTCGTAAGATATGCCCTCCAGTCCAGGCAGCATCCTTGTAAATCTCCTCTGTACCCTCTCTAAAACTTCTACATCCTTCTTCCTCACAGCTTCTCTGCAAGCTGTATTTGCCTGTTTACCAGCTCCCCCATTTTCTGATCCATAGCTCCGGTTCCCATCCCCTTGCCAAACTAGTTTAAATGCTCCTGAAGTGCTCTAGCAAACCTTGTGTTCAGGACCAACATGGTCTTGTGAAAATGAATGGTAAGTATGACAAGATTTGGGAACCTTGGATGACATGAGAAATTGACAGCTTAGTCAAAAAGAAAAAGGAGGCATGTGTAAGGTTTAGAAAACTGAAGACAGTCAGAATCCTTGAAGAATACAAAGATAGCAGGAAAGAACTCAAACAAAGAATTAGAAAGGCTAAAAGGGGTCATGAAATGTCTTTGGAGAACAGCATTAAGGAAAATCCCAAGGCATTTTATCCAAATATAAGGAGCAACAAGGTAGCTAGGGAAAGGGTAGGTCCACTTAAGCACAAAGAAGGGAATTTATGCATGGAACCGAAGGAAGTGGGTGAGATCATAAAGACATACTGCATGGAAATAGACCCTTTGGTTCAACCAATCCATGCTGACCATAATCCCACACTAAACTAGTCCAACCTGCCTGCGCTAAGCCCATTTCTCTCCAAACATTTCATATTCATGTACTTACCCAAATTTTTTTTAAATGTTCAACTGTACTCACAGTCATCGCTTCCTCTGGAAGTTTATTCCACACATGAACAACTTTATGTGGAAAAAAACCCTTAAGTCTTTTTTAAATCTTTCACCTCTCACTGTAAAACTATCTCCCTCAGTCTTGAAATCCTCTACGCCAGGGAAGAGACACCTGCTATTCACCTTATCTACATTCCTCATGATTTTTTAAACCTCTATAAGATCACCCATTAACCTCTCATGCTCCAGTTAAAAAGTTCCAGCCTATGTAGCCTCTTCAAACCCTCCATTCCCAGCAACATCCTGGTAAATCTCCTCTGAATCTTATCCAGCTTAATAATATTTTCATATGACAGGGCAACCAGAACTAGACACAGTAGTCCAGAAGAGTCCACCAACCTTCTGTACAACCTCAACATGATGTCTCAACTCCGATGCTCAAAGGTCTGAGCAAGGAAGGCAAGTGTGCTAAATGTCTTTTTAAACATCCTATCTATATGTAATGCAAACTTCAAAGAATTACGTATTTGAATCCCTTGGTCTCTCTGTTCTACGACACTACTGAGGCCCTATTTTTAATTGTATAAATCCTGCCCTTATTTGGTTTACCAAAATGCAATACTTCACATTTATCCAAATTAAACTCCATCTGCCACTCTTCAGCCTATTGACCCAATTGATAAGATCTCTTTATAATCTTAGGTAATCTTCTTCACTATTCATTATACACCAATTTTGTAGCATCTGCAAGCTTACTAGCTATGCCTTCTAGATTCTCAACTGAATTATTTATGTAAATAACAAGCAAAAGTAGAACCTGTGAAACACCACTGGTAACAGGCCTCCAATCTGAAAAACCAACCCTCCACCATCTCCTACTATGTCCTTAATGAATACTCCGCATTGGTATTCACAAAGGAGAAGGACAGGTTGGATGGTGAGTCATGGGAGGGGTATGTTGATATTCTAGGGTACATCAATATAAAAACTAGTGTTGGGTGTTTTGAAAAGTATTAAGGTAGACAAGTCCCCAGAACCTGATGGAATCTATCCCAGTTTATGGAGGGAGGCAGGTAAGAAAAGTTTGGGGCCTTATACAAAATCTTTGTATCCTCTTTGGCCACAGGAGAAGTCCCAGAGGACTAGAGAGTAGCCAATGTTGTTTCATTGTTTATGATGGGCAACAGGGATAATCTGGGAAATTACAGGCCAGTTAGCCTTACGTCAGTGGTAGGGAAATTATTAGACAAGATTCTTAGGATTTACTCACATTTGAAAAATATGGACTTATTAGCAATAGGCATGGCTTTGTGTGGGAAAGTTGTGTCTCATAAACTTGATGATTTTTTTCTGGAAATGACAAAGATGATTGATGAGGGCAAGATGGTAGATGTTGTCTGTGTGGACTTTAGTAAGGCCTTTGACAAGGTCCCTCAGTGACAGGTTGATACAAAAGGTGAAGTCCATGGTGACCTGGTAACATGAATACAGAACTAGCTTAGTCATAGAACCCAGAGAGTAGCACTGGAAGAGTATTTTTCAGATTGGACGTCTGTTACCCTTGGTATTCTGCAGGGATCAGTGCTGGGACCCTATAGTTTGTAATATATATAAACGGTTTGGAGGAGAATGTAATTGACCTGATTAGTAAATTTGCAGATAACACAAAGATTGGGGAGCTGTGGACAGTGAGGAGGATTGCTAGAGGATTTGGCAGGATATAGGTAGGCTTAAAATGTAGGTGGAGAAATGGCAGATGGAGTTTAATCTGGACAAATGCAAGGTGATGTATTTTGGGAGATCTAATGTAGGAGGAAAGTATATAGTAAATGGCAGAACTCTTAATAGCATCAACATATAAAGGTATCTCGGCATACAGGTCCACAGTTCCCTGAAAGTGGCAACGCAAGTAGGTATCATGTCATATATATCGGCGATCACTCTAGTCGAGTATGATTGTCCTCCATAAGGATGTCTATTTGGATCTTCAGATGGCTAAAGAGGCCAGTTTGGGATCTACAGATTCTATTGCAGTTTGGGCATTGATAGGTGGTAATGGTGGTGGTATGTGGGCCTTCCTGGTGTCCTGTCTGTCCTTGCACAAGAACCGCTTCTGTTCAACAGCACAGTGGGAAATCATTTTCGTGCTGCATAGCTCCCTGCTCCATGATGTTTCTCAGTAATTCCTGTTTGTAGCCATGTCCTCGCAGTTGTTGGTGATTACTTGGAACTTCTTGAGGTTGATTCAAATGTTACCTCTGGACTGTTTCTTTTGGTCACTGGGGTCTCATGGATCTTCCTTCAGCTGGGAGTACATGATCTGTTTTGGGAGGCATGAGTTGGACATTTGGATGACATGGCCAGTCCATTAGAGTTGTTGAATGATGTTGGTCTGATGTTGGCCTCCTCCAAGACACTGGCATTAGTGCACTTGTCTACCTAGATGATCCGCAGGACTTTTTGCAGGGATCACAGGTAATGTTCTTCCAGTGCTTTATAGTACCTACTGTGGGTAGTCCATGTTTCAGCTGCATATAGCTGTGTGGGAAGGACAACAACTTTGTAGACAAGAAGTTTAGTCTGGGCACGTAGGTCATGGTCTTCAAGCACCCTTCTTCTGAGTTGGGCATAAGGTCCACTGGCACAGCTCAGATGGTGTTGTATTTCTTAGAGGAGAGAAGGCTGCGAAGATATGAGAAGTGATCAACGCTTTCAAGAGGATAGTGTTGAATACTCCTGTTGGAGGGGTGGCGGGACTGTTAGCTGGTGGTTGATAGAGTACTTGAGTATTTTTGTGTTAAAGATAAGGCCTAAGAGCTCATATGCCTTGGCAAAACCATTCAAAATGCACTACAGATTTTCCACCCTTCGTCTGCACGGCAGGTTTCAGAAAGAGCAGCTAGGTCGACCTGGCAGTTTTCAGTTTTCTGACAATGATTCATTTCTTCTTCAGGTTAGTCACTGTTAGTTGGGTCCATCAGAGATTTTACATTCCAGGCCCCAAAGCTTGATATTCTTCATTTCTGACTGCATGTGGGTGATCCCTCTGGACGCTGTAGTCAGGGGTTTCAAGGCAGGCTATTTTTAGGGCACTTTTTCCAACTCCCCTCACCTACTGGGGTAAGCAGAGTGGATCCTAAGCATGGCTGTTCAGTTGTGGGCACAGTTGTCAAAGTGTTCACTGTGCCTCCTCCCATGTACCAGATGACTGAATCCGACATCCACCGCCTAATGTGTCAGTTTGTGACTAGGGGCTTACAGATATTACAGTCCTGCCCCTCTGCCTCTGGTTGATTGCCACAGCACTTTTGTCTGGGATGTAAGTAGGGCTGGTACCTCTTTGGAGGTTGTCTGTGCGTGATGTCTTATAATGTTGGAATTATGGTGCACCAAATGGACGTTGGCAGATAGGGATTGAAGCTGAGTGGCACGGAGACCGAGTCAACTAGTGCCCCTTCTCTATTGCATCCTTCATTTGCTTCAGCAACTGTCTGATGGTTTAATTTAAGTTCAGCTATCTTCCTCCACCTGCTTCTTGTCGAGGTCTTCATGGGTCCCCGTGGATGACCCTGCCAGAAGAAAAGCTCCAGGCAGTTTAGCTCCCAGGTTCCTATGTACACATGAGCCTCTCCACCACAACAAGGTAGCAATCCTCAGAGAGAATAAGTTGATAATGTGGTCAAGGTATATGGCATGCTTATCTTCTTTGATCAGAGCATAGAGTATCAAAATTGGCAAGTCATGTTGCAGCTGCATAGAACTTAATTAAACCACATTTAGAATATTGTGTACAGTTTTGGTCACCAGAAAGATGGGAGGCTTTGGAGATGGTACAGAAAAGGTTTACCATGATATTTCCTGGTTTAGAGCTATTGGATAAACTTGGTTTGTTTTTACTTGAATATTGAAAGATTGGGGAGGGAAAGGTGACCTGATAGAAATTTACAAAATTATGAGAGGCATGGGCAGAATGGATTGTTGAAGTTTTTTTTCTCAGGGACATAGATTGAAGGTAAAAGGGTGTAAGATTAAAGGAGATGTGAGAGACAGGTGTTTTATACAAAAGGTGGTAGGTTCCTGGAATGTGCTGCCAGAGGAGGTGCTGGACGTGGATATTATTACAAACCTTTAAGAGGTAGCTTTATAGATATATGAATAGCAGGGAATAGCAGGATACGAACATCATAGAAGAAAAGGTTTTTACTTTAAAAAGGCATCATGTATCTGATTGTTGCACACTGTCCATTCATCCGTTGTCGAAGCTTTTGCTTGGCTGGGACAGTCGCTTAGGGACATTTGGTCTTTGATCTTCGGGTGATGGTCCTCCGAGGCAGACTTTGGAATAAGCAACAAGTGGCCAAGCAGAGGCTGATAGCCAAGTTTGGTACCCATGAGGATGGCTTCAACCAGGACCTTGGGTTCACGTCACATTACAGGTGACCCCACTACACTATACCCTCTCTCACATACACTGACACAAGCACAAATACACACACACTCTTAAATACTGACACACTCATGCAGACCCTCTCTCATACAGACAGTGTTTTACGCACACATGTGCACACACAAGCACACACACACTCACATACACACACCCTACACTTGCATACACTCTCTCACAGGCTTCTATTCCACCCACACACACACACACTTTACCAAGCTTTCACACACGCAAACATACAGTCTCTCACGTACACTCACACTCACATGCACACACTCACATATGCACACACACACGCTCTCTCTCTCACTCTCTCACACACACATACATGCAGGCACACACATATATAAGTCTATAGAGTGAATTTGTATCTGCAATTATATTTGCAGATACATTGTATTTTGCCTAAAAATGTGCAATCTGCAGGCTGTCAATGCAGGCAGCCAATACATGTAATATTTTGTAAATTCCACTTTGGAAATAGAACCAGTCTGACTCAAGATTGGGTACAGACAGACTCTCACACCTTTAAGGCATTGTCTGAGCTGAGATATGACCTTTTGTTATAAAACCTTAAGTTATTTTGAGAAGGTGACTTAAAAGAGGTTCTGGGATTTACATATTAATGAACCAAAACATGCAACCCATTCTAAAAGGTGAAAGATTTAACAGCAATCTAGGTTTGTTCAATTTATCACTGTATGCTACTGTAATCTTTTGCTATAAATTCTTTATCACGTGTGTTTATACTCCACAGCTACCTGATAAAAGAGCAGTGCTCTGAAAGCTAGTGCTTCCAAATAAAGCTATTGGACTATAACCTGGTGTTGTGTGATTTTTAACTTTGTCCAGCCCAGTCCAACACTGCCTCCTCCATATCAAGGCTAAATAATTGAGAGGAGGTGAGGCAGTGCGTACTGGGGGGAGGGACGCTAGGTTGAATTGAAATAACAAATGTGAGTTGTGGAATAGAGGAACTAGATTCTAGTTATTTGTGCTCAATACCCTATAAATTCATGGAGTCATAGAAAGTTACAGCTCAAAAAGGTCCTTTTGGCCCATCAAGTCTATACCAGTTAAAAACAACCACCTAACTACAGACAGTATCCAGTGTTACGACACAGTGGTAAACCCTTCTGCTAATTAAACCAAATACAGAGAAAAGCTCATCTTGCTTCATAATCTGTTAAAGTATGAGTGACAGAGAACTACCCAAATTCCACTATTTAACAAAAAATATAAATTTTATCCTTTAACTCTAAAATGAATATTAAACAACAACTATTTACAACTCTAAGTCCCCTTTCTCTTAAAGGTTTGTTATCTACCTCCCACTCTATAACAATATACTGATCCAATATGACATCTATTAAATTTACAGCAATTCAGTTTTCAAAACCAGACAGCGGCTGTCATCTCGATGTTGATCTTCCTCTGATTTTAGGTTTCCCTCAATCATCTTCGATCTTCTGTTTCAGTTTTTGTCATATAAAAATGACACCTTTGATAAAGTGTTTTCAGGCGGTCTGTTTGACAAGGGCAGGTGGTGCTCTTTCCAGCTAACTGTCCAAAATGGCTGTTTTTTTATATCCCAAACAGCGGATCATCTCATTGGTTCAATGTTATCAAGAAAGCAAAATTCAAATTCAATTGGATTTTAGTATCTTGGGGCGTAATTTGATTGGTTAAATTCGAACTGTTGTGTAAACAGCTGGTATCTAGATTACAGCCAAAGGTTATATTTTAAGGTTACATTTTTCAATTCTCCAGCACACTCTGTGCCTGCTAGACAGTCACATGACAAATGCTTGCCAGTTTTCATTCTCTCTTAAAGGTACAGTACACGCCTTCAACTTCATTATATCAGGCTGTGAATGGGTTACCTTAGTCTGTTAACAAGTTAATTACAATATAGAATAGCCATTTGTAAGTACAGGAAATGTTCCTTTGTTGGATCATTATAATTACACCCCTGTATGGGATCATGTTTGTAAGTTAGTCGTTCATAAATCATAAACCTGCTGTATTCTAATCCCATTTTCCAGCACTTGGCCCACAGCATTGGCAGCCATGTGCTCAGCTGATACCTGGAGTTGCTGTCTCTTTCTAACCATATTGAGAGACAGAGGTTAAAATGGAAAGTAAAAGAGAATAGGAAAATTCAAACAGAAAAGTAAGAGGAGTGTCATGAGTCTGCAATTCCAATTTAGGAAACTTTTAAGGAAAAATTGTAACTTGAAAAATTTTAATGTCTTTTCAAATTGGACGTTTTAGCAGTCAACTGTGTTATATTGGGCTGGTTCAAAGCCTAAAAAACTTATCTTTGCAGAAAGGACAAATCAAGACATCTAGAACTTGTTTAACCCTTTTGGAAAGCACAATGGATCCTTCTGAAAGTGTGAGAATTTACATTTTTGGGAGAATAAGAGACAGAAAGGACCTCAACATAATGATTTGCCTTGAGGAACAATAGCTTTTGAAATTAAGTGGCCAGCCATTTTGTTTTGATTGTGATAAAGCCAAACTGCAAAAGCCATTTTGTGCAGAGACCATCAGATAAATATCTTGAACCAGTTGATACCTCTCAACAAGAGAGAAAAGTGTCCATGATTGCTGTATTGAACAAGAGCCACAATCTGCAGTGTCACAAAAGCAAAACTTAATGGGCTTTCATTCACACCCAGGATTTGTTCTACTCAGTCCATCTGAGGGAGCATTCTCCAGTGACCATTGCAGGTTTGTAATTTGACTTCAAGTTTTCAGACCCTTCGCTTAAGAAGAATGTTCAAGTAAGTTTGGCTTGCAACAATAAGCCTGATTTTAAAAACTGATCATTTTTATACATTCACAGAATGTATAAAATGCTAATACCATTTCAGAGCTATCTTGGATAAATATCACAGTAGCTTTGCAATAACAGCACATTAAAGCTTTGCTGCTAATTATTTTTAAGTTGAAACACTCAAAAACTCTTCATTCATGGACCTCTCTGAGGACATGTTTGATGTTGTTGTGACAAAAGAGACAAGGCAGTGAAGGAAGAAACAGATAACCATACAGAAATAGAGAAGCAGAAGTGAAAACAATGAGATCAAATGGATTGGGGAAAAGAAACAGAAAGGAACAAAGGTAAAGTGAAAGGAAAAGAGGAGTAGAAAGTTGAATGGAGAATGAGAAACAGAGGAGAGGTGTCAGGCATATGATGGCAAGGTGATGTGGCAGATGTTGATGATATATCTAAGAGGAATAGATTGGTACATAGACAAAAGGGGATTTTATCAGGTGAAGTTCACATGTTCTCAACTAGATTTATTCTTATGATGTTGACATCAACTTGGCAGATATTCCCCATTCCTTGTTCTCTGAGAAGTTAATGGGTCTTCAACTGAACATAGAGCTAACATTTATTGAATATATAGATGAGCCTCTAAGGTTAGCTGTGGTGACATTGTGAACTCAATAATTATGTGTTAGTGTTCTGCTAAAGTATGGAGGTGCCGGTGGACAAAGTCAGAAGTCACATGACACCAGGTCATAGTCCAGCAGGTTTATTTGAAATCACAAGCTTTCGGAGTGCTGCTCCTTCTTCAGGTGAAGTGGAGGGAAGTGCTCCACTCCACTTCACCTGATGAAGGGGCAACACTCCAAAAGCTTGTGACTTCAAATAAACTTGTTGGACTATAACCTGGTGGACTATAATCTGGTGTCATGTGGCTTCTGACTTTGTTCTGCTGAACACAGTATTGTGCTCTGTGGCCTTGCCATCATCTACAGTCCAGTAAACCTGACAGATACTAATCTGAGTCTTTTTGTGTACATAAAAATGGAGTTTTAATATGTTCATTTCTAAGTACAGTATTTCTTTTTACTGGCTTTACCTTCTAAGGTAAGAATGAAAATATTTCAACAGTTACTGAGAAGTCTAGTCTGAGCATATATCAAGACCTGGAGAACCCCACATTAAAACACAATAAAATACTTCAGTCACTTCAATGTGGTAAGAGAGGAAATTCCAATGCTTTGACCCAGTGACAGTAAATGACCCAGTGACTGAAACACTTCAATTTTTGCGTGATTCCATTTCACAGCTTGCTTATTATTTCACAAAATTGGGGATTAGTACTCTAGTATTACCTGGATGCTGAGAGTTGACTCTTAACCATTGAGTGTGATGCAGTCTTTGACCAAAAGTACTTTTGCTGAGAGAAAATTTGACAACGCCACAGTTTTTTTTTATACAGGTGACACAGTGTGACTTGGAGATACACTTTGCTTAGCGAAGTCTGGTCTCCTGCTTCAAAAGATTAGACAGCTCCAGCCCACAACCTGAGGACACAAAATCCGTATTTTCATTTAGGCACTCACCAGAAAATTTGGAGGAAGCACGGTCAACTACTGAAATAGTACCACTTCAGCACTGTAAAGGGAGCAATCAGAAAATATTTCAATGCTGGGCTTTTTCAAACACTTCGTTTTATAGATATTGTTTTAGTAAGCTACTCACAGTTGAAAGTTGACTTTTTCTGGATTGAATGTTTCTAAGAGAAGTTGGAAGTATGTGACGATTGAAATAGAGCTCACTTGGCTGAGATCGCGAACCAAGCTTTTCAAACAGAGCGCATTTTAATTTTTTGAACGCAAAATCGTTTGCTTCGGAGATATTATACTGAAATATCTGACATGTACGATTCCCAGTTTGTAACTCTGACACCAGATGGCGTTCTGTCTAGCAAATTGTCCAGCCGCAGTATTAAATCACGGGAAAACATTTTCCTGTTACTTTGCAGAGTCATTTTCCCAATTTCCTCATGTCTCTCTCGCAGACTGATTTTTGCTGAGGTCCAGTTTCTCGTGGTTTTGCAAAGTTGGAGTTTGGGACCCTTTGTGTGCCCTCGGGACGAGAGTTTTGACATACAGTACTTAACTAACGCATATGGTCCTGTCGGTACTTTCCAGAAAGAAAATTCAACAATAACAAAGTTTCTTTCACTGGTATTTACAGCAAATGCAGCCTTTAGTGCTGTTGGGTGAGACAGTTCAATTTAATACAAACTGGGGGGGGGGGGGGGGGGAAGCAACGAACAGAACAAAGGACAGGTAAAATAAAACAAAGAACCGTGGATACTGGAGGTCTGAAACAGCCAAAAACAATAGTCAGTGGTCTTGAAATTAAAACTGCATTCTCTTTACAATTGCTGCCAGATCTGCTGAGATTTTCCAGTAATGTCTGCTTTTGTTTGTTAAAGGACGGGCAACGCTTAGCTGATCTACCTGTCCTGTGCAGTCTGCATGTTTTCTAATAAACCATGACAATACTCTTCAGGAACATCCTGACTAGAAAACCTTGGAAATTTCCTCTCCAATCCCAAAGTTATTCAAGCAAATTTAAGAAGACTACATTTCTTGGACCATACATCATCCAATATCCAACTGCATGGTCCAGATATGCAGTCTTATGGCACTGTGGTATTGCCACATCTCCCGAGACAGGAGGCCTGTGTTTAACTTCCATTTATTCCAGATGTGTGTCATAACTTCTCTGATTAACAATATCAACACCATTGCGTGTAGTTATCTTGACCACTTAAACTCATAAATTCCCTCTAATTAACTGGGGATCTGATAGTCCAGCCGCAGTATTAAATCACGGGAAAACATTTTCCTGTTACTTTGCAGAGTCATTTTCCCAATTTCCTCATGTCTCTCTCGCAGACTGATTTTTGCTGAGGTCCAGTTTCTCGTGGTTTTGCAAAGTTGGAGTTTGGGACCCTTTGTGTGCCCTCGGGACGAGAGTTGAAGGGCTAATGCCCGAAACGTCGATTCTCCTGTTCCCTAGATGCTGCCTGACCTGCTGCGCTTTTCCAGCAACACATTTCCATCTCTGATCTCCAGCATCTGCAGACCTCACTTTCTCCATCTGATAGTCTAGTCAACTCAGCAGCTATGAGCTATGCAATGCCTCACCATAATCCCCAATCCAATTCTAAACATTGTCAAAACCCTTCAGTCAGATATCTGTCTCAGAAAAATAGCATCTTTAAACCCTTTAAACAAACAGGCTGCATAAAGACACTTGTAATCCCCAAAACTTTGGTATTCTACACCGAACTACAACTTCTGGTAAAATGTTTGCTGTAACATGATAAATTTCAATGTAAAAAATATTTAATATTGACCTTGGCTCGGTTGATAGATCTCGCTGCTCTCGTCTGTGTCAGAAAGTTATACGTTCAACTATATTCCAGAAATTCAGGGTGTATATTGTGTAGCTGAAACTGAGTACAGCATGGTCACAGGTGCTGTCTTTTGATTGAAATAGTAAATTCAGCCATTAACACATCTGCTTTCACACAATTTGAGCAAGAGCAGGGGCACACTCACCAACGTTCCAGCCAATATTTATTCAAAATTATTAAGGCATTTTATTTGGTCATTTGTCTCATTGATGTTATTGGGATGTTGACGTTGGCAAATTAGGCTGTGTTTTGTATTTTGTAACAAACCACCAGACTCTCAAAGCACATCATGGGCTGTGAACTCATTTAGGCGCACCCTGAGGTTGTGAATGGGGCTACGTAAATGTACGCCTTACAGCAAACACACATGGTTGGGGGCAGCCATGATGCCTGAGGTAGTGGGCAGATTCACATGTGAAGAATGGCCGATAAACTTCTGCCATACTGGGGGCAAACATCGCCAAGAACAGACACATTCAGAAAAATTAAAAGCAGACCACCTAAAACAGCCCACATCCTGGCCTATGGCCCGGGCGCAGGTCATTTTAAAAGATAAAAATCACACAACACCAGGTTATAATCCAACAGGTTTATTTGGAAGTCAATCCATGTAATATTTTGTAAATTCCACTTCGGCAATAGAACCAGTCTGACTCAAGATTGCGATAGAGACAGACTCTAACCTCACACCTTTCATGCATTGTTTGAGCTGAGGTGTCTTTTTTTAAAAATAAAACCTTAAGCTATCTCGTGAATGTGACTTAAAAGAAGTTCTGGGATTTACATATTAATAAACGGAAACCTGCAACCCATTCTAAAAGATGAAAGACTTGACAGAAATCTAGGTTTATTTAATACATTATTTCAGTTGCATGACTGTAATCTTTTGCGATAATTTCTGTGTCTTATGGTCTGATCCACAGCTACCTGATGAAGGAACAACGCTCCGAAAGCTAGTGCTTCCAAATAAACCTGTTGGACTATAATCTGGCTTTGTGCAATGTACACCCCAGTCCAGCACCAGCACCAGCACCAGCACCTCCACATCATTTGAAAAGAGGTCGGGGAAGGACAACGAGGTGATGATTGGTTGCTTGCCACGTCAATCGCGGTTTGTGAGCCCGCCTTTCCGCTGGGCGCGAGCGAGAGGGTGGGGGCGGCGCTTTGTTTGTCCCGCGAGGGGAATGGGCGTGAGAGGCGGCGCGAGCGGCCGCGAACCGTCGCTGCTAACGGTGACCGGGAGCGCGCGTTAGCCAGGAGTGGGGGGAGGTGGTCGGCCCTGGATTTGGCTCTCGTTGTGCCCGGGGTGGATGAGTTGCCTTCGCTGTCGTTGTTCGGCCGTCCCCTTGCGATGAAAATGGTGGAACCAGTGGGATTCGTGGAAGCCTGGAAGGCTCAGTTCCCCGACTCTGAGCCGCCCAAGATGGAGCTAAAGAGCGTCGGCGACATTGAGCAAGAGCTGGAGAGCTGTAAATGCAGCATTCGGAAACTGGAGCTGGAGGTAAACAAGGAGCGGTTTCGCATGATTTACCTCCAGACGCTGCTGGCCAAGGAGAAGAAGAGCTACGACAAGCAACGATGGGGTTTCAGAAAGTCCACGGTCCTAATGGAACAAGACGATGAGATGCCTCAGGACTCTTTGCATCATCATCATCATCCTGCCTCTGGGGAAGGGGAGGAACCTGTGTGCCTCCCCGGAGAGGGCAATTCAAAGAGGCAAACCGAAGGGGTAGAGGGGACGATAGACACCAGAGGTGAGATGGAAAGCTCACCAACCAGACAGAGGGCGTCCTCAACGAGGAGGGCGATCGCAACGCCAGAGAGGGACCCAGGACGAGGTTTCAGCCAAGATTGTGAACAGATTGAGAAAAAAGATAAAGCTGGAGCTGGCACAAGTGTGGCTGCATTGAGGTCCAATTTTGAAAGAATCAAGAGAACCAATTCCCACTCTGCTGGGGATGGCAAAGGTATGGAAAAACCTCTGTATGTCAATGTAGAGTACCATCATGAAAAAGGATTGGTGAAAGTCAATGACAAGGAGGTATCTGACAAGATCAGTACAATTGGGAGTCAGGCCATGCAGATGGAGCGGAAGAGATCATTACACTCTTTCCCCAGTACTGTGGGATCAGTGGACTACCGCAAGCCCACATACAGAGGTAGGTCAACAGACAGCAACTCTGGGTACGACCCAGAGTATGATGACATGGATCTGAATCCTAGATTCTTGAAGGATAATCTTATTCGTGCCACTGCCAATGGAGGCAAACCTGACAAGGAACCTTGGCAGCAAGAATTCCAGCCATATGAAAGTGTTTATATTGGTGGAATGATGCAAGATAGTGATAGTAAACCCAGTGGTGTCTTGAGAGACTGTGGAAGATTTCAGAGCACGAGAGATCATGAGAAACATCTAACATGGCCTCGGAGGTCCTATTCACCTGGTGCTGATGATGTTGGTGGAGGGTATACTCCAGACTGCAGTTCAAATGAAAATTTAACTTCAAGTGAGGATGATTTTTCTTCTGGCCAGTCGAGTCATGTTTCTCCCAGCCCCACCACCTATCATACTTTTCGGGAAAAAAGTCGGTCTCCCTCTCAAAACTCGCAACAATCTTTTGATAGTAGCAGTCCACCCACCCCACAGTCTCAAAAGCGACACAAACACCAAGTTACTGTACAGGAAGCAATGGTGGTTGGTCTCAGGAAGTCAGGACAAATTTGGACAACTGAAGCTGATCTTGCCCACAGGAGTACTGAAGAGGACAGTTTCCATGGAGACCCAGGTAATCATGTTTTCAACTGTTGTTTTCTGAGAGAAAATTAAAAATAGAGGTAATAAACACAAACCATTGAAGGTGAGCCACAGATTACACTTTTTTACACTACTGGTAGCACCTAGTATTTTGCAATTTAATTTACAACTATTGTTTTTCTAATAGTGTTCACGTTTGTGTAGAGAGTCCAACTAGTCATAATGTTAACTCTGTTTCTCTCTCCACAGATACTGCCATACTTGCTGAGTTTCTCTGGCATTTTCTGTTTTAATTAAACATTTTCAGCATCAGCAATATTTTGCTTTTAGTATAGGTTTATTGACATAAGAAATCTTTTTAACTATTTCAATTTATCATCAGTCTTGAAACCAAAGCAATGCATGAGGAAATATGCACGAATTACAAATGTTTTTTGTAACTGAATGAATTGTTAAGATTAGTGTCTGATCTGTAAGGGAAAAGTAAAATTCAAATATTGAGTTATTGCTGGTGGGACTCTGTAGGTTAACATGAACTAATGGACTTTGGAGCCATTGAATTCAAATCTGGTTAATTATGTGTTGGAAATAAACATCAAGTAAAATGTAGTACCAGATATTCTCAAGTACGTATTAATGTAAGAATGTTTATAAATTCAAGGAGCAGATGTGATTGTGCAACTGCTTTCCCTGAAGATTATTAGTTACCTTTTCCACAATCTGTTTGTCAGTTAAGGAGGCACTGTTATTTCCAAAGGATTGCAAGTGCTAGTCCTGCTTTGGAAATACGTGTGCAGGAAGCTGTCATTTCTGCTACAGTGTAAATGTTTACAAATTGAGTTGGCAGTATGAGGTTGCATTAAGGGTATGTGTTTTTGAGCTTTTCAACCAGGGTGTGGTCTTTCTTAAGTTTTATAAACCCACAACATTGATATTCTTCTTTTCTAATCCTACAAAATGTTTGAATGATCTTTTCATTACATTTAAAATCTATCGCATTGACATTAATGTATTTTTTTTATATTGCATATTTTTATGAATACCACGATTACCACTACAGGGCTTATTGATTCTAAACACTTTGGTTATTTCTAGTCTTGGCTAAACTACATTCATCTACTTCATATAGTTTCATTCAGTAGTGCTTCTTACTCGTACCCAAAATTAATTCATTGGGGGAAATAGTTAGCCTGCCCCACAAAGGTTGTGCTTTAAGGTGTCACATTGTTGCATAGGTGAAACAATATATTTTAAAACAACTTGCATTTAATTTATATAATGTATTTAATATAATAAACTTGAACATAACACTTTACAGAAATATTACAAAGTAAATTTGATGTGAAGCTATGAAATGTGTTAGTGGGACAGACAGTCAAAGTCTTGGCTAAAGAACTAGGTCGTAAGTAATGTCTTAAAATAAGAAAGAGACGTGGAGAGGTTGATGTAAGGGATTCCACAGCTTCAGGCCTTCATTGCAGTAAGCTTGGCCATTGGTGAAAAAAAATTAATATTTGGGATGCTCAGGAAGAGCCAGAATTAGGATACCTCATAGAAAATTGTGGAGATGGAGGAGATTACAAGAGTCCGAATAGAAATTCAAAATCAAAGTTGAGAATTTTTCAAACATGGTTAAGAGCACGGCTAATTGTGAAAATGACTTGGCGCAAGTAGGAACCCAGGCAGCAGTGTTTTGGGTTACCTCTGTTGGAGGTCTGTCAAAACTGCATCACAATGGTCAGCCAAAGATAACAAAGGCATGAATAAGGGTTTCAACAGCAGGTGAGTTGAGGCAAGACCTGGTTAATGGGAAAATGTTAGAGGCGATAAAAGACAGTCTTAATGATTACATAACTTTGAACTCTGGTTGTAAATTTGCTTGCAGAGCTGGTAGGTTTGCTCTGACATTTTGTCACCATGATAGGTAACATCATCATTGAGCCTCCGTGGACATGCTGGTGTTCTGTCCTGCTTTCTATTTATGTATCTTGGTCTGTTAAGGTGGGTGATATCATTTCTGGTTATTTTTCTCAGAGGTTGGTAAGTGGGGTCCAGATGGATGTGTTTATTGATAGAGTTCCGGTTTGAATGCCAGGCCTCTAGGAATTCCCGTGCGTGTCTCTGTTTAGCCTGACCTAGGATGGATGCATTGTTCCAGTCGAACTGGTGTCTTTCTTCGACTGTGTGTAAGGATACAAGTGATAGCTGGTTATGTCTTTTGGTGGCTAGTTGGTGCTGTTGTATCCTGCTGGCTAGTTTTCTGCCTGTCTGTCCTATGTAGTGTTTGTTGTAGTCTTTGCAGGGTATATTGTATATGATGTTCGATTTGCTGATGGTTGGTACAGGGTCCTTTTAGGATCATCAGTAGCTGTTTCAGTGTGTTTGGTAGGTTTGTGGGCTGCCATGATGCCAAAAGGTTGGAGTAATCTTGTAGTCATCTCCGAAATGTCTTTGATGTATGGTAGTGTGGCTACAGTCTCTGGGTGTGTTGTGTCTTCTTGTTTGAGTTTATTGTTTAAGAATCGGTGGATGGTGTTTATTGGGTACCTGTTGTTGAACACGCTGTATAGGTATTTTTCTTCTCCTGCTCATAGTTCCTGGGTGGGCTGCAGTGCATTGTGGCTCGTTTAAATAGTGTCCTGATGCAGCTCTGTGTGTGGGTGTTGGGATGATTGCCCCTGTAAGTTGAGTATCTGGTCTGTGTGTGTTGCTTTTCTGTAGATGCTGGTCTGCAGTTCTCCATTGACCAAAGAAACACTAGATGAACAAAGGACATAAACACCAGACACCACCAACTCCATCAGCAAGGTCAGCATTCTCAAGCTAGTAGATCTGTGCCTCACTACCTACTTCACCTTCAATGACAAGACCTACAAACAAATCAGTGGGACACTCATGGGATTACCAATATCAGGATTCTTAGCAGAAGCAGTGATGCAGAGACTAGAACGAACAGCTTTCGCCATGATGCGTCCCATACTTTGGGTCCACTATATGGATGATGCCTTTGTCATCATGAAACGGAACAAATTAGAGGAAACCTGCAATATAATTAACAACATCCTTACTGGTATAAGGTTCAGCAAAGAGGAAGAGAATAACAACAGACTCCCCTTCCTAGATGTCACAGTGGAATGAACAGTTAATGGCGAACTGTGGACCAGTGTCTACAGGAAAGCAACACACACAGACCAGATATTCAACTACCGGAGAAATGACCCTAACAGCTACAATGGAGCTGCGTCAGGACATTATTTAAATGTGCCACCACACACTGCAGCCCACCCAAGAACTATGAGCAGCAGAAGAAAAATATCTGTATGTGGGATGCACTGCCTGCAACAGTTGTAGACTTGTCAACTTTATGGGCATTTAAATGGTCATTGAATAGGCATATGGACGAGAATGGAATAGTGTAGGTTAGATGGGATTCAGATTGGTTTTACAGGCTGGCGCAACGTCTAGGGCCAAAGGGCCCGTACTGCGCTGTAATATTCTATGTTCTGTACTGCGTATTTAACAACGGGTACCTGATAAACACAGTCCGCCGATTCTTAAACAATAAACCCAAACAAGAAGACACAATATGCCCGAGACTGTAGCCACAATACCATACATTAAAGACATCTTGGAGGTGACTACCAGACCACTCCAACCTGTTGGCATCAAGGTAGCCCACAAACCTCCCAACTTACTGAAACAGCTACTGATGATCTTAAAGGACCCTGTACCAACAACTAGCAAAGCGAATGTCATATACAAAATACTTTGCAAGGACTACAACATACACTATATCTGACAGACAGGCAGAATACTAGCCACTATGATGCACAAACACCAACTCGTCACCAAAAGACATAACCAGCTTTCACTAGTATCCTTACACACAATCGAAGAAAGACACCAGTTCGACTAGGACAACGCATTCATCCTAGGACAGGCTAAACAGAGACACACACAGGAATTCCTAGAGGCCAGACATTCAATCCGGAGGTCCATCAATAAGCACATTGATTTGGACCCCATTTACCAACCTTTGAGACAAAGAACCGGGAATGATATCACCCACCTTAACAGACCAGAGTACATAAATAGAAAGCGGGTCAGAACACCAGCGCTTCAGCAGAGGCTCGTTGATGATGTTGTGCGGCATGGTGACGAAACGTCTGAGAACAAACGTACCAGCTCAGTGAGCAAACTTACAACTTGAATCTCAACCTGAGCTACAAATTTTCTCAAAAATTGCAGTTTGAGCTCTTGGTGTAATTTATGACATCAAAGTTTCGAACAGTCCAGACTGACAGAGGGCCAGAGTTTGTAGCTGGGAACATAGTCCAGAGACAATGGCTTTGGTAGTTTCAATGTTTATTTGGAAATAAGTTTTGCTTATCAGATATCAGGACCAAATGAGCAGTCTGTTAATTTAGCAGTTATGGAGAATTTGAGAAGGATGGTGCTGAGGTAAAACTGAATGTTGACAGTATGGTTATGAAAACTAATACCGTGCAATTGAGTTGACTGAGAACAGCTTGTAGATACAATATAGGAGAGGATCAAGCTCTATCTTTGGGAATACCAGAGGTGTTGATGTAGGAGCAGGAAAAGGAACCATTGTAAATAATGCAGTTATGATTGGATAAGAATGTGGAACAGGTGAGGGAGTCCTGTTCAACTGCATGATGATACATTAGATGAGGATGATGTGGTGTGGTGACAGGTTGCGATGGATAACGGGGAGTAGTTTACCTTTAGTCACTGTCACATTTGTAACTCTGATAAGAGCTGCTTTGGATTTTGTTGGGGTGGAAACATGTTTGGAGAGATTTGAGCACAAAGTTCTTTAAGACCATAAGATGTCGGAGCAGAAGTAGGCCAGTCAGCCCCTCGAGTCTGCTTTGCCATTTAGTGAGATAATCCTCAATTCCACATTCCTGCCTATCCCCATATCCAGTTTTGAATATACTTAACCATCAAGCCTTGATAGTGTTCCGTGATAAAAACATTTACAGATTTATTATCATCTGAGAGAGTAAAATTCTTCATCTGTTTCAAATTGCTGATCCCTACTCTGAGGTTATAGCCTCCAATCCCAGAATCTCCCAAAAGCAAAAGCAACTTCTCCATATCCACTCTGAAGCCTGCTAAGAATTTTGTATGTTTCGGTAAGGTCGCCTTTCATTCTTCTAAATACCAATGAGTACAAGCCCAACAGACCCATAAGAAAATCCCTCCTTACCTTGAATCAACCTTGTGAACCTTCTTTGGACTTCCTCAAATGCCAGTATAACATTCCTCAAATAAGGGGACCAAAACTGTTCACAGTATTGCAGATGTGGTCTGTCTAGGAGCTTCTATTGTTTTAGCAAGACATCCCTATTCTTATACTCCATTCTCTTTGAAATAAAGGCTAATTGTCCATTTGCCTTTCCTATTACCTGCTGAAGTTATGTTAACTTTTTGTGATTTATGCGTGAGAACTCCTAACTCCCTCTGTTGCAGCTTTCTACAAATTTTCTCCGTTTAAATAATATTCAGTTCTATTCTTGCATGCTGAAGAGTAAGATCTTGCATTTTTCCACATTGTATTCCACCTACAAAATTTGTGCCCATTTGTTTAAACTTTATATCTCACTGAAGATATTGTTTCATCCTCTCCGCTTGCCTTCGCACCTATTTTTGTGCTATCTGCAAACTTGGCTATTGTATGTTTACTTGTGTTATCCACTGCATTAATATATTTTGTAACTAATTGTGGTCCCAACACTGAACCTTGTAAAGACCACGTTAATTAGAGGTTGTATTCTGAAAATACCCCCAATTTCAACTCTGTTTTCCATTGGTTAGCTAATCCTCTAACCATTAAATAAGCTACCTCCAACACCATGAGCTCATATCCAAGCAGCCTAATCTTGTGGTGCCTGAGTAAGCACATTTTGGAAATTCCAATATATTACATCTGCTGGTTCACCTTTGTGTTCTACTTGTTAGCCTTCTCAAAGAATGCCGTTACAGAGGAATCTCGATTATCTGGCATTTGATTTATCTGAATGTTGGATTATTCGGCAAGATTGCAAGGTCCCGATGCTTGGCTAAACTATGTTATAGGAGAAAGTGAGGACTGTAGATGCTGGAGATCAGAGCTGAAAATGTGTTGCTGGAAAAGCGCAGCAGGTCAGGCAGCATCCAAGGAGCAGGAGAATCGACGTTTCGGGCATGAGCCCTTCTTCTATGTTATCCAGCATTCGATTAACTAAATGAAATACTCCCAGCCTGTGTTCTTCGGATAATTGAGGTTCATCTGTATATTTGTCAGTCATGATCTTCCCTTAATGAAGCCATGCTGACTTTGTGTATTATGTATTTCTGAATGCTTTACTATGACTTCCTTTATAACAGTGATGACTTGAGCTAACTGGTTGATGGTTACCAGTTTTTTTTTGCCCCCCTTTTTTGAAAAAGGGTGTTACATTGGCAGTTTTCCAGTCCTCTGCGATGTTTCTTTTCCCCAAGGATTCTTGGAAGATTATTGAGACAAATAGGATCGGACTGGGGGTGGGGGGAGCAACAGCATATTCCAGGATTTTGAGTGGAAAGGAAGTGGTGGTGTGATAGCTATCAAGGGACTTGGAATTACAGCAAAACTTTTATTAACTGGCTCCTGTGGGACAGGGGTGTGCAGGTTGATCAAATATTCAGTTTGATCAAGTGGTCCACATAATCAGTGTAAAGGCACATGCTAAGTAATAGAAACATAATGTAGGGAGTATACACAGCACTGTTATACTTCATTTATGGAATAAATCACTTAAATAATAATGCAACTTTGCCTTAAATAAGGTTTAACGGCAGAGAGCCTTCTCACTCGTACCTTCCACTGGCTACTTGTGGTACATCAAAGATCGTGATAGATCATGTATTATGGTAAACCTCTGTATTTCAGGTATATAATTTTTGCTGGTTCGTAAGGTGCCAATTAAAGCAACGTTTGCTGTAATTGTGAATGTTTTGTGGAGAGGCATAATGACTCCTACTTTAAAGGGAGAGGAAACCATTAGCACTGTCAGTTATTATCTGTACCAGGTTAGTAAGTTGTTTGGCGTTGAGTTTAGTGAAAATGGGGTAAGGAGTAAAGGAAGTGGGTCTTCTGGACAAGATGAGCAAGGACAAGCTGCAAGGGAAACTAGGAGAGAAACTGGAAAGAGGTGAGAGTTTGTGGCAGGGCGACCATTAGAGGATGTACAGAAAAGAAGTTATCTTGCATTTCTTTTGCAGGAAGATCCCAGAATAGTGAGCAGTTTTCACAGGGGCATCAAAAACAAAGGTTCAGTTGAATGTATCTGTTATAAATGAAACATTTTGATGCATAGAGGACTGGTGGCTAGTTGGTGTGGTTTTGAAAGTGCAACTGTATATCAATTGGGGGATAACTTTCTTCCAAGCATCGATACAGAAAGTGATAAAGTGGAGGATGTGGGTGGTGAATTGTAGAAGAAGGTGATCAGCGATAATTTTGTGTGTGATGGATACAGTGGGAATATCAAGACCATGTGAGATGATGAGGTCAAGAGGTTGATTGTAGATATATCGTGAGGAATTGGAATTTACTTGGGAGAGAGATTTAAGGTGGATGGAGGTTTGAGAGCTCAGAGCAGTTGAGATGGAAGTTGAGTTCACTGAGGATAAAATGTCATTTGGTGCAGAGGCCAAGAGAGGAGAGCATGAAGATGCCTCAACGATACCTCTATCATTTTTGGATGGGTGGAAGAGAATGTGAATTTTAACTCTGGTGAGGAGCTGGGACAAAGTGAGGGGATGCTTAAAGGACAAAAAACATGCCAGAGGAGCAGGGTCAGGTCAAGGTACAGTTTGGTAATAAGTGCTGTTTCATTGCCATGTTAGGTCTGGAATGGCATCAGCATCTCAGCAGTTCCTGTCAAAGCCATGATGTTGATATTACCATCAACAGTAAAGTCAACAAAAGCTTTGGTCTGGATGCAGGTGTGAAGAGGGCTGTGACAGTGGATCGGATAGAGTCCACAGAGTTTTCAGTGGGAGGGTTTAGTTGAACATGAAGGAAATTGGGAAGGTTTTCCCCCAGTGGGCACCTTGGCTGATAAACTTGGCAAAAGTGGAATGAGCATTTGAGGTTGTTGCTTGTAATAAGCCACGACTAAGTATTCTCAGTGAGCCTTCCTGAAGATGCCAAGACAGGCTGTTCCAAGGAGGAGTTATGTCTGAAACTGCTGAAAGGTAGTGGGAAGGTTGTGGAATACTGAAGATCAGATTTGAGAATTGGATTGGTAGAATATGCCCGTTGGGTTGGTGAAGTGGCCTGTTGGTTTAGGGGTATGATTCTCGCTTTGGACTGATGCAGTAAGTGCGAGAGGTTCAAATCCCGATCGAGCCCCACACAATTTATGGGTGTGTGGCTGTGGTTAGCACTGCAGCCTCACAGAGCCAGGGACCCCGGTTTGATTCCCACCTCGGACGACTGTCTGTGTGGAGTTTGCACGTTCTCTCAATGTCTGTGTGGGTTTTCTCTGGGTGCTCTGGTTTCCTCCCAAAATCCAAAAGATATGCAGTTCAGGTGAATTGGCCATGCTCAATTGCCCATAGTGTTAGTTACAGTAGTCAGGGTTAAAGTGTAGGGTAGGGAAATGGGTCTAGGTGGGTTATTCTTCAGCGGGTTACTGTGGACTTGTTGGGCTGAAGGGCCTGTTTCCATACTATAGGAAAACTAATCAATATCTGAATGAGAGCAGTGGAATTTGACAACAGAAGGGGGTAAAGAGGGGGTAAAGAAAAGTTATTATGTGATGGGATGGATACGTATAGAATAAGGGTGCATAACTTCGAATTAAAAATTGTTCACATGTCACACAAAATAAAGTAAGATCTGAAACTCTTTTGTTTTTCTTCTTGGAGTTACTTCCAGGTTGGAAGGAATTTAGTATTTCAAAACTGAGTTTTTTAAAAAAAGAGGATATTTTAGGGTTGCTGACCAAGGTAGATGGATGAATTTAAGATGTAAATCTGTTTGAATGGAAGCAGATACTCTGTGGAATGAGGAGTCTTGATTCTATTTATGTGGCAACTCACTTGATCTGGAGCTAGAAATTTGCAGTTGCTTTTGACCAAAATTATTTGCAGTTGCATGTCTTTAAATTGTGTCCATAAAGAAATAGGTGGAATTAACGGTTAAATATTATAAGCATTATGTAGACTTTAGACGACTACTGAGTATTTACTGATCTACTTAAAAGCATTGTGCAAATATTAAATAGTGGCAGATTCTTTAGAATATTGCAGTCACCCATCCTCCAAATAGTCTCACTTATTGTGTTACAGTATATATTTATAACCCTAATTTGTTTTATGCTTAACCATGTTGCTAGGATGTTACTAAATGATCATGTACAATGTTCCTACAATATCCACTTGAAGTTGCCAATTTAGGAGAAGTTTTGTGGACTGGGTGTGATTGGGAATTTGATAGTCAGGGGCACAGGCATTTTTGTGGCCACAAGCGAGACTCTAGGATAAGACCATAAGACATAGGAGTGGAAGTAAGGCCATTCGGCCCATTGAGTCCACTCCACCATTCAATCATGGCTGATGGGCATTTCAAGCATGAGCCCTCCAGGAATTCCTGAAGAAGGGCTCATGCCCGAAACGCCGATTCTCCTGCCCCTTGGATGCTGCCTGACCTACTGCGCTTTTCCAGCAACACATTTTCAGCTCTGATCTCTAGCATCTGCAGTCCTCGCTTTCTCCTGATGGGCATTTCAACTCCACTTACCCGCATTCTCCCCGTAGCCCTTAATTCCTTGTGACACCAAGAATTCATCAATCTCTGCCTTGAAGACATTTAGCATCTCGGCCTCCACTGCACTCTGCGGCAATGAATTCCACAGGCCCACCACTCTCTGGCTTAAGAAATGTCTCCGCATTTCTGTTCTGAATTTACCTACTCTAATTCTGAGGCTGTGTCCATGGGTCCTAGTCTCCTTGCCTAACGGAAACAATTTCTAGAGTCCACCCTTTCCAACCCATGTATTATCTTGTAAGTTTCTATTAGATCTCCCCTTAATCTTCTAAACTCCAATGAATGCAATCCCAGGATCCTCAGCCGTTTCTCGTATGTTAGACCTACCATTCCAGGGATCATCCGTGTGAATCTCCGCTGGACACGCTCCAGTGCCAGTATGTCCTTCCTGAGGTGTGAGGACCAAAACTGGACACAGTATTCCAAATGGGGCCTAAACAGAGCTTTATAAAGTCTCAGTAGCACAACGGTGATTTTATATTCCAAGCCTGTTGAGATAAATGACAACATTGCATTCTGCTTTCTTAATCACGGACTCAACCTGCATGTTTACCTTTAGAGAATCCTCGACTAGCACTCCCAGATCCCTTTGTACTTTGGCTTTATGAATTTTCTCACCATTTAGAAAGTATGCTTCTATTCTTTTCTATTCTTTTTTCCAAAGTGCAAGATCTCGCATTTGCTCGCATTGAATTCCATCAGCCATTTCCTGGACCACTCTCCCAAACTGTCTAGATCCTTCTGCAGCCTCCCGACTTCCTCAGTACTACCTGCCTGTCCACCTAACTTTGTATCATCGGCAAACTTCACTAGAATGCCCCCAGTCCCTTCATCCAGATCATTAATATATAACGTGAACAGCTGTGGCCCCAACACTGAACCCTGCGGGACACCGCTTGTCACCGGCTGCCATTCCGAAAAAGAACCTTTTATCCCAACTCTCTGCCTTCTGTCAGAGAGCCAATCCTCAATCCATACCAGTAGCTCACCTCGAACACCACGGGCCCTCACCTTGCTCAGCAGCCTCCCATGTTGCACCTTATCAAAGGCCTTTTGGAAGTCTAGATAGACCACATCCACTGGGTTTCCCTGGTCTAACCTACTTGTCACCTCTTCAAAGAATTCCAACAGGTTTGTCAGGCACGACCTCCCCTTACTAAATCCTCCCCTGACTTGTTTTAATCCGACCCTGCTGTTCCAAGAATTTAGAAACCTCATCCTTAATGATGGATTCTAGAATTTTACCAACAACCAAGGTTAGGCTAATCGGCCTATAATTTTCCATCTTTCGTCTTGATTCTTTCTTGAACAAGATGGTTACAACAGCAATCTTCCAATCATCCGAGACTTTCCCTGACTCCAGTGACTTTTAAAAGATCTCAAACAATGCCTCCGCTATTTCCTCAGCCACCTCCCTCAGAACTCTAGGATGTAGCCCATCGGGGCCAGGAGATTTATCAATTTTAAGACCTTTTAGCTTTTCTAGCACTTTCTCTTTTGTAATGGCAACCATACTCAACTCAGCCCCCTGTCTCCCTTTAATTGTTGGGATATTACTCATGTCTTCCACTGTGAAGACTGACGCAAAGTACTTATTAAGTTCTCCAGCTATTTCCTTATCTCCCATCACTAGGCTTCCAGCATCAGTTTGAAGTGGCCCAATGTCTACTTTTCTGGAAGAGCACAGCAATTCAGGCAGCATCCGACGAGCAGCAAAATCGACGTTTCGGGCAAAAGCCCTTCATCAGGAATAAAGGCAGAGAGCCTGAAGCGTGGAGAGATAAGCTAGAGGAGGGTGGGGGTGGGGAGAAAGTAGCATAGAGTACAATAGGTGAGTGGGGGAGGAGATGAAGGTGATAGATCAGGGAGGAGAGGGTGGAGTGGATAGGTGGAAAAGGAGCTGGGCAGGTCGGACAAGTCCGGACAGGCCAAGGAGACAGTGCGGGCTGGAAGTTTGAAACTAGGATGAGGTGGGGGAAGGGGAAATGAGGAAGCTGTTGAAGTCTACATTGATGCCCTGGGGTTGAAGTGTTCCAAGGCGGAAGATGAGGCGTTCTTCCTCCAGGCGTCTGGTGGTGAGGGAGCGGCAGTGAAGGAGGCCCAGGACCTCCATGTCCTCGGCAGAGTGGGAGGGGGAGTTGAAATGTTGGGCCACGGGGCGGTGTGGTTGATTGGTGCAATGTCTACTTTTGCCTGTCGTTTGTTTCTTATGTATTGAAAGAAATTTTTACTATCATTTCTAATACTACTGGTTAGCCTACCTTCACATTTGATCCTCTCCTTCCTTATTTCTCTCTTTGTTATTCTCTTTTTGTTTTTGTAGCCTTCCCAATCTTCTGATTTCCAAGTGCTCTTGGCCACTTTATAGGATCTCTCTTTTTCTTTAATACATTTCCTGACTTCCTTTGTCAGTCATGGCTGTCTAATCCCTCCCCGGAGAACCTTTCTTTTCTTGGGGATGAACCTCTGTACAGTGTCCTCAATTATACCCACAAACTCCTGCCATTTTTGCTGTACTGTCTTCCCCGCTAGGCTCTGCTTTCAGTCTATTTTCGTCAGTTTCTCTCTCATGCCCTCATAATTACCTTTATTTAACTGTAACACCATTACATCCGATCTTGCCTTCTCTCTTTCAAACTGCAGACTGAACTCTACCATATTATGATCGCTGCTTCCTAAGTGTTCCCTTACTTTAAGATTTTTTATAAAGTCTGGTTCATTACATAGCACTAGGTCCAGAATAGCCTGCTCCCTTGTGGGCTCCATGACAAGCTGTTCCAAAAAGCCATCCTGTAAGCATTCCATGAATTCCCTTTCTTTGGATCCACTGGCAACATTATTTACCCAGTCCACCTGCATATTGAAGTCTCCCATGATCACTGTGACCTTGCCTTTCTGACACGCCTTCTCTATTTCCCGGTACATGTTGCGCCCCTGGTCCTGACCACTGTTAGGAGGTCTGTACATAACTCCCATTATGGTTTTTTTGCCTTTGTGGTTCCTCAATTCCACCCACACAGACTCCACATCATCCAACGCTATGTCATTCAGTGCCATAGATTTAATTTTGTTCTTAACTAACAAGGCAACCCCGCCCCCTCTGCCCACCTCCCTGTCTTTTCCATAAGGTGAAAATCCTTGGATGTTTAACTGCCAGTCCTGACCCCCCTGTAACCACGTCTCTGTGATGCCTACCGCATCATAATCATTCACGATGATCTGGGCCATTAGTTCATCTGCTTTGTTGTGAATGCTACGAGCATTCAGGTAAAGTGCCTTAATGCTAACTTTCTTATCATTAGAGATATTGGAAGTCATAAGATGTCCTAAGTTATCCTTCCTTTTTGCTGCATTCCCAGTCTGCCTCAAGTTTAAATCCGCCTGCACACATGCTATCCTGCTGCTTATCTTTCCATTTAACTCCATACTCCCTGTCGCTTTCACTTTCCCTTCCCCCCAACTCAGAAGTTTAACGTCCTACTGATCACCCTATTTATCCTCTTCGCTAGAACATTGGTACCTGATCGGTTCAGGCGGAGACCGTCCCAACGGTACAGATCCCCCTGGTTCCAAAACTGATGCCAATGCCCCATGAAGTGGAATCCCTCTTTCCCATACCAATCCCTTAGCCACATGTTTACTTCCCTAATTTTCTTATCCCTATGCCAATTGGCACGTGGCTCGGGCAGTAATGACCCTTGAGGAACTGTACTTCAATTTCCTTCCTAGTGCTTGATAATCCCCATCCACCATAGCTTTGCCTATGTTGTTAGTCCCAACGTGGACCACAACAACTGGATCCTCCCCCTCCCGCTCCAATATCCTTTCAAGCCGGTCGGAGATGTCCCGCACCCTGATAGCGGGCAGGCAACACACCATGCGAGATTCCCGATATGGCTGGCAAAGGATACTATCTGTCCCCCTAATTATAGAATCCCCTATAACAACTACTTGTCTTTTTGCTCCCCCCTCTTGAATGGCCTTCTGCACCAGAAGGTGGTGGGCGGCACGGTGGCACAGTGGTTAGCACTGCTGCCTCACAGCGCCAGAGACCCGGGTTCAATTCCCGACTCAGGCGACTGACTGTGTGGAGTTTGCACATTCTCCCCGTGTCTGCGTGGGTTTCCTCCGGGTGCTCCGGTTTCCTCCCACAGTCACAAAGATGTGCGGGTTAGGTGAATTGGCCATGCTAAATTGCCCGTAGTGTTAGGTTAAAAGGGGTAAATGTAGGGGTATGGGTGGGTTGCGCTTCGGCGGGTAGGTGTGGACTTGTTGGGCCGAAGGGCCTGTTTCCACACTGTAAGTAATCTAATCTAATTCTATACCATGGTGCTGTGGTCAGCTGGCTCATCCTGTCCAGAGCCCTTTTCCTCATCCGTACAGGGAGCAAGAATCTCATACCTGTTGGACAAGGTGAAGGGCTGAGGCTCCTGAACTCCGGTTCCCCCTACCTGCCTCACTTACTGTTACACTCTGATGTCCCTGAGCACTAACTGAATGTGAATTACTTAATCTCCCAGGTGTGACTGCCTCCTGAAACAAAGCGTCCAGGTAACTCTCCCCCTCCCGGGTGTGCCGCAGTGTTTGAAGCTCAGATTCCAGATCATCAACTCTGATCCGGAGTTCTTCCAGCAACCAACACTTGCTGCAGATGTGGTCACTGTCATTCACAATGGGATCAGCCAGCTCCCACATCATACAGCTACAGCACATCACCTGCCCAGCCATCTCTGCTTAGTTAATTACTTTATTACTTTGTATAAATTTGAATTAAAATACTTTCTGATACCTCTCTGCTATAGTCTTTTTCTAAAAACCAATTAATAGATAAACCAAAAAAGTAAATTTTTAACCAGTCACTGATAAAGAAATAGAAAATACTTACCTTAACAAACCAGAGTCCTTATTAACTAGGTTAGAGGAGGAGGACGGGTGGGAGACACTACAGTTGTAGAGTCTTGGGTTTGGCCGCCTTCCTGATTTATATACTCACTGCTTTCCTTCCTGGCTGCCCCTCTGGTTGTCGTCACTTCCCCCTGCTGCTCCCACTCCTTCTGTGAAGAAAAAAAAACACCGCTGTCCGCTACCGGTAAGTAATTTTAAAACAAACTGTCTTACCTTAGCTGCAGTCTTCCGGGTTTGTTTAACCTCAGCTGCTGCTCGCACTCAAAATGACCGTTGGCGCGAAGGGTGAGTATTTATACTCACTGCTTTCCTTCCCTGTTACCCCTCTGGTCGTCATCACTTCCCCCTGGTGCTCCCGCTCCTTCTGTGAAGAAAACAATACACCGCTGCCCGCTACCGGTAAGTAATTTTAAAACAAACTGTTTTTAAAAATAAAATAATGTGCTCATGTGCTCATTACCTGGTGCCAGCATCAAGAATGTCTCTAAGGGGTCCCAGGGCATTATGAAAGGCGAGTGTGAGCAGCCAGAGGTCATGGTATGTATTGGTACTAATGACATAGTCAGGAAGAGAGATGAGATCCTGCAAAGGAAATTTAGGGAGTTAAGTAGCAAGTTGAAAAGTGGGACCTCTAGTTTGTAATCTCGGGATTGCTCCACGTGTCACATGATAGGCCAGAAATAAGAGGATAACCAGTAGAGCATGTGACTAATGAACTGATGTGAGTGGGAGGGCTTTGGATATCTGTATCATTGATCCAGATCACTCTTCCAGTGTAGGAATTACCAGTACAAGAAGAATGGGTTGCACCTAAACTGGAGGGGCGCACAAGCATCTGTGTAGAGAAGTTTGTTAATGTCACTTGGGAGGAAATCAACTAGTGTGGCAAGGGATGGGAACAGAAAAAATGGGTCAGCACATGGAGTGATTGAGGAAAGTGAAGACATTTTAATCAAGTAAGTCTAATAAAGAAGAGCAGGCAGGTTAACAAACATTGCAGGATGGGCTATATGAGGTCTAATTTAGGAGAAGTTTTGTGGATTGGTAGTGATCGGGAGCCCTTTAGTCAAAGGCACAGGCATTTCTGTGGCCACAAGTGAGACTCCAGGATGGAGTGCTGACTACCTGGTGCAAGGTACCAATACTTTTTCCTGAGCTATTTTAATGCAAGGTGGGTAATGCAAACCGGTAAAGCTGATGAGCTTAGAACTTGGATTAGTACATGAAGCTAGGATGTTACAGAAACTTGATTGGGATAAGGGTAGGACTGGTAATACAACATTCCAAGATTTAGATGTTTCAGGCATGGTGGAGAGGAAAGTAAAAGAGATGGGGGAGTTGCAGTACTGATTAAAAGAATGTCACACTGAGATAGCATCTTGGAGGGCTTGTCCAGGGAGGCCATAGACTGGTAGAATTCAGCAATAATAAGGGAGATGCAGCCACTGTAGTGGGGTTATGCTGTAGGCCTCCCACTGGCCAGTGGAAGATAGAGGAACAGGTATGTAGGTAGTTCATGGAAAGATATAAAAACAACAGGATTGTTTGAGTGATTTTAAAATCCTAGGATGAAAGATAAGATGGCAAGATTTCGAATCCTGGATCACAAGCGATACCATTAGTGCTCTTTCGGTTTACCCAGCCTATATAAAGATTTAAGTCACCCATGATTACTGTATTCACTGTTCTATGTGATTTTCTAAACTCCTGATTAATATCATACTTTTTGCTGGCCTATTAACATATCTAGCAATGTCTGTTGCCTCAACTCAAACAGGTTCCACATTTTTATTTCTTCTTATTTGAGATAATGAACTGAACCCATGCCTTACTATTAGTGCCTCATTTTCCTTTTTACCTATCCTCCCTAAATATTGGATATCCTTGAGTATTCAGTTCCCAGTCTTGGTCACTTGGCAGCTATGGCAGTTAGGTCTCGTGAGTAATCATGCGAGTAAATTCTTGAGGTCTCTTTTAATGCTATGTTTCTGAACTGACAGTTGAGAGGCCTGAAGTATTCGTTAAACATTGTCAGTTCAAATAGTTACTGAATTTAAATTCAGTTTTAAGTATAATGAAAGTAACTTTATATTCTAGGTTATGGTTACCATATCAGAAACACACTTCATAGAAATGCAATTGCACAGGAGGAGACCATTTGTCCCACCAGCACTCCAAATGTGCATTTAACTAAATGCCTTTTCCCCATACTCTTGCGCATTGCTTCTATTTAAGCAATCATCTATTGCCCTCTTGATTGTGTTACAATGCAGAGGTTGAAACCCTCTGCTAAGTTGAAACCGTCTGCTAATTTAAACTAAAACACCTAGAAAAGCTCGCCTCACCTCATAATCTGCTAAAAGTGTGAATGAAAGAATATCCACGATTTCCACTGTTTTAAAAAAAACAACTTATTTTCCTAACTCTAACACTGAACACTAAACAAAAACTATTAACAAATCCGAGCCCCTTTTTAAGTAATCACAATCTGACCCCACTCTATAAAAATGTTGCTCCAGTAACACCATTATTAACCATTTCATTAACTTAATCTCTTAAAGTCCATACAGTCTCTTATGCTGTCTTCCTTCCAGTCATCCGATTCCGTTACTTCCTTTCATCCTTCCGATTCTGCTGTCTTCTCCCTGGGTTGTCATGTTTTTACTGCTTTTACAGGAAAAGGTACCTTTTTGATAGATAATACCTTCTGAGATTTCTTTGAGAGCAAGATATTTATTTCTTTGGATGGCAGTTGCTCTGACCAATTTTCAAAATGTCCTAGGTTTTATACCCCCAGCATTGTACCCTCTCATTGGTCTGATGTTGTCAATACAATAAATTCAAACTCAGTTGGGTTTTCTTATCCTGGGCACAATTTTAATTAACTGGTTAGATTTTAAATTGTTGTCAAAACAGCAAGCAAGACTCAGGTATTCATTTAACAGCCAATTGTTACATATATCTATTTTAGAACAGCCAGTCTCTTAACTGTTCTTTATCCTGGCAGCTGTTGCTACACCCTAAATTCAGAAAAGCACTTTCTGTCTTAAAGTGACCATACACTCTTTCAACTTCATATTAATTGCCTCAGGTTCTTTCAGGTTCATTGGGTTTGTATCGAACACCTTCTGAAAATTCAATATACCACATCAACAGCATTTCCCTTACTGATCCTTTCTGTTAACTCTTCAAAAAGAACTGTTGGTTAAACATGATTTCCCCTTTAGAATTCCCTTTATGCCTTTTTCTGCATGTGTCTACTAATCCTATCCTGAATAATTTTTTTTCTAGAAATTTTTCTACCACTGAAGTTAAAATGACTGCTGTTGTAAGTACTTGCCTTGTCCTTAGAAATATTTTTGAACAAGGGCTTGACATTCACCATTCGCTAGTCTTCTGGCAGCTCCTATGGAGTCCAAGGAAGACTGAAAGATTAAAGCCAATGTCCCTGAAATTTCCCCTCTCACTTCCTTGAGTATCTTTGGATGCAGCTCATCCAGTACTGATACCTTATCACTTGATATCACCACTCTACTCGACACTTCTTCCTCATCAGTTTTGAACCTTTCTAGTGGCAGAGTTTCTTTCTTAGTTTCACAGCCTGAATAGGATTTATCTCCTTGTTAAAGACAGATGCAAAGTATTCATTTAAAACCACAGCTTTGGCCACCTACCTCTATTTTTATAACTTTTTGTTCCCCAATCGGTACTTCATTTCAGTTTCGCCACTCTTTTGCTTGTTATACGCCTGTAGAAGTCTTTGGGGCCTTATGCCACTATTTTCTTATGCTCTTGCTTTGCAACTCATTTTCAGCTCCCCTTAGAACTGTCCATATTCCTGTTTGGTTCTCCATTTTATTTTTTATAACCTTAAGCTTGGCATAAGATAAATAAGAAAAAGGTGTGCTTAATTTCTATCTCTTTTGGCGTTCTGGCTTTGTTTGTACTAACTTTTCCTTTTGAGGGAATATACCTTGACTGTACCCAAGCCATTTCCTCTTTAAAGGTTGTCCATTGCTCAGGTGTGGTATTTTCCTATCAACCTTTTGTTCTAGTTTATCCAGCCCAGCTCCAAATTAAGTCTGTTCTCCCAATTGTTTTTTCTAATTCTCTGAATAGACTATTGTCAATTTTCACTAAACTCCTAAACTGCACAATCAATGTTTCCTAATTGTTTCCCCACTTAATCTACTTGGCACACTTGATTTCCAAGAACCAGGTCTAACAGTGTATCCTTCCATATTAAACTGGAGGTAAACAACTATCGGAAACTCTCCTGTACACAATCTAGGAATACTTGCCCCTGACACTAACCAGAATTTGGGTAATTAAAGTCCCCTGTTATAAGTACTCTGTAATGTTGTCATCTCTAATTTTTCTGCAGATTTTTTCTTTGCATCTCTCCCACTAGATGATAGTCTATATGCTACACTGAGCAATACAACTGTGCCCTTCTTGTTTTTTAGATCTAGCCAAATTGATTGTGTCCTTAAACCTCCTGGTATATCCTCTTTCTCCATCATTGCAATATTCTCCTTAACTGTACTGCCACCCCCTCTCCTTTCATTCCTATTCAGTCTTTTCTGAACATGTTCAATGCAGGCATATTTACCATTCTGACCTGCTTTTCCTTGAGTCAATTTCTGTTTTTACCACAATATCATACTCCACATGGCAATTTATGCCATTAAACTTCCCAGTCTTAGTTACTGCACTGAAGTATTCACATACATGCACAATTACCCTGATTTAGACTCCATTCTTTTTATCCCTTCAAATTCACCTGCTAGCATTCTGTATGTTAGTGCTATCTGTGTCTCCAACTATGTTGTGAATACTGGTATTCTTTTATAATATGCTTTTTTGGTTTCTATACCCCTGCCTAATTATTCTAAAGCCCATCCAACCGCACAAACAAAATGTCCTGAATAGTGCAATCAGCCTGACTTCTTACAGAAACCTTTCTCCATGACCCTGTCCCAGGAATCTCCCTGCTGCACCATCTTTCCAACTACACATTTGTCTGCCTTCTCCTTCTATTTCTGAACTTAATCGATTAATCTGGAGATGACGACATTTGAGGTTATGCTTGTTAATTTTCTACACAGCTTCCTAAGTTCTGTTGGCAAGACTGCATCTTCCTTCCTACCTGAGTCGATGGTAACAACGTGAACCTTCGATCGTACCCCCTCCCCCCCCCCAACAAGAAAAATGGTCTGCATGGACGATCCTGTAGCCACATCTATAGCCACAGAAATGGCTGTCTGCTCCTCTAACAAACAAATTCTCTATTACTACTGCTCTTTGTTTTTTTCTTCCTTCTGTCCTGTACATCTGAGCTCCTTTTGGTGCCATAAATGTGGCTCTAACTGTCCTGCCTTGAGGAACCAGCACCTCATCAGTTTTCAAAACAGCTTAATAGTTTTTGGGCTTCTGCATTACCTGCCTATTTCTCTTGAATTGCTTGCCAATTATCTCTTCCCTTTCTGTGTCCAGGCTCTTCAGCTGTGGTGTAACTACCTCTGAATGTGCTATTTACATTGTTCTCTGCTTTGTGGATACACTACAGTTGCTGCTTAAGCTCTGAAACGACAATTTCAAGTTTCTGCAGCAATTAACGCTTCTTGCACATGTGGTTGTCTAGAAATGAATGCCCTTTTAAGGAAAGGAAATATCTCCTTATTCAGTTTGGTCTGATATGTGACTCCTTGATCCAGAATAATGGTTCTTAAGTGGCTTCTAAAATGGCTTAGCAAACCATTTGATTGTGTTGAATTACCACAGAGAAGTTGTATTAAGAATAAAACAGGAATGACTACTTTGATTTTGACCTTAGATGTTAATGAGAAATACTTTATGGGTTTATTGGAATGGGTGTGACTTTTTCATGGCTGAATTTAATATCTCTCTAAGAGACACTGAGCAAGGAATATGATAAATCTCCTTTAAACATTTCTGTTGCCTTAGCTGAAGTAAAATGGAGACCATATTTCTGAAAGGATTTGATGGCCTTGGAGAGAGTATAGCAAAGATTCCAGGAAGGAAGTTCAGTTATGAGAGAAGCTGGGACTGTTCTCTTTGGGAGAATGAAACTTGGAGGAAATGTGAAAGAAATATTAAAAAATGATGAGGTGGTCTGGCAGGGTCAATATGGAGAAACTATTCCCAATGGCATAAGGAATTGGTGAACAGTAGTTAAACGTTACTTACAAAGCAAGCAACAGTGACATGAAAAACATTTTTATGAAATGTGTTTGGAATCTGGAAAGTATTGCCTGGAGTATGGTGAGACAGGTTCAATCAAAACCTTAAAAGGTTGTTGATAATTATCTGAAGAGAAAAATTTCCAGGATAACAGACAAAAGGCAGAGGAAATTGGTGCAGGTAAAAGGTGAGAGTGTAAGTTACGAAAAAGAATAATTAAACTTGAAACATTAACTGTTTAGATTAGATTTTTAGATTAGATTCCCTACAGTGTGGAAACAGGCCCTTCGGCCCAACCAGTCCACACTGACCCTCCGAAGAGTAACCCACCCAGACCCACTTCCCTCTGACTAATGCACCTCTCGCTATGGGCACTTTAGCATGGCCAATTCACCTGATCTGCACATCTTTGGACTGTGAGAGGAAACCGGAGCACCCGGAGGAAACCCACGCAGACACCCTGGTGCTGTGAGGCAGCAGTGCTAACCACTGAGCCACACTGTAGATTATACTAGACCTATTTGAGTTTCCCGATCAAGGTTTTTATTTCTGATCTCCAGCATCCACGGTCCTGTTGTATTTGTGTATGTGAACATTACTTGCACAAAGTTCACACAGACATGACACCAAAAATGGTCACCTCGTGTGATGTAATATGAATCTGTGCATAACTGCTAGAAATGAAAACTAGAACATGTTTGATTGTTAGCTCAATAAGCAAATCCCTGATATAGGGAATTTCAGTGGCTTGTTGGTAATGAACTTTCTATCTTTTTGATACATACAACAGGCTGAATTTCAGAACAGTTCTTCAGAGAATGCACTTCTTCTGGACAGTTCAATGAATGTTGACTCAACCTGTCATTGCTACGATGTTTGCAAAATGTGATAATATTCAGATAATATGAGCAATATGGGGTTAAATTGAAATTCAAAGCTGTTCAATTTATTGATGACACTTTTTTAAAAAAAAATGTGAATGAGAAGCAGAACTGGGACAAAGATGGAAGAAACCAATATGGGGAAATGAAAGGCATTTCGGTATGCATTGAACACAATGATAGATTCATTTTGAAACAAATCCACATAAGAAAGGGGTTTTTGCACAACATGGTCAGTAAGGACTCATGTGAAGGAGACTTTAGCTGAGAGAGATAAAGGCTGAGTGAGTGAATTAGAAGTCTGGTTCAAATGGAAATTCAGTGCAACGTTGGCCAGTGATACTTTGACTAAGATGTGGAGTTGTTGGTATTGGACTGGGGTGGACAAAGTTAAAAATCACACATCACGAGGAAATAGTCCAACAGGTTTATTTGGAAGTACAGGTACATTATCCGAAACCCTCTGGACCAGCTAGCTTTTGGAATTCCGAAGTTTTTGGATTTCGGAATAAGTGACAGTTTGACAGTGAAATTTAAAATGATCTTACCAAACAGCAAATGCATGAGTACTACGGCCTTGAGACAGAATTGATGCCTGCTAGTGCTGGGCCACGACCCCACCGTGATATGGGTCGAGTGGGTGTGGAGTTGGGTTAACTGTTTGCGCACCAAACAACCTTGTTAATTAGAAAAAACTTTGGATTTCGGAGCTTTTCAGGATTGCAGATAACTGATTGTGCACCTGTAATAGCTTTCGGAACACTGCTCCTTCATCAGGTAGCTGTAGAACAGGATCATAAGACACAGAATTTATGGCAAAAGATTACAGTGTCATGCAACTGAAATGATCTATTGAACAAACCTAGATTGCTGTTAAGTCTTTAATCTTTTAGAATGGGTTGCAGGTGTTGGTTTGGTAATATGTAAATCTCAACTACTTTTAATTCACATTCTCAAGACAACTTAAGATTTTATTAAAAAAAGGTGACGTCTCAGCTCAGACAATGCATTAAAGGTGTGAGGTCAGAATCCGTCTGTATCCCAATCTTGAGTCAGACTGATTCTATTTCCAAAGTAGGAATTTATAAAATGTTAAGTTGATTGACTGCCAGCAGATTATATACTTTTTGAGCAAAATAGAATGTGTTTGCAAATACACCTCATAGACTTGTGCGTGTGCATGAGTGTGATGGAGTATAAGCCTGTCAGGGTGTGCGCTTGGGTGGGTGGGGGGGTGTGTGTGGGTGTGGATTTGCATGAGTGTGTGAATATGTAAATGTGTGTGTTTGAGAGAGAGTGTGTGTATAATGTATTGGGTCACCTGCAGTGTTCATGTCACATTACAGCTGACCCCACTACACTATACACTGTCTCTCACACATGCATGTGCACACACACAAGAACACTTACATGCACTTACTCTCATATGCATACATCCCCTACACTCTCACCCACAGCCTCTCACAGGCTTATACTCCGTCACACTCATGCGCACACTCTACCAAGCACGCAGACATGCACATACTCTCTCTCACACACACTCGCACTCTCTCTCTCTTTTACACGCACACACACGTCTGTGGGATAAATTTGCATTTGCAGAATTGTATTTGCAAGCGCATTCCAATTTGTTCAAAAAGCATACAATCTGCAGACAGTCAATTCATTTAACATTTTATAAATACCTACTTTGGAGGTAGAACCAATCTGACTCAAGGTTGGGATGCAAACTCTAACCTCACACTTTTAATGCATTGTCTGGGCTGAGATGTCACCTTTTTGGATAAAACCTTAGTTATCTCGAGAATGTGACTTGAAAGAAGTTCAGGGATTTGCATATTAATGAACCGAAACCTGCAACCCACCCTAAAAGAGAAAGACTTAACAGCAATCTAGATTTGTTCAATGTAAGTCCTGCTAAGATTTGCTTTCCCAAAATGCAGCACTTTGCACTTAACTAAATTAAACTTCATCTGCCACTCCTCAACCCATTGGTCCATCTGGTCAAGATCCCTTTGTAAATGGGAGGTAACCTTCTTCGCTGTCCCCTACACCTCCAATTTTGGTGTCATCTGCAAAATTATTAACTATATCTCTTATGCTCACATCCAAATTATTTATATAAATGATGAAACGTAGTGAACCCAGCACCGATTCTGGTGGCACACCATTGATCACAGGCCTCCAGTCTGAAAAACAGCCCTCCACCACCACCCTCTGTCTTCTACCTTCGAGCTAGTTCGCCCTGTATAAGGGTATAAGCAGGTAGTTCTGAGTTTCATGAAACAAGAGGTTCAGTGGAGCATGACTCAGATCAGATAAGAACTTGCAGTTAACAATGGAGTGCTGGAGACAAAGGTAATTGGTTAACAAGGTAGAAAAGCATTCATTATGTAGAGCCATTTAACAATATTGGAAGCATACCCTAAACACATTCTCACGGTGAGCCTGATGTCGGTGGTGGGCAGGTTGTTGGCGGGAATCCTGAGGGACAGGATGTACATGTATTTGAAAAGGCATGACTGATTAGGGATAGTCAACATGGCTTTGTGCATGGGAAATCACGTCTCTCAAATTTGATTGAGTTTTTTGAAGAAGTAACAAAGAGGATTGTTGACGCCAGAGCGGTGGACGTGATCTATATGGACTTCAATAAGGCGTTCAACAAGGTTCCTCATGGGAGACTGGTTAACAAGGTTAGATCACATGGAATACAGGGCGAACTAGCCATTTGGTTACAGAACTGGCTCGAAGGTAGAAGACAGAGGGTGGTGGTGGAGGGCTGTGACCAGTGATGTGCCACCAGAATCGCTGCTGGGTTCACTACTTTTCATCATTTATTTAAATAATTCGGATGTGAGTATAAGAGGTATAGTTAATAAGTTTGCAGATGACATCAAAATTGGAGGTGTAGTAGACAGCGAAATACAAAGGGATCTTGATCAGATGGGCAAATGGGCTGAGGAGTGGCAGACGGAGTTTAATTTAGTTAAGTGCAAGGTGCTGCATTTTGGAAAAGCAAATCTTAGCAGGATTTATATACCTTAATAGTAAGGTCCTCAGGTGTGTTGCTGAACAAAGAGTGCAGGTTTATAGCTCCTTGAAAGTGGAGTCACGGGTAGAAAGGATAATGAAGAAGGCATTTGGTATGCTTTCTTTTATTGGTCAGAGTATTGAGTACATGAGTTGGGAGGTCATGTTGTGGCTGTACAGGATATTGGTTGGGCCACTTCTGGAATAGTGCGTGTAATTCTGGTCTCCTTCCTATCGGAAGGATGTTGTGAAACTTGAAACGGTGCACGTAAGATTTACAAAGAAGTTGCCAGGGTTGGAGGATTTGAGCTGTAGGGAGTAGCTGAATAGAATTAGAATTAGAATCCCTGATATGTGGAAACAGGCCTTTCAGCCCATGAAGTCCATACTAACCCTCAAGGGTATCCCACCCAGACAAATCCCCCTAAATTTACCCATGGCTCATGCACTTATCCTACGCATCCCTGAACACTCTGGGCAATTAAGCATGGCCAATTCACCTAACCTGCGCATCTTTGGATTTGGGAGGAAACTGGGTCACCCGGAGGAAACCCACACAGACACGGAGAGAATGTGCAACCTCCACACAGACAGTCGTCAGAGGCTGGAAAAGAACCCTGGTCCGTGGTGCTGTGAGGCTGCAGTGCTAACCACTGAGCCACCGTGTCACCCAGAAATGTAAACAAATGAACGGACGGTTGAGACCATTTTCTGAAGTTTGATCAAGAATTTATCCTGCCGGATGTCATTCAAAATTGGCAATTTCAGTAAACGTAGTTGATGGGATTCAAACCTGCGCAGGGAAATCCCAACGGATTTCTAATCCAACGCCTTAACCCCACGCCCACGACTGCATGCTGGCTGGGGCTGTTTTCCCTGGAGTGTTGGAGACTGAGGAGTGACCTTATAGAGGTTTATAAAATCATGAGGGGCATAGATAGGATAAAAGACAAGGTCTTTTCCATGGGGTGGGGGAGTCCAGAACTGGAGGGCATAGGTTTAGGGTGAGAGGGGAAAGATATACAAGAGACCTAAGGGCAACTTTTTCAGGCAGAAGATGGTACGTGTATGGAATGAACTGCGAGAGGAAGGGGTGGAGGCTAGTACAATTGCATCATTTAAAAGGCATCTGAATGGGTATATGAATAGTAAGGGTTTAGTGGGACACGGGCCAGGTGCTGGCAGGTGGCACTAGGTTGGGTTGGGGTGCCTGCTCAATATGGATGAGTTGGTCCGAAGGGTCTGTTTCCATGCTCTGACTCTAAGTAGATCTAGAGATAATAGATACACCGGTAATGATACTGGTAGGAATCCTTTATCTGAAAAATTTTGGGGACAATTGGCTTCTGGATAAAAGATGTTTTAGGGTACACTTACTGTTATGGGTATTTTTACATTGTTCAGGCCTGTTTTGGGGGGTGGGGGGTGGGGAAGTCTCCACTCTTAAGTTTATTTGGGCCTGAACTGAATGACAGGTCTATTTGGGTTCATTTTCAAAAGACGTTTGGGGATTTTTAGTTTTTTTGTTTCTTGGATTTGGTATAAAGGATGCCAGATCTGTATTTCAAGAATCCTTAGAATCTGGAAATGTCCCAGACGATTAGAAATCTGCAAAAGTAACACCTTATTTCAAAAAGGGATTGGGCCTACAAAATTGAGAACTGTAAACCAGTTAGTTTAATATCTGTTATACTGGAAAGCATTACATCCAGTATAAAATGTGAAATCACAAAGCATTTAGAAATATGTAATATGAAGCCATGCTGCTCTGCTTGATCATGAAGGAACAATCATGCCTGACAGATGTATAGGAATTCTTGGAGAAGGTAACAAGCACGATAGCTAAAGAGGGAAGAGTGGATCTAATGTATTTGTATTTCCAGAAGGCATTTGATAAGGTACCATGCATAGGCCACTTAAGATAAGAAGTCATGGTTAGTCTATTAGCATGGGTAGAAGGTTGGCTAACTTATAGAAGACAAAGATTGCATTTTCAGGCTGATAACCTGTAACTAGTACAATGCCGTAGGATCAGTGCTGGAGCAATAAATATGTGTGTGTGTGGATATACTCAGCACTAATTCTGTGGCACTGTATTAGTTACACGTTACTGTCCTGAAAGTGCAATCTTTGTCTTCCATAAGTTAGCCAACGCTCTATCAATGCTAATAAACTAACTCCCAACACAATGAGTTCTTAAGTAGCCTATTCATGGTACCTTATATATGATTTGGGTGAAGAAAATTAATGTATTGTAGCCAGATTTGTGGATGACTCCAAGATAGGTGAGTTGAGGATGACACAATGTGCAGTGAGACATTAAGCTGGTTAAGTGAGTGAGTGGTAGCTAGAATATTATGTGGAAATGAGGATATGGATTTTGGCAGGAAGGATAGAAGAACTGGATACTTAAATGGAGAATGTGCTGCAGCTTTCTGCAGTCTGCGAGATTTTGGGAGCCCTCATGCATAAATCACAAAAAGCCACCATCCAAGTTCAGCTGGTAATATCAAGGCTAATGAAACGTTGGCCTTCATTTCGAAGCGAATAGAGCATTAAAAATAGGGAAGTCTGCTACAGAAGGAACTAGTGAGGCCACAGCTGTGGTTCCCTAATGAAAGGAAAAATGTATTGGCATTGGAGAAAGTCCATAGAAGGTTCACTAGGTTGATCCTGGATATGGAGGCATGCTATGAGGAGTAATTGAGTAGAGCATGTACTTACTCGTGGTTAGAAGAATGAGAGGTAACCTTGTTGAAGAATGCAAGATGCTCAGAGGACCTGGTGGGATAGGAATCGAGAGATTGTTTTCTCCTGTGAGAGAGTCTTGGACCATAGTGCATATGACTGAGTTAGAAGAAGGGTCCCCAGGAGAACAGAGAATAAGGCTAATGAATCTGTGGAATTCTTTACCACAGAGAGCTATTAAGGCTGGCTCATTAAGTATATTCAAGGCTGTGATAGGCAAATTTTTAATCTGTCAGGGAATTGAGTTGTAGGGAAAAGACTGGAACTTGCGCCTTAGATCAGCCATGATTTCATTAAATGTCAGAGCAAACTCATGGGCCAAAAGGACTATTTCAGCTTCTACGTCTTAATTTGATGCCCCCCTCCCCCCACCCCGCCATCTACTTGGATGTGACTAAAGTAATATCCTTGCCACAGGGGAATTGGAATTTGATAATGGGAGAGATTGGTACCTTCAAGCCTGGAAGATAATTTAGCACATGCTTGAAGTACTTGTAATACCCTGTGATGTTTTCAGAGACTGCTGCTTTGTCACTGCCTACAATGAGCTTGGGGACCCATGCAAAAGTGACTTGTCTTTGTGATTATTTTTAGTAAGCATGGACTTTCCTCTGTGCTGATTCAGATTAGGCATTGGATGGATTAGGCATTCAAATTATTGCTCCTGTGACCCTGAATGATCAGCGGGGTGCTGTAGTTCATTGTTGCTGTGCAACTTTGACAAGTCGGTAGACTATACCTCTTATCAGCTTTATTCTGATAAAATAACATTGTATTTAGGCAAACAGAATTTAATTATTCAGTTGTTTGGCAATTCTATTATCAGTTAAAATAAATCATAGTGTTCTCTGTCTATTAAAAAAAACAGTTACAAGAATGGTTCTTTTTATTTAATGCAGCTATTTTGATTTTAAAGATTGTTTTATGTTGAAGATCTACTCTTTCAGATGTTTTGCACCCATGTATACAACATCTATAGTAATTTTTTATTGTCAATTGCATTTTATAACTATTGCTGATCCTTATCAACTCAACCATCAATCTCTAAAAGGCTAAGGACAAAGAAAGCTGTTGCAGTATTGGACCAGTGTGATTGAGTGCATATCCTTTCTGTGAACAATTACTGGGTCTTTGAGTACTTTTGTTCTTTTTATATAAGCCTGTTGGGAACCAATGAGTTATCTGTTTGGTACCTTGTTGAGAATGTTATAGAGGCTACATGGAGCAATATAAGACCCTCATCAAATTGTAGAAGACATTCATTGGTGTCCAGGTTAGAGATTTAAAAAAAAATGTGATTTTTGTCATTTATATAGATGATTTGGATGTAAATATGAGGTATGCTCAGTAAGATTAATTACTTACAGTATGGAAACAGGCCCTTCGGCCCAACAAGTCCACTCCGAAGAGCAACCCACCCAGACCCTACATTTACCCTTTCACCTAACACTACAGGCAATTTATCACGGCCAATTCACCTGACCTGCATATCTTTGGACTGTGGGAGGAAACCGGAGCACTCGGAGGAAACCCACACAGACACTGGGAGAATGTGCAAACTCCACACAGACAGTTGCCCGAGGCGGGAATTGAACAGGGGTCTCTGGCGCCGTGACTTGTTGGGCCGAAGGGCCTGTTTCCACACTCTAATCTAATCTAATCTAATCTAATCGAACACCACAGTACGATTATTTTCCACTCTGGCAAAAATCCCATAAATTCACATAAATTTATCATGCGGCCAACACCACTGGTGGAGCTCAATCAAGTTACTTTTTCAACATTCAGTTCATCAAACAATCTCCAATTCCTGTTTTCTTTGCCTTAGTGACATCACACAGTTGCCAGATTGTGAAATCATCATTCTCATCTGAAAATCAGATCCAAAGCTAGATACCCTTCAGTATTCCTGGAATCAATGGAAACATGACAAAAACGCATATTAAAAAAAAGTATTATCCAATTGTTGGCATACAGTTTCTTATGTTTAAAACGACAAGAAATCCATTGATCACAAGAGGCAAAAAAGCCCACTTTGGATATGAATATTTCCTCATCCACCACAACATAATCTAATCTAATTTAATGATGGAAGTTTTTACACAGAGGGAATTGGTTGCCTGGATCGTAGTACCAGAGGTGGTGATAGAAGTGGAGACAGGAGCAATGCTTAAGAGGCACTTAGACAGACACATGAAGAGGCGGGGAATAAAGGGATTCGGACCATGTGCAGGCAGATGGGATTAGCTTCGAATGGCATCATGGTCAGCACAGATACGGTGGACTGAGGTTCCTGTTTTGATGCTGTACTGTTCTATGTTCTGGGGAAGAGAATTGACAACATTTAAGAAGCACATTCTCTGCATCTCCACCTTAGCCACTTATTCTTAAAAGATGGACTCTAGTTTTACTGTCCTCCAGGATAGGAAACATCCTCTGTATTTCAACTCCACCCAATTTCCTCAAGATCTTATGTGTTTCATGAAATTACCTCTCATCCTTCTGTACTCCAATAATTACAGGCCTGATCTGTTCATGCCTTTTTCGTAAGATAATCCTTCCATCCTAGGAATGAGTCAACTAAACTTCTCAATTGCCTCTAAAGCAATTTTTTTTCTCAAGTAAGGAGACCAAGACTGTACACAATATTCCAGATATGGTCACGCCAATACCCTATATGCAGTAAATTTCCTAACTTCATATTCCATTTCCCTGGCCAACATTCCATTTGTCTTCTCAATCAACTGCTACATCAGTATGCTAGCTTTATGTAGCTCACGTCAGGACACCTAAAGTCCTCTGTACCACTAAGTTCATCAATCTCTTCCCATTTAAATAGCATAGCCCTTTTCTAATCTTCCTGCCAAAGTGCAGAAGTTCACCTTTGCACATTTTATATTCCATCTACCCTTGCAGATGTCCTGAGCCCTCTTGATAACTTATTTTTCTACATACTTTGATGTCATCAGCAAATATATCAAACATAGATTCAGTCTCTCATCCAAATCATTGATTCAATGAGATATTAATGTTAACTTGCTTTAAAAAAGTTTACTTTATGAGAGTCCTTCCATTCTTTAAAACACAAATGCAATTGCAATACACTACAGGAATTAAATATTGCCCGATTTGTTCTGGGAAAATCGCATGCTTCTCATCTGAAAATCAGATCCAAAGCTAGATACCCTTCACAGTATTCCTGGAATCAATGGAAATGTGACAAAAATATATACAAAAAAAATTATCATCCAATTGTTGGCATACAAGTTTCTTATGTTTAAAAGGACAAGAACTCTATTGATCACAAGAGGCAAAAAAGCCCACCTCTGGATATGAATATTTCCTCATCCACCACTACATAAATCTTTGATTCTTGACAGTCTAATATGATCAGATGCACATTCATTTTAAGCAGAAGATGTACCAATTTGTGAAGCAAGATCCCCATTTAGAACAAGTTGAAATCCATCAAGACTCCATTTTCAAAGAACTTGCATAAATACCATATTATTTTTGAGACAAAAGCAAAAAATTTTCAACTTCAAGATTGAAAAGGTTAAACAACTTCAATATGTACACAGACCCCTGCAACTTAATCCACTTTCAAAATAAGGTATTAGAAATATTTAGGATTCATTGACTTGACACAACACTGACCCGCCGAAGTGCAAACCACCCATACCCCTACATTTACCCCTTACCTAACACTACGGACAATTTAACATGGCCAATTCACCTAACCTGCACATCTTTGGACTGTGGGAAACCGGAGCACCCGGAGGAAACCCACGCAGACACGGGGAGAATGTGCAAACTCCACACAGTTGTATTTGGTCCTGCAAGTAATCTGAAAATTATACAGGTTACATTAGGAATGCAACACCAAATAATTACTGGTGCCCTGCAAAGAGCTAGTATTGTTAAATATTAATCTACCTCCTTGATGAGAATTCCTTGTCAGAAGTTTACAAATAAATTCAACATTACAAGAGGGCACCGATGAGTGCTTTTTTTTCTATCAAGCCTTTTCAGTTCAGTTGGTATAATATATTGAGAATGGCAGGGCACCTCTGTCGAAAGAAAATACTTCTTATGCCAAATGGTAATTCAAATGTTTTCAGTGTCCTGGACAACCACATGAGCACTGAGTATCATTGGTTGGAGAAGCGCAAACTCAGGATTTCAGAACTTGAGCAGCAGTTGGTGTCAAACAAACAAATAGGACAGAGCTGGAGATTCACAGCAAAAAGTGATAAAGAACAAAATGAAGTACAAATGGTTTAATAAATTCATGCTAACATCTCAGCTTAGAGAGGGCCTATATGATATAGTGACCATGGGAAAAGAAATTTGAATTGAAGCCTACTAAAACATCGACTGACAATTTAGAACCAGGATACTAGAACATAGAACTGGAAAACCCATGATGTTGTGCCGAACATGATGCCAAATTAAACTAATCCCTTCTGCCTGCCCACTGTGTATATCTCTCCATTTCTTGCATATTAATTTGCCGATTTGAAAGATCCTTAAACCCCATATTGTATCTGCCTCCACCCCAACCCCAGCAGTGCATTCCAGATTCTTACCACACTCAGTCTTTTTAAAAAAAATTGCGCCTCATATCTCCTTTTGAACTTGCCCCTCTTATTTGAATGCATGTCCCTCAGTATTAGACATTTTGACTCTTGAGAAAAAGATTCTGACCGTAAACCCGATCTATGCGTCTCAAAATTTTAGACTTCTATCAGGTCTCTCCTCAACTTGCATCATTCCAGAGAAAACAACCCAAGTTTTTCTAGCCTCTCCTTATATTTCATACCCTTTAATCCAGGCAGCATCCCAGTAAACCTCTTTTTCACCCTCTTCAAAGCATCCACATTCTTCCTGTAATATGGTGATCAGAATTGAATGCAGTACTCCAGGTATGGCCTAACCAAAGTCTTATAAAGCTGCAACATGACATCCTGACTCTTGTACTCAGTTCCCCGACCAGTGAGGGCAAATATGCCATACGTCGTCTTTACCACCCTATTTATGTGTGACCACTTTCGGAGAGGTATAGAATTGAACTCTAGGATCGCTCTGTACGTGAATGTTGTTCAGGGTCCTACCATTAACTGCGTGTATTTCCTTAACATTTGATCTGCCGAAGTGCAGCAGCTCACACTTACCCAGGCTAAGCCCAATTTGCTATTTCTCTGCCCATATCTGTAACTGACCTCTATCCTGCTGTATCCTTTGACAACTTTCTGCGCTATCCACTACTCCACCGATTTTTGTATCATCTGCAAACTTACTAACCCACCCATCTACATTTTCATCCATGCCACTTAGATATAGAACATTACAGCGCAGTACAGGCCCTTTGGCCCTCGATGTTGCGCCGACCTGTCATACCAATCTGAAGCCCATCTAACCTACACTATTCCATTTACGTCCATATGCTTGTCCAATGTGTTTAAAGTTGGCAAATCTACTACCGTTGTAGGCAAAGCATTCCATACCCCTGCTACTCTGAGTAAAGAAACTACCTCTAACATTTGTCCTACATCTATCACCCCTCAATTTAAAGCCATGCCCCCTCGTTCTCGCTGTCACCATACTTGGAAAAAGGCTCTCTCTGTCCACCCTATCTAACCCTCTGATTATCTTATATGTCTCTATTAAGTCACTTCTCAACCTTTTTCTCTCTAACGAAAACAGCCTCAAGTCCCTCAGCCTTTCCTCGTAAGACCTTCCCTCCATACCAGGCAACATCCAAGTAAATCTCCTTTGCATCCTTTCCAAAGCTTCCACATCCTCCTTATAATGTGGTGACCAGAACTATACACAATACTCCAAGTGCGGCCGCATCAGAGTTTTGTACAGCTGTAGCATAACCTCATGGTTCCGGAACTCGATCCCTCGATTAATAGAAGCTAAAATACTGTATGCCTTCTTAACAACCCTGTCAACCTGGGTGGCAACTTTCAAGGATATATCACAAACAGCAAAGGTCCTAGTATGGATCCCTGTGGAACACTGCTGGTCACAGATCTCCAGCCTGAAAAATACCCTTCCATCATCACCCTCTCTGCCTTCTGTAGGCAAGCCAATTCTGAATTCAAATGGTCAAGTTTCCGTGGATCTTTTGGATGAGCCTAATCTTCTGGATGAGCCTACCACGAGAGACCTTGTCAAAAACTTATTAAAATCCACGCAGACAACATGCACTGCTGTGATCTCATTGATCACCCTCATCAGCTCCTTGAAAAAAAATCAATCAAGTTAATAAGAAATGGCCTGTTCTACACAAAGCCATGCTGACTGTCCCTAATTAGGCCATGCTTTTCCAAATGCATGTAAATCCTATCCCTAAGAATTCTCTCCAATAACTTCCCGACCACCAAAGTGAGACTCACCGGTCTATAGTTTCCTGGATTATCCCTTCTTGAATAGAGGAACAACATTAACTACTCGCCAATCCTCTGGGTCATCTCCAGTGGCTCATGAGGATACAAAGATCTTGGTCAAAGCCCTAGTAATCTCTTCACAATCTCAAATAACGTTGGGTAGATTGGGCCCTGGGGACTATCCTCCTAATGCTCTTCAAAAGACCCAACACCACTTCTTTCTTGATCTCAAAATGCCCTAGTATGTTCACATGCTCCACACTAATCTCACTATCCTCCATATTCTTCGCCTGTGTGAATACTGATGCAAAGAACTCATTTAGCATCTCGTCCATATCCTCTGTATCCAAGCACAAGTTCTGTCCTTTATCCTTGAGTGGTCCTACTTTCTCCCTAGTTATCCTCTTTTTAATGCATGTATAAAATGTCTTGAGATTCTCTTTAACCCTTCTTGCCAAGGTCACCTCATGGCCCGTTCTTGCTCTCCTATTTTGTATACCTTTTTACAATAACTTGCAGAAAAAGGACAGCTGATTTTTGAGACAGAACAGGAGTGAGATGTTTCTGCTGTTTGGTGGAATTCTCCCCTTTCTAATGTTTCCTCACCTCAATCTCTCCTTAGCTGCAGCTGTCTCCAATGTGGTCAAGGATCTCAGAGTGACTCTGAACTGGCTGCTCGAACTTATTACGCTGGGCAGTACTTATTATATGCTGGTGCTTGTCAGAACCATGAGGTTTGGCAGGCAGGGAGGAATTAGTCGTGGAAAAAGTTTGTTTTTATTAACTCAGAAGAAGAGCTGCCAGACAAAGTACTTGAGGCAGGTATGATAGCAACATCTAAAAAATTATCTGGATAAGTACATGGATGAGAAGGGTTTAGAAGGATGTGGACCAAATGCGCGCAGAACGGAACTAGCTGTGGGCGCCATGGTCAGCATGGCCCAATTTGGGCCAAAGGGCCTGTTTCCATGCTGTGTTACTCTATGACTTCTATGTGGAGGTTTAATTAATTCCATTAGTTTGACAAATGAGGCCAGCATTTATTGTCGATATTTAATTGCCCAGAGGGTAATGATGACTCAACTTCATTGGGCTGTGGGTTTGGAGTCACATGTAAGCTAGGCTAGGCAGGGATGGCAGATTTCCTTTTCAAAGTACACGAGTTAACCAGATGGGTTTTTGTTTTACATTGGTAGTGATTGCCATTGGGTGAGATTTTTTATTCTAGATTTTTATTGAATTCAGATTTCACTGGTGAAATTTGAACATCTGACATCTGAACATTAGCTTCATGTTCTGCATTACTGCAGTAACATAACTCCTGGGGAGGTGGTGGCATAGTAAAATTGTGGTTTCTGTCTAACATTTCCTGGGTAGTTTTTCAGATGAGTGGATTGGAATTGTCTAAAATCACCTACTCTGACTTGGAGTTGGAGGCACTTATGGAAGGTCCTGGAGGCATCAAATGTCCTAGCAGTTTCCATGTAGTTCAACGTGTTTAGACTTCTGTAGGGTCTTTGTTTACCTCTTCGGTCTGACGTTCAACAATTCAGAAACCGGAAGGTTTGGCTTTTTGTTTTGCAACTCTCTTTGACTGATGCTTTGAATTTCTTTGAAGGCGAATGTGTACGTATTGAAAGATAGTCAACACAGACAAGCTGTAAGAAGTTTATTTATACAGTGGTGCTAGGTCAAAGTTTACCAGGGTTCAGGTGAGAATGCCTCTTTTGTTTTCTTCTTCCAGTCGTCATTAAACTCTGGCTGTTACGAATTCAGCACTGACTCTAGTGATTCATTCCATGCCATACCTATTGTAGTGGAATCTTCGAGGAGAAAGTGAGGACTGCAGATGCTGGAGATCAGAGCTGAAAATGTGTTGCTGGAAAAGCACAGCAGGTCAGGCAGCACCCAAGGAACAGGAGAATCGACGTTTCGGGCAGAAGCCCTTCTTCAGGAATGAGGAAAGTGTGTCCAGCAGGCTAAGATAAAAGGTAGGGGGGAGGGGCGTTGGAAATGCGATAGGTGGAAGGAGGTCAAGGTGAGGGTGATAGGCCGGAGTGGGGTGGGGGCGGAGAGGTCAGGAAGAAGATTGCAGGTTAGGAAGGTGGTGCAGAGTTCGAGGGATTTGACTGAGACAAGGTGGGGGGAGGGGAAATGAGGAAACTGGAGAAATCTGAGTTCATCCCTTGTGGTTGGAGGGTTCCTAGGCGGAAGATGAGGCGCTCTTCCTCCAACCGTCGTGTTGTTATGGTCTCCTCCATCGCCAGACCATAGCAACACAAATGGACCCCACCACCAGGGATATATTTCCCTCCCCTCCCCTATCAGCGTTCCGAAAAGACCACTCCCTCCATGACTCCCTCGTCAGGTCCACACCCCCTACCAACCCAATCTCCACTCCCGGCACCTTCCCCTGCAATCGCAAGAAATGCAAAACTTGCGCCCACACCTCCCCCCTTACTTCCCTCCAAGGCCCCAAGGGACACTTCCATATCCGCCACAAATTCACCTGCACCTCCACACACATCGTCTATTGCATCCGCTGCACCCGATGTGCCCTCCTCTCTTGGGGAGACAGGCCGCCTACTTGCGGAACGTTTCAGAGAACACCTCTGGGACACCCGGACCAACCAACCCAACCACCCCGTGGTTCAACACTTCAACTCCCCCAGGTAAAAACAAGGACTGCAGATGCTGGAAACCAGATTCTGGATCAGTGGTGCTGGAAGAGCACAGCAATTCAGGCAGCATCCGAGGACAGGCAAAATCGACGTTTCGGGCAAAAGCCCTTCATCAGGAATAAAGGCAGAGAGCCTGAAGCGTGGAGAGATAAGCTAGAGGAGGGTGGGGGTGGGGATAGAGTAGCATAGAGTACAATAGGTCAGTAGGGGATGAGATGAAGGTGATAGGTCAGGGAGGAGAGGGTGGAGTGGATAGGTGGAAAAGGAGCTGGGTAGGTCGGACAAGTCAAGGGGATCGTGTTGGTGGAGGTTAGAAACTAGGATGAGGTGGGGGAAGGGGAAATGAGGAAGCTGTTGAAATCCACATTGATGCCCTGGGGTTGAAGTGTTCCGAGGCGGAAGATGAGGCGTTCGTCTTCCATGCGTCTGGTGGTGAGGGAGCGGCGGTGAAGGAGGCCCAGCACCTCCATATCCTCGGCAGAGTGGGAAGGGGAGTTGAAATGTTGAGCCACGGGGCGGTTTGGTTGATTGGTGCGGGTGTCTCGGAGATGTTCCCTAAAGCGCTCTGCTAGGAGGCTCCCAGTCTCCCCAATGTAGAGGAGACCGCATCGGGAGCAACGGATACAATAAATGATATTAGTGGATGTGCAGGTAAAACTTTGATGGATGTGGAAGGCTCCTTTAGCGCCTTGGATGGAGGTGAGGGAGGAGGTGTGGGCTCAGGTTTTACAGTTCCTGCGGTGGCAGGGGAAAGTGCCAGGATGGGAGGATGGGTTGTAGGGGGACGTGGACCTGACCAGATAGTCACGGAGGGAACGGTCTTTGCGGAAGGAGGAGAGGGGTGGGGAGGGAAATATATCCCTGATGGTGGGGTCTGTTTGGAGGTGGCGGAAATGTCGGCGGATGATTTGGTTTATGCGAAGGTTGGTAGGGTGGAAGGTGAGCACCAGGGGCGTTCTGTCGTTGTTACGGTTGGAGGGGTGGGATCTGAGGGCGGAGGTGCGGGGATGTGGACGAGATGCGTTGGAGGGTGTCTTTAACCACGTGGGAAGGGAAATTGCGATCTCTAAAGAAGGAGGCCATCTGGTGTGTTCTATGGTGGAACTGGTCCTCCTGGGAGCAGATATGGCGGAGGCGGAGGAATTGGGAATACGGGATGGCATTTTTGCAAGAGGTAGGGTGGGAAGAGGTGTAATCCAGGTAGCTGTGGGAGTCGGTGGGTTTGTAAAAAATGTCAGTGTCAAGTCGGTCGTCACTGATGGAGATGAAGAGGTCCAGGAAGGGGAGGGAAGTGTCAGAGATGGTCCAGGTAAATTTAAGGTCAGGGTGGAATGTGTTGGTGAAGTTGATGAATTGCTCAACCTCCTTGCGGGAGCACGAGGTGGCGCCAATGCAGTCATCAATGTAGCGGAGGAAGAGGTGGGGAGTGGTGCCGGTGTAATTACGGAAGATAAACTGCTCTCCGTAGCCAACAAAGAGACAGGCATAGCTGGGGCCCATACGTGTGCCCATGGCTACCCCTTTGGTCTGGAGGAAGTGGGAGGATTCAAAGGAGAAATTGTTAAGGGTGAGGACCAGTTCGGCCAAACGAATGAGAGTGTTGGTGGAGGGGTACTGTTGGAAACGTCTGGAGAGGAAAAAACGGAGGACTTGGAGGCCCTGGTCATGGCGGATGGAGGTGTAGAGGGTTTGGATATCCATGGTGAAGATGAGGCGTTGGGAGCTGGGGAAACGGAAGTCTTGGAGGAGGTGGAGGGCGTGGGTGGTGTCTCGAACGTATGTGGGGAGTTCCTGGACTTGGGGGGGATAGGACAGTGTCGAGGTAGGTAGAGATGAGTTCAGTGGGGCAGGAGCATGCTGAGACAATGGGTCGGCCAGGGTGGTCAGGAACTCCCCCTCCCATTCCACCAAGGACATGCAGGTCCTTGGACTCCTCCATCGCCAGACCATAGCAACCTGCTGTGCTTTTCCAGCAACACATTTTCAGCTATTGTAGTGGAACCTAACTGCATTGACTGTAACATCAGCATTTAATGCAACATTTAGAGGTGGGGGACTAATGGAATGAAGGGAATTCTGAGCATCTGATGTATTGAAGGGTCTTAATTGCCCTTGATGTTTTCGGTACGTGAATGTCTTAGTAAAGATTTAAAATGAGAAATAATTATGGGATGTAAATTGAAATAGCAGAAAAATCTGAGCAAGTCTGGAAGCATCTGTGGAGAGTCAATGTTTCGGGCCCAGTGAGATCCTCCTTACTGTACTGTTGACTCTGCTTTTTGTCTGCAGATGCTGCCAGACCTGCTGAGAATCTCCAACCATTTGTTTTCGTTTCACATTTCCAAGTTCGGCAGTTTGTTTCTTGTTTAATGAATTATGTGAACTGGTTTGATAACAATAATTGTATGACTTCACATTTTTATCTAATTGGTATTGCTGCTGCTGTTGGTGGAGGTTCTTGGCAGCATTTTTATTAGCAGTACTAATAAAATATCAATCTTTTATTTTTATCCAATCATTGGATATGACTGTTGTTGTCTAGGCCATCATTAATTGCCTAACCCTAATTATTGTGGGGAAGGCAATGATCAAATAATGCAGTCTTTGGATTGTAGGAGCACCCACAGTGCTGTTCAGAAGGGAGCTACAGGTATTGAACCAGCGACTGAAGGCAGAATGATATAGTACCAAGGTGGTGTGGCTTAGATAGTGGTGATCTCGTGGATCTGCAGCCCTTGTTTTTCTAGATGTTGGAGGTTGAGAGTTTGGAGGGTACTGTTGGCAGAGCCTTGGTGACCTATTGTGGTGCATAATGTGGATGGGTATACACTGCTGCCATTGCATTGGTGGAGGGGTGAATGTATTATAGACAGGAGAAAATGTTTTGCTTAGAAAAGTGACTCCAGCACCAGCTTATTTTTAATTTTTTTGTATATGCTCTTTGGAGAACAATTTGCCTTTCTAGTTTCTCTGAGTATGAAGTTATTGATTTTTTTCAGAAACCACTCATGGATTTTGGGCATTGATGGCAGGGCTAGTGTTTTTTATACATCTCTAATTGCCTTTGAAAAAAGTCACTGGTGTCATCCTCGTAAATTTCACCTTTGTCCTCCTCAAGGGCTTGACGTTTTTCTTTAAGTGTAATGCTTGGAATTATATCAGTTCAAATTCCTTGTTTTGGTATTGAATGCTCTTATTTGCAAGGACAAGTATCTTGTATGTTTTTTTAAAAACTGCATTGCCAACTTCTACCCCTTTCACAAACCTGTGAATATGCACTTCTGGGTACCTCCACTTTTGCAGCCCCCTTGAAATAGAGATGTTTAGATCATGTTGTTTCTTGATGCTTTTTCTTCAAAAGCGCATCACTTCACACCTATCCAGGTGAAATTGCATTTGCCAGATTTACATCCATTTCAACAATTTGTCTAACTTGAATATCAATAAATCTTTATCTATCTTGCCATTCATGTGTGTCCAGACTGAAAAGTTGCCTTGGGTTTCATAACTTATTTCTACCTTTCTATGTGCAGGGGTCCTCAATTTACAAACATCTGACTTGTGAATTTATTAGCACAGTTCTGTGTAGGGGTGAAATTTTAAAGATCTGTTGTATGAATGTTTCCTGTACTTATGAAAGGCTGTTCTATATTGTCTTGCATTGTCTTTCGATTTTAATGCAAATTGACCTGTGAATGGACTCCAGAATAGAACCCGTTGCAACCTTGGACACTGCCTGTACGATGTTTCTAGTTTCTGGATCATCTGCAGTCTTTTAAATTGAGTTCCTTATACACTTGTTACATTCCTTGAGTTGTCACACTCCAGTTAAAGATTTTATAAAAGTGCACAAAAGTCTCTAATTTACCTACCTTTTGGATGCAGGTTGATGTTAAATCTGACCAGATGTCTGTACTGAACAAGAATTACTACTTATTATAAATAATTAGATTCTAGCTACAGTTGAACAATTATGAACTATTGACTTTATAATTACTTGTTAAAACTCTAGCTCCCTTATAAACTCCCCTTACACGTACAGAGAGAAAGAAAGAAAACAGTGTTATAGGTGGAGTGAAAAACTGGGAAGGAAGTTCAATGGCCCTTGTCCATAGTTTGCTAAGATTATCTTTTAGGTTTTTTTAGGACGTGTTGCTCCTTGATCTTCCATCTCTATGTACTTTCACCTTCTTGTAGAATGCATAGGGCAACTGGTTCATACTTATAATAATGGATAAAAGTTCAACTTACTGCAAATGATAAGGGAACATAACCTGGTTTTCGTCAGGCTTAGGGTTTTCTTTTTACTCCAGAGAACAAAAGGTCCGATACCTTCTGACCAGGTGGTCTCCCCTGTCCCCCAAAAAATGCAGTTTAGCTACCTGGGAGTCAATCCCATAGTTTCTGACAGGCAGAAAGCCTTTCATTGACAGCTGGTCACCATTCCACCGCCTAATCAAATACCTCTTTCCATCCAAATCTCCCTTTGTGCTGACCCCTTAGCTCAGCTCCTCTGTAGTAAACTTCTCAGCCGATTAAGCAAATAGCTATGTAAACAGGACTTAAAGCATTGAGTGTCCTTGCTTTTAAAAAATACAATTGCCCTTTCTACAATCCTTTGACTTTCGAAACTGCCCTTTTCCCAATTCAGACCATAATCAAAAATACAGAAAAATAGGTATTTTCAAAAAATAATGATCCTAGTATTAACCCCACCAGATGCTTTTCTACTTAAAGGTCTGCTGTTCCTTGGGTGCTATTTTCTTGACTAATCTGTATCTCCAGTGTACTAGAGTTAAAACAACTCTAAAATCACTGCGGTTGGCTCCATTTCATTTAAATATTTCTACCTTCTGCGTTTTCCTTGCAACTTTAGACTGATAAATATTATGATCACTCATACTTAGGTTAGGTGTAATTCAATGGAAAAGATCTATGTCATTCCTAGAACTCAGTGCAACACAAATTACCTCTAGTTGGCTGAGAAATGTACTGATTTTAAGGAAATTTTCCTGCACGCATTTTACAAATTGTTCCCCTCCTTGCCCTTTTGCTGTTTCTCCCTAGGATGTATTAGGGTAATTAACATTTACTATTATTGTTTTTTTAAAGCTTTTTCTTTCAAATTTGCCTCTTCATTTATTTATTGGAGCTTTTTGAGGATATAACAAGCATGGTGGATGGAGGGGAACAGGTGGATGTTATATACTTGGATTTCCAGAAGGTGTTAGATAGAAGACTCCCCCATAAGATAAGAATGCGTGGAGTTGCAGGGAATGTTCTAGCATGGACAAAGGGCTGGTTAACCAATAGAAACCAGAGATTTGGGATAAATGAGTGTTTCTCTGGTTGGAGATCAGTGGTGAGTGGATGCCATGGGGTTAGTGTTGATTCATGTTATATATAAATGATTTAGAAGAGGAGCTAGAGTGAACATATCCAAGTTTGCTGATGACACTAAATTGAGTGGAAAGGCAGTCTGCAGAGAGATTTAGGTTAAGTGAGTGGGCAAGGGTCTGGCAGATGGCGTACAATGTTGGTAAATGTGAGGTGATCCACTTTGGAAGTAAGAATAGTAGGTCGGTATTATTTAAATGGTGAAAGATTGCAGCATGCTGTTGTGCAGACGGACTTAGGAGTGCATGTACATGAATCGCTAAAAGTTGATTTGCAGGTGTAGCAGGTAATCAGGAAGGCAAATAGAATAATGGCTTTCATTACTACAGGGATTGAATTTCCGAGCAGGGAGGTTCTGCTGCAATCGTACAAGGTGTTGGTGAGGCCGATCTGGAGTATTGTGTGCAGTTCTGGTCTCCTAACTTGAAGAAGGCTATACTGGCTTTGGAGGCTGTACAGAGGCGGTTCACCAGGTTAATTCCGAAGAGGAGGGGGTTACGTTATGAGGAGAGGTTGAGTTGCCTGGGACTGTGCTTGCTAGAATTTAGAAGAATGAGAGGGATCTTCTAGAAAAATATAAATATAATATAAAATTATGAAAGGGGTAGACAAGATAGAGGCAAGTTGTTTCTGCCAGTGGGTAAGACTAAGACTAGGGGACATAGCCTCAAAGTTGGGGAAGTGGATGTAGAACAGATGAAGAGGAACTGCTTTCCCCAGAGAGTAGTGAATCTATGGAATTCTCTGCTCAAGGAAGCAGTAGAGGCAGCTTCATTAAATATATTCAAGACACAGTTGGATGGGTTTTTGCCTGGTAGGGGAGAATGCAGGCAGGAGGAGCTGAGACAATGGATTTATCCGCCATGATTTTAATGAGTGGCAGAGCTGGCTTGATGGGCCAAATGGCCTACTCCTCCTATTACGATGAAATTCTATGAAATTTCCTTCATTATTTGGAAGTCAGTAGTAAACGTGTCTCAAATGGAACAGCTCCTTTCTGTTCAAGCATGAATAGACTTTCACCTGAGTAAGACACTGAAGGGTCATCAAAAGCACTAACCGAGCATGTGTTTGCACATCCAGGAGTGGTGCAGTTTCACAAATGCAGTGTATGGAACCTGGTAACTTAGGAAAAAAATAAGATTGCAAAATAAAGCCATAATTTTTACCTGTTTAGATTGAATGATAACAAACTGTTCTTGTAGGGTGTCTCGGGAATCAGCAAAATAGATAAGAAAAATCCCTTCAATTTCTTTTCCGTTAAAAGAATAATGAAAGGAAAATAGTGCAGTTATCTTTAGAAGTGGGAGGATGGAGTAACAAAACAGTTAGTAAAGTATGTGGAATCCTGGACTTGTTAAATGGAGGACAAATTCAAGCGGTTATGCTAAACGTATATAAAGCAATAGAGGCTGTTGTGGTTGAGTGGTAAGTATCCTTACCTCTGGATCAGAAGACCCGAGTTAAAGTCCCACCTGCCCTAGGGGTGCCTCGTTTGATCCCTGAAGAGATTAATTAAGGATGCCGGTATAAGGCAGTAGTTCAACTTTAGCCTAAGTATTGTATCCAATTGTGGCATGACAATTCAGAAAGGATGTGTATATTGTGCACAGAGTAAAGAAAAAATTGAACGGAATGTTTCCAGGAATTAGAGTCACTGTTGGTTTAAAGAAGCATTTCCTCAATGCTATGATTTGGTTAAGAGTGTTTAAGTAATGAAGAATTTAGAGAAACTGTTCCCATTTGTTCAGAGGGTTGAAGGATTTAGATTGACTTAACAAGCTGGAGAACAGGAAGAAAACCTTGTTAATGCAACAAAGAACTTCAACAGTGGCCTTCAAATATAAATGTAATCAATATGAAAAAATATATTAAGAGATATGGGAATGAAGCTTAACTGGTTTGTTCTTTGATGTAATCTGCACCAGTTCTGTCAGCTAAATAGCTCATTCTCTTGAATAATACTATTGTATTATTCTGTAGATCTTTGAGCATATCATTCCTCTGTGGAACAGTAATGTTGTGCTTGTTCAATACTGCTATCCCCCAGAAATATGTTCCAACCAAAAGAGTTTAATTTTCAGCTAAATTTCTTCTAAGGTGCTAGTTATAGAAAGGTAAGAACTCAGAACAATCATCATCAATAGGGAAAAACTATTGAAATTGAAGGTAGACAAGCTCCCATGCCCTGCTGGCCTACATCCCAGAGTCTTAAAGGAAATGGCAGCAAATATATTGGATTCATTGGTTATAATGCAAAATTCCCTAGATGCAGGAAAGGTTCCAGTGAATTGAAACGATACTAATATAACATCTCTATTCAAAAAGGGAGGGAGATGGAAAGTAACAAACTACTGACCAGTTAGTTTAATGTATTGTTCCTAAATTGTTAGAATCCACCATTATGGAAATTATTGACAGGATATTTGAAAAGGTAAAAACAATGACTGCAGATGCTGGAAACCAGATTCTGGATTAGTGGTGCTGGAAGAGCACAGCAGTTCAGGCAGCATCCAAGGAGCTTCGAAATCGACGTTTCGGGCAAAAGCCCTTCATCAGGAATAAAGGCAGTGAGCCTGGAGCATGGAGAGATAAGCTAGAGGAGGGTGGGGGTGGGGAGAAAGTAGCATAGAGTACAATGGGTGAGTGGGGGAGGGGCTGAAGGTGATAGGTCAGGGAGGAGAGGGTGGAGTGGATAGGTGGAAAAGGAGATAGGCGGGACAAGTCCGGACAAGTCATGGGGACAGTGCTGAGCTGGAAGTTCAGAACTAGGATGAGGTGGGGGAAGGGGAAATGAGGAAGCTGTTGAAGACCACATTGATGCCCTGGGGTTGAAGTGTTCCGAGGCGTTCTTCCTCCAGGCGTCTGGTGGTGAGGGAGCGGCGGTGAAGGAGGCCCAGGACCTCCATGTCCTTGGCAGAGTGGGAGGGGGAGTTGAAATGTTCAGCCACGGGGCGGTGTGGTTGATTGGTGCCGGTGTCCCGGAGATGTTCCCTAAAGTGCTCTGCTAGGAGGTGCCCAGTCTCCCCAATGTAGAGGAGACCGCATCGGGAGCAACGGATACAATAAATGATATTAGTGGATGTGCAAGTAAAACTTTGATGGATGTGGAAGGTTCCTTTAACGCCTTGGATAGAGGTGAGGGAGGAGGTGTGGGCGCAGGTTTTACAGTTCCTGCGGTGGCAGGGGAAAGTGCCAGGATGGGAGGGTGGGTCGTAAGGGGGCGTGGACGTGACCAGGAGGGAACGGTCTTTGCGGAAGGAGGAAAGGGGTGGGAGGGAAATATATCCCTGGTGGTGGGGTCTATTTGGAGGTGGCGGAAATGTTGGTGGATGATTTGGTTTATGCGAAGGTTGGTAGGGTGGAAGGTGAGCACCGGGGCGTTCTGTCGTTGTTACGGTTGGAGGGGTAGGATCTGAGGGCGGAGGTGCGGGATGTATATGAGATGCGTTGGAGGGCGTCTTTAACCACGTGGGAAGGGAAATTGCGGTCTCTAAAGAAGGAGGCCACCTGGTGTGTTCTGTGGTGGAACTGGGGCTCCTGGGAGCAGATCCGGCGGAGGCGGAGGAATTGGGAATACGGAATGGCATTTTTGCAGGAGATAGGGTGGGAAGAGGTGTAATCCAGGTAGCTGTGGGAGTCGGTGGGTTTGTAAAAAATGTCAGTGTCAAGTCGGTTGTCACTAATGGAGATGGAGAGGTCCAGGAAGGGGAGGGAGGTGTCAGAGATGGTCCAGGTAAATTTAAGATCAGGGTGGAATGTGTTGGTGAAGTTGATGAATTGCTCAACCTCCTCGCGGGAGCACGAGGTGGCGCCAATGCAGTCATCAATGTAGCGGAGGAAGAGGTGGGGAGTGGTGCCGGTGTAATTACGGAAGATAAACTGCTCTCCGTAGCCAACAAAGAGACAGGCATAGCCGGGGCGCATACGTGTGCCCATGGCTACCCCTTTGGTCTGGAGGAAGTGGGAGGATTCAAAGGAGAAATTGTTAAGGGTGAGGACCAGTTCGGCCAAACGAATGAGAGTGTCAGTGGAAGGGTACTGTTGGGAACGTCTGGACAGGAAAAAACGGAGGGCTTGGAGGCCCTGGTCATGGCGGATGGAGGTGTAGAGGGTTTGGATATCCATGGTGAAGATGAGGCGTTGGGGGCTGGGGAAACTGAAGTCTTGGAGAAGGTGGAGGGCGTGGGTGGTGTCTCGAATGTATGTGCAGAGTTCCTGGACTAGGGGGGATAGGACAGTGTCGAGGTAGGTAGAGATGAGTTCAGTGGGGCAGGAGCATGCTGAGACAATAGGTCGGCCAGGGTGGCCAGGCTTGTGGATCTTGGGAAGGAGGTAGAACTGGGCAGTGCGGAGTTCCCGGACTATGAGATTGGAAGCTGTGGGTGGGAGATCTCCTGAGGTGTTGAGGTTCTGTATGGTCTGGGATATGATGGTTTGGTGATGGGGGGTAGGGTCATGGGTGAGGGGGCCCTTCCCCCACCTCACCCTAGTTCTAAACTTCCAGCTCAGCACTGTCCCCATGACTTGTCCGGACTTGTCCTACCTGCCTATCTCCTTTTCCACCTATCCACTCCACCCTCTCCTCCCTGACCTATCACCTTCACCCCCTCCCCCACTCACCCATTGTACTCTGTGCTACTTTTTCCCCACCCCCACCCTCCTCTCGCTTATCTCTCCACGCTCCAGGCTCACTGCCTTTATTCCTGATGAAGGGCTTTTGCCTGAAACGTCGATTTCGAAGCTCATTGGATGCTGTTGAACTGCTGTGCTCTTCCAGCACCACTAATCCAGGATATTTGAAAAGTCAAAGTGCAGTCCATCAGAGTCAGCATGGTTTTATGAAGAGTAGCGTCATAGAGTCATTAGAGATGTACAACACAGAAAAGGACCCTTCAGTCCAACTCATCCATGCCAACCAGCTATCCCAACCTAATCTAGTCCCATTTGCCAGCACTTGGCCCATATCCCTCTCAATCCTTCCTATTCATATACCCACCCACATGCCCTTAGTTTGCTGGAGTTCATTGAGGATGCAGCAAACAAAGTGGATAATTGGAATTCTGTCGATATCGTACCTTTGGGCTGCTGGAATGCATTTAATAAAGTGCCATTCAAAAGGTTAATGCATAATTTAAGATCACATATGGTTAGGGGTGATTTATTTGCTAACCAATAGAGTTGGTTAGAAAGCAGAGTTGGGATAAATGGGTCTCTTTTTGGTTGACAAGATGTAACTAGTGGGGTGCCAGAGGATTTGATCCTCAGCCCCAACAATTACAATCTCTATTAATAGACTTGGATGTAGGGATAGAAAGTATGTAACCAAATTTGTAGATGACACTAAACTAGGTGGGAAAGTAAGCTGCAGTGGAGAGAGAAGCAATATAAATGGATTATGGATAGGTTAGGTGCACGGACCAAAATTTGGCAGATGAAATTTAACATGGACAAGTGTGAGGTTATCCGTTTTGGTCAGAGGAATAGAAACTGAGCTTAAGATCTGGTGGCCATGTATATGACTCGCAGAAAACTAGCATGTAGGTAAAGCAAATAATAAGGAAGGCAAATGGATTTTTGGCACTTAAAGCTAAATGAATAGTATGTAAAAGTAGCAAAGTGTTGCTTCACCTTAAAAGGCATTAGTGAGACTGTGGCTGGAGTATTTTGTATAGTTTTTGTCCTCTTAGTTTCGGAAGGATGTAGTTGCATTTTGAGGAGGGTTACTAGTTTCAGAGAAGGTTTGTCTTATGAAGAAAGTTTAGGCCTATATTCTCAGGAGTTTAGAAGGATATGAGGAGATTAATAGAGGTAGATAAGATGCTAAAGAGGATTAATAAAATAGACAAAGGATGTTTCCTCATGTCATGCAATCTGGGATGAGTTTTAAGATAAGTGTAGTAGATTTAAAACAGAGATGCAGGAAAATTAGAGGAATTCGCAACCCCAGAGTGTGATGGATGCTTAGACATTGAGTAAATTTGAGGAGAGCGATTGAATTTTAACAAGTAATGTGTTGAAGCATTATGGAAAGCAGGCAGAGAAGTGGAATTGAGGCAGAGATGAGATTCGCCATGGTCGTGCTAAATGGTGGAGCAGGCTGGAGGGGCTGAATTGCCTACTCTTGCTCCTCTTTCTTACGTTTTTGTTATGAGGAATAAGGAAATGGCAAAGAAGTTAATGTAAATTTTACATCAGTCTTTATGGTGGAAGATACTTCACACAGCCGTTAATGCTAAGAATACAGAGGCAGAATGAAGTACCAGTACGAGAGTCATTGTGTACACCTGATGAGGTCCTGGGGATTTATCAACATTTATGCATTTTAAGACAACCACCATTTTGTTATACGGACATTTTTCAAGCTGTTGCCATTTATTTGCCTACATTCTTGATCTTCAATGACCTTCTCCTTAACCCTATTTGCCAAAGCTATCTTGTGTCTACTTTTTGCCCTCCTGAGTTCTCTCTTAAGTATATTCCTCCTCCCTTCATACTCTTCTAAGGATTCACTTGATCTCTGCTGTCTATACCTGACATATGTTTCCTTCCTTTCCTTGACCAAAGCTTCAATTTCTTCAGTCATCCTGCATTCCTTACGCCGACCAGCCTTGCCTTTCAATCTAACAGGAAAGTACTGTCTCTGAACTTTCGTTAACTCACTTTTGAAGGCTTCTCATTTTCCAGCCATCCCTTTCCGTGCAAATATCTGCCCCCCAACCTTTGAAAGTTCTTGCCTAATACCATCAAAATTGGTCTTCCTCTAATTTAGAGCTTTAACTTTTAGGTCGGTCTATCCTTTTAAAACTAATAGAATTATGGTCTCTGGCCCCAAAATACTCCCCCACTGTCACCTCAGTCACTTGCCCTGCCTTATTTCCCAAGAGTAAGTCAAGATTTGCAACTTTTTTAGTAGGTACATTCACATACTGAATCAGAAAATTTTCTTGTACGCTGCTAACAAATTCCTCTTCTCCTCAGCCCTTAACGCTATGGCAGTCCCAGCCTATGTTTGGAAAGTTGAAATCCTCTACCATAACCACCCTATTATTCTTACAGATAATCGAGATCTTACAAATTTGTTTCTCAATTTCCCACTGACTATTGGAGGGTCTATCGTACAATCCCAATAAGGTGATCATCCCTTTCCTTTTCTCTCAGTTCCACCCAGATATCTTCCCTGAACATATTTTCCATGAATATCCTCCCAAAGTATAGCCGTTATATTATTCCTTATCAAAAATGCCACTTCCCCCTCCTGTCTTGTCCCTCTTTCTGTTCTTTCAATAGCATTTGTATCCTGGAACATTAAACTGCCAGTCCTGTCCATCCCTGAGCCATGTTTCTATAATTGCTATGATATCCCAGTCCCATGTTCCTAACCATGCCCTGAGTTCATCTTCCTTTCCTGTTCGGCCTCTTGAATTGAAATAAACACCGTTTAATTTATCAGTCCTACCTCGTTCTCTGCATTGTTCCTGCCTGCCTGTTTGACTTGCTCCTTTTCTCAACTGTACCAGCCTCAGACTGATAACTTTTCTCACTATTTCCCTGGGTCCCACTCACCCCATCTTTCTAGTTTAAATCCTCCTGAACAGCTCTAGCAAATCTCCCTCCCAGTATATTGGCCCCCTTTCAATTCAGGTGCAATCCATCTTTATACAAGTCAGTTGTACCCCAGAAGAGATTCCAATGATCCAAAAATGTGACGTCTTCTCCCCTGCACCAGCTCCTCAGCCACGCATTCATCTGCTCTCCTAGACCTACCCTCACTAGCTTGTAGCACTGAGAGTAATGCAAATATTGATACCCTTTTCAAAGTTTGTGCGAAGATTTGTAGCTCGGGTGCTCGTTGTTGTGGTTCTGTTCGCCGAGCTGGAAGTTTTTGTTGCAAACGTTTCGTCCCCTGGCTAGGCGACATCATCAGTGCTTGGGAGCCTCCTGCGAAGCACTTCTTTGATGTTTCCTCCGGTGTTTATAGTGGTCTGTCCCTGCCGCTTCCGGTTGTCAGTTTCAGCTGTCCGCTGTAGTGGTTGGTATATTGGGTCCAGGTCGATGTGTTTGTTGATGGAGTTTGTGGATGAATGCCATGCCTCTAGGAATTCAGGACACTATTCAGAAGGGCCACAACACACTGCAGTACACCAGAACTGCAAAAAGAAGAAGAGGAACACCTATACAAGGTATTCGCCAAAAACGGATACCCGTGCAACTTCATCAACAGATGCCTAAGAGAAAGACCACAGAATGAGGACATACCACAACCAAAAGGACTAGCCACACTACCATACATCAGGAGCATCTCGGAACTGACAGCTAGACTACTGCGACCCCTAGGACTCATAACGGCACACAAACCAACAGCCACGCTCAGACAACAACTCACCAGAACGAAGGACCCGATACCCAACATGAGCAAAACGAATGTAGTGTACAAAATACCATGCAAGGACTGCACAAAACACTATATAGGACAAACAGGAAGACAGCTAACAATCCGCATACATGAACATCAACTAGCCACGAAACGACACGACCAGCTATCCTTAGTAGCCACACACGCAGACAACAAGCAACATGAATTCGACTGGGACAACACTACTATCATAGGGCAAGCGCAGCAGGTCAGGCAGCATCCAGGGAACAGGAGAATCGACGTTTCGGGCATAAGCCCTTCTTCAGGAATGGGGAAAGTTTGTCCAGCAGGCTAAGATAAAAGGTAGGGAGGAGGGACCTCCTCCCTACCTTTTATCTTAGCCTGCTGGACAAACTTTCCCCATTCCTGAAGAAGGGCTTATGCCCGAAACGTCGATTCTCCTGTTCCCTGGATACTGCCTGACCTGCTGCGCTTTTCCAGCAACACATTTCCAGCTCTGATCTCCAGCATCTGCAGACCTCACTTTCTTATCATAGGGCAAGCCAGACAGAGAACAGCCAGGGAATTCCTAGAGGCATGGCATTCATCCACAAACTCCATCAACAAACATATTGACCTGGACCCAATATACCAACCACTACAGCGGACAGCTGAAACTGACAACCGGAAGCGGCAGGGACAGACCACTATAAACACCGGAGGAAACATCAAAGCACTTCGCAGGAGGCTCCCAAGCACTGATGATGTCGCCTAGCCAGGGGACGAAACGTTTGCAACAAAAACTTCCAGCTCGGCGAACAGAACTACAACATTGATACCCCTTTTAAATTCCTGCCTAACTTTTTATATTCTCCCTTCAGAATCTCATCCTTTTCTCTTTCTATGTCATTAGTTCCAAAGATCTTCTGCTGGACTGTCTTCCCTTTGAGAATAGTCTGCACTTTATCAGAGATATCCTTGATCCTGGCACCAGGGAGGCAACACACCATTTTGATTTCTCACTGTTGGCTGCAAAACGTTGGTCTGTGCCTCTGACTAGTGAGTCCCCTATCACAATTGATCTCTTGGAACCTGACATACCTTAGTTACATTAGAGCCAGTCTTGGTACCAGAAACTTAGCTCTTCGTGCTACAATCCGCTGAGAGTCCATCATCCCCTACGTTTTCCAAAACAGCATAATTATTTGAGATGGCGATAGCCACGGGAGACTTCTGCACTACCTGCCTCCCTTTCCTACCTCTTTCTGGAGGTCGCCCATTTACCTGACTATATCTGTGGGTTTTTCCCCTTTGCTTAACTGCCATCCATCACACCCCGTAGCTCCTGTAAATTCCTCATTTCCACCAACTGCCGCTCGAGCTTTTCCATGCGATCTGATAAGATTCGCAACCAAAGACACTTTCTGCAGACATAATCATCAGTAACGTGGAAACTGCCCCTAATCTCTCACATCCAATAGAAAGAACATACCACTCTACCCAAGGCATAGTTTTACTGCTCTAAAAAAGCACTGTTCCAGGCTAACATATTACCTATGTTTTATATTTTTATAATTTAACCAAGAGATAGATCTCGATGAAAGATATAATCAGAAAGTACCCAGTCCACACACAATTTTCGATTTATAGCAAGGTTACACTTAAAAACTATGCACTTAGGTTCTTCTGGGCTGTGGGATCCCCACATAGATTCCTCCAGATCAGCTGTGAATTTTGCTGTTTGTTAATTTTTCTTAGATGCACTCTGACATCCAGAGATACTTGAACTCAAACAGCAAACGTAGTGGCTGTGCAGATTCACTGCTGTTAGTTTCTTTCTCTGACAATATAGTCTCTACCATTAGTTTCTGTTCTTCCTTTTTAAAGTGCCGTTGTGTTGATCTTTTCTCCCCCAAAGTTTGGAAACAATGCATCAGATTATAAAACAGTAATTATTGCTCTAGGAATTTAAGGAAATCACCTCCAACGCCTAAGATACTTAAAAAAAGGAGCAGCTCTTACAGCCACAATTTTTTCTCGTCTTCCATTTTGGATTGTCAAGAATCATGGAAGTAGTATTGGACAAACTAATGGGGTTAAAAGCAGATATGTGCCCTGGCCCTGATAGTTTGCATGCTAGGATCCTAAAAGGAGCTATAGAAACAGTGGCTGCATTGCTAATAATTTTCTAAAGGTTCTTGGCATCTGGAACGTACTGGAAGATTGGAAAACAGTCAATGTGATATTCCTATTCAAGAAGAGAGGGAGGCAAAAAGCAGTGAACTGTAGGCTGACTAGCCTAACATCTATTGTTGGAATCAATTATTAACTAAGTAATAGCACCACATTTGGAAAATCATTATCTAATCAAGCAGACATGTTTGCTTGTAGAAGAATTCGGAATTTTCCTCTAGCTGCTACTTTTTTCTTATTGTTCTTGTTTGCTTCTCTTATCTGTTTTTCACACACCCCTATTCCTGTTGTTTCTCAGTTGCATTTTCTGCGCACTGTGTGATGAGCACATTTTTTTTCTTTCTAATGTTCATTCATTTCTACCTCCTTTGTCTTCTAGCAAATTCTGGATTTGTTTGCCCTACCATTTCCAAGACTACATCTTTTCTGTACACAAACCATCTGCTCTTTGTTCTATTGTTCAGTTACTGTTTTCTCTGACCACCCCTCTAATTCCAATCAGTCCTGCTCAGCTCTGTTCTTGCCCCATTAAAGTAAAATCTCCTCCAGTTCATTTTTCTTGCGTCATGTTGTTGCATGTTCAACACCATTGTGAGCTTTATCATGCAATGATAACTAACTCCTAAATATTAATCTGTATAATGTGGAACAATATGGGTTTATGCTGTTTGTTAGGAAGGTTAACAGATCTGAATATTATTTCAATGTAGGAAAACAGCAGAAATCTGCAGAATGAGGATTTGGGAATCCTCATGCATAAATTGCAAAAGGCTAGCACCCACATTCATACAAAATAATGGGGAAGGCTAATGGAATGATTTTTTTTTAAAGGACATGGAGTATAAAAATAGGCAAGTGTTGCTCAGAGTGTACAAGGTACTAGTTAGGCTACACCTAGAATATTGTGAACAGTTTTGGACCCCTTATCTCAGGAAATTATACTGGTTTTGGAGGCAGTCCAGAGAAAGTTCATTCGGTTGATCCTGGGTATAGATGGATCCTCTTATGAGGAGAGGTTGAGTAGGTTGGGCCTGGACTCATTGGAATTCTGATGAATGAGCAGTAAAGTTTTGAAACGTACAAGATTCTTAGGGGGCTTGAAAGGGTGGATGCAGCAAAGTTGTAGAGAGAATCTAGGACCAGAAGCCCTAACCTGAGGAGTCACCCAGTTAGGACAGAGGTGAAGAGGAATTTATTCTGAAGTTTTCAAATCTGTGGAATTCTTTACAACAGAGTGTGGTAGAGGCTAGATCATTGAGGTTTACAAGGCTGAGGTGAGCAAATCTTTTTCAGTAAGGGCACAGGGTTTATGGTGAAAAGACAAGAAGGTGGCATTGAGAATTATGTTATTGTATGGCAGAGCAGATATGATGGGCTGAATGGCTTACTTCTGTTTCTGCACCTTTTGATGACAACTTTTGTCCTTTCTTCACAGTCACTCCAGGTACCCTTGCTGTTGTGTATTGGTCAACCATGTCAGGTTGCTGTCACTCTTCACAAAATGGAGCACCCGAAGTTTGAAAAAAGCCAGGCAGCAACTAACCTGAAAGTAGATGATTATTTTTAAGAACATAGAACATAGAACATTACGGTGTGACAGGTTGGCGCAACATTGAGGGCCGAAGGGCAGTACAGGCCCTTTGGCCCTCGATGTTGCGCCGACCTGTCATACTAATGTGAAGCCCATCTAACCTACACTATTCTATGTACACCTATGTGGTTGTCCAATGACGACTTAAATGTCCTTAAAGTTGGCGAATCTACTGCCGTTGCAGGCAAAGCATTCCATACCCTTACTACTCTCTGAGTAAAGAAACTACCTCTGACATCTGTCCTATATCTATCACCCCTCAATTTAAAGCTATGCCCCCTCGTTCTCGCTGTCACCATACTTGGAAAAAGGCTCTCTCTGTCCACCCTATCTCACCCTCTGATTATCTTATATGTCTCTATTAAGTCACTTCTCAACCTTCTTCTCTCTAACGAAAACAGCCTCAAGTCCCTCAGCCTTTCCTCGTAAGACCTTCCCTCCATACCAGACAACATCCTAGTAAATCTCCTTTGCACCCTTTCCAAAGCTTCCCCATCCTTCTTATAATGACCAGTACTGTACACAATACGCCAAGTGCGGCCATACCAGAGCTTTGTACAGCTGAAGCATAACCTCATGGTTCTGGAACTTGATCCCTCTATTAATAGAAGCTAAAATACTGTATGCCTTCTTAACAACCCTGTGAACTGGGCGGCAACTTTCAAGGATCTGTGTAAATGGACACAGAGATCTTTCTGCTCATCTACTCTACCAAGAATCTTACCATTAGATTAGATTTTTTTTAGATTACATTACAGTGTGGAAACAGGCCCTTCGGCCCAACAAGTCCACACCAACCCGCCGAAGCGCAACCCACCCATACCCCTACATTTACCCCTTACCTAACACTACGGGCAATTTAGCATAGCCAATTCACCTGACCTGCACATCTTTGGACTGTGGGAGGAAACCGGAGCACCTGGAGGAAACCCACGCAGACACAGGGAGAACGTGCAAACTCCACACAGTCAGTCACCTGAGGCGGGAATTGAACCCGGGTCTCAGGTGCTGTGAGGCAACAGTGCTAACCACTGTGCCGCCCACTTTGAGAGGTGACGGTAAAATGTCCTCTTTTTGCCAAAGGTACCTTCAGATGTGCGAGATTAAGAGCTGGAGCACTCAGAAAATAGAACTGCTCATGTCAAGATGACATTACATGTTGACTTATGTCATACTTTGCCTTCTGTGCAAAGTATGACATTACCTAGCCAACAACCTGCCCACATTACTGACAAACATGTCATGTATCAGAAGTGTTTGAGAGTGACACAGTGATTGTTTTGGTACTGGAGTGATATCTGTAGTGTGGAGAATATGGGTGCCAGACAACCAACTCTGTGGTCTTATATCTCAAGCTTTATAAAGAATGAACAAAGAGGAGAATTTAAATCTGTTTAAGGCAGTAATAAGTATTTAAAAGTATATTTGAAATGCTAGTAATATAATTGGCGCAATTTATAATCAGTTAAAATCAGCATGGAATTTAAGAGGTTCGCACAGTGGTAATGAGAAGTGCATTGCACAATTTGCTGTTGATTATTAGATGTACTGCTGGTGGCAACTGCATTCTCAACAACCTTGAGCCAGAAGACCAACTGGATGATCCATCTTAGCCTCCTCCAGAGGTCCCAGGTATTGCAGATGCCAAACTTCAGCTGATCTGATTCACTCCATGTGATATCCAAAAAACAACTGGAGGTGCTGGAAACTACAAGAACTATGGGCCCTGAAACATTGCAGTAATAATATTGAACACTTCTGCTTTGGAACTTGCCACACCCTCTAAGGTGTACTGTACTAGTCCAGTGATAACATTGGCATCCACTTGATAATGTACAAAATTGCCCAGGTATATATTTAAACATGGAGGAGGAGGAAAAATAGAAGACAGCACAGGAACAGGCACTTTGGCCTATGATGTTGTGGTGAACATGATGCCAAGTTTAACTAATCCCTTCAGCCTGCCCTTGGTCCACATCCCTCCATTCCTTGCATACTCGTACTTATCTAAAAGCTCCTTAAACACCCCTATTTCATCTGCCTCCACCACCTTCCCTTTCAGCACGTTCCAGACACCTACCATTCTGTGTGCAAAAAAGGTGACCCTCACATTTCCTTACTTTCCCCCCTCACCTAAATGCATGTCCCTTAGTACTAGATATTTCAACACTGGGAAAAAGATTCTGACTGAAAACCCTATCTATGCATCTTATAATATTATAGATTTCTATCAGTCTCCTCTCAACCTCTGTTGCTCCAGAATAAACAACTCTGGTTTTTCGAGCGTCTCCTTCTAGCTCGTTGCCTTTAACTCAGGCATTTCCTGGTAAGTGTTTTCTACATCCTCACTAAAGTCCTCTACATCTTTCCTGTAATATGGTGACCAGGTGACATCATTGAAACATATGGAATTCTTAAGGGGTTTGCCAGGGCAAATACTGAGAGGGTGTTATCCCTCATGGGAGTCTAGTCTTAAATTGGTACCCCTTTAGTTCAAGTGTGTGATGAGGAGGAATTTCTTCTCCGTGCCACAGAGACCTATTGTCATAGAGTCATAGAGATATAGAGATGTACAGCACTGAAACAGACCCTTTGGTCCAACTTGTCCATGTCGACCAGGTATCCCAACCCATCTAGTCTCACCTGCCAGCACATGGTCCATCTCCCTCCAAACCCTTCGTATTCATATACCCATCCAGATGCCTTTTAAATGTTGCAATTATACTAGCCTCCACCATTTCCTCTGGCAGCTCATTCCATACACGTACCACCCTCTGAGTGAAAACGTTGCCCCTTACGTTTCTTATATATCTTTCCTCCCTCGCCCTAAACCTTTCCCCTCTAGTTCTGGACTCCCCCACCCCAGGGAAAAGACTTTGTCTAGTTATCCTATCCAAGCCCCTCATGATTTTATAAACCTCTATGAGGTCCCCCCTCAGCCTCCGACACTCCAGGGAAAAAAGCCCGAGTCTATTCAATCACTCTCTATAGCTCAAATCCTCCAACCCTAGCAACACCCTTGTAAATCTTTTGTGAACCCTTTCAAATTTCACAACATCTTTCTGATAGGAGGGAAACCAGAATTGCATGCAATATTCCAACAGTGGCCTAACCAATGTCATGTACAGCCGCAACTTGACCTCCCAGCTCCTGTACTCAATACTCTGACCAATAAAGGAAAGCATACCAAACGCCGCCTTCACTATCCTATCTACCTGCGACTCCAGTTTCAAGGAGCTATGAACCTGCACTCCAAGGTTTCTTTGTTCAGCAACACTCCCTAGGACCTTACCATTAAGTGTATAAGTCCTGCTAAGATTTGCTTTCCAAAAATGCAGCACCTCACCAAATTAAACTCCATCTGTTACTTCTCAGCCCATTGGTCCATCAGATCAAGATTGCGTTGTAATCTGAGGTAACCTTCTTTGCTGTCCACGACACCTCCAATTTTGGTGTCATCAGCAAACTTACTATCTATACCTCTTATGCTCACATCCAAATCATTTATATAAATGATGAAAAGTAGTGGACCCAGCACCAATCCTTGTGGCACTCCACTGGTCATAGGCCTCCAGTGTGAAAAACAGCCCTCCACCACCACCCTCTGTCTTCTACCTTTGAGCCAGTTCTGTATCCAAATGGCGAGTTCTCCCTGTATTCCATGAGATCTAACCTTGCTAACTAGTCTCCCATGGGGAACCTTGTTGAACACCTTACAGAAGTCCATATAGATCGCATCTACCGCTCTGCCCTCATAAATCCTCTTTGTTACTATTTCAAAAAACTCAATCAAGTTTGTGAGGCATGATTTCCCACAAGTAAAGCCATGTTGACTATCCCTAATCAGTCCTTGCCTTTCCAAATGCATGTACATCCTGTCCCTCAGGATTCCCTCCAACACCTTGCCCACCACCGATGTCAGGCTAACTGGTCTATATGGCTTGCCCTTACCTCCTTTCTTAAACAGTGGCGCCACGTTAGCCAACCTCTAGTCTTCCGGCACCTCACCTGTGACTATCGATGATGCAAATATCTCAGCAAGAGGCCCAGCAATCATTTCCCTAGCTTCCCACAGAGTTCTAGGGTACACCTGATCAGGTCTTGGGGATTTATCCACTTTTATGCGTTTCAAGCACTTCCTCCTTTGTAATATGTACATTTTTTAAGCTGTCACCATCTATTTCCCTACATTCTACATCTTCCATGTCCTTTTTCACAGTAAATACTGATGCAAAATACTCATTTAGTATCTGCCCCATCTCCTGCGCCTCCACACAAAGGCCACTTTGCTGATCTTTGAGGGGCTGTATTCTCTCCTAGTTACCCTTTTTTCCTTAATGTATTTGTAAAAACCCATTGGATTCTCCTTAACTCTTTTTGCCAAAGCTATCTCATGTCCCCTTTTTGCCCTCCTGACTTCCCTCTTAAGTATACTCCTACTGCCTTTATGCTCTTCTAAGGATTCACTCGATCTATCCTGTCTATACCTGACATATGCTTCCTTCGTTTTCTTAACCAAACCCTCAATTTCTTTAGTCATCCAGCACTCCCTATACCTACCAGCCTTTCCTTTCACCCTAACAGGAATGTACTGTCTCTAGACTCTCATTATCTCATTTCTGAAGGCTTCCCATTTTTCAGCCATCCTTTACCTGCAAACATCTGCGCCCAATCAGCTTTTGAAAGTTCTTGCTTAATACCATCAAAATTAGCCTTCCTCCAATTTAGAAGTTCAACTTTTAGATCTGGTCTATCCTTTTCCATCACTATTTTAAAACTAATAGAATTATGGTCACTGGCCCCAAAGTGCTTCCCCAATGACACCTCAGTCACCTGCCCTGCCTTATTTCACAAGAGCAGGTCAAGCTTTGCACCTTCTTTCGTAGGAACATCCACATACTGAATCAGAAAAATTTCTTGTACACACTTAAATTCCTCTTCACCTAAACCCTTAACACTATGGCAGTCCCCGTCCAAGTTTGGAAAGTTAAAATCCCCTACCATAACCATCCTATTATTCTTGCAGATAACTGAGATCTCCTTACAAATTTGTTTTTCAATTTCCCTCTGACTCTTGGGAAGTCTATCGTACAGTCCCAGTAAGGTGATCATCCTTTTCTTATTTCTCAGTTCCACCCAAATAACTTCGCTGGATGTATTTCCTGGAATATCCTTCCTAGGTACAGCTGTAATGCTATCCCTTATCAAAAACACCACTCCCCCTCTTCTCTTGCCTCCCTTTCTGTCCTTCCTGTAGTATTTGTATCCTGGAACATTTAAGCTGCCAGTCCTGTCCATCCTTGAGCCACATTTCTGTAATTGTGATGATATCCCAGTCCCATTTTCCTAACCATACCCTGAGTTCATCTGCCTTCCCTGTTAGGCCTCTTGCATTGAAATAAATGCAGTTTAATTCATCAGTCCTACCTTGTTGTCTCCTTTGTCCCTGCTTGCCCCGACTGTTTGACTCGCCTTTGTTCTCCACTGTACCAGTACAAATCTTTCCTCATGATCTCCCTGGGTCTCCCCTCCCCCCCCACTCCCCCAACCTTACTAGTTTAAATCCTCCCGAGCAGCTCTGGCAAATCTCACTGCCAGTATATTAGTCCCCTTCCAATTTAAGTGCAGTCCGTCCTTCTTGTACAGGTCACATCTATCCCAAAACAGCTTCCAATGATCCAATTATGTGAATCCTTCTCCCATACACAGCTCCTCAGCCATGCATTCTTCTGTTCTGACCTCCTATTCTTGCCCTCCTTAGCTCATAGCAGACATTACTACTCTTAAGCACCTCCTTTTTTAAATTCCTGCCTAACTCTCTCTAATCTCCCTTCAGAATCTCATCCTTTTCCCTTCCTATGTTGTTAGTTCCAATGCGTACAATGACCTCCTACTGGCCCCTCTCCCCCTTGAGAACATTCTGCACCCTCTCTGAGACATCCTTGATCCTGGCACCAGGGATGCAACATATCATTCTGATTTTTCGCTGCTGGCCACAGAAACGTCCATCTGTACCTCGGACAAGAGAGTTCCCTAACACAATCGATCTCTTGGAACCTGACGTACCCCTCATTGCATTAGAGCCAGTCTCAATACCAGAAACTTGGCTGTTTGTGCTACATTCTCCTGAGAATCCATCGCCCCCTATATTTTCCAAAACAGCACACTTGTTTGAAATGGGGATAGCCACAGAAGACTTAAGCACTACCTTCCTACCTCTCTTACCTTTCTTGGAGTTAACCCATCTATGTGACTGTATCAGAGACTTTTCCCCCCTTCTTATAACTGCCATCCATCACATCCTCTTGCTCTTGTAAATTCCTCAGTGCCTCTAACTGCCTCTCCAACCAATCCATTCGATCTGATAGGATTTGCAACCAACAGCATTTATTGCAGATATAATCCTCAGTAACCCATAAACATTCCCTAAACTCCTACATCCAACAAGAGGAGCAACTCACTCTACTAAGAGCCATTTTTGCTTGTTTCAATCTACAGACCCAGAAAATAGCATGTCTTATTCCTCTACAAAACACTGCTTCAGGTTAAATTAATACTTACGGCTTATATTTTAAGTTTAAACCAGAGACATAGCTCAATAAAACATATAATCAAGAAAGAACCCACTCTGTTCACTACTACAGATTTATTTTAAGGCTGTACTTAAAATCCACTTATCAGCTTCAGTGCTGTGACTGCTCCCATACAGGTTCCTCCAGGATCAGTTGTGAAGTTCACTGTTTCTTAATTTTCCCAGACGCACTCCAATGTCCAGCGCCACATGAATTCAACAGCAAAGGCAGTAACTGCTAACTCCGTCAGTTAGCAATGTGGGTTTCTCTCTCTCTCTCCCTCTCTCTCCCTCTCCCCCTCACTCTCTTCCCTTGCACTGACCTCACCATGTGCTTCCTTTGTCTGTACTTCCCCCTTTTTAAAAAGTGCTGTTGTTTTGATTTTTTTTCTCTCTAAAGTTCCAAAACAATGCAATAGCATATAAAATAGTAATTGCTGCTCCTGGAATTCGAGGAAATCACCTCCAACACCTAAAATACCTCAAAAAAGGAACAGCTGTTATAGCCAGAACTAGCTCCTGTCCTCCATCTTGGATTACCCAGAATCTGTAGTGGCAGAGTACTAGTGTATATTTAATGCTGAGATGCATGGATTCCTGATCAGTAAGGGAATTAAGGGCTACAGGAATAATGCAGGAAATTAGACATGAGTGATGCCAGATCAACCATGATGCTATTAAACGCCAGAACAAACTCGGGCTAAACAGCCTATGAACAACATCCAGGCTTGAGCTGAAAAGTGGCAAGTAACATTTGTGCCACATGAATGCTAGGCAATGACCATCTCCCATTAGAGAGAATCTCGCTACTGCGCCTTCATTCAATGGTTTTACTGTTACTGAATTCCCCATTATCAACATCCTGGGGAGATTGTTATTGACCAGAAGCTGAACTAGTCTCGCCATATAAATACAGTGACTGGTCACAGGCTCGGAGTTCTGTACTGAGTAGCTCAACTCCTGACTCCTCAAAGTCTGTCCACTATCTTTTGAGGCGCAAGTCAGAAATGTGATGGAATACTCCCCACTTGCCTGGATGTATCACTGTTCCTTCACCGTAGTTGGATCAAAATCCTGGAATTCACTCTCTAAGGGCATTTTGGGATGTGGACTCCAGCAGTTCAAGTAAGCAGCTCATGACCATCTTAAGGGCAACTAGAGATAAGCACTAAATGTTGGTCAGCCAGTGATGCCCGTGTCCAGTGAATGAATATATAAAAAGAGCATAATGCATTCATCGAGTAACTGGACATAATCATTGCTTGAAAGAAATCGGTGAATTGATGCTCAGTATAAGTAACTAAACAAATTATGGAATAGTTTTCACCAATGCCCTCCTTTTTATTCAACAAAAACAGCACTTGCTGGGGAAACTCAACAGATCTGTCAGTATCTGTGGAGAGAAAACAGTTAATGCTTTGTTCCAGTGACCCTTCTTCAGAACTCACCTTCTTATTATTCATTTAAGGGGTGTGGTGTCATTGGCTTCGCCCATTAATAGGACAAACTAATTAACAATTAATGTGAGATTTGTAATGATTGTTCTGTGATCAGGTAAAGCTATAGTACAATGCAGAATTATGCTTATTAATAAAGACTGTGTTTAAGAACAAAAGTTTGCTTATTTTACGTTCATTCTCATTTAGTAAATTGATTTTTTTTCTGCTCTGAGTGTCAGTCTCTTTGTGTCTAAAATCAAGGCTTTTCATGAACCTATAGGACATTGGAAAATGTTAATCAACTTTAATGTTTCCATTCATTAAAATAAGCAATAAAGTGTTTAAGATTGCTGGTTGTCTAAATGGTGATTATTAAATCCTTACAGCTACTAATAAATAGCAAGGAACCAGGAAAGCTAACAGGTGGCGTTACAACACAAAAATAGGCAAATCAAATAAGCATCCCTGTATTCCTGTATCCCAATCCCTGTATTCACAACACAGTAAAGCTAAAACCTATAAAAGCCCTCAATGTTGACGCCAGTGGTTCTTAACCAGACATTTTGAATAACTGATATTAAGACACCAAGTTTATTGAAGAGGTAACAATTTATTATCAATACAGTAGCTTTAGCAGAGCAAATTTATGTAACAAGGTAATCTATTTAATGTCATGATTTTAAACTCAATCTTTGCTACTAGCCTCCATTCTCAAAGACAGACATAAATAAAGACAGTGAAGGGACAAACCAAAAGAAAAAATAAATGAGATGTAACTATCCAGTCACTTTAGCAGTCTCCATGCTCTCTAATATCACAGGTGCATGAGATTGTATCTTGGTTTCTGAAGCTGACAGCTTTCAGTAGGCTCTGTTACGACACTGGCTAAACCCCCTCTGTTAATTTAAACCAGCAACACAGAAAAGATTTATCCCGTACAGTAATATGTGAAAATTCGAGAGACCAAGAACTAATTAAAGTAACAAGTAACAACTTTATCTTTTATCTTTTCAAGTATAACAGAGTACTGTGCAGAGAAGGAGCACCTTGGGGGATATGGAGAGACTCCATGGGAGCTGGAATTAGGAGTTAGGGGAAGAAATTTCTTTGGAAACATGGGAGGATATATGGGGGAATGTAAAGAAAATTTCAATATGCAGTAAAGCGCAAGCAATGCAATTGAAGATTCCCCCACAGGGCCGATATGGAACCGGAGAGGTTAGCAAAGTTTTAGAAAGGATCTTCTCCATAATGTCCCAAATGTAAAATCAGCATAGGCACCCTCACACATTGCTCTTGGTCTTGCTACAAGATTCGTGGATATTGGGGTGCCATAGCGAATGAGCTGGAGAGGATCCTGGGAATTGAAGTTAAGGCGGATCCGGTATTGCTTCTTTTGGGACTACTGAATCTGCCCTCTCTGGGTGAACATGGGAAGAGGTTATTTAACATTCTTACACATGAGGAAGAACATTTTAATGAACTGGATATCAGAAAAACCTCCAGGTCTTGTGGGGTGATGCACAACCTCAAGATAGAGCTTGTAAGAAGGCCTATGGTGTATTAGCGTTCATTAGCAGAGGGATTGAATTCAAGAGTCGTGAAGTGATGTTGCAACTGTACAGGACTTTGGTTAGGCCACATTTGGAGTACTGTGTGCAGTTCTGGTTGCCTCACTTTAGGAAAGATGTGGAAGCTTTGGAGAGGGTGCAGAGAAGATTTACCAGGATGTTGCCTGGAATGGAGAATAGGTTGTACGAGGATAGGTTGAGAGTGCTAGGCCTTTTCTCGTTGGAACGGCGAAGGATGAGGGGTGACTTGATAGAGGTTTATAAGATGATCAGAGGAATAGATAGAGTAGACAGTCAGAAACTTTTTTCCCGGGTACAACAGAGTGTTACAAGGGGACATAAATTTAAGGTGAAGGGTGGAAGGTATAGGGGAGATGTCAGGGGTGGGTTCTTTACCCAGAGAGTGGTGGGGGCATGGAATGTGCTGCCTGTGGGAGTGGCAGAGTCAGAATCTTTGGTGATCTTTAAGCGGCAATTAGATGGGTGCATGGATGGGTGCTTAAGCTAGGACAAATGTTCGGCACAACATCGTGGGCCGAAGGGCCTGTTCTGTGCTGTATTGTTCTATGTTCTATTATCTGATGGGTATGTTACACCATGAAACAGAGCAATTTTATAAGACATGGCGGCTTTTTCTAAATTACGTTGACATAGACCTATCGGCGGTACAGATTTGGGCCTTCGTATTGCGGTGAAGGCTGTAAATGATGGGCTGGGGGCCCTGGGGGGGAGGAGACCTAGTAAATACGGGAATAATAACTGTTGCTCCCGTAGACTGAAGCTTTGGTGGAGGTCTAACGAGTAGAGTAGGATAGTGTAATGAAACTTAGTATTAAATCAAATCCAATAAAATTATTTCATTTAATTTAAGTTTATTTTAACTTGGGTTAAGTAAATATGAGACGATTGTATCCGAGAGAAGTGGGTAGATTATTGTTAACATTACTGGAATGCAATAATGTGCTATTATTTCTACTTTTTTGCATTTTGTACTTTTGTAACTTTTTGCTTTTTCTTTTTTGCAAAAAGAGTAAAAAATTTTCAATGAATATATATTAAAAAAGTATAACAGAGAATAATTAACTAATGACTATTTACAACTCCTATCTTTACTTTCCCTTCTATAATACTTCTATAATTATGGGCACTGCTGCCTCACAGCGCCAGAGACCCGGGTTCAATTCCCGCCTCAGGCGACTGTCTGTGTAGAGTTTGCACGCTCTCCCCGTGTCTATGTGGGTTTCCTCCGGGTGCTCCGGTTTCCTCCCACAGTCCAAAGATGTGCAGGTCAGGTGAATTGGCCATGCTAAATTGCCCGTAGTGTTAGGTTAGGGGTATGGGTGGGTTGCGCTTCGGCGGGGCGGAGTGGACTTGCTGGGCCGAAGGGCCTGTTTCCACACTGTAAGTAATCTAATCTAATCTAATCTACTAGTCTGCTAAAACCCCAATTGAAATTTACCATAATTCAAATTTCAAAACCAGGCAGCTGTCATTTCTCTTTGTATCTTCCTTTGTAGATTTTCTTCTTCTTAGGTTTTCTCTTTCACAGGTGGTTGATAGATAAATGTACCTTTTTAAGAGACCTATTTTGCGGGCAGTCTGCATTTGTTGGTGGCTTGGCAGTTCTCTCTCAACTGTTCGGGTTTCCCAGTCTTATATCTCCAAAGCATCGGATTGTGTCATTGGCGGTTAATATTGTCAATATACTCAATTCAAACTTGATTGGAGTTTGTTTTTTTTGGGGTGTACAATTTAAACTGACCTAATTCAAATTTGTTTTTGTCTCCAGGCAACCAGCTACTCTCGTTGCTGGACCCAAAGGTTACATTGTATCTTGTTCAGAACACTTGGTGCTGTCAAGTAGTTCTGTGTGCTTTTAACTTTCTTAAACATACTGTATTTCATAACACTTGCCCTCCTTAAGAAAAAATGAACCATCATAATAAAAAGATGGCTTCTTTTTTCTATTCTTTAAACGCCTTATCCTAACATACAGATAACTTTAATGTAAGTTCGCCTTAACTTTTCATATACCTTTGTGTATGTGTATATATATGTGATATATATAAAACATTAAATACAAATCTCATCTAAACTTTATTGGTTAAATCTGCAATAACGTACCTGTGATTACATTCTTACAACCAACAACATGTACGATTTTTTAAATTAAAAGTCGGAGCAGTATTCCCTACGTCTACTTCATGTACAATAGCATTAGTCCTCCCCATCCGATTCTCACATATATCCTTATACTGCAGTAGCAAATCTTTCAACTGCGTTCTATGCTCCTGAGACAGATAATTTACTAACCTATTCCACTCCTCAAGGTTGTCTTCATTTTTTAATGGATTTTGAGGCACATCAAAATCCACATTATCTGGATTTGATTCCTCATTCTGCAAAGCAGTAACTAACACCTGTTTCTCCAGTTCTTTCCCTCTTGTATAATATGATTTCAACATGTTAACATGACATAACTGATACCTTTTTATTTCTATCTGGCATCTTTACTGGATAGTTCACCTGTTTTCTCAATTTGATAGGGACCACTAAACCTGGCTTTGAAGGGATCTCCTATCACTGGTAACAGTACGAACATGTCATTCCCTTGGGAAAATGTCAGCGTCTCAGAGCTTTTATCTGCCATCTGCTTCATTCTTCCCTATGCCCTCCTTAGGTGCTGTTTGGCTAACTCACCTACTCAATTTAGTCTCTCCCTCACTTCTAATACATAATCTAACATTGGTCCTGTCAATTTTTCTTTAATTAATTTCAAAGGACCTCTCACTTCATGTCTAAATATTAACTCAGAGGAAGTGAACTGAGTAGATTCATTTGGGGCATCTAATGCAAACAATAGGTATGGGATATCTTTATCCCAATCATTCGGGTAATCTTGACAGTATGCTGTCAACATGGTCTTCAAGGTCTGATGCCACCTTTCTAAAGGTTCTTGGGATTCAGGATGATGCACACTGGACTTAAGGTGCTGTATACCTAAGATATCCATAACCACCTTAAACAGCCTAGCAATTTGACCTTGGTCTGACTGAATCTCTCTGGGTAGCTCATACCGTGTGAAGAAAGCTACTAACTTATTTGCCACCCTTTTTGCCTTGATACTCCATAATGGAATTGCCTCTGGAAATCTGGTAGACACATCCATTATGGTTAACAAGTACTGGTTCCCACTTTTAGTTCTCGGGAGGGGACCTACACAATTAATTACAACCTGCGTGAAAGGTTCTTTGAATGCGGGAATTGGCAACAAAGGTGCTGGTTGTATTATTGCCTTGGCTTACCTACCTTTTGGCATGTATGACACGTTTGGCAAAAGTTAACCACATCCTTGTGCATTCCAGAACCATAAAAATGTTTTTGTACCTTAGCCTGAGTTTTTCATACCCCTTGGTCTCCATTTCCGGCCTTGGATTCTATCTTTCAGATCATAACCCTCCAGAATATTCTCTACCTCCTTTTTGGAGTACGCATCCGCACATATATCTTTTATCTTCTTGTCTTGCTGTTGTAAGACTCTTAGCCTTTCAGGACTGAGCACTTCTGTCTGACCCTCTGCCTGTTCAGGTTTTCCTGCACCATTGCGTCAAACAGGGTGTCCGCTAACTGAACCTCAACTCCTTCACCTTTCTCTTTACTTTTTGCTTTGTGCTGTGACTTATGATCATGGGATCTGGTCGCCACACAGTCTGGGGAAATACCAGGATATTTCTGTTTTAACTCTTAAAGTTTCTTGGTCTTCTCCACAACAAGTGGTGTCACTCGCTCCTTGGATCCTGCCTAATCATTCCCAAGTACAACACTCTGCCAATCACTCCCACTGTAACTTCCCCATTCTTGAGTTGGCACTCCAATCTGATCTTACATAGCGGATTGCTAAATTTCTGTCCATCTATCCCACAAATTACCACACTCTTGGGTAACAGATCAGAAAGAGTTCATATTCGCTCATCCCTTCCGATCAGTGACTGGTGAGATTCTGTATCTCTCAAAATTAAAACTACTTGTTATTTTCCTCCTGTTCTTTCGGAGTAAACTTTACCCACAGAGGCCAATTATTTGTAGAGATCAGATACTAGCTCCATAACCAGCCCCTGCCTAGGCTGTGCCTAGGCTTTCCTGCAGCTGCTCAGCTCTTCTTGGGGTCGCCTTTACAATCTTCACTAATGCCACTTTTACCACATCTTTTTCCACAGTGCCTTTCTTTAACGACCAGCACAGTGACTTTACGTGTCCCACTTTACCACAGCGGAAACATCTGAGGCCTTTCAACTGCTTTCCACCCTCCTGGGCTTCTTTTTTATACAGTAAATTCTTCCCAGTACTGTCTACTTTTGGTTTTGTAGTGTAGGATCTCTCCTTCTCCCAACTTCTATCCCTCACAGGATGAAATTCTGGCCAGAAGCTTGTCTTATGCACCAACGTGTATTCATCTGCTAGTTCTGCTTCCCTTCTCACTTCCTGAACTTTCTATTCCTCCACGTGAATTCTTATCATCTTTGGAACTGAGCTTTTAAACTCTTCCAGTAGAATAATCTCTTGTAGATCCTCAAAGGTCTTATCTATTTTTGAAGCACACACCCATCTATCAAAACAACTATGTTCAATTCTTTCGAACTCATGTCTGACCTGGTTCCTCCCTTATGTTTCTGAACTGCTGTCTATATGCTTCTGGTACCAATTTATAAGCACTTAAAATAGCCTGTTTAACCTCTACATATCTCTTGACCCTGCATCTGACAGTGCATCAAATACATCACTAACTCTGCCTACCAGTTTAGTCTGAATTAGCATTACCCATAAATCCTTGGACCACTCTATCTGCCTAGCCAATTTTTCAAATGAAGTAAAGAAGGGTTCAACATATTTTTCATCAAAATGTGGCAAAGTTTTAACACATTTGTATATATCACTACCTTCTCTTTCAATCTCTGTCCTGTTAACTTGATTTTGCTGAGTCGCAACTTCTCAAGTTCTCTTTTTGCTCAGTTAAGAACCTTTTCTCTCTTTGTTTTTCTTCTTTCTTCTTTCTGTCTTTGCTCAGCTAAGAACCTTCTCTCTTTCTCTCCCCCCCTTTCTCTTTCCTCTCTCCCTTTGTCTTTCCTCTCTCGCTCGCTCTCTTTATCTTCTAACTACATTTTCCTCATTTGTAATTTAAGTTTTTCCAGCTCTATTGCGCTTGTCTGTTTCTCTGACACACCTAAGCGTTTGAGTAATTCCCTTGTAGTTTCAGCATTACTTTTGTCCTTGGTTATACCCAAATCTAACTTTTTTGCTAATTCTAAAAGTATGGCCTTTTTCTTTGCTTCTAAACTTTATTGGCATATTTGAGAATCATCTTCAAATTCCAGAACATCTTCAGCAAGTCTCTCACTTTTAATTTAATCAACCACAAGTCACCAAAATTAAACAAATTGTCTCTCTCCGATTTTATTTAAAGAACTAAGACACTAACCTGCAAGTGTTTAAATCTGCTGGGATGTTTTGTACCCCCAAATGTACTCAAATCTGTCTAAACCAATTCAGATCACAAATCCAAGACCCAAACTGTTAAAAATGTGGACAAAAGCCCCCTAAACCATTCAATTCCTGACGATAAACCCCCAAACTGTTATGACTTGGGGTAAACCCCCTCTGTTAATTTAAACCTGCACCACAGAAAAGATTTATTCCGTGCAGTAATCTGTGAAAATTCGAGAGGCCAAGAACTAGTTAAAGTAAAAAGTAACAACTCCTATCTTTACTTTCCCATCTATAATACTAGTCTGACAACACCCCTGATTAAGATTTACCAAAATTCAAATTTCAGAATCAGGCAGCTGTTGAATCTTCCCTTTGTATCTTCCTCTGTAGATTTTCTTCTCCTTAGGATTTCTCTTTCACAGGTGGTTGATAGACAAATGTACCAGCAAGTTTTGAGAAGATTTGTAGCTCAGGTTGATAAGTATGTAAGTTAGTTCGCTGCAGTTGAAGGCTGGTTTTCAGAAGTTTTGTCACCTTACTAGGTTACATCATCAGTGGGAGTCTCCAGTGAAGTGCTGGTGGTATGTCCCGCCTCTCTTGGTTTCTTAAGGTGGCTGATGTCATTTCCACTACTTCTTTCAAGGGAAGGTAGATAGGATCTAAATGGATGTGTTTCTTGATGGGGAATTCTGGTTAATTAAATGTATCTTCTGTGGGCAGTCTTCATTTGTTGTTGGTGGCTTGGCAGTTCTTTTTCAACTGTTCAAGTTTTCCAGTCTTTATACCCCCAAAGCATCAGGTTGTGTTATTGGGTTTTAGTATTGTCAATTTACTAAATTCAAACTTGATTGGAGTTTTTTTGGGGGGTATAATTTAAACTGATTGGCCTAATTCAAATTTATTTTTGTCTCCAGGCAACCAATTACTCTAGCTGCTGGACCAAAAGGTTACATTGTATCTTGTTCAGAGCTCTTGGTGCTGTCAGGTAGTTCTGCGAGCTTTTAACTTTCTTAAAAGTACATACTTCATAACAGCTTCAAGGAATATTCACTTAATTCTTATACCTGCAATTCTATTCTCCGAACTTTCAATAAGTTGATAATAGAAGGATAACCAGAGAGCAATCAAAACATCTATCCTGTAGCTTCTGACAAAAGCAACACAGTTCAAAGCCAGTGCAGGAAAAGAGTTGGAAATACTTGGATGACTCTCTACTGTTTCTAAGAAAAAGGACTTAGACAGTGTTGGAGACAGCCCTCAGAAGAAGTCCTGAGGAGCTGTCAAAGTGCGAAGGTTGCTAGGTCTGTCCAGGGGAGCTAAGCGGTATGGAAGAAGCCAGTGAGCACTGATGGTTTAAAACCAGTCAAAGTTCGGGCTTTTTTCTCTCCAACATTTGCTGTCAGACTGGCACCTGTTAACGTTTAAACATCTACCATCTGTTTGAGCATAATGCCTCTCCGAAGTTAAAATGTTTCTCGATTATTCTGAACAGCAATTAACTTCCAGGCCTGTCCTCAAAGGCAACTATCAGTTTGTTTGATTTGTTTTTTTAAGAAAGCTGGTGTTCACAGTTCAAATGTTACCTTCAATTCTCAGTTCATAGCACCAAACTAAAATGATAAAAATTTTAAAAATCAGCAAGAGTTCTAACAATGATCAATTAAGAAAAAAATATTAGTGACCAACTTATTCAAAATTATTTCAGTATTATTAGATTACTTACAGTGTGGAAACAAGCCCTTCGGCCTAACAAGTCCACACCGACCCTCCGAAGAGCAACCCACCCAGACCCATTCCCCTACATTTATCCCTACACCTAACACTACAGGCAATTTAGCATGGCCAATTCACCTAACCTGCGCATTTTTGGAAACTGGAGAAAACCCATGCAGACACGGGGAGAACGTGCAAACTCCACACAGACAGTTGCCTGAGGCGGGAATTGAACCCGGGTCTCTGGCACTGTGAGGCAGCAGTGCTAACTGATAATTTAAACCCATTATTTTGAATTATTTTCCATTTTCTTTAAAATTCTAGGGATATGGGCATCACCAGCTGGGCCAGCATTTATTACTCAGCCCTAATTGCCCACAGGGCAATTAAAATTCAATCACATTGTTGTGGGTCTGGAGTTCATGTAAGCCAGATTAGGTAAGGATGGCAGTTTCCTTCCCTAAAGGACATTAGTGAATCAGATGGGTTTTTCCATTAATCGACAATGAATTCATAGTCATCATTAGACTCTTAATTCTAGATATTTATTGAATTCACATTCCACTAACTGGCATGGCAGAATTTGAACCCAGGTCTCCAGTACATTATCTGGGTCTCTGGATTAACCATTCAATGATAATATCACTCAGCCGTTGCCTTCCCCATACTGAAACAACACTGATCAAAAACAACTACTCATTCACATAGCACTTCAAAATGATTAAATGTTTGAAGATATTTCACAGAAGCATTACACAACAAAATATAATGAGATATTAGAGCAGATAATCAAAACTTATTCAAAGGGAGAGGCTTTAAGAGATGTCGTAAAGGAAGGAAATGAGATAGAGAGATGGGAAGGTATAGAGAGGAAAATCCAGAATTTGAGATGGAGGCAACTGAATACATGGCTGTTAGTGTTGGTGACGGAATGAGTACAGTAGTATTGAAGGTGGTCAAGAAGCCCAAAATCAAGGAGCAAAGTTACTTTGAAAGGTTGTAGAGCTGAAGGTAATCACAAGTGGGACTATTGTGAGGAATCCTTCTGTTTTAAGATATTCTTTGTGCTGAAACCAGCATTCTGTGAAAATGACAACAATTGCAGCATTCATGGGTAGAGTGTTCCAAGAATAGATAGTTGGCACCATTCAGTTCTGCCATGTGATAGGGACAGTGCAAGGATTTTCATAGGTCACTGAGGACAGTTCAGGGATCACAGACAGTTGAAGGGATAGAAATATGTACAGACTACCAGGTTTTTTCGGTGCAGGAAAGGAGTTGAAAATAGTTGGGTGACTCTACTGTTTTTAAAAAAAAGACTTGGAGTTGGAGATAGCCCTCCGAAGAAGTTAGGTCGCTTGGAATTTGGAGTCAGTTTGCCAATTGGATATGTAATTAGTTTACTGGCAGGAGACGGAGAATAATGGAGTGTTGCTTTTTGGACTGGAAGCCTGAGACCAGTGGAGTTCCACAAGGATCAGTTCTGACTCCTGTTTTGTTTGCCATTTTTATAAATAATTTGGATGAGAATGTAGAAGACATAGTTTGTAAGTTTGTGGGCAACATCAAAATTGGTGATGTAGAAAGCCTTCTTCACTGTCTACTAAGAATACAAAGGGATCTTGATCAAAGGGTCAATGGGCTGAAAATGGTAGATGAAGTTCAATCTGGAAAAATGTGAGGTATTGCATTCTGGTACAACAAACAAGGCTTATACAACTATTGGTAGGGCTTTGGGTAGTGTTGTAGAACTGAGGTACATAAGGTTTCAGGTACATAATTGTTTGAAGTTTGATTCACATATAGGAGAGTGTGGTTAAGAAGGCATTTGGCACACCTGCCTTCATTGCTGAGTCATTTGAGTATAGGAGTTGGGAAGTCATGTTGACGTTGGTGATGCCTCTTCTGGAATATTGTGGAGAGTTGTCTAGTTATAGAAAGGGTATTATTAAGCTGGAGTGGGTTCAGAAGAGATTTACCAGAATGTTGCTGGGGATGGAAGGTTTGAGGTATTACAAAAAAGGCTGGATAGGCTGGGACTTTTTTTTTAAACTGGTGTGTAGATGGTTGAGAGGTGACCTGACAGAAATTTATAAAATAATGAGGGGTATAGATAAAATTAATGGTAGTGTCTTTTCCCTAGAATGGGGGTTTTCAAGACTAGGGGCACATTTTTAAGGTGAAAGGAGAGAGATTTAAAAAAGACATGAGGCAATTTTTTTTAACTGAGAGGGTGGTTCATGTTTGGAATGAAATTCCTGAGAATGTAGTGAATGTGGGGACGATTACTACATTTAAAAGTCATTTGGATGGGAGATTCAAGATGGTGGTGGTCTGAGTGGTCATACTGTGTGCCATACCCCCTGGCAAGGTGGACCTTTACCCTCCTCATTAACCACCCCTAGGAGAAAAAATTGCTAATATAAACTTACTCAATATCTGGAGCTGCTAAAATTGTGATGTGACAGCTTTAAGACCAGAATGAAAACAAATAAAGGAAAGGTACCTAAAGGAGTACAGCAGACAGGCACTCCCCTACTGCATCGGAGGTGTCTGTGGCCATTGTTCAAACTCCTGGGGCAGCCCCTTTGGATTTAATGGGACACCAGCAGTTACTCTCTCAGTTTGCCAAACTCCGAGAAAAGATTGAAGTAGCAGTGAAACCATTATCTGCCATGCTGAAAAAGCATGAGCAGGAACTTCAATTGTTGGACCGAAGAGTAGAGGCATTGGAGGAGAGGATTGTGGCATCGGAGACCGTGGCGGAAGTCTTGGGAGAAAGGATCCGAATCCTGGAAGACCAGGTTCGGGTCCTTAAGGAGCGAGTGGATGACCTGGAAAATAAAAATAGAAGAAAAATCTTACAGCTGTTGGGCCTTCTGGAATGCGAGGAAGGCGAAGACCTTGTCGGCTTCCTGGCGAAGTAGCTCTAGACGTACCTGGGGCTGGAGTTGGAGTCAGGCCTGTTGATTGTGGCGTGGGCCCACCGGATCGCAATGCGCAGGTCTAGGTTGGTTGCGCGCCCCTGCGTGGTCCTGGTGTGACTCCTGCATTATGAGGAAAAACGCTTAGTGATTGAAATAGCAAGACTACTGGGAAGAGATTCACAGGCTTTAATGTACAAAGGCTCAAGAATAATATTTTTTCAGGACTTCTCAGGAGCCCTAATTAAAAAGAGAAGGGCGTTTGATGATAAGAGAAAATTAAGGGATCAGAACTTTCAGTATTCCTTGAGGTAATCAGCCGTGTTGCGTGTCGCTCATGGAGGGATGGTATGTAATTATGATTCCGCAGAAAAGGCGAAGGACTTTGTGAATTCTCTGAATTAGAGCACTTGGATTAGGGTGGTGGGAGGTGTGGGGGGAGGGGGCATCGTTATGGACAATGGTGTGGGTTTTAAACATTTTTTTATTACCCTTTATTTTCTCCTTTCTCTCCTTTTTTTGTGGTTATTGGCTTTATACGTATTGCCTTGTTGTAAATTCGGAATTATTTCATATATTGATTGGTTTGGTATTCTCAGGGCTTTTTTTTTTAACTGCTGTCCTCTTGTTTTTGGGTTGGGGTTGGCTATACCTGTGGTTAAGGTGTGTGTGGGGGGGTAGTGGACATCTATTGTTAACCCTCAATGTTAATAACAGATTTTTTTTCATTTGTGAATTGCCTGGGGCTAGGGCATGGCCTCAGCTAGGGGGAGTTGGGATGGTGGCAAGGGGAAGATCTCTAGTGAATTGGGTGTTATTTGGGTGTTTGCTTAAGTTAAATGTAGTGATTAGTTTTTTTAGCTGTAGTTTTTATAGGAGTAGTTTTTAGACTTTCTAGAGTTAATGTCTCTGTCGCTCGCTGCACCTCAGATAAACTTCCTTCTCTTGGGAACCACCAGGCTGTGCTGGGTGATCATGGCTAGTGATTTGTTCAGGTGATGCACTTGGAATGTAAAAGGGAGCCATTCCCCTATTACCAACGTCAACATGACTTCCCAACTCCTATACTCAAATGACTCAGCAATGAAGGCAGGCGAAAGCCTGGAGGATAATGAGGCAAGACTAGGGCAGTTAGTATAAGACCTCACCGTTTACCTTGGTGGGAGCCCAAGGATTTAAACCTGGGGCAATGGACTCCGCCTTTAAGTTATGGGAGAATAAGGGAATCTCCTGTCTGGGATATTTATTCGAGGGGCAGGTCTTGATGTCATTTAGCTAGCTAAGTGGGAAATGTGGGTTGTCTAAAAGGGACCTTTTCGGGTACTTTCAGATAAGGGATTATATACAGAGGAAGACCATGCTTCTGGCTCAGTTTTACAAGTCAGACGTGGAGAAAAGAGTGCACCAGTGTACTTTGTATCATTTACAGAAAGGACGTGCCTTAGGGGACATGGAGAAACTCTGTAGCATGTGGAATCGAGAGCTAGGAGAGGATATCTCATTGGAGGTATGGGAAGATATATGGGAAAATGTAAGGAAAATTTCAGTCTGTAACAGAGCGCAGGCCATGCAATTGAAGATTTTACACAGGGCTCATATGGTGCCAGAGAGGCTAGCTAAGTTCAAGAGTGGAGCATCACGAGGATGTTCTGAATGTAAAATTAGTATAGGCACTCTTACAAACTGCTACTGGTCATGTTGTAAGATCCAGAGACACTGGAGTGCTATAGTAAGGGAGATCGAAGAAAAAGTGGATCCAGTATTACTTCTGGGGTTGCCAAATTTGCTCCCTCTGGGGGAGCACAGGAGGAGATTGTATTACATTCTTATCCACTGAGCGAGGAAGAACATTTTAATGAATTGGACATTGGAAAAACCACCAGGTCTTATGGGGTGGTGTAGGCTAGTGATGGAGCATCTCTTCCCAAGACTACCTCACAAATATGGTGCACCACAAAATGGAACAGTGTTACAAGACATGGCGGCCATTTTTAAATTAGCCGTATCAGCAATATTAATTAGAGCTGTGGGAATCAGTCTGGGCTCCTGTGGGGCCCTGGGAGGTGGAGGCTGGGTGAAAAGAATGTGGGTACAATGACTGGTGCTCCCACGGATGGGAGACTCAGTGGAGGTGTGATGAGTGAAATAGAATAAAGTAGTGAGATATAATTTAATTAAAGTTAATTTGAATTCAGTTTAATTTAATTTTTATTTAATTTGTTTGTAGTTTAGTTTAAGTAGATACGCTTATTCTGGATCTAGCACAGCTTTAGAAGATTACAGGCTTGCTAGAAAGGAGCTCAGAAATGGACTGAGGAGAGCCAGGAGGGAGCTTGAAAAAGGCTTGGTAAGAAGGATTAGGGAGAACCCAAAGGCGTTTTACTCATATATGAGGAATAAGAGAATGCTCAGGGAGAAGGTAGGGCCGAACAGGGATAGCGGAGGGAACTTGTGCGTGGAGTCTGAGCAGATAGGGGAAGCCATAAATGAGTTTTTTTGCTTCGGTTTTCACCAAGGAAAGGGAACTTGTTGTAAATGATAACTTAGATGAACTGGGATACAATCTTGACCAGATCAAGATCGATGAAGATGATGTGCTAGAAATTTTGGAAACATTAAGATTGATAAGTCGCCAGACCAGATTTATCCTAGGCTGCTCCAGGAAACAAGAAAGGAGGTTGCTGAGCTGCTGGCGAGGATATTTGCCTCCTCACTCTCCACGGGAGTTGTACTGGAGGATTGGAAGGAGGCTAATGTAGTTCCACTTTTCAAGAAGGGTAATAGGGAAATCCCTGGCAATTACAGACCAGTAAGTCTTACATCTGTGGTCAGCAAAGTTGTGGAAAGAATTTTTTTCCACACTGTAAAGTAATCTAAAAGTAATCTAAAGTAATCTAATCTAATCTAAATTCTGAGGGATAGGATTTATGACTATTTGGCAAAGCATAGTGTGATTAAAGGCAGCCAGCATGGCTTTGTGAGGGGCAGGTCATGCCTCACAAATTTTATTGAGTTCTTTGAGGAGATGTCAAGACAGGTCGACGATGGTCCAGCAGTGGATGTGGTGTATTTGGATTTCAGCAAGACATTTGATAGGGTTCCCATAAACTCATTCATAAAGTCAGGAGGAATGGGATACAGGGAGATTTGGCTGTCTGGATTTCCATGCTGTATGACTCTGACTCAAAATGGAACTAGATTAATTTAGGATATCTGGTCAGCATGGATGAGTTGAATGGCAGGGTCTGTTTATGTAATGTACATCTTTGACTCTGTGGCACTGTAAGTGACTACTTGTAAACTTTTCATTGTACTGATTTGAGTACATGTGACAATAAAGCTTATTCTAATTGTAAATCTCTGGAACTCTTTTGCTGCTTAATTCAACCTTGTTCTTGTGCGGTGACAGGGTTGGAATCTGATTTGAAAGAAATTCAAACATGGAATTGTGGGACAGATGGGAGTAGGTAACTTTGTTCCAATTTTTCAAGTATATTTCCAATATATGCAAAAATATGGTATTTTAACCTTCCTGGAATGTACTTTTGGTCCCACTTTTTGAAACTGGCAGTTGGACATACAGCCCAGTGCTTATTATTTAATACAATGTAATACCCCTGTGTGTACAAATCTTTCCCCTCTCATTTTTCTGTTTCTCTCTTTTTCTTACCAAAGTGCACAGTAACTTGGTTTCAATTTGATTGTGGACATCAAATTAAAACATGTGCATTGTGGTGAACTAATTCCATTTATTTTAAAGAGAGGGTTCTTCCACTCTATACAAGTGTGTACTTAAGTATTAGCAAAGTATCTCATATATATGTTTTCCATTAAAAATAATAGGACAAAAGCAAATCATAACACATTTTTAGATTTAGTTGCATATAACTCAATACCTAAATTTGTAATCTATTTGCTCCATTTTATGTTTAGAAGGTAATCAAATGGATTTGAATAGCTAAGAAAAAGAGTGGGGAGGAAGAAGGGAAGCAGCCTCATGGAACAAATAAGAAAAATTCAACAGCACATTATTGAGTTAGTACAAAGAGATAAATGTGACTTTAATGGAGAGAGATTCCTGAGAGACTTTGGTGAAGTGAAAAGTGAATTTTGTTCCATCTGGTAATAACTTTCTACTGTCAGCAGACTTATACTTGCAGAATTTCTTTTGGCAGATGGAAAATACGCTGGTTCTGTTTAAAAGGCCTGACCACACTAATGCTCACCGGGGGCAGAAATATTGTCTAAATAATGTGAAGAATCCTTTCAGTGGGTTAGATGAATTGCTAAAACAGGTCACTTTACTGTTGCATCCTTTCATTTTCCTCTGTCTTTGGATGAATTTGAAGCAGTTGTGCCCTGCAGCGCTGTATAATGAAAGTGATAATAAGCATAACTGTCTTCAGAATCTGGCAGGGCTCATGCCCGAAACGTCGATTCTTCTGCTCCTTGTATGCTGTCTGACCTGCTGCGCTTTTCCAGCAACACATTTTCAGCTTTGATCTCCAGCATCTGCAGTCCTCACTTTCTCCTAGAAGACTTGTAAAGCAGTAAAGATCAAACTCCCTTTACATCCAAGAAGTCTCTTTTGCCCAAAATTGCTGCATTGGATTCTGTCTTAAGCAACGTCTTGATTTTCAAATTCAAATTCATCCTGGCCACAACCCTCCCTATCTCCAGCATCATCCAGCCCTACAATCATCAGAGATCTCTGTGTGCCTCCAATTTTACTTGTGTTTGACCTACCTAATTTAACACTTCACTGTGATGAAAATAATTGTCTATCAATAATTAAATTGTGTACAAGTGTTGATTTGTAAACTGGTGCACTCTTCTCCTTGTGGATTTCAGAGTATTTTGGTAGATTGACAAACTCTACTATCCTTTTAATTGATTTAGATGTTCAACTATTCTATTTAGAGGGCTTCATTGTGATGTGGAAGTAACTATTCATTGCATGCTTCAAATTATTTTCGATGGTATTGTTACAAACAATTACACAATTGCTTCAATTCAACTACATCATGGTTTGCAACATAAAATGCTATTTCAAATTATTAAAATATTTAAATACCATGTATATGATTAGGTTTTAAACTACGAACGCCTTTTTCACAAATACAGTTATTGATTTGTTATCAAAATAAAAATGTATTCAAGAAGGATACAATAATTTAAGATAGAGTCTATTAGAGATGTGTAAATGCTTTTCCTTCTCAATATCCCAAGACACAGTAAAAGAGAAAAAAAAAATTCTTTGCAGAAGTTGGCTTTCTGAAAAGAGAACAGTTTTGCCCATGAATTATTTTTGAAAGTAAAAGGATAACGCATATATTGTTGCAGAATCTGTTGCTGTGATGTTCTGGCTGATGTGATCAAGTCACTAATCGTGCACTGCCTTTGATGTGTTACAGATATAGCTTGCTCAGGAAATACACACTTGATGTTTTTTCAATCACATTTTCAAAAGATCAAATATATATTTTATCCTGAACTGAACAAAGTGGTTTTCTTTTCAGAAATGAGGGAGATCAGTTAGGCAGCTTGTTCTTAGCGCATTCCTTCTCCAGTTTGGCCTTTTTTTTATCAAGTGTTCATTCAACTCAGCTTGTTCTTAGGTGTCTGCCTGTCTGTCTTACTCTCTGATGCACACGTGTGCATACACTGTCTCTTGTTCACTCTTTCCTCCTGACACTGTCTCACACAAATGGAAATGACTAAGAAATAATTCTTTGGCAGTAGACCTTGAGAATTCCTGATAAAGTTGACTCATTGAAGGGCTTTGTTTTGCATTCATCAATGGCAATTTTCAAAGGAAGTAACAATTTATACTGCATTACAAAAAGGTGCTGATTAGTTGGCAAGTCAACTCTGAAGCACAAGATATAGGAGCAGATTTCAACTGTTTGACCCATCAAGTCTACTCCCCCATTCATTCGTAGCTGATATGTTTCTCAACCCCATTCTCCTGCTTTTTTCCCTGTAACCTTTGATCCTGTCCTTTGATTGGGAAAGGTTTAAAGGATGTGGGCCATCTGCAAGCAAATGGGACTAATTCAGTTGAGGAAATCTAGTTGGCATAGACAGGTTGGGTAGTAGGGTCTGTTTCTGTGTTGTGACTCTATGACTATCTTAAATATATTCAATGACTTGGCCTCTACAACCTTCTGTGGCAATGAGTTTCAATGATTGAGGTGTTGCTGTATAGAATTACCAGGGAAATTATCATTTGTCATACTCTTACTTAAACAATCAATCAGTGACACACACAGAGGACAGTTAAGTTATTGAGTTTGAGCGTATGTAGCCACATTGTGAATCTGACTGATAATCTTAAATTGGTTGTTAGTGCAGTTCTTGGCGCACTTGGGATAGTTCAAGTGCAGTCCAATTGCAAAAAAAAAAGAGATTGTGCTCTGAGCTGTGCAAGCAAGGGTTTTCTTTTTTTCAGATTAGATTAGATTCCGTACAGTATGGAAACAGGCCATTTGGCCCAACAAGTCCACACCGATCCTCCAAAGAATAACCCACCCAGACCCATTCTCTTACTGTATATTTACCTTTGACTACTGCACTTTGGGCAATTTAGCATGGCCAATTCACCTGACCTGCACATCTTTGGATTGCGGGAGGAAACCCATGCAGACACGAATGTGCAAACTCCACGCAGACATTTGCCCGAGTTGGGAATCGAACCGGGTTCCTGGCGCTATGAGGTAGCAGTGCTAACCACTGAGATCAGTGTGTGAATCAGCATTTTCCTAAAAGGCAGCCTAAACTCTGGTGAGAATGATGAGAGTCTGAGAAATGGGTAACAGAGATTGGAAACAAAATAACAATCACCACCTGACATCAAATACTCTAATTTTGAGATGCGGAGAATTGTTTAACAAACTGGTGTGGTATCTGTTTATTGAAATAGGCAGCTAAAAACTTTGAGATTTATAAAGTATTATTGTCTTATGGAACAGGCCAAACTGCCTTCAAAAATATCAAGGAGATCTAACCCTTAACATTTTTCTTATTTAAGGGCAAGTTCCAGATGTAAATTGGTTACACTACTTGGCTTTAAGCAAAAAACACTTTATTCTTACTGTTCAGTTAAAATACAAGCAAAAGAAAATGAATTGGTAAAGCTTTAGCTGTATTGGAAAATTAACAGAATAGTAGATTATTTAACCACTAAATAGAAACTGTTCCGATATCGTAACTTCCGATAATCATTGCTCTTGGCAAAGGCAAATACATTAAAATAGATTGAGCTGAAAATGTGTTGCTGGAAAAGCACAGCAGGTCAGGCAGCATCCAAGGAGCAGGAGAATCGACGTTTCAGGCATGAGCCTTCCTGAAGAAGGGCTCATGCCCGAAACGTCGATTCTCCTGCTCCTTGGATGCTGCCTGACCTGCTGTGCTTTTCCAGCAACACATTTTCAGCTCTGATCTCCAGCATCTGCAGTCCTCACTTTCTCCACATTAAAATAGATTGTCTCACATGTAATTCTGGCAGCAGGGAGAATGCCAGCCTTTAACTATAACAGAGAAAACTCTGGTGTAGCGAGAGTGGGGTGGGGGGGCGGGGAGAAAAATACAGATTCTACAGCCAACTTCAAAACCCCAACAACTCCTGAAAGCTAACCTAAAACCCTGGATCTGGGGAGCCTGACTCCACTCATTCATGTTGCTTCTATCATTCCAACTTTTTAAATAAAGACCCAAGGCCTCACAAGCTATTGACCTTATTGGCATGGATCAGACTGCTCAGTGCCTTGCCTCAACCTCTCTCCATTTTAAAAAAAAGGACAAATTTAACACATGCCAGTTTCCATGTTTTCCTTCTGAATCCTTACCCTGTCAAGGAGCAAATTCCCTACTGTGGATTTAAATATGATTTGCAACTCCCCCAATATCAAATAACAAAACAAACTTTTGGTTTGGAAAGTTAGTCTAAGGTGCCTGTTACGATTGTAGATTTTTAAAAAGTCAACCTGTTCAGACATTTGGAGCAGAAGAAACTTGAACCCAGGCCTTCTGACTCAGAAGTAGGGACATTACCACCACACCTGAAAGGCCCACCACAGCTTTTTCTTTACTTTTTTAAAATTGAAATTAAATTCTACCAGCTGTTGATCCATGGTGGGATTTGAACCCACATCACCGAGCATTAGCTTGGGTTTCTCAATTCCTCATATGGTAACATTACCACCAACATGCCCTTAGCCTCTTTTTTTTAATATCTAGAGATGCTTTGATGCACCAGTGATTTTTTTTCCGCTGTCAAATCACCTGTGTTTCTAATTAAGCTACCAATTTATATGCCAAGCCTGTCAGTGGAAGTGTAATGACACGTGAGGGAAAAGGGAAGGGGAATTTTTTTTTTTACAAATGATCCAATGAGTATTACCAGTTTTCAATCAGCTCTGTTTGACCCTTAATAGATTCTGCAATTCTAACATTGACAGAGATAACCAGAAAACAGTTTCCACTTAGGACATAATTGATTAGAGTATTGCTTTATAATTAACTTAAAGGTATTCATATTCCTTTATTTTCAGAATGTAGTTTCTCTGTGATTTTCATGAGTTAAATAATGGAAATTAAAATAATCAATAATATAATTGCAGAAAGACATGTAGCCATTAAATTGGTGACTTTAACCTGTACAAGATATGAGCGTACAGAAAGTTTGTCTCCTGCATAATAGGGGAAAGATAAATGAGCAGTGAGCAGGACAAGGGCAAAAGGTAGGGGGTGTATTTGGGAGATTAAATGACAGAAAGCTTTACAGAGTCAAAGGAAATGATACTGCAGGAAAAGAAATCAGATGTTCCCTATACAGGTGTGCTGCTTTCAGAAGCAAATAGAAGCAAAGAATTGAAGCATGCAAAGGAAAGGAAACAAAATGGCGGTCAGTGACAATGGTATGTAATGGTTGAACTCCATGTTGAGGCCAGAAGGCTGTGAGGTGCCGTTCACTATAGGTTTAAAAACTGGTCAACTGTTTTAATACATGAGTGTGCTATCAGTATGCATTGTATTTGCAGACAAAAACTTGTTTCCCTCTATTTCAGAGGCACATGACAGATACATTTGAAGATTGAGTGACACGTTATATTACCGTTACAACATGTTGAAACATTTTAGTCTTTCAGTTTAGGAATACTTTAGGTGCTATCTAATTTAACACTTTTACCCTTGATAGTTATTTTAGCAGTAAGATTGTAAAGAAAGCACCTTATATATCAAAATACATACTTTTTGGACTAAGAGCTAATATTTAATTAAGAATACACACGTTCCAGTGTTTTTTTTCTTAAATTCTTGCTGGGAACAACTCAATATTGTTGCTTAACCAGTTTTATTCTGCTTGAATTCTTGTTTCATGGCTTGATTAGCAGTGTATATTCAAGTGACATCATCCTTAGTATGATATTGCAATTGGACAAAATAGAATTTGTTAATAGATGTGCTCTAAAGGGTAACGGCTCCAAGACCGACTGCATAGCGATGGAAAAGGATAGGTATATAATGGAGGGCAAGAGTTATTGCTGGGGGAAAGGCAGTTATGATGTGATTAGACAAGATTTAAGATGCATAGGATGGGGAAGGAAACTGCAGGGGATGGACACAATTGAAATGTGGAGCTTATTCAAGGAACAGCTACTGTGCCTCTCTGTCAAGCAGGGAGGAAATGGTCAAGTGAGGAGGCCATTGTTTTCTAAAGAAGTTGAATCTCTTGTCAAGAGGAAGAAGAAGGCTAATATTAGGATGCGACGTGAAGGCTTAGGGCGCTTGAGAATTACAAGTTAGCCAGGAAAGACCTAAAGAGAGAGCTAAGAAGAGCCAGGAGGGGCATGAGAAGTTGTTGGCGGATAGGATCAAGGAAAATCCTAAAGCTTTCTATAGATAAATCAGGAATAAAAGAATGACTGGAGAAAGATTAGGGCTGATCAAGGACAGCAGTGGGAAGTTGTGCGTGGAGTGAGAGGAGATGGGGGAAGCACTAAATGAATATTTTTCGTCCGTGTTCACACTGGAAAAAGACAATGTTGTCAAGGAGAATACTGAGATGCAGGCTACAAGATTAGACAGCATTGAGGTTCACAAGGAGGAGGTGTTATCTATTTTCACACTTTGTGGAATTGCTAAGTCCCCTGGATCGGATGGATTTATCCTGTGATTCTCTGGGAAGCCACGATGGAGATAGCAGAGTCTTTGGCTTGATCTTTAGGTCGTCATTGTCTACAGGAATACTGCCACAAGAGTGGAGTATAGCAAATATTGTCCCCTTGTTCAAGAAGCAGAGTAGCAACAGCCCTGTTAATTATAGACCAGTGAGCCTTATTTCGGTTGTGGGTAAAGTGTTGGAAAAGGTTATGAGAGATAGGATTTATAATCATCTAGAGAGGAATATGTTGATTATGGATAGTCAACACGGTAGGTCATGCCTCACAAACATTCTTGAGTTCTTTGAAATGTTGACTAAATAGGTGAATGAGGGTAAAATGTTTGATGTAATGTATATGCATTTCAGTAAGGCGTTTGACAAGGGTCCCCATGGTAGGCCATTGCTCAAAATATGGAGCCATGGGATTGGGGTGATTTAGCGGTTTGGATCAGAAATTGGCTAGATGAAAGACGACAGAGGGTGATGGTTGATGGGAAAAGTTCATTGGAGTTCAGTTACTAGTGGTGTACTGCAAGGATCTGTTTTGGGGCCACTGGTGGTTGTCATATTTATAAATGACCTAAATGAGAGTGTAGAAGGATGGCTTAGTAAATTTGCAGATGATGCTAAGGTTGGTGGAGTTGTGGATAGTGGCGAAGGATGTTGCACATTTCAGAGGAACACAGATAAGCTGCAGAGCTGGGCTGAGAGATGGCAAATGGAGTTTAATGTGGAAAAGTGCGAGGTAATTCACTTTGGAAGGAGCAACAGGAATAAAGAGTACTGGGCTAATAGTAAGATTCTTCTCAAAGAACTCAAAAAGTTTTGTGAGGCACAACCTACCCTTCACCAAATCATGTTGACTATCCATAATCAACATATTCCTCTCTAGATGATAAATCCTATCTCTCATAACCTTTTCCAACACTTTACCCACAACCGAAGTAAGACTGACTGGTCTCTAATTACCAGGGTTGTCTCTACTCTCCTTCTTGAACAAGGGGCAACATTTGCTATCCTCCAGTCTTTTGGTACTATTCCTGTAGACAATGACGACATAAAGATCAAAGCCAAAGACTCTGCAATCTCCTCTGTGGCTTCCCAGAGAATTCTAGGATAAATCCCAAGGGACTTATCTATTTTTACACTCTCTAGAATTGCTGACATTAACTCCTTGCGAATGTAAATCCCATCTATTTTAGTAGTCTGTATTTCAGTATTCTCCTCAACAACATTGTCTTTTTCCAGTGTGAACACTGACGTAAAATAATTATTTAGTGTTTCCCCTATCTCCTCGGACTCCACACACAACTTTCCACATCTATCCTTGATTGGCCCTAATCTTCCTCTAGTCATTCTTTTTATTCCTGATATACATATAGAAAGGTTGTGGGTTTTCCTTGATCCTACCTGTCAATGACTTCTCATCTCCCCTCCTGGCTCTTCTTATCTCTCTTTAGGTCTTTGCTGGCTAACTTGTAGCTTTGAAGAATGGGCAGATTTGATCTTGGTGCTTTAGAAACGTGAGGGGAAATTTGATCCATTCCTACGGATACAATCTCCAGAACTCACTAATCCGTTTGGAAGTCAGATTAGAAAATGATTAACAGCACAATTTTCTTCATATTTCTGCTGCTTAAGTTTGAAATTAAAAATGGAGATTTGTGGCTTTGTCAAAGTACTGAAAGACTTAAATATGTATGGAAGTACATCTTAGTGCGGAATCAATATATGGAAAAAAGGAAGAGAAGCCATCCTTCCTTGCTGACAGGTGTTTAGTTGTGTTCTGAAGTTAATAATAAATACCTACCTAACTCTAGTGTACTGTGTTACAAATGACGTTATGTAAGACCTAGACCTAAAACAGACGTCGAAACATAAATCTTAACTAAAGATGAAATGAAAGATTCTGAAATCTTTCTTACTGCTGGCCTTGATGACGTGGTGGTTGACGATTAATGGATTGTTTTGCTGGAAAGAAGGTCCAAAAGTTTCACACTTGGAGCCAGTGGTGGCAACACCTCTTTTTAACTTGGTTGCCATGATGTGGAGGTGCCGGTGTTGGACTGGAGTGGAAAAGTTAAAAATCACACAGCACAGGTTATAGTTGAATAGATTTGTTGGGAAGCACTAGCTTTCGGAGCACTGCTCCTTCATCGGGTAGCTGTCAAGCAGGATCATAAGACACAGAATTTATAGCAAAAGATTAGTGTCATGCAACTGAAACGATATATTGAACAAACCTACATTGCTGTCAGTCTTTCATCTTGTAGAATGAGTTACAGGTTTCGGTTCGTTAATATGTAAATCCTAGAATTTGTTCTTGAGATGATTTAAGGTTTTATTAAAAAAAAAGTGACATCTCAGCTCAGACAATGTGTGAGGTTAAAGTGTGTCTGTATCCCAATTTTGAGTCAGACTGGTTCTGTTTCCAAAGTTGGGATTTATAAAATGTTATATGGATTGACTGCCTGCAGATTGTATGCTTTTTGAGCAAAATAGAATGTATCCAGTTCTGCAATGCAAATTCATCCCGTGGGCGTGTGTGGGTGCGCATGTGTGCATGAGCGAGTGAGTGAGTGTGTGCGTGAGGGTCTTTGCGTTTCCTTGTGCGCATGCTTGGTACATTGTGTAAGAGTGTGATGGAGTATAAGCCTGTGAGAGTGTGGGGGTAGATATGTGTGTGAATGAGAGAGGGTCTGTGCGAGTGTGTATATGTGCGCATGTGTCTGAGAGTGTATAATGTGGGGTCACCTGTCCTGTGACATGAACCCAAGGTTCTGGATGAGGCTATCCTCATGGGTCCCATACTTGGCTATCAGCCTTTGTTCAGCCACTCTGCATTGTTGCATATCCTGAAGTCCACCTTTTGAGGATGGTCACCCAAAGACCCGAAATTTGGTTCGACTACTTGTGTCTGAGTTGAGAATTGTAAATAATTGCACTTCACACTTCCGAGTCAAGACAGTTGAGGTCTTGCTCATCAGTATTTCTAACTGGAGACAAGGTCCGTGCGGTTTATAATGGGCTATGAGAGGGGAAGGATTTCTGAAATATCATTGAGACTGTCAGACACGCAGTCTGCCCGGGTCTAGAGTGGAGGGTGTGGAGAGAGAGAGAAGCTAGAGACAAAAGCTACATTCCTGACCCCACAGGAATGCAGGTGTGAACTTTTGCTTCGATTGAAAAGATCAGACTTGAGTTGAAACAAGGCATGAAAAATATGCCTACCTTGCTTTAGAGGTGGAGTCATGGCAGGAAAAAAACTGGAAAGTGTTCAGAAAAATTTACTCCGATGTTGCCGGTACTGGAGGTTTTGAATTATAAGGAGAGGCTGGATAGGCTGGGACTTTATTCACTAGAATGTAAAATAGAATAGAATAGCCTTTATTGTCAGACATACTCGATGAGTATAGTGAAAAGTTTATACGTCCTAATTACAGTGCTGATTTAGATGCAAAAGTGCCTCTACACACTTTCTTTTGTTAGAAGTTTTAGACAAGACAGAAAATAAAATGTCCAGTGTTGCAGAAGTAAAAGTTAAGTACAGCAGACCACACTGGCACCTAGCTTCTAGTCCACATCGGACCCTGGCTCCACACTGTGCTGTCGACACACTCTGCCACACCAGGAGGAAGCCATGTCATGCCAGGAAGCCAGGAATTGTCACTCGCCGGAGGCCAGGACTCAAGATGAGAAAAAAGAGGAAGAAGAGAAGGAAAGCGCTGAGAGGAATGAAAAGAGAAGAAGAAGAAGAACGGGGGGAGCGGATGAGCTCTGGCTGGAGGGTCCTACTCTGTTGCGGAGGTCCTATTCTGTAACGGAGGAGGTTGAGGGGTGACCTTTATAGAGGCTTATAAAATCATGAGGGGTGTGGATAAGATGAATTGTAAAGCTCCTTTTACCCTAGGATAGGGGAGTTCAAAACTAGAGGGCATAGTTTTAGGATGAAAGGAGAAAGATATAAAAAAGATATTAGGGGTAATTTATTTTATTTTACACCTTTTCATATATGGAATTAATTGCTAGAGGAAGTGGTAGATGCAGGTGCATTTACAAAGTCTTCAAGACATTTGGACAAATATGTGAATAGGAAAGGTTTAGAGGGATATGGGCCATTGGTCAGCATGGATGATTTGGACATGTTTCCATGCTGTATGACTCTGACTCTATGATTATGACTGACCATGAAAGGTAGCTCTGGGGTTACCTGACTCAGAAAAGAAAAGAATGGAAGTCTCAGACATACGAACATTTGTATTTAGATGAGATCCCTTTAAGGTACAGGCTATGGCATGTGATCGATTGTTCATACTTAGGAATGCAGTAAAAGAAAAGCGGCTCCATCTTTTGAACTGTATGGTGCCATTTTGTGTAGATCCTTTTCATGAAGAACCACACCTCCTGAGTACAGCTTGATAGCTTAGCGAACAAGGCATCAGTCTTTGTCAGTGGCTTCTGACCCTCCTTCAGTGTCTCCCCTGAGGTCAGCAAAAAGACTAAAATAATCTCTGAAGGTGCTGTGTATGAACAGAGTTTGTCCATCAGATGTGGCACAATATTAGTGAATGGTACTCAACCTGTTCAAAAATTTTAGAAATCTCCCGCTCTGCAACTCTGCAGAGATTCATATCGTGCACATCCCACTCGGGTTTGTGTAGCGTAGTTTGTCATTGTCGGCTAATGAGTATGATTATCCACCTTGGAAATTCAGTGACATTAATCATTGTTTCTGAATGTCCTTTTGTGGCTGATGAGCCTGAACCTAGAGCTGCATCTCCAACCACATATTTGACAGATGTTTCTGGGAGATGGAGGTGGTCCTTGAAGTCGCTGGCATTCCTTTCTCATGTTCCTTTCCGTACTTCCTCTTACCGAAAGGTGTTCTTGAAGAATCGTGTCTCTTCGTACAGAAAGTTCCTCCAAGTCAGTTTCTTTTGGTGAGGATCTCCCACAAGTTAATATCTGTGTTGTGTTTCTTGAGGGAAACCTTGATGGAGCCTTTGAAATGCTTCCTTTGTCCTCCTATTGTTTGAGTGCCTTTCTTGAGCTGCACAAAGATTTGCTTTGGCATTTGGAACTCAGCCATCCTAAACATATGGCTGGTTCAGTGGAGTTGGTTTTGGATATTAATGACCTCAATGCTAGTACTGTTAGCTCCTTCACCAGACAGGGAATTGAGAAATACGGACCATGTGCATGCAGATAAGATTAGTTTAAAATGACATCATGGTCTGCATAGGTATTATTGGGCCAAGGGGCCTGTTCCTGTGTTGTACTGTTTATTTATGTTCCAAGATGCTAATGTTAGTATGCCTGTCTTCCCAGAAAAACGTTGCAAATAGCATTGATGCTACTTCTCAAGGTAAAAACAATGACTGCAAATGCTCGAAACCAGATTCTAGATTAGAGTGGTGCTGGAAAAGTACAGCAGTTCAGGCAGCATCCGAGGAGCAGGAAAATCAATGTTTTGGGCAAAAGCTCTTCATCAGGAATACAGTCAGAGAGCCTGAAGGGTGGAGAGATAAATGAGAGGAGGGTGGGGGTGGGGAGAAAGTAGCATAGAGTACAATAAGTGAATGGCGGTGGGGATGAAGGTGATAAGTTGGGGAGGAGGGTGGAGTGGATAGGTGGAAGGGAAGATAGGCAGGTAGGACAAGTCATGGGGACAGTGCTGAGCTGGAAGTTTGGAACTGGGGTGACGTGGGGGAAAGTGAAATGAAGAAACTGGTGAAGTCCACATTGATGCCTTGGGGTTGAAGTGTTCCGAGGTGGAATATGAGGGGTTCTTCCTCCAGGCATCGGGGTGGTGACGGAGCGGCGGTGAAGGAAGCCCAGGACCTCCATGTCCTCGGCTGAGTGGGAGGGGGAGTTGAAATGTTGGGCCACAGGGCGGTGTGGTTGATTGGTGCGGGTGTCCCAGAGATGTTCCCTAAAGCGCTCTGCTAGGAGGCGTCCAGTCTCCCCAATGTAGAGGAGACCTCATCGGGAGCAACGGATAGAATAAATGAAATTAGTGGATGTGCAGGGAAAACTTTGGATGTGGAAGGCTCCTTTAGGGCCTTGGATGGAAGTGAGGGAGGAGGTGTGGGCGCAGGTTTTGCAATTCCTGCAGTGGCAGGGGAAGGTGCCAGAATGGGAGGGTGGGTAGTTGGACGGCGTGGACCTGACCAGGTAGTCTTTGCGGAAGGCGGAAAGGGGTGGGGAGGGAAATATATCCCTGGTGGTGGGGTCCGTTTGGAGGTGGCAGAAATGTTGGCGAATGATTTGGTTTATGTGAAGGTTGGTAGGGTGGAAGGTGAGCACCGGGGGGGTTCTGTCCTTGTTACGGTTGGAGGGTGGGGTCTGAGGGCGGGGGTGCGGGATGTGGACGAGATGAGTTGGAGGGCATCTTTAACCACGTGGGAAGGGAAATTGCAGTCTCTAAAGAAAGAGGCCATCTGGTGTGTTCTGTGGTGGGACTGGTCCTCCTGGGAGCAGATACGGCGGAGGCGGAGGAATTGGGAATACGGGATGGCATTTTTGCAGGAGGTAGGGTGGGAAGAGGTGTAATCCAGGTAGCTGTGGGAGTCGGTGGGTTTGTAAAAATGTCAGTGTCAAGCTGGTTGTCATTAATGGAGATGGAGAGGTCCAGGAAAGGGAGGGAGGTGTCAGAGATGGTCCAGGTAAATTTAAGGTCAGGGTGGAATGTGTTGGTGAATTATGAATTGCTCAACCTCCTTGCGGGAGCATGAGGTGGCGCCAATGCAGTCATTTTATGAATTGCTCAACCTCCTCGTGGGAACACGAGGTGGCGCCTATGCTTTTCCAGCACCACTCTAATCCTGCTACTTCTCAAGGATCTTGAGGTGACCAAGTTTTGGAGCCATACAGAAGGGTCAGAAGGATGATTCAAGGATCTTTGGCACCAATGTCACGGTCATCAAAGACTCTAATACTTAGGTGTCCAAAGGTGGTGCTTACAGATTGGGTGCAATGTTAGATCTCAGCATTGATGCCATCCTTAAATAGGTGTTGCACATTTGGGACGATTTCTAAATTGATTTGAGGGATGGAGGGATGGATCAGAATTTGACCTGCGAGGGTTGGTAAAGGATTTGAGTCATCTTTAGGTTGAGGCCGAGACTAATTCTTTGGTTTGCTTCCATGAACATCTTAAGTGAGGCTTAAAAGTTTTCTTTCAAGAGAGCAGCGATGACATTGTCATTGACATACTGAAGTTCCACAAGTAAGGTTGGTATTGTTTTCTTCTAGGAGGATTTGAGGTTCTCTAATCTATTGTAGACGATATCCAACATCACTGAGAAGCTTGATCTTGACAAGACAGAGAAAAGGGTGGGGGCTGTGACACATCCTGCTTGACCCCCTCAATGACCTCAAAGGATTCTGTCATATTACCTTTGGTAAGGACCGTTGTTGATATCGTGCTGTGGAGATGGTGGAGAATGTTGATGAATTGCACTGGATAACTGGCATTAGACAAGGCCTTCCAAAGCACTTGCCGACTGACTGAGTCAAAAGTAAAAATAAGCTAGTTATCATACCGTCCAAATGCACATCTGACAGTGCATCGAAGAGGACCAAGATCTTTACAGTGGAGGTGACAGTTGACGTAATCAAGTGATATGAAAATGGCAACAATGATGAACATTGGAAAAGAATTAGATCTTAGCTCCAACTGTGGCATGGCTATTTTAAAAGACAGTCCACATTCTGGAACATGTGAAGGGCTTGGTGCTGATGAACACTACAGGAATTATCTAGCAAAGGAATGGATGCATTATACAAATCGAAAAACTGCTAATGGTTTGGCTTGAGGTTCAGTATCCGTGTCGTATGCTGGTTAACCTAAAGCTTATTTGAGAGAGCAAAAACCTTGTATGCAGACTTAAAGTTTAAGCATTGAGATGAAAGTAATAGTGAAGATTTCATTGCCAGTTGAGGTTGGTTTAATAGATTTAAAGGGAGGGCAAGTTTGCATCACGTAAAAACTGCTAATTTTGATCTTGATAATTTTTCTGATGTGTTGGCTGAAATAATCAGGGTGGGGTGTGCTCGATATTGAGACGGGCTGTTTCGGTCGAAGATATCTGACAAACGTACATTCCAGAGCACAAATCTGCCAAAGATGGGTTTACCGTATTTCTTAGTGGTGATGCTGCTGCTGATTGCAAGCTTAAGCCTATGCTTGTGTTTTATGCCATAACTCTAGTGCTTTAAGGGAACCAGGAAGGTATTGCTTAGTCATATGGCTGTAAAATAAAATAAAAAGTATATAGTACATCCAAAAATCTATCCTTGAAGGTTTTATTAATCCTAGAAAATTCTCCTGGATGATTTTCATTCTAATATTAAAGGTGTGATCCTGCCTCCTTTGAACGTCAGCCTATGGATTTGAGTATCATTATGTCCTATGTCTATAGGATACTTTCCCTAACTATTAAAGTAATAGACAGAGGAGGAGATAACAACTTAAAAGGAATTTTGGAAGTCCTATAATATCTAAAACGTAGTAGAGAAAATTAGAGGAATGGGATGAGGTAAAGCAAACCAAAATGATTGAGGTCTGGAAGAAAGCTTTGCTTTCTGTTCATTGAAGACTTCCATGGTTTTGAAGAAACTATTGTGGCTGTGGTGAAGAAAGTGGTTGACCTTGGCAATCAACTTGAGCTCAATATTGATGTTGATGATGGTCAAGAGTTGCTTGAATCTCAGTCACAAAAGCAAAGTAATGAGGGCTTGACTGAATTGGAGTACCAAATGATTTTAGATAGAGAGGAAACGTAAGCAGAGATTCCATACCCAAAGTGATTCACAACCAAACCAAACACACAAAAAACTGAATAACTAGCAGACTTTTTCAGGCTTGTCAAAGAAGGAGTGAGTAAATTTGAAGAACAAGACCAAACTCAATAAGATACATAAAGATCCATAGAATTGTCAGTGAGTGTCCGCTATGCGATAAGGAAATATATGAAGAAAAGAAAGTCAACTTCAGTTCAATATTCAGTTTTTTTTAAAGAAGTTTGAATGGCAGCCAGAATTAGTTCCAACAACTTCAGTAATATCTCCATCAGCATCACTACCTGATACACCATCCTTTATCCTCTTTATGAGAGTAGTACCAGGAAAGTAAGTTAATCCTTTAATAACTTATCTCATGAATAGGTAGAGCGCACACTGAGCTGGAGCTGACATGGGACTGCTGAGTAAATGAGGTATTATGTTTAGGCGGTTGCTTTACCTGAAACACTACTTTAGGTAGTGTCTCCCACCCACCTTCCGCCTCTAAACCAAAAAAAGGTTCTGTGCGCTGATTCGGTAAGGTTACTCGTTTTTTCAGTAGTGTGTTTGGGAATTCAGAACAGTGGGAATGGATGTTAGGGCAGTTGCATGCTCCTCCTGTAGGGTGTGGGAGGTAGGGGTCACCACTAGTGTCCCCACTGATTTCAACTGCGAGAAGTGCACCCAACTCCAGCTCCTCAGAAACATTAGGGAACTAGAGCTGGAGCTGGATGAACCTCGGATCATTCGGGAGGTGGAGGGGGGAGGTAATAAAGAGGTAACCTCACCTCAGGTACAGGAGAAAGTAGATGGGTTACATTTAGGGGAGGAGATGCACCAATGTCCTAGGTGGGAGATTTGCTCGAGCACTTTGGGAGGGTTTGGCAGGGGGAATGGGAACCAGAGCTACAGATCAGATAGTTGTTGAACGGGTAGAAATAGAATGCAGGGAGTCTGTCAGGAAGGATACACAGTTGATGGGGCAAAGGGATGGGTTAACATGTGTCTGTTTTAATGCAAGGAATAAGATTGATGAATTCAGAATCAGTACTTGGAACTACGATGTCATGGCCATAATGGAGACATGGATTTCACAGGGCAGGAATGGTTGCTGGATATTCCAGAGTTTAGTTCTTTTAAAAAGCACTGGGTGGAGGGGAGGGGAGCGGTAAAAGAGGAGGGAGAGTAATATTGTTAGAAAGTGCAACACAGGTGCAGAAAAGGAAGTTATTGAAGGTTTATCTACTGAGTCAGTATGGTTGGGAGAGCATTTCGGTGACAGTGACCATAACTGTCTCATCTTTACCATAGCCATGGAAAGGAATAGGAACAGACAATGTGGGAAGGTATTTAATTGGGGGAGGGGAAATTAATCTGCTATTAGACAGGAGCTGTGGTGTATAAATTGGGAACAATTGTTCTGTGGGAAATACACAACAAATGTGGAGGCTGTTTAAGGAACATTTGTTGCGAGTGTTGGAAAACTTTGTTCCACTGAGACAGGCAAGGAATAGTAAGGTGAAGGAGCCTTGGGTGACGAGAGAAGAGGAGCTTTTTATCAAGAGGAAGAAGCAAGCTTACTTAAGGTTGAGGAAGCAAGCCTCTGGCATAGCTTTAAAGGATTACAAGGTAGGTAGGAAATAATTCAAAAATGGATTGAGGAGAGCTAGGAGGGGGCATGAAAAGACCCTGGCAGGAAGGATTAGGGATAAACCAAAGACATTCTACACTTAGGTGAGGAATAAGAGAATGATCAGAGAGAAGGTAGGGCCGATCAGGGATAGTGGAGGGAACCTGTGCCTGGAGTCTGAAGAGGTAGCAGAGGCTCTAAATTGAGTTTTTTGCTTCAGTATTGACTAGAGAGAGGGACCTTGTTGATCATGAGAACACTGTGGACCAAGTTAACAAGCTTGAACAGGTTGACATTTAAAACCAGATGTGCTGCAAATTCTGGGAAGGTTAAATAAGTCCTTAGGGCCGGACGAGAGATATCCAAGGTTACTATGGGAAGTGAGGAATGAGATTGCTGTGCCTCTGGTGATGATCTTTGCATCCTCGTTCTCCACGAGATAGTACTGGATGTTTGGAGGGAGGTGAATGTTGTTCCTCTAAGGGAATAGGGAAATTCCTGGGAATTACAGACCAGTCAGTCTTACGTATGTGGTAAGCAAGGTACTGGAAAGGATTTTGAGAGATGGGGTTTATGACTATTTGGAAAAACATAGTTTGATTAAAGATAGTCAGCATGGCTTTGTGAGGGGCATGTCATGCCTAACAAGCCTTATTGAGTTCTTGGGGGATGTGACGAGACAAGTTGATGAAGGTCGAGCAGTGAATGTGGTGTATATGGATTTCAGTAAGGCATTTGATAAGGTTCCCCACGGTAGCCTCATTCAGGAAGTTAGGAGGTATAGGATCTAGGGAAATTTGACTGTCTGGATACAGAATTGGCTGGTCAAAACAAGACAGCGAGTGGGAGTGGATGGAAAGTATTCTGCCCGGAGGTCGGTGACTTGTGTCTCACAGAGATCTGTTCTTGGGCCTCTGTTCTTTGTAGTTTTTATATATGACTTGGATGAAAAAGTGGGAGGGCGGATTAGTAAGTTTGCTGATGACGCAAGGGTCGATGGTGTTGTAGCTCATGTTGAGGGCTGCTGCAGGCCTACAACAAGACATTGACAGGATGCAAAGCTGGGTTGAGAAGTGGCAGATGGAGTTCAACCTGGATAAATGTGAAGTGATTCATTTTGGAAGGTCGAATTTGAATGCTGAATATAGGGTTAAAGTCAGGATTCTTGGCAGTGTGGAGGAACAACGGGACCTTAGGGCCCACATACATAGATTCATCAAAGTTGCCACTTAAGTTGATAGGGTTGTTAAGAAGGCGTTTTGTTTTTGACTTTCATTCACGGGGATTGAGTTTTTGGTGTAGTTCTATAAAACCCTGGTTAGACCACACTTGGAATATTGTGTCCAATTCTGGTCGCCACATTATAGGAAGGATGTAGATGCTTTAGAGAAGGTGCAGAGGAGATTTACCAGGATTCTGCGTGGATTGGAGGGCCTGTCGTATGAAAAGAGGTTGAGTGAGCTAGGGCTTTTCACACTGGTGAGAAGCATGCCACTCCCCTAACTGCCATCCATACTACCTTCAGTTAAGATAGAAAGAGAGTTAAAGAGCCCTTACCTTCTCTTACCTAAATCCCTGCTGGCTGCATCATGCCAAAACCTCTTAAGCACCTCCACTCTGACACTGGCCCACTCACTTAACAGATACTCCATTGTCCACCTTTACCTTGCCAGTCGTTCTCTTCATACAGCCACTTTATTTGGTCAGAGGGAGGGTGAGAAATACCAATGTCAGATTTAACCAGACCTTGACACCAGGTTTTGACTGTTAAGCAGGTCAGAGGTGATGACTGTGGGCATGTCTCCCAGAATTCCGCTGTGATGACTCTCAATCACTCTCTGATCTGCTTCCCATATGCAAGTCAGAATCAGCAAGTGCAAGCAAAACTGATTTCTTTATCTGTTCCTGTACTGTATTTCTTGATATTATATGTAGTACATAACATTAAATATTGTATTCTGACTTCAGATTTATAACCTAGTGTACAATACTGTATACAGACAATTCCACAAAAGTACAAATACCTGCATGTTGTCCTGATATTGTGTTCAGACTTGTGTGCTTACTTGACTTAAGAGGATTCTTGGGAACAGAGTCTGTACATAACTTGGGGTACACCTGCAGTTTGAGGTATGTGTGACCTACGAAAATAGTGTTGACTTATTTGTGCTTCCAGTCTGTTGATTGCAGTAAAAATCTTTAAATGGACAATATTGTCATCCTGTGATAACCCCGAGAAAGTCCATAGGGACTACTTAATCTCCTCCTGCATCTCTTTTCATTAGATTAGATTAGCTACAGTGTGGAAACAGGCCATTCGGCCCAACAAGTCCACACCCAACCCTCCGAAGAGTAACCCATTCCAATACCCTGTATTTACCCATGACTAATGCACCTAACACTATGGGTAATTTAGCATGGCGAATTAACCTAACCTGCACATCTTTGAACTGTGGGAGGAAACCGGAGCACCCGGAGGAAACCCATGCAGACACGGGGGGAATGTGCAAACTCCACACAGACAGTTACCCGAGGCAGGAATTGAAACCGGGTTCCTGGCTCTGAGAGGCAGCAGTACTAACCACTGAGCCACCGTGCCACCCTACAGGGAGCTGCCCCACGTGGGGATGTGCTGGGTAGCAGAGGACTGGGCTGGGTGCAGGTGGCTGTCACCTGAAAACAGTGGTGCTCGGACCTGGCATTGTGCACCAGTTTGGTGGATGCTTGGGTATGCGGTGGAATCCCATTGTGCGTAACCCTGCTTGGATGGAATTTCACGTCGACCATAAGGTTCTGACACTCGCTCGGGAGCTTGCACCCCACAATCTGAGCCACCTGTTGGGTATGTGTAGTGTTTCGTTTTGCCTTGCAAAAAGGTGTTTTTTTTTGTACTGCATCCACCTTGACTCCTTCATCCAATGCCCTACCATGTCTTAGTGTGTTTATTTGTTGTTGAGGGCTGGGAAACTCCAGTGGAGACTCTGTATGGAAGTCCTCCCATTTTCCATTGGGGTCCTGGAGTGGAGGGTGTTGCATGCAACAGTCCCTTAGAACTGCAGATTGTAGTGGTTCACAGACTCCCAGCCAAGCTGTTTATTTTCTGCTGTGTTTGGACCATATTTATGGGTATTATTTGAAAAATCTTTTGTTGTGCTTTTGGTTGCACTTCAGCCTTATGCTCCTGGTCTGTGGGCATCTGGTGGATGGGTGTGGGCAGATGAGAGACCCAGTGGATTTGCTTTTGGGCCTGGCCAGGCTGGTTATAAACAGGTCAAGGCACTGGGCTGTGGAGGGAGTCATATCTGCCAACTGTCTGCCCCTCTTCCACTGTTATGAATGTGGTGCAGTGGTAGTGTTGCTGTCTCTTGACCAGAAGATCTGATTCGGGTCCCACTTACTCCAGAGGTATCTCTGAACAGTTTCATTAGAAATACTAAAAACCAAAAAAAAAGGAAGATTCCTTCCAACTCCATTTTGGAAAAAAAAGCAGGACTCTTGTGGTTCAGTGGTAGTGTCCCCATCACTTGGCTGGGAGGCCTGGGTTCAAATCCTACATGCTCCACAGGTGTGTAATAACATAGCTGATCAAGTTGATTAGAAAATATGTATTAGGCAGACCCAGATGGTTCTTGTACCACTGTGATAGTATCTTTACCTCTGAACCAAGATGTCCAGGTTCAAGTTTGCAAAGGTGTGTAATTGAATTTCTGAACATCTTGATTAGAAAATAAGATAAAGCAAACCCAGAGCTCTTCCTGTTGTCCCTCTTGATAGTGGGCATTAAAAATAAATTTCTAATTGGCTACATGGGTGATTTACTGGTGGCAGTTAATAGTTAAAAGCAAAAAAAGGTAATGGTGATTTATGGTGGAAAGCCTTTTGGTTGTGTGTGAGATCACTTCTGGATATAGAAAAAAATGGAGAAAATGTTAAACAGCCCAGGGATGGATCTGTAGAACCAACTGTCCTGGGTTGGTCTGCATTAGTTACAGGTAGTTCTTCTGTAACGTGCATTTATTAAACATGATTTGTCTGTAACGCAATTTGTAGATTGCTGGCCTTTTTTTAAATAAAGCAAGCTACCAATTGCTGTTACACAATTCTCATCCCTGGCGCTAGGTATCACAGTGCATGGAAGACTGGACTCCGCATCAGTGTCATGTGATCAGTCGATTCGCGCGCTTTCTCGTGAAGAGCTTCGTGAAAGTTATTGTGAAATGTTTGTGCTAGTGGACTTGGAAAAGCATCATGAAAATGCCTCTACAGCTCGAGGACAAGAAGCTGGGAGCAGTCTACTAATTGAAGGACTAAAATTTGAGATAAAAGTGAAATTTTACTGGAATTGTCAAACAGTAAAAGGACAGTGTTGAGCAGTTTGAAACTTGGCTTTGTTTGTAGTAAGAACTTTTTTTCTTGTTTTAAAAAGTATGTTTAGATGTTAAGGAATATCTGCACAGTCATGTGAATCAGTGACTAATCACTATGGTTAACTGCAAAAAAAATCAGTACAGGGGCTTAGACATAGTCAGTCAGCTGCTCAGGATGGTCAGGGTCAGGAATAGTGGGTGAGGGAGAGAAAGGTGGGTGACACTGAGTGGGCGAGTAGGCTGTGCAGAAGAGATTCAGGGTTAGTCAGGGTCAGATGTTCGCGAAGATGAGAGTGAGTGGGGAAGATGTTGTAAGAAATGGTAGGGTCCACTAGAAAAGAGAGAGCGAGTGTGAGCTATCAATGAGAAGATGGTGGCAGTTTCACTGGCAGTGTGTAGAAGGTCATTGTTGTCTTCCCACACTCTGTGCTTCCTGTGATTGAGACTGCACTGTCCTGAATGGTAACCATGTTTGGTGTAGCTCCAGTAGAATGGCACCCTCTGGCCTGGGAGAAGAGATTGTCTTGCCTCTGCATCACCCCATTCCCATCAGCAGCATCTCCATGTCCCTGTCCACAATAAGATACACCAATTTTCCATTGTTTGCCACATCCAGGGCCAATGCCAGGAACCATGTAGGGCAGCTATAACTTTTTAAATATGGTGCTGCACTACGGATGTTGATTAATTCTGGAATATCCAGGAAGGGTCAGATGTTAGCGAAGATGAGAGTGAGTGGGGAAGATGTTGTAAGAAATGGTAGGGTCCACTAGAAAAGAGAGCGCGAGTGTGAGCTATCAATGAGAAGATGGTGGGCCAAAGGGCCTGTACTGCGCTGTATTCTTCTAAGTGGTGAGTTGTTTTGGAAACGACACATGGTATGATGGTGCTAGAATGTGTTAGGGGACAGCAAAAGGTGGGGTAGGAAATAAGTCAGGCACACTTTTTTAAGATAAGGTGATAGACGTCCCCAAGAATCATTCTGTGAAATGCTCTGAAAAACTTAACAAAACTGACACTTAGCAAAATAAATTAACATTCAACACTTGATCTTTCCAGATAGGTTTCATATCCAGGGATCTGACTTGAGCAGTGTTAACATTGGATGGGAACAGGAGACTGGCTAGAATGTGGTGTAGTCACAGGTACAGATGCCAGTCGAGAGCAATCATTAAAGATTCTAATGAATTGCACTACACAGTGCTGTTCAATAGGTCAATTACAACAAGTCCAAATTCACTTGGACTGTGCTATCGTTTGTGTTGGGCTAACTACTGTATTTGTTTTGATTTTAACTGGTATTTTTGGTGGTTTTCCCCAACCCTGTTTTCCATAGGCCTGTCATTTCTATTGTATAATTTTCTATAACACGGTGGCTCATAACAAAGGAACTGTGCCGTTTCAGGAGAGCTGCCTGTACACTACAAGTAATGTCTCTATTTTGGTGTTCAACTATAAACAATGACCCTTTCCAGTTGGGTTTCTGGAGTAGTTACTATACATCCTTTTAGCTATCAACTGAAAATTTCAATGTCCTGTTATCGGTCTCTGTGGGAATCGTCACAAATATATTAATTGCCTTCTAAGTAATGTTAAGTTGGTACTAATTGTTGTTCATTGAAGTGAAGGTCTTAAAATGTGATTTTGTTTTTATTTGGATTGTGTACATGTGTTTCTTAAAAAATTATCCAGATCTAAAAGCTTTTTTACCCAGAGTGGGGGACTCAATTTCTAGGGGTCATGCGTTCAAGGTGAGAGGGGAAAAGTTTAAGGTAAATATGCGTGGAAAGTTCTTTAAGCACAGGATGATGGGTGCCTGGAATGCATTGCCTGCAGAAGTGGTAGAGGTGGGCACGATAACGTCACTTAAGATGTATCTAGACAGATACATGAATCAGCAGATGGATGCAGCTTCTTGTGAAATAGGCGACAGATTTAGATAGAGGATCTGGATCAGCTCAGGCTTGGAGGGCCGAAGTGCCTATTCCTGTACTGTAATTTTCTTTGTTCTTTTTTCTAAAAGGATCTTAATGAAGAATGACAGAGGGCTAAAAGTACATTCTTGAGGTGGTAGTAGGGGAGCCATTGAAAAAGATATTTTCGATATGTTTAACCAGGAAACAGCATTCTCGTGCAGTTGTACAACGGAGCAGGGAGAGATGAGTTTGTGTTGGATGCATAGGATAAATGGTACAACTAAACACGCGGCGAGACATCGAATTATTCTTCCGCCGCCTTCGCCTCCGCGCCTACTTCTTCAACCAGGAATCTCGCCCACCCTCTGACGACCCCTTCTCACGCCTCCAACACACCCCATCCATCTGGACACCCCGTGATGGCCTCTTACCCGCCCTCGATCTCTTCATAGCCAACTGCCGCCGCGACATTAACCGCCTCAACCTGTCCACCCCTCTTATCCAATTCAACCTCTCACCCTCACAACATACAGCCCTCCACTCCCTCCGCTCCAACCCCAACCTCACTATCAAATCGGCAGACAAGGGAGGTGTGATGGTAGTTTGGCGCACCGATCTTTACATTGCTGAGGCTAAACACCAGCTCGCGGACACCTCCTCCTACTGCCCCCTTGACCATGACCCCACCTCCCACCACCAAACCATCATCTCCCAGACCATCCATAACCTCATCACCTCAGGGGATCTCCCATCCACCGCCTCCAACCTCATCGTCCCACAACCCCGCACCGCCCGTTTCTACCTCCTGCCCATAATCCACAAACCTGACTACCCTGGCCGACCTATTGTCTCAGTCTGCTCCTGCCCCAAAAAACTCATCTCTGCATGCCTCGACATGGCCCTGTCCTCCTTAGTCCAAGAACTCCCCACCTACGTTCGGGACACCAACCATGCCCTCCACCTCCTCCATGACTTTTGCTTCCCTGGCCCCAATGCCTTATCTTCACCATGGACGTCCAGTCCCTATACATCTCCATCCCCCATCACGAAGGCCTCAAAGCCCTCCGCTTCTTCCTTTCCCGCCGACCCAACCAGTACCCTTCCACTGACACACCCTCCTTCGACTGACTGAACCGGTCCTCACTCTGAACAACTTCTCTTTCCAATCCTCCCACTTCCTCCAAACCAAAGGAGTAGCCATGGGCACCCGCATGGGCCCCAGCTATGCCTGCCTCTTCGTCGGATATGTGGAACAGTCCATCTTCCGCAGCTACACTGGCACCACCCCGCACCTTTTCCTCTGTCACATCGATGACTGTATCGGCGCTACCTCGTGCTCCCACGAGGAGGTTGAACAGTTCATCCACTTTACTAACACTTTCCATCCCGACCTCAAACTTACCTGGACCGTCTCAGACTCCTCCCTCCCCTTCCTAGACCTCTCCATTTCTATCTCGGGCGACCGACTCAACACGGACATTTACTATAAACCGACCGACTCCCACAGCTACCTAGATTACATCTCCTCCCACCCTGCCCCCTGTAAACGTGCCATCCCATATTCCTAATTCCTTTGCCTCTGCCGCATCTGCTCCCAGGAGGACCATTTCCAATACCGAACAACCCAGATGGCTTCCTCCTTCAAAGACCGCAATTTCCCCTCAGACATGGTTGGCGATGCTCTCCACCGCATCTCCTCCACTTCCCACTCCTCCACCCTTGAACCCGCCCCTCCAATCGCCACCAGGACAAAACCCCACTGATCCTCACCTTCCATCCCAACACCCAGATACATCGTATCATCCTTCGTCATTTCCGCCACCTCCAAACAGACCCCACCACCAGGGATATATTTCCCTCCCCTCCCCTATCAGCGTTCCAGAAAGACCACTCCCTCTGCAACTCCCTCATCAGGTCCACACCCCGCACCAACCCAACCTCCACTCCCGGCACCTTCCCCTGCAATCGCAAGAAATGCAAAACTTGCGCCCACACCTCCCCCCTCACTTCCCTCCAAGGCCCCAAGGGATCCTTCCATATCTGTCACAAATTCACCTGCACCTCCACATACATCATTTACTCCATCCGCTGCACCTGATGTGGCCTCCTGTACATTGGGGAGACAGGCCGCCTACTTGCGGAACGTTTCAGAGAACACCTCTGGGACACCCGGACCAACCAACCCAACCACCCTGTGGCTCAACACTTTAACTCCCCCTCTCACTCCGTCAAGGACATGCAGGTCCTTGGCCTCCTCCATCGTCAGACCATGACAACATGACGCCTGGGGGAAGAGCGCCTTATCTTCCGCCTAGGAACCCTCCAACCACAAGGGATGAATGCAGATTTCTCCAGCTTCCTCATTTCCCCTCCCCCCACCTTATCTCAGTCCCAACCCTCGGACTCGCCTTCTTGACCTGCAATCTTCTTCCCGACCTCTCCGCCCTACCCCCTCTCCGGCCTATCAACCTCACCTTAACCTCCTTCCACCTATCGCATTTCCAACGCCCCTCCCCCAAGTCCCTCCTCCCTACCTTTTATCTTAGCCTGCTTGGCACACCCTCCTCATTTCTGAAGAAGGGTTTATGCCCGAAATGTCGATTCTCCTGCTCCTTGGATGCTGCCTGACCTGCTGCGCTTTTCCAGCAACACATTTTTCAGCTCTGGTACAACTAAATGCCAGCTAATACCATATCAGCATTCGTGTGCTATTTGAGACTCCTCCCGTTTTTCTCAGTTAAATATTCTATGACCCTCTGTTCCCTTCTTCGTCAAACACTTGATCAGCTGCAACAAAGAGAGAAAGTGCAGGGGAAGTTTGTACTAGTGGGCGAGTTGAATAAAAGGCTGAGGCACCTTGACCTTAATGAGAAAGAAATCCATGAGCTCCATGAAGACTGTAAAAGTTTGCAAATGGACATAGTTTAAATGAGTGGGCAAAGATCTGACAGATGGAGTACAATGTTAATAAATGTGAAGTCATCCATTTTGGTAGGAATAACAGTAAAAAGGAGAAAGTGAGGACTCCAGATGCTGGAGATCAGAGCTGAAAATGTGTTGCTGGAAAAGCGCAGCAGGTCAGGCAGCATCCAAGGAGCAGGAGAATCGACGTTTTGGGCATGAGCCCTTTTTCAGGAATGAAGCAGAGAGGTTATTTTGCAGCTGGAGAACTCGTGCAGTTTTGGTCTCCTTATTTGAGAAAGGATGTACTGGCGTTAGAAGTGGTTCAGAGGAGACTCATGAGGTTGATTCTACAGTTGAGGGGGTTGGCTTATGACGAGAGACTGAGTAGACTAGGATTATATTCATTGGGATTTTGAAGAATGAGGGAGGGATCTTATAGAAACGTATAGAATTATGAAGGGAATAGATAAGATAGAAGTAGAGAGGATGTTTCCACTAGCAGGTGAAACTAAGACAAGAAGGCATAGCCTCAAAATTAGGGGAAGCAGATTTAGGACTGAATTGAGCAGGAACTTCTTCACCCAGAGTGTTGTGAATCTATGGAATTCCCTGCCCAGTGAAGTAGTTGAGGCTTCCTCATTAAATGTCTTTAAAGCTAAGATGGATAATTTTGTGAACAGTAAAGGAATTAAGGGTTATAGTGAGAGTTAAGTGGAGCTGAGGCCACAGAAAGATCAGCCATGATTTTATTGCATGGCGGAGCGGGTTCCAAGGGCTAGATGGCCTACTCCTGCTCCGAGTTCTTATGTTCCTTGGATCGATTATTGGAGCTGAGATTAAAAGAGAGGGGAGAAAGTTTTAAGAAGACAGTTTGCAATAGAAAAAGAAGCTAGGGATATCTTTGCATTCTTCCAGGATTATCCTTGAATAGCGAGCAATTTCAGCAGGCAAGTGCTTACAATGCTTTGTGGTCCAGTCAGATCTGACAGTGGATGGCTATACCAGTTGTTGCTCATATTCCCTACAAGTATCCTTCTCTTCAACTTAAGGGGGTGGAGATGAATGCCATTCCATGGAAGACAGTCTTGGTGAGAGAAATTAAATTTCTCTATGATGCTTAATTGTATTGGATCCTAATTTGGCAATAAGTCAATTTTTAACCCCACGTCCCTGTCCTCTGCGCTAACTAAATAACCTTTATGTAATACCCGCCCATCTTTAAACATACTGATATTTATGCTCTTCCAACGCTGGCCTCTTGTGCATATTTGATATTCATAGCTCTGACATTAGTGGGAGAGGAATCAGCTGCCAGTGTAACCCATAAGCTCTGGAGCTATCTGCCTAACCTCTGTCTTTTTGCTGCTCCTTTAAAGTGCTCTTTACAACCTCCCTTTTTAAAGAAACCTTGGTTCTAACATTTCCATGTCACATTCTATACCATAATGCACCTGTGAGACCTTTAATATGGTTTACTTTTTTCCAAGTGATTTAATAAATGCATGTTGTTCTGTAAGTCAAAAAAATGAACTACAAGGTAAAGAATTGATTGAATAACTGGAAACCAAATGTTGGAACAAAGAGCTTCCTAATGAACATTGGAGTGGAAGGCATAAAAAGGTTGTGCTGTTCCTCAATGTAGTAGTGGATTATAAAGTGATGTGAAATTCCATTGTTTAAGTAGTGAAGTAGGAATCACTCTATAATTGCTGCTTTTCACTATTGTTGCATTTGAAGTGTGACAGTTTTTTTGTTTAATGTTGATCTTCCTTTTCCAGTACTAAGTTGCATTTAACTGTATATTTGCCTTCATACAGTTCTGTTTTCAGACACTGTAACACCATTGATGGGCACTGAGCACGCTTCAGCCCTCCTTTTGATAGAGTCACAAAATAATGTCATCAGCTCCATCAACCTTTTAGGAGCTCATGTCACCCATAAGGTGTGGCTAGGATGGGTCTTTGCAGAGTGATGCCCATCTCTTCAAGAAGATAATGAAGAGCGTATCAAATACTGGACCTCTGAGTTCAATGGGAACGAGGTAGAGGTCGAGGTCAAAGACCAAGATAGAGTATGTTATTGTATTCCGAGTGTTGAGTGAGTTCACTGGTCTCCAACGCCGGAGCTCAAGACAATCAATTGTGTGTGTATTTGCGTGTGTGTATGGCGGGTTGGGGGGGGTGGGGGGGGGTGGGAGAGGGGAGGGAGAATAAGTGGGATGATGTTGTTCTCCATCATTTTGTTGACCTTCTCTTCTTGTCAAAGCTTTGTGTTAATATCAAGCAGGAACAACACCTACCTTTGTAGTGCTTTTCTTCCTTCCTTCTTTCCTTTCACAGCAACAGACTCAAAATCAAAAGGCTTTCACTGATGCTCCTTTTTCCTCCTCCTCCCTCCTGAACCAACAGTCTGAAGAAGGCCCCTCCTCTTTCCCAGCACTCAGTGGCCACTCACTCCCAATCAGCAGATCCCATAGTAAGAAACTCCAGCTTCAGGCAGCAGCCGACAGCAATAGCAGCTTCAGCTCCAGTCAAAAGCTTTTGCAACCCATTTCTTTCTTCTTTCTTGACGGTGATAGGCATGGTAGCTCAGTGGCTTCACAGTGCCAGGGACCTGGGTTAGATTCCAGCCTTGGGCAAATGGCTGTTTGTGTCTGTGTCGGTTTTCTCTCTGTGTCTGTGTCGGTTTTGTCTGGGTGCTCCGGTTTCCTCCTACAATCCAAAGACATGCAGGTTAAGTGAATTGACCATGCTAAATTGCCCATGGTGTTCAGGGATGTGTAAGTTAGGTGCATTAGTTAGGGGTAAATGTAGAGTAATATGGTAGGGAAAAAGAGTCTGAGGTGGATTACTCTTCAGAGGGTCGGTGTGGACTTGTTGAGCCAAATGGCCTGCTTCTACACTGAAGGGATTCTATGATTCTTCTTCGCCCTCTCTTTGTCCCTCCGCAACCAGGAGTGTGAAATAAAACAAAGAACTGTGCATGCTGGACATTGAAACAAAAATGTAAATTGCTGGAGAACTCATCAGGTCTGGCAGCATATATGGAGAGAAAACAGTGGCTTTTTGGATCTGGTGACACTACTTCAGAACTAGATAGTAGCTAGGGAAGGGTGGTACATTTGCTAAAACTGGAGCGGCAGTGGTAAAGAAGTAAATGATAAATGGAGACTGACCAGAGGGAGAGAAAAACAATCATGCAGGCAAAAAAAAAGAGGTGCTTAGGGGAACCTTGAAAATGGTTGTGCTGAAAGCAGCCCATGTCATGACAGGGCCTGAAGCGTGGAGCACTGCCTCAGGCCCAAGACACACATGTTGGCTGGGGAACACTTTGGGTGTGTTGAAGTCATAGGCTACTGGAAGGTAGAGGTAATTTTTGTGGACAGAAAGTTGGTGTTCCACAAGGCGGTCACCCAATCTGCGTTTAGTCTCCCTGATGCAGAGGAGAGGGGCCTCCCATCAACCATAGTGTCAGGAAATTCTTGGTTGAGGAAAAAGGTGGTTATTTCTGATGACACACACCCCTACCTCTCCAAGCTCATAATCACCAAACTCGTATAACCTGCCTCTGCCTTCTTCCCAAAAGCCATAAGCAATCCTGCCTGGGCAGACGTAATGTTTCTGCCTCATTGAAATTTATGTCTTCCTACATCCCCTTTTACTTTTTCCTTGTCCAGTCCCTCCACACTTTCAGCCATGCTTCTTCTGAAGCTTTAATTAGTTTCAGAATTCCTGCTTCATGAGCACCAGCTGCCTGATCTTGACCACGGATGTACATTCGCTTTTCACATCCATCCCCGATCAGCATGGTCTCGGGGCTCTTAACATCGTCTTGGAAAAAGGCCTGAACCGTTCCCATTTGTCACCATCCTCCTCCATCTGGCTGAGCATCCTCACTTTGAGCAACTTCTCCTTTAATTACTCTTTCTTCAGGGTCACAGGTGTGGCCATGGGTACCTGCATGGGCCCGGGTTATGCCTATCACTTTGTGGGGTTATAGGATCATTTCTTGTTCAAATCCTTTTCTGGTTCCTTCCCACAATTCTTCCTCTGGTACATCAATGACAAAAACAGTGCTGCTTCCTTGTTCATGCCAGTGTTGGAAACATTTATCAATTTCACTGTCAATTTCTAACATATTCTTACCTTCATCTGGTCCACATCTGGCTCCTCTCTTCTCTTCCTCAACTTCTATTATCATAGAATCATTGCATCCTTACAATGTGGAACAGGCCATTTGGCCCAGCAAGTCCACACCGACCTCCAAAGAGTCCCACCCAGACCCATTCCCTTACTCCTATTACTCTACATTTCCCCTGACTAATGCATGTAGCCTACACATCCCTGAACATTGTGAGCAATTTAACATTGCCAATTCACCTAATCTGCACACCTTTGGACTGTGGGAGGAAATCGGAGCATCCGGAGGAAACCCATGCAGAAATGGTGAGAATGTGCAAGCTCCACACAGACAGTCGCACGAGGCTAGAATTGAACCCGAGTCCCTGGCGCCATCTGTGCTTTATTTTTTTATTTATTTGTGGAACATGGGTGTGGCTGGCTGGGCAGCATTTATTGCCTGTCCCTAGTTGGCCTTGAGAAGATGATGGTGAGCTGTCTTCTTGAACTACTGCAGTCCATTTTGGGGGTAGGTTGGCCACGATATCCACTACAAACCCACTGTCTTCCACAGTTAGTTAGGTTGTCTGTAAAGACTCCATTCTATTCTTCTAGTTTTTCCATTGCATCTGTTCTGATGGCGTTGCCCTCTGCAGGGGCAGGGGGATGTCTCATAAATGATCACTGTTTTCCTCAACTAAGGATTCCCTACCACCATGGCTGACAGTGTTCCATACTTTCCACCCACCAGCATCTGCATCATAAGCTGCTATTTCTGTCACCTCCAGCACATTTCACCACCAGACACACATTTCTCTTTCCTCCCTTGTCAATCTTTCGCAGAGACCATTGCCTCTGGAACACCCTGTTCCATTCCTCCTTCACTCCTAACACCTCCCCACACCTTATATGGTCGCTTCCCACGTAAATGCAAAAGATGTAACACCTGCCCATTTATCTTCTCCTTCCTCATTATCGAAGGCCCCAGACACACCTTTGAGCTAAGCATTGATTTACCCCCAATTCACTCAATCTTGTCTGCTGTATTCACTGCTCATAACCTGGTCTATTCTACTGTTGGGAGACTAAACGCGGACTGCTTTGTGGAACACCTGCATTTTATCCACAAAAATGTTCTTGATCTTCTGGTTGCCTTTCACTTCATACCACCATGTTCCACTGCTTGCTGTAGTGCTCTAGCGAAGATCAATGCAAGCTGCAAGAACAGTATCTAATTTTCTGCTTGGGGACCCTACAGCCTTCAGGACTAAATATTGAGTTTAGTAATTTTAGGACCTGAACACCCACCACCTACACCTTTTACTCACTCCATAGGCCTTGTCACACATGGGCTACTTTCAGTACAGCCAGCCCATTTTCACCCACTTTTGGTCCCCGTTGTCAGCTTTTCTATCTCCCTGGCTTACTATTATCCATCCCTTTGTGTTTCTGTCTATCTTCCTCTGTCTTGTGGCTCTGTTTCCACCTATAATTTGCTCCTTTTAAACCTCCCCCCAGAATTACTGTCTTCAGCATATAAACCATCCTCACTCAGCTACTATATAACTCTAAAGAATAGTCACTTGATCTGAAACATTAACTCTGCTTTCTCTCCACTGATGTTGCCAGACCTGTTGAGTTTCTCCAGCAATTTCTGTTTTTGCTTCACTATAGCTGAGTGTATTTGGAGGGCAGTCAGATGGCTGGATCAATCTCTTGCTCTTTGTCTGCATCTCCCACTCAATTAGCAGGCATCAGCTAGCGGTAGCAGTGGTCCAAGAGGAGCCCCAGCCTGCAGCAGTAACTACTGTCCAAGGAGAGCTTCAGGTAGCAGCAAGTCCTTTCATGTCAGAGGTAGAGACATTACCACTGCACCACAAAAGAGCCCCCATGGTTCGTCAGGGCAGATATTTTCCAATCAACTTGTTCAGAGATGTCATTATACAGCTCTGGAGCTGATGAGACTTGAATCTAAGTACTGAATCACATTTTTATATGATCTGTGAATTTGAGAATGGTTCTATCATGTTCAACTTCTGCCTAATGAATGAAAATGACAAATTAATTCTGTTGTGCATTTTGTTAGACAAGGATCCCTAGACTGTCACTGGAGGATATGAATGTCTCTACCATTGAAATAAAGTCTTCATTCTCATTAAATTAAATTTCCTGACTTGATGGAGTGAATTAGTCATGACTGGCAGCTTTTCATTTCTCAGAGCTAGATTTGAGACCAAAGTTGCCACATCTGTCTGCACAACTCAATAAAGAGCCTTTACTTTAAATTTGCTTTGGCTCAGGCTCATTGATTAAGAACACACAGTTCCACAAAGGAGAAAACACTGTAGCAACCTGTTCCAACATGTTTGTCATTTTGAAACTACTGATCTTGCCAAGCATCAAAGGTCATTTATTTGGCACAATTTGACTAAACCATTAGAATCAGTAACTGAGCAATTTGATCCATGTTCTCTGTTTTTGGATTTTTAAAATACATCTTCAGCAGATGCTAGTGTTGGTACAAGACCATGAAATGGAACAGGGGTTAGCAAAAAAAAATGACTGGAGGGCCATCTCTGGATATGGAAGTTGTATAGGTGATGTGGGGTGCTGGCTATGAGCGCTCAAAATACTAAGCAATTGTAACTAAAGATATATTTTTGGTAAAAATTAAATTTTAAAGAGTCATCATTATTACCATCATAATGAATTATTTAGAATGAGAGAAGCAAATACAGTGATTTGTGATTATAGTGATTATATAACTAAAGCCGGCCTCTCTTTCATGCCAATTGGCTTGATTGTACAACACAGTTGGTCGATCCCTTTTACATTTGGATCAATCAGTCCGCAGATGTTGCTTCATCTGTCGAATATTTTTAACATTTTATGTTGTTATTTCTGGTTTCCAGTATGCCCAGTATTTTGCTTTTGTCAATGGAAATGCTGAGTTGAAAAGTGTGGTGCTGGAAAAGCGCAGCAGGCCAAGCAGCATCCGAGGAGCAGGAGAATCGATGTTTCGGGCATAAGCCCTTCTTCAGGAATGAGGCTGGTGTGCAAAGTGGGCTGAGATAAAAAGGGGGGTGGGGGGGCACAGAGGGGCGCTGGGAATACGATAGATTGAAGGAGGTGAAGGTGATAGGCCAGAGAGGGGGTGGGGGCAGAGAGGTTGGGTAGAAGATTGCAGATCCAGAGGGCGGTGCTGAAATCGCGGGTTGGGACTGAGATAAAGTGGGGGGAGGGGAAATGAGGAAGCTGGAGAAATCTACATTCACCCCGTGTGGTTAGAGGATTCCTAGGCGGAAGATGAGACGCTCTTCCTCCAGGCATCGTATGGCCAGGGTCTGGCGATGGAGGAGGCCAAGGACCTGCATGTCCTTGGTGGAGTGGGAGGGGAAGCTAAAGTGTTTAGCCACGGGGCGGTTGGGTTGGTTGGGGCGGGTGTCCCGGAGGTGTTCCCTGAAACGTTCCGCAAGTAGGCGGCCTGTCTCCCCAATGTAGAGGAGACCACATCGGGTGCAGCAGATACAGTAAATGATGTGTGTGGAGGTGCAGGTGAATTTGCGATGGATATGGAAAGATCCCTTGGGGCTTTGGTGGAAAGTGAGGGGGGAGGTGTGGGCGCAAGTTTTGCATTTCTTGTGGTTGCAGGGGAAGGTGCCGGGAGCAGAGGTTGGGTAAGTGCGGGGTGTGGACCTGACGAGGGAGTCGCGGAGGGAGTGGTCTCTCCAGAACACTGATAGGGGAGGGGAGGGAAATATATCCTTGGTGGTGGGGTCTGTTTGGAGGTGGCGGAAATGACGGAGGATGATACGATGTATCCGGAGGTTGGTGTGGTGGAAAGTGAGGACCAGTGAGGACCAGTGGGGTTCTGTTCTGGTGGCGATTGGAGGGGCGGGGTTCAAGGGTGGAGGGGCGGGAAGTGGTGGAGATGCGATGGAGAGCGTCGTCAACCACGTAGGAGGAGAAATTGCGGTCTTTGAAGGAGGAGGCCATTTGGGTTGTTCGGTAGTGGAATTGGTCCTCCTGGGAGCAGATGCGGCGGAGCTGAAGGAATTTGGAATATGGGGTGGCGTCCCTCCGCGACTCCCTCGTCAGGTCCACACCCCCGACCAACCCAACCTCCGCTCCCGGCACCTTCCCCTGCAACCACAAGAAGTGCAAAACTTGCGCCCACACCTCCCCCCTCACCTCCCTTCAAGGCCCCAAGGGATCCTTCCATATCCATTGCAAATTCACCTGCACCTCCACACACATCATTTACTGTATCCGCTGCATCCGATGTGGTCTCCTCTACATTGGGGAGACAGGCCGCCTACTTGCGGAATGTTTCAGAGAACACCTCTGGGATACCTGCACCAACCAACCCAACCGCCCCGTGGCTGAACACTTTAACTCCCCCTCCCACTCTGCCAAGGACATGCAGGTCCTTGGCCTCCTCCATCGCCAGAACCTGGCCACACGATGCCTGGAGGAAGAGCGCCTCATCTTCCGCCTAGGAACCCTCCAACCACACGTTGGAGATGTAGATTTCTCCACTTTCCTCATTTTCCCTCCCCCCACCTTATCTCAGTCCCAACCCCTGAATTCAACACCGCCCTCTTGACCTGCAATCTTCTTCCCGACCTCTCTGCCCCCACCCCCTCTCTGGCCAATCACCCTCACCCTCACCACCTTCCACCTATCGTATTCCCTCCACCCCCCCACCACCCCAAACAACACCTTTTATCTCAGCCTGCTTGGCACACCAGCTTCATTCCTGAAGAAGGGCTTATACCCGAAACGTCGATTCTCCTGCTCCTCGGATGCTGCCTGGCCTGCTGCACTTTTCCAGCACCACACTTTTCAACTCTGGTCTCCAGCATCCTCACTTTCTCCTCGATAGAAATGCTGTTTTACTGTCATCTGCAATATGGGCTTAACATCAGCATACATAATATAATAATGATAGTGATTTTTGAGAAGATTTGTAGCTCAGGTTGATGATAAGTATGTAAGTTAGTTCGCTGAACTTGAAGATTCGTTTTCAGACGTTTCATCACCATACTAGGTAACATTTTCATCAGTGCAGCACGCAAGAACTACAAAAAGCAGAAGAAAAATATCTATATAATGTTTTCAAGAAAAACAGATACCCAATAAACACAATCCACTCATTCCTCAGAAACAAGCCCAAACAAGCAGACACAACGCAACCAAAAACTATAGCCACATTACCTTACATCAAAGACATATCAGAAATGACTTCCGAACTACTCAGACCCATTGGCATCAGGGTTGCCCACAACCTACCAACATATGTAAACAGCGACTAATGAACCTAAAGGATCCAGTTGATACCACCGGCAAAACTAATGTCATTTACAAGAGACCACGCAAGAACTGTAAAAAACACTACATCGGACAAACTAGCAGGATACTTGCTACCAGGATACATGAACACCAACGGGCCACCAAAAGACACTGTCTAGATTAGAGTGGTGTTGGAAAAGAATAGCAGGTCAGGCAGCATCCGAGGAGCAGGAAAATCGATGCTTTGGGCAAAAGCCCTTCAACAGGAATGGAGGCAGTGAGCCTCCAGGGTGGAGGGATAAATGGGGGGTGGTGGCGCTGGGGAGAAGGTAGCAAAGAGTACAATAGGTGAATGGGGGTGGGGATGGAGGTGATAGGTCAGAGAGGAGAGTGGAGCGGATAGGTGGGAAGGGAGATTGTCAGGTAGGACAGGCAATGAGGATGGTGCTGAGCTGCTCTGCACAAAGCCATCTGACTGTCCCAAATTAGGCTATGCTTTCCAAATGCAAGTAAATTTTATCCCTAAGAATCCCCCCTGTAACTGCCCAGTCACCGATGTGAGGCTCACTGGTCTATAGCTTCCAGGATTTTCCCTATTTCTTTTCTTGAACAGAGGAACAGTATTGGCTACTCGCCAGTCCTCCGAGACCTCTCCAATGGCTAGTGAGGATACAAAGGTCCAAGTATCGATTCTCCTGCTCCTTGGATGCTGCCTAACCTGCTGTGCTTTTCCAGCATCACACACTTGACTCTCGGTAAGAGTCTCAGCAATCTCCTCTGTTGCTTTTCTCAATAATCTGGGATAAATTCCAATAGGCATTGGGGACTTATCCACCTTAATGCTCTTCAAGAGACCCAACACCGCTTCTTTCTTAACGTCAAAATACCCTAGCATATTAGCATACTGCACACTAATCTCAGCATTCTCCATGTTCTTCTTGGTGAATAGCAACGCAAAGTACTCATTTCAGATCTTGCCCATATGCTCTGCCTCCAAACACAAGTTCCCTCCTTTATTCTTGGGTGGTCCTTCCCTCTCCCAAGTGTTCCTGTTATTTTTAATATATGTATAAGTGTCTTGCCCCTTTTACTCTACTTGCTAGGGTCCTTCCTTGATCTCCTAATTTCTTGTTTGAGTTCTTTTCTGCTTTTGTTATATTCCTCACGGGCCTTGTCCTCTTCTGGCTTTCTAAACCTTACGTAAGCATCATTTTTCTTTTTGGTGAAATTCACAATCTCCCTCGTCCTCCAAGGATGACCTTGCCATCTTTGTTCTTCCTCCTTACTGGAAGATGCTCATCCTGAACTCTGATCAATCGGCATAAACAACTCCCACATTTGACTTGCCTGATAACTGGTGCTCCTGACTAATGCAGACATATTTTCCCTCCCTTAATTTGGATCAGTTTAAAGTAGATCATTATTTAAAGTGCAGAAAAGTACGGAATGGAAAGTAAAAGGAAAAATTCTTCAAGAAATGTCACATGTAAATGACTTAAAAACCACAAGATGAGAAAAAAGCTTGTGGAGAGTCAATGATTCTGAAAAAAGAAACAGTGGAATGAGAACCTGGAAGTAAATGAACACCAATTGAGACTGTGCAGGAACTGTCGTTTTGGTACTGTTGGGGCAGTTTAAATGGTTTAAATAGGTAAAGGCAAATTATAAGTAGCATTTGTGAAGTTGCACATTCCTGGAGAAACATTTTTAATAGTAGATGGCTAAGTCATAGCAAAGCTTATGTGTAAGGGAAGAGAAATCACTTAAAGCCCTGCATTTCTGAATCAAAACATGCATACTGAAAACTGAGATTAATTAGTAAAGTTGATGAGCTTGCAGATGATAGCAAGCAAACAGATTTTGCATTGAGTGCTCAAAGTTGTTCTCAAATTTGGGGAAATTGAAAACTAAGCATCCTATTGCCCTGAGTGGTGATACTAAACAAACCTTGTTTAGGCTGAAATAAGTGTTTCACTCAATCTTGGGCAAAGGTCAAGAAGAAATAGAGGGATGACAAGTAATTTCACTGATTACTTTGTCACAAGATGCTGTTCATGGTTATGGTACCACATCCAATTAAGGAATGGCAATATATTCTAAGTCAGGATGGTGTGTGGCTTGAAATGACATTTGCGGGTGGTGGTGCTCCCATGCTTCCGACCTTGTCCTCTGAGTTGTGGGTTTTCAAGTTACTGGTGAGGGAGTCTGGATGCTATGCATCTTGTAGATGGTATAGACTGCTGCAACTGTGCATCAGTGGTGAAAGAAGTTGATGTTGAAGGTGTTGTGGGGTATGCCAATCAAGTGACTGATTTGACCTGGATGATGTTAAGCTTCTTGAATATTGCTGAAGGTACACACATCCAGGTAAGTGCAGTGTAGCCCATCACACTCTTCACTTGTTCTTTGTTGGTGATAGACAAGCACTTGGAAGACAGGCCATGAGTTATGTTACGAAATAGGGAAATAGCAAGCCAATCACATCAGCCACACAATATTGGAGTTTTAGTCATAAATCTCTCGATAACAGTTAATTGGTTATGATTAGTTAAAACCCAAAGTTTCATAGTTCCCATGTTGAATATAAACTTTGAAGTGTTGAAGAGCTGCCAATACTGTCAGTGATTTCTTTCCTATAGTGCATCTTTTATGATGCTGCTTCAGCTTCTTGGCAAAGTAATCCACTGGTTCAACAATCTGGTCTTGTTAACCTGAAAGAGAACTACTCCAATCCCCAGATCACTACCATCTACTGCTAGTTTAAATGGTTTGCAAAAGAACTGACAGCCTGAAGGGCATATACTTTAATGCAAGAAGTATAGTGGATAAGGCAGATGAGCTTAGGGCTTGGATTGGTGCCTGGGAGTATGACGTTATTGTGCTCACAGAGACTCTGTTGAAGGAAGGGCAAGGTTGGCAACTAAATGTTCTAGGATATAGACAGGACAGGAAGGGAAGTAAAAGGGGAGAAGGAGTTGCATTGCTAGTCAGGGATGATAGCTGAAAATGTGTTGCTGGAAAAGCGCAGCAGGTCAGGCAGCATCCAAGGAACAGGAGAATCGACGTTTTGGGCATAAGCCCTTCTTCAGGTCAGGGATGATATCATGGTGGTGCTGGAGGAGGAAGGAGGGCTTGAGCAGTGAGGCATTATGGGTGGAGCTGAGAAATAAGAAGGGTGCAATTACATTGGTGGGGCTGTATTACAGGCCTCCCAACAGTAAGCATGAGGTAGAAGAACAAATAGGTAAACAGATGATGGAAAGATGTAGAGGCAACAGGGTGGTGGTGATGGGAGATTTAAATTTTCCCAACATTTATTGGGACGCAATTAGTGTCAGAGGTCTGAATGGGGCAGAATTTGTAAGGAGCATCCAGGGAAGTTTTCGAGAGCAGTATGTCAATAGTCCGACAAGGGAAGGGGCCATATTGGACCTGGTGTTGGCGAATGAGTCAGGCCAGGTGGTAGAAGTTGCAGTGGGTGATTTCTTTGAGAATAGTGACCACAATTCTCTTAGCTTTACAATAGTCTTAGACAAAGATGAGAATGGTCCTAAGGGAGTACTAAACTGGGCCAAAGCCAATTATATCAAAATTAGGTTGAAGCTGGGAAATGTGGATTGGACACAGCTATTTGAAGGAAAGTCCACATTTGAGATGTGGGAGACTTTCAAAGATAGGTTGAAAATAGTGCAGGATCGGCATGTCCCTTTGAAAATAAGGGGTAGGAAAGGCAAGATTCGTGAGCTGTGGATGACAGGCGAAATCATGTGACTAGTCAAGAGGAAAAGGGAAGCGTACATAAGGTCCAGGCAGGTAAGAACAGAACAGGCCTTGGAGGAATATTGGGAGAGTAGCATCAATGTTAAACAAGGAATCAAGCAGGCTAAAAATGATCATGAAATAACTTTAGCGAGCAGAATTATGGAGAATCCCAAGACCTTCTGTTCTTTATATAAGAAGCAAGAGGGTAACCAGAGAAAAGGTTGGTCCACTAAAGGATAAGGAAGGAAGGAAGGTTGTGCGTCGAACCTGAGAAAATGGGTGAGATTCTCAATGATTACTTTATATAAGTGTTCACTGAGGAAAGGGACATGATTAATGTTGAGATTAGAGATAGAAGTTTGTTTACTCTGGATCATGTTGACATAAGGAGGGAAGATGTGTTGGGTAGACTAAAGGATATTAAGGTGGACGAATCCCCAGGACCGGATGGAATCTGTCCCCCAGGTTACTGAAGGAGACGAGAGAGGGAATAGCTGGAGCCTTGACAGATATCTTTGTAGCATCCTTAAACACAGGTGATGTGCCGGAGGACTGGTGGGTTATTCCAGGTAACTACAGACCAGTGAGCCTGACGTCAGTGGTGGGAAAGTTGCTGGAGAAGGTACTGAGAGATAAAATCTATTTATATTTGAAAAAAAATGGGCTTATCAGTGATGGGCAACATGGTTTTGCGCAGGGTAGATCGTGCCTTATCAACTTAATAGAATTGTTTGAGGAAGTGACCAAGTTGATAGATGAAGGAAGGGCTGTAGATATCATGTACATAGATTTTAGTAAAGCGCTTGAGAAGGTTCCCCATAGTAAACTAATAGAAGTGAAGTCACGTGGTGTGCAAGGTGTTCCAGCTAGGTGGATAAAGAACTGGTTGAACAACAGGAGACAGAGAGTAGTAGTTGAAGGGAGTTTCTCGAAATGGAGAAAGTTGACCAGTGGTGTTCCACAGGGGTCAGTGCTGGGGTCACTGTTGTTGAAATGTACATAAATGATCTGAAAGAGTGCATTGTTGGTCTGATCAGTAAGTTTGCAGATGACACGAAGATTGGTGGAGTAGCAGAAAGCACAGGGGACTGTCAAAGAATACAGGAGAATATAGATAGACTGGAGAGTTGGGTGGAGAAGTGACAGATGGAATTCAATCCAGGCAAATGTGAGGTGATGCATTTTGGGAAGTCAATTTCTAGAGGGAACTATACTGTAAAAGGAAGGGCCTTGGGAAAAGTTGATGAGCAGAGAGATCTGGGAGTTCAGGACCATTGTACACTGAAGATTGCTGCACAGATGGATAGAGTGGTCAAAAAGGCATATGGTATGCTTGCCTTCATTGGACGGGGTATTGAGTATAAGAGCTGGCAGGTCATGTTAAAATTGTACAAGACTTTGGTTCGGCTGCATTTAGAATACGATGTACAGTTCTAGTCGCCACATTACCAAAAGGATGCGGATGCTTTGGAGAGGGTGGAGAAAGTTTACGAGGATGTTGCTTGGTATGGAAGGTGCTAGCTATGAAGTGAGGTTGAGTAGGTTAGGATTGTTTTCATTACAAAAAAGGAGATTGAGGGGGGACCTGATTGAGGTCTACAAAATCATGAAGGGAATAGACAGGGTAGATAGAAATAAGCTTTTTCCCCAGGGTGAGGGATTCAAGAATGAGATGTCACGTGTTCAAGGCGAGAGTGAAAAGTTTAAGGGGGATACACGCAGCAAGTACTTTACACAGAGGCCGGTAGGTGCCTGGAACACGTTGCCAGCAGAGGTGGTAGAGGCAGGCATGGTAGATTCATTTAAGGTGCATCTGGGCAGATGCATGAGTAGGTGGGGAGCAGAGGGATACAGATGGTTAGGAATTGGGCGATAGGTTTTGGATCAGCTCATTGCTGGAGGGCTGAAGGGCCTGTTCCTCAGCTGTAAATTTTCTTTGTTATTTGTTCAAGTTAGGTGCTGTTGATGCAGGTTCATTTGTTGAGATTGCTTTCAGCTTTTCAAAATCTGGCATTCTATTGACCATGCCATTTGCATCTATTTTTATAGCAAGTTAGTTAAGGGTATATCAATTGTACTAGAATTAGAGATAAGCCTTTGATAAGCTGCACATTCTCAAAAACCTCATTATATCTTGTTTCATTTTAGGGGTTATGAAGTCAGTCAAAGATCTTTTGGCTGTTGTGGGTAACAGTTGTCCTGGACCTACAATATGTCCCAAATATTTCAATTTTGCTTTTGCAAATTGACTTTTTGCTAGATTTAACACCAATCAAGCTAACTGCAATTGTTTAAATAAGTTATCTAGCTGTTCAACACGTTCCTCCCATGTTACCATGTACAGTCAGTTCTTCTATAACGTGTTGGTTGTGTTCTTGTGTAACCCAGCCTTAAAGGAAAAAGCATTACAAACAGCACTTCAGGTGTTACAGCCAACAGGTTTTAAAAGTTTGCACTTTAGTTCCCAATTCGTCAATTGCGTTATAGTGAATTCATATTAATGAAATGTGTTATAACAGAACAACCTGTATTGTGATATAATCCAAGTTAACTAGATGATTAGATATGTTGGCTATAATTCTATTCATCAATTGTTGGTATATGGCTGGGGAATTCTTAAATTCAAATGGCATAACTGACATTAATACAATCCATTGCATGTGACCAAGAAAATTCCCCAGCGCTTGTCAATAGTCCCTACCAGTACCCTTTTTTAAAAAAAAATCAATTTTAGATTTGAATGGCACACTACCCTCCTGATCAATGTAACCTTCTAGTCTGCGAACAGGACACAAATCTGTTCTTGTGATTGCATTCATTGTCTACACATAATCTAATTGAACCGTCTGGCTACTGTCTATTACCAGAGAACTCTAATTACTCTGGCTTGGTTCGATCAAATAATTCTCCAACATATATTGAATTTCTTTTGTTGCTTGGACCTGTTTCTCTGGGTTTAACAAATGCAAGTTTTGTTTTATCAGGTTCAAATTACCTACATCAATATTATGTTTAGTTAATGTGGTAAATCCAAGTCTTTGCAAATTCTTCTGTACTTCCTAAGCAATCTCACTATATATCCCTGTTGATCTTTTTCCAGATATGAAAACAGTGTCTAAATCCTCTTATCTCCAAATTTGTTAATGTAATAAAGTTTGCTTTGGGAATTGTGCATTTTTTCTTTTGCTCTCATCCTTCTTTCCTCCACTTTCCTCTACTATAATTATAACCTGACACCTGTACTTTCCCATTGTCTTCTAAATGATAGTACTGTTTTAACACGTTCACATGACCTAATTGATTCTTTTTCCCATAATCAGGAGTATCAGTTAGATACTCCACTTTAACCGTTTTATGGAAAACCATTGAACTTCACTTTTAATAGTTGACCTTGTAAAGGCAGCTGTACCAACATTTCACTAGCTGCTTTGAAACTTATAGTTGTATGTTTATCTGCCCACTCTTTCATTCTAGTTTGGGAAGTTTCAGATGTACTTTGTGCAATTCTACACAGTTCTGTCAACCTTTTCATAGAAATGTAGACGTATAGTTTAAGAACAGGTGAGGCTTCTTCTCGAGTTATGTGTGCAGTTCTGGTGGTCCTATTATAGGAAGGATGTTATTAAACTGGAGAGGGTGCAGAAAAGATTTACCAGGATGTTGCTGGGAATGGAGGGTTTGAGTATCCCATATGTCCCCTTAACCATTTTATTCACCTGTCCTGATATCTTAAAGGGACCAATTTTCATGCCCACCAAGGTCCCTTTGACCCTCAGTGTTTCCCAGGGTCCTACTGTTCATCATGTATTCCCTTAACATGTTTGCTCTGCCCAAGTGCATCACTTCACATTTATCTGGATTGAATTCAGTTTGCTATTGGTTAGCTCATCTGACCAGCCTGTCTATATCCTGTTGTAGTCTAAAGCTATCCTCTTCACAGTTTACCACCCCACATATTTTTCTATTGTCTGCAAACCTACTGATCAATCCTTCTGCATTCAGGACTAATTTAGGACTAACATGGCCCCAAATTCTGACTCCTGTAGGGCCCTACTAGACACAGACATTCAGTCAGCAACACAGCCTTCAACCATTACTGTCTGCTGATTGCCACTCAGCCAATTGTCAATCCAATTTGTCAAATTTCCTTGGATCCCATCGGCTTTTATGTTTGGAATAAGTTTCCCTTGTGAGGCCTTATCATAAATCTTGCTGAAGTCCAAGTAAGCTACAGCAAAAGCATTGTCCTCATCTACACATCTGGTCATCTCTTGGAAAATTTAGACATCACCTCCCCTTAACAAGACCATGCTGTGACCATTTTTGATTAATTACTACCTCTCTAAATGCAGATTAATTTTGTCTCTCAGAATTACTTCAAATGGTTTCTCCACCCCTCAGGTTAGTGTGACCGGATTGTAGTTTCCTGGTTTATTCCTTGCTCCCTTGAATATTGGCACCGCATTGGTCATCCTCCAGACCACATGTACCTTTGCTGTGGCCAGAGGAACTGAAATTCTTTGCAACTGCCCCTCCTATTTTCCTATCTTGCCTCACTTAACAACCTGGGGTACATTTTATCCAGCCCTGGATATTTATCTACTTTAAAGTCTGCCACTATGCTAATTTCTTTAATTGTATCTCAGACCTCCTCCCTGATTTCTATACCCATATTGTTAGTCTCACTAGTGAACACTGATCCAAAGTTTCCATTTAGAATGCTACATACGTCCCCTGGCTCCATGCGCAAGTTATCATTGTGGTCCTTAATGGGCCTTACTCTTTATCCTTTATCTCATTATCGTTTTGTCCTTGATGTACCTGTAACGAAGCAGTTCAGGATTTTCCTTTACTTTACCTGCCAGATTCTTTTCATATATCCTTTAAACTCTCCTAATCTTCCTTCTAAGTTTCCCCTGGCACATTCTATACTCCTTTCAGACTTCTAATTTGAGCCCTTGGTATCTGCCATAAAGCTCTCTTTTCATCTTAATCCAAAGCTGCATCTTTGAGGTGAGGTGAGGTGGAGGAGGCGAACCTGGGTTCTTACAACCTTGCTGAATGTTCTGAAGGGTCGGTTATGTTTTGCTCCTACCCCATTTGCAAGGTTACAACTCTCATATGCCTTACCTACCTGAACTTAGTATGTCACAGGAACTGACCTCACGTCGATAATGCCTTTTACCCATACAGGACCATTTCCATGGTTTCGGCACTAAACCTGGTCCCCTGAAGTAAACTGCCTCTCTTGCTTAGCTGAGTCTTGGGTCTAGCATTGGTGTTCCTGATGCTGTTTAAATAGTCCTAGTAGGCGTTTGTGGTCCATTACTATTACAGATTTATGTTTGTAAAGGTATTGGTTCAATTTGCTCACACCAAAGATCACCACTAACCCTCCTCTCTGTATCTGGCTGTATCATCGTTTGGCATCAGCCAAAGTCTGGGAAGCAAATGCTGTAGGGCACTTTTCTCTGATGGGCCACTGGTGAGTCAATACAGTATGAGGAGGCATGTCACTGCATCTCGCTTGGGATCATAGTGTGCTAACACCTTAGATGACATAGCTTCTTCAAATCCCTAAGGGCTATATATTGGCTATGGGACTACTTCCAAGGCTGACCCTTTCTCAGTAGCAAATGTAAGGGTGCCAGGATGGCAACTTGGTTATGTATGAATTTTCTGTAATAATTCACCAACCTAAGGAAACACCTAAGCTCTGGTACAGACATGGGAGCCAACGGGTGTAACCCAGTCTTGTTGAGAATACCAAGTAGGTCAATTGGCATGCCTGGAACACGTTTTTCCCTCCCAAGGCGTACACCCGCCTTGGAGAAATAAGCACTGTGTCCAAGTCTTGTAAATGCTCTTTATTGGTCTTCCTGGTTATTAGCACAACATCCAGGTAAATGGCAATCTGAGGTAGTCATTGTAAAATGTTCTCCATTGTCTGCTGAAAAATGGTACAAGCTGATGATACTCCAAAAGGCAGTTTCATATATTGGTCCAAACCCTTATAAGTACTAATTATAGCATAACGCCTAGAATCCTTATCTAATTGCATTTGCAGGAATGCATGGCTCAAGGCCAGCTTCGTGAAGGACAGCGCCACTGCCAGTTTTGAGTATAGGTCTTTAATACAACGGATTGGGTATTTATCCAACAGCAAAATCTGGTTCATCATTTGTCTGAAATCCCCATAAAAGTGAACCAACTCAATGGACTTCGCAATCTGTATGACTGGTGCTCCTGTTCTGCAAACTGTATGGTTTGATGACTCCTTTGCTTGTCTCCCTGTACTTTTGGATGCAAGGCAAATAGCACTGCAGAATTGTGGAATTGCTTCTTAGTCGATATGTAATGTAACCTTAGCCCCTTTGATAGCCCCAGACCTCCCTGAGCACTTGCCACTATTTAATTAGGACTTCACGCAGGCATCCATTTTCTAATCAAAAAATGTTGACCCCATCAGATTGAATCTTTCTCAATCAATTTCACCCTATCAAGTTTGGGCGCGAGCATTTTACTACAATCAGTGGTAACTGAACCAGCTGCATCTTGCAAGAGACTGGAATCGAAGTTGTATCCTTAACCTATTGGTATTCCTCAGTATAGATTTTCAGCCTAGCTGAGGTCTTAGACAAATTAAGGGTTGGAGTCCAGAACAAATTTTGTTAAAGATTGGTTCTGCAAACACTGATAGAGTCACAACAGTATCGACCTCCATTAGAACTGGGTGACTATTTAACCAGACATTTATTGTGGTTCTGATTTGGATATTGCTAAGCTATCTAACTGTTCCACAGCAGCTGTAGGTGGATTTTGTAGGGTGTGCAGTCTCCTGGAACTAGTCTATGAGTCCTTGTACTCAATTCAAGCCTAGTGAAACTCTTCTGCTGTCATGAGTTTGCATACCCGAAACAACTACATTGGTCTGCTGGCTCAAGAAAACTTTAACCGTTTGGCTGAAGCTTGTCTTTGTTTTGGGGTTTTGCTGTGGGCTGATCTAGGGTCCCTCTGTTTAGGAGATGTCCTGATTGAGGCTATGCAATTGACAAAGTGGCACGGTGACTCAGTGGTTAGCACTGCTGCCTCAAAGCATCAGGGACTGGCTTCAATTCCACTGTTGGGTTACTGTCCATGTGGAGTTTGCACATTCTTCCTGTGTCTGTATGGGTTTCCTCCCACAGTCCAAAGATGTGCAGGTTGAGTGGATGGGCCATGCTGAAATTGTCCATAGTAAACAGGAATGTGCAAGCTAGATGGATTAGCCGTGGGAAATGTAAAGGTTACAATGATAGGCGAGGGGTTGAGCTGAGTGTGATGCTCTTTGGACTGCTGGTATGGACTTGATGGGCTGAATGGCCTGCTTCCACACTACGGATTCAATATATTAAAAAAATGGTGTTCCCCAAGCTCAGTTGGCCTGGTGATGGTGTCCATATCCATTGGCATACTCTATAACTCATAAGCGCCAATTACCGCATTTACTAATAGTACAGCCAGTTCACAGAATCATAGAATCTCTTCAGTGTGGAAACAGGTCTTTCAGCCCAACAAGTCCACACCGACCCTCCGAAGAGTAACCCACCCAGACCTATTCCCCCTGAACTCTATGGATAATTTAACATTACCAATTCACTTTGGATTGTGGGAGGAAATAGGAGCACCGGAGGAAACCCACACAGACACAGGGAGAATGTGCAAACTCCACATGGGCAGTAACCCAATGATGGAATTGAAGCCAGTCCCTGATGCTTTGAGGCTGAGTGCAAGCCACTGAGCCACCTCCACCTAATCACTCAGCCACTTGTAGTGCCTGTTTGAAGTCCAGTTGGGGTTCAACTAGTAGGTGCTTTTGCATGGTCATATCATTAATCTCACATACCAAACGGGGTCTCAGCATTTCTTTTAGGGTTAAACCAGAATCACGTACCTCTGCCAATTGTATTAATCCCGTCAAATTGTGAATTTCCCTTTTTCTTGAACTGTCAAGTAAAACCAAAAGCATCTCGGGACTAAATGAGGCTCGGTGTCGTGATGTTCCTTAGCAAATTCATTAGCTTTGAAAGGTTTTAGTATGGGGTGGTATTTCTGGGAAAGTTAGGCTTCTAACCGAAAAACCTGCGTGTCCAAACACTGTCAGAAGAATTACTTGTTGCTTTTCATCTGCCCCAATGTAATTTGCCATGAAAAAAATAAAGCATTCTTTCCACTTACTGGGTCCAGTCTTGGATGGCAGGATCAAATGAGTCAAGCTCCCCAAATAACGGCATGATGCTAGAAATGCTTACCCCAATTCAAAGATGATCGTTGTGAACAAATCCCTTCAGGGGCCTGTTTTCCTGTTGTCACACTGAAATATCTCTACGAAGGCCAGGATCCTGTCACCAAGTCATCCTTTATTTACATATGCATTAGTGCATGACACTGACCCAGCTAGCATAGAGCTGGCTCCGAGACTGAGCAGCACCCCTTGACATTCCTGTTTATATACTTTTTGGAGTCCGTTCTCAACTAAGGGGATTCTAATCTCCTGGATATATTTTTTCCATTCTACACTACTGCCATACAGCTTATTTTTATCCCAGCATCAATGTTGTATGAGTGTGTATGTTTAGGGGTCAGTAAAAACACCACGCGCAAAATAATTTTATTCAACATTTCCACCTCCAGGCAAAACATCCACATGGCCAATGAACCAGTGTCGAGCAATGCTTATATGAAAGAAAAAGTCAAGGAGAGGGTAGGGATCAAATCAAATAGAATTGGAGGGGCACTCTTGTTTATTTCTATCAGCTCAGACTCCATGAATCGACCAGGCTAACGACCCCAATCAAGGAACTCATTCTGTGAGATCTACCTGCCTGACTTCATTCCAATTCCTACACTATCCTTTTTCTTAATTGGAACATGTTGACCCTTTACTCTCAATTTTTCCTCTTTGAATACTTCCCACTTTTCTGGGACAGATTTACCTGAAAGTATTTGCTTCCAGTCCACTCTGGCCAAATTACATCTGATCTTATTAGAATCAGCCTTCCCCATTTGAGAACTTGGATTTCATACCCATCCTAGTTCTTATCCATAACAATCCTGAATCTGAAGGAGCTATGATTGCTGTGTGCAAAATGCTCCCCCACTAATACTTCAACCACTTGCCTAGCTTGGTTCCCTAAAATTCTGTCCAGTTCCAGGGCCTTCTACATGCAGGTTGACACCATCAACTTCATAACTTGTTATGATCTGTTGACCTTAATCAGTTTCTACTGTTTGGATTACTTGTTAGTTTGGTCACAGTTTTTTTTGTAATTATCTCTCTGCCTCAATTAATCTGATCATATATCATCCTGTGACTTGCTATTCAGATGTTGTCATTTTACTCACACCATCTGACACTTTTGATCACCTGCACAGATTTGTTATTCAGCCTGTCCATGCTCTACTCACATTGTTTATATGCTGTTTTGATCTCTCTGCCTATAAATTCTGTGCCTGCATGCTTCTCTTCACTTCACCTGATGAAGGAGCAGTGTTCCAAAGTTTTGATTTCAAATAAACCTGTTGAACTATAACCTGGTGTGTGGCTTCTGACCTTATCAACCTTAGTCCAATGTTGGCATCTCCACATAATGGCTGAAAAAGTGTCGTGGATGCATTTAAAGAATTTGTTCCTCAAACCTTTCACACGATGGCTACCCTTGTTAATGTTGAGGAAGTTGAAAACTCTGCTGCTTTCACCACCTTTTACTTTTACACTTCCCTGAAACTTGTATACATATCTGCATTTCTGTCTCTCTAGGATTTTAGGGACCCTATCGTATACTCCCAGCAAATGACTGCACTTTTTTGGCTTTTAAGTTCTCCCCATATGGCTACATTTGAGGATCCTTCTACGATGTCTAAGGGTTTAAACTAGAAAGTGATGGGTGGGGCTGGGGGGTAGGGGGGCGGGTGAATGAGTTGAGAATACGAGACAGTCAAATGGTTAAGACAGGTAGAAACAATGCAGAGAGCGAGGTGGAATTGCATTTACCTCAATGCAAGAGGTCTGACATGTAAGGCAAGTAAACTCAGGGCATGGTTGAGAACATGGGACTGGGGTATCATAGATATTACAGAAATGTGGCTCAGGGATGGACAGGACTTCAGGGTATAGAAGCTATAGGAAAGATAGAAAGGGGGTCAAGAGAGGAGGGCAAGTGGCATTTTTGATTAAGAATAACATTATGGCTATACTTAGAAAATTCTGAGGCGTATGTCCAGTGAAGTTATTTAGGTAGAATTGAGAAATAAGTTCTAAGTTTACAGAGTCCAACCAGTACCCACCAGCCCTCCGAAGAGTGACCCATATAGACCCATTTCCCGACCCTATATTTACCTCTGACTAATGCACTAACTCATAAGCGCCAGTTATATCATTTACTAATAGTTCACAGAATCATAGAATCTCTTCAGTGTGGACACAGGTCTTTCAGCCCAACAAGTCCACACCGACCCTCCGAAGAGTAACCCACCTAGACCTATTCCCCCTGAACACTATGGACAATTTAGCACGGCCAATTCACCCAACCTGCACATTTTGGATTGTGGGAGGAAATAGGAGCACCCGGAGGAAACCCACACAGATACGGGGAGAATAAGCAAACTCCACACAGACAGTCGCTCGAGGCCAGAATTAAATCCTTATTGGGATTGTACTATAGACCCTCCCAGTAATCAGTGGAAAATTGAGAAGTAAATTTGTAAGGAGATTGCAGCTATCTCTAAGAATAATAGGGTGGTAATGGTCAGGGATTTTAACTTTCCAGACATAGATTGGGACACTCATAGTGTTAAGGGCTTGGATGGAGATGAATTTGTTAAGTGTGTACAAGATAATTTTCTTATCCATATTCAGTATGTGGATAAACCTACTAGAGAAGGAGCAAAGCCTGACCTCCCGTTGGAAAATAAGGAAGGCCAAGTGACTGAGGTGTCAGTAGGGGAGCACTTTCAGTCCAGTGGTCTTAATTCTATTAGATTTAAAATAGTTGTGGAAATGGGTAGACCTGATCCAAAAGTCAGAGTTCTAAATTGGAGGAATCCCAATTTTGACAGTATTAGGCAAGAACTTGCAAAAGTTGATTGAAGGTGAATATTTGCAGGCGGAGAGACAGCTGGAAAGTGGGAAGCCTTCAAAAATGAGATAACGAGAGACCAGAGACGGTGTGTTCTCGTTCGTGTGAAGGGCAAGTGGTAGGTATAGTGAATGCTTGATGATGAGAGAAATTGAAACTCTAGGTCAAGAAGGAAGCATGTGTTAGGTATAGATAGCAGAAATTGAGTGAATCCTTAGAAAAGTATAAAGGCAGTAGGAGTATACTCGAGGAAAATCAGAAGGGTAAAAAGGAGACATGAGATATCTTTGATAGGGTTAAGGAGAATCCAAAGGGATTCTACAAATACATTAAGGACAAAAGAGTAACAAGGGAGAGAATAAGGCCTATTAAGAATCAACAAGCCCGTATGTGTGGAAGCACAGGAGATGGTGAGATACTAAACAGGTATTTCGGATTAGTGTTTTCTGTGGTGGAAGTTATGGAAGATGGAAAACTTAGGATGAAAAGTGACCATATTACAGAAGAGGAGGTGCTGGACCCATAAGGTGGATAAATTCCCGGAACCTGATCCGGTATATCCTAGAACTCTGTGGGAAGCTAGGGAAGTAATTGCTGGGTCCCTTGCTGAGATATTGGTATATCGTTGATAGCCATGGGGGTGGTGCCGGAAGACTAGAGTTTGGCTGACATGGTGCCATTATTTAAGAAGGGTGGTAAGGAAAAGCCAGGAAACTATAGACCGGTGAGCTTGATGTTAATGGTGTTGAGTTGTTGGAGTGGATTCTGAGGGACAGCGTTTACATGTTGGAAAGGCAAGGACTGATTAGGGATAGTCAACATGGCTTTGTGCATGGGAAATTGTGTCTCACTAACTTGATTGAGTTTTTTGAAGTAGTAACAAAAGACAGAGCAATGGATATTGTCTATATGGACTCCAGTAAGGTGTTTGACAAGGTTCTTCATGGTTGACTGGTTAGCAAGGTTGGATCACAAGGAATACAGGGAGAACTAACCGTTTGGATGCAAAATTGGCTCGAAAACAAGAGAGAGAGTGTGATGATGGAGGGTTGCTTTTCAGACTGGAGGCCTGTGACCAAGGTATGCTGCAAGGATTGGTGTTGGGTCCACTGCTTTTTGTCATTTATATAAATGTTTTGGATGTGAATGTAGGAGGTGTGGTTGGTAAGTTTGTAGATGACACCAAAATTGGTGGTGTAATGGACAGCAAAGAAGGTTATCTCTAAGGACAGTGGGACCTTGATCAGTTGGGCAAATGGGCAGATGAAGTTAAATTTAGATGTGCTACATTTTGGAAAGGCAAATCAGAGCAGGACTTATACATTTAATGGTAACGTCCTGGGGAGTATTGTCTAAGAAGGAGTACAGGAGTTTAACCTTCCTGGTCACTTCAAAGAACTTTAACAAATGGGTGAGGCATGATCTGTCATGCACAAAGCCATACTGACAACTCCTAATCAAATGCTATCTTTCCAAATGCCTCACCAATTTGTGTGTATCTTACAGAACATAGAAAAGTATAGCACAGAACAGACCCTTTGGTCCACAATGTTGTGCCGAGGATCATTCCTAATCTAAAATAAAATAACCGTACGCACACCTCAATTCACTGCTGTCCACGTGCATATCCAGCAGTCGCTTAAATGTCCCTAATGACTCTGCTTCCACCACCACCGCTGGCAACGTATTCCATGCATTCACAACTCTGTGCGTAAGGAACCTACCTCTGATGTCTCCTCGATACCTTCTTCCTAATATCTTAAAACTATGATCCCTCGTGGCAGTCAATCCTGGGGAAAAGTCTCTGGCTATTGACTCTATCCATGCTTCTCATTACCTTGTACACCTTGATCAGGTCACCTCTATTCCTCCTCCTCTCCAGAGAGAAAAGTCCTAGCTTAATCTACCTCTCTCCGTAAGACAAGCCTCCAGTCCAGGCAGCATCCTAGAAACTTTCTTTGTGGTCTCACCAGGGTCTTGCAGAGCTGCAGCAAAACCTCGTGGCTCTTAAATTCAATCCCCCTGTTAATGAAAGCCAAAGCACTATATGCTTTCTTAACAACCCTATCCACTTGGGTGGCAACTTTGAAAGCCAAAACACCATATGTTTTCATAACAACCCTGTCCACTTGGCAACTTGAACACCAAGATCACTCTGTTCCTCCGCACTGCCAAGAATCCTGTCTTTAATCCTATATTCAACTTTCAAGGTTCGACCTTCCAAAATGCATCACTTCACATTTATCCAAGTTGAACTCCACCTGCCGTTTCTCAGCCCAGCTCTGTATCCTGCCTGTGTCGCGCTGCAGCCTGCAATAGCCCTCGAAACTATCAATGGCACCTCCAACTTTTGTGTCATCAGCAAATTTACTAACTCACCTCTCAACCTCCTCATCCAAATCATTTATAAAAACCACAAAGGGTAGAGCCCTGCGGAACCCCACTCACCACTGGCCTCCAGGCAGAATACTTTCCATCTACAACCAGGCAGAGGCCTTCTGTCAGCCAACCAATTCTGAATGCAGACAGCCAAATCTCCCTGTGTCCCATACTTCCTGACTTTATGAATGAGCCTACAGTGGGGAACCTTATCAAATGCCTTGCTGAAGTCCAAATACACCACATCCACTGCTCGACCTTGGTTGACCTGTCTCATCACCACCTCAAAGAACTCAGTAAGATTTATGAGGCATGACCTGCCCCTCACAAAGCCATGCTGACTGCTTTTAATCTCACTATGCGTTTCCAAATAGTCATAAATCCTATCCCTCAGAATTCTTTCCAAAACCTTGCTGATCACAGATGTAAGACCGACTGGTCTGTAATTGCCAGGGATTTCCCTATTCCCCTTCTTGAAAAGAGGACCGACATTCACCTTCCTCCAATCCTCTGGTATGACTCCTTTGGAGAGTGGGGAAGCAAAGATCTTCGCCAGTGGCTTAGCAAACTCCTTTCTTGTTTCCCGGAGCAACCTAGGACAAACCTGTTCTGGCCCTGGGGGCTTATCTATTTTAATGTTTGCCAAAACTTCCAGCACATCAATCTTGATCTGTTCAAACCTGTTTCCCAGCTCCTCAAAGTTCTCATTCACAAGGTCCCTTTCCTTAGTGAAAACCGAAGCAAAAAAGCTCATTTAGGGCTTCCCTATCTGCTCAGACTCCACGCACAAGTTCCCCACTCTATCCCTAACCAGCCCTACCTTCTCCCTGATCATTCCTCACGTTTGAGTAAAATGCCTTTGGGTTGTCCCTAATCCTTCCTGCCAAGCCTTTTTTTGTGCCTCATCCTGGCTCTCAGTCCATTTCTGAGCTCCTTTCTAGTAAATCTGTACTCTTCTAAAGCTGTGCTAGATCCTTGCTGCCACTACCTTACGTGTGCTGCCTCCTTCGTTTTGACGAGAAGTTCTTCTGTTCTCGTCATCCAAGGCTCCTTAACCTTCTTGCCTGTCTCAGAGGAGCAAATTTGTGCATCACTTGCAACAATTGCTCCTTAAGCAGTCTCCACATGTCTGTTGTGCCCTTTCTGTGGAACAATTGCTCCCAATCTGTACTTCCAAACTCCTGTCCGATAGTATCATAATTTCCTTTTCCCCAGTTAAATATCTTCCCTTGGTAACTGCTCCTTTCCCTCTCCAAGGCTATGGTAAATGTGAGGCAGTTGTGGTCACTGTCACCAAAGTGTTCTCCCACCGCAAGATCTTTCAGAATCTTCTCAAGTAACTTACTGACCACAGATGTTAGGCTTTCTGGTCTATAGTTCCCATGTTTTTCTTTGCAGCCCTTCTTGAATGAAAGCACGGCATTCCCTACCTTCCAGTCTTCCGGGACCTCAACTATGGTTCACAGTGATGCAAAAATATCTGCAATTTCTTCTCTAGCCTCTTAGTGTTCTTGGATATATCTGGTCAGGACCAGGAGATTTATCCACCTTCACACCTTCTCATACATCCAACATCTCCTCTACTGTGATGTGGACTATCCCCAAGATATCACCACTAACTTCCCCACGTTCCCAAGTCTGTTGTTTTATTTTTTGTTACCTTTAAGGAGATGTACCTCCCTTTTGTAATCAAATGATAATAAGTTTCATTTTATTCATCACTTTGGGGAAAGTGTCATGGCTGCGGATCACAACCCTGGATCACCTGCAGGCATTTGAAACTTTTCATTACAAAAGGATATACAGTCAAAAGATATCCTTTTGAGATTCGGCAGAGTCTGTTCCATCCATTCCTTTTCGTTTTATTCTCTCTAGTTTTTTTTCTCCTCTGTCTTTTTCCTCTTCTGTCAGCGGCCTGGATGAGAGCGGGGTGGACAGTAGCCAACAGCCTGGAACGAAGACGATTACTTTTTGGGAACCAGTGGAGCCCGGGCAGACCACCTGGAAAGTCTCTTAGAAAGATTGTAATGTCTATCTTTTTAGCTTTATTTATTATTTTCCTAATTTATACTATATATATCTGTCATGTAGTGTAACTTTTTTCTTTATATTTTTCTGATTTTTTTTGTAGCTGGGTACTGGTTGTATCTGAAATGGTACCATGTGATGGTGACATTGTACAGTTTTCACTGTACTCCTCTTGTAATCCTGTGACTCTTCATCAGAACCCTTTGATTTTCTCTCCACAAATACTATTATACCAGCTGAGTTTCTCTAGCACTTGCTGTTTTTGTGCCTTAAGTCCTAGTGTCTGGGCTGGTGTGCTGCAAGTATCACAACCTTAAAGAAAGGGAAAACATTATGTCCCAATGAATGCTGCCAGTCAGGTACTGTTGAATGCAACCAGGTCAAATTAATTTCAGTCAATAAGCAAAGAGTCTTGTCATTGATTTGTTTTGATTCATTACTATCATGTGCATTGAGGTACAGTGAAAAATATTGTCTTACATATTTTACAGGCATATCATACTATAGTGCATCAGGGTAACAGAGCAGAGTGCAGCATACAATGTTACAGCTGTAAGAAGGTGCAGACAGAGATCAATCACCATCTGACAAAGGAGCAGCGATCCAAATAAACCTGTTGAACTATAACCTTGTGTTGTGTGATTTTAACTTTGTACACCCAGTCCAACCTCCAAATCAGAGAAATCAACATCAATGTTAAAGATGTCAGTTCAAAAGTCTAATAACAGGGAAGAAGCTGTTCTTGAATCTATTCGTTTGTGTATGCAAACATTTGTATCTTCTGTCTGATAGAAGAGCATGGAAAAGAGTATAGCCAGGCTGGGATTATGTTGGTTGCTTTCCCGATGCAGGAGGAAGTATAGGTGAAGTCAGTGGATGGAAGACTTGTTTGCGTGATGGACTGGGCTGTGTTCACAACTCTAGTTTCTTTCAGTCTTGGGGAGAGCAGTGATGATTCCAAATGTGATGCTTTCTATGGTGCATCAATAAAAAATTGCAAGAATCTTTATAGATAGGCCAAAAATCTTTAGCCTCCTGAGGAATGTAGCCTCCTGAGGAATTAGAGGTGCTATTGTGCTTTCTTGACCATAGTGTGTCAGTGGGTGGATCAGGACAGATTGTTGGTGATCATCACTCCCAGAAACTTGACGCTCTTGACCATCTCCACTTCCCTCCATTCTGCTTCCTGAAGTCAATGACCGGCTCCTTTATTTTGATGTTGTAGATGGAGAGATATTTGTTTTTACACCATGCTGTTAAGTGCACCATCTCCTTTCTGTACTTCCATGTCAGTACTACCAGTAACATGCAAGGTAACTGCCACAATGGTAAACTATCTACCTCTACCCATAGAGACTGATCCATATTTATTTTTAACTTTTATCTCTTTTTGAACTTGTCTCTTTTTTAATCTGTGTGCAAGTTTGTTGCAATATAATTTTTTTCTGGCATCTAATAAGTAATAAGGTCATTCTTTTGTAAATGCAAGCTTGGTTAAATTGGCTTCTTTCAGAATACAAATTTATTGGGGGAAATTAGAATCACTAGCGAAGTAGTATTCAGTACATTGTTGGAGTTGTGAGCTGACAGGTGCTGGATCCTGATTGTCTACGTCCTAGGGTCTTAAAAGAAGTATCTTGTGAGATAGTTTATGCAATGGTTTTAAATGATAAAATTTCTTTGAATCTTTAATATGGAAAATTGTGAATGTTACTCCTTTAGTCAAAAGGGGAGACAGTCGGAATTTACAGGCCATTTAGATTAACATTTGTCATAAGGAAGATTTTTAAAGCTCTTATGGAGTAATAGCAGGCCATTTAGCTAAAGTCAAGGTAATCAGGGGCAGTTAACGTGATTTGTGAAAGGGAAATCATGTTGAACCAATTTATTTGCATTCTTTGAGAACTAACCTGTTTTGTGACTAAAGGGGAGCCAGAGGATGTACTATAGTTACATCTCCAGAGAACATTTGATAAGGTGCCACATTAGGGAAACTAAAAGATCATGGTGTTGGGGTAACACATTAACATGGATAGAATATGCTAGTTAATCAGGCAAAACTGAGTCATTTTATGGTAGACAAGAAGTAATAAGTAGTGTATCACACAGAGATTAATGCTGGGCTGTCAAACTGTTTACAATTTATGTAAATAACTTGGAAGGAGGGATCGAAGGTAACTTTGACAAAGTTTCTGATGATGAAGATAATAGGAAAGTAAGTTGTGAAAAGGACATGGAGTCTACAAACCAGTATAAATCGTTTAAGTGAATGGGCAAAGATCAGACAAATGGAGTATAATGTGGAAAATTGTGAAATTGTCTATTTTAGCAGGAGAATTATAAAGAAGTGTGTCTGCTAAATGGTAGAGATTGCAGAGCTCAGAGATGTAGATTTGTCTGGGTGTTCTGATGCCTGAATTTTAAAGGCTTGTATGCAAGTACAAATAATTAGGAAAGCTAATGGAATATTATTGTCTATTCTGAGGGAAAATGTATAAAAGAAAGTCTGAAAAACAATCGACATGATGGAGACACCCAGCAAGTTTGGCATCTTGTGTGGACAGAGAAACAGAGTTAATGCTTCAAGTTAACTTTGGAGAAACGAAGAAGAGTCATATTGATTGGTAGTTTTTTTTGTGACCAAGTGGTGAAAATTTATCTGGGGTAGATGTGAAAGTGGTGTAATCAGGTCAGCCATGACTTTATTGAATAGTGGAACAAGCTCAAGGGACCAAGTTACCTACATGTCCTAATCTGTATGTTTGTATGGTGAATCAGTTGCCTGATGCTCTCCTTCAATGAAGTTTTCCTATTTTGTATTTACAATTCTTTAGACACACTCTACAGCAGCACATTGCCAATCTATGCGTATGATGCCGATCGAGTTGAAGAACAAAGACGGAACCAGGAAAGCATGCCCTACATAGATGATTCACCTTCGTCATCACCTCAGCTCAGCTCCAAAAGTCGGGGTAGCAGGGACACTATCTCATCTGGATCCTTGGAATCCACCAAGTCCGTGAGTAGATTTATTCTGAAACGGTAAAGCCCAATACAATGCCTAGAGAAGAATGCAAAGATGTGAAGGGATTAAACAAAAATGTACTTTGAAAGAATATGTTGTTGCATAAGAGAATGAGTAGGGTAGCTTCTTAGCATCACTACTACATAATGAATCAAAAATAACTGAGATCAAATAAATGTTAATTAACATTGTATACTGTAGTGTAGCCAGTTAAAGCAATGCAATGTTGGCATTTTCAGATTATTCCTAATAAAATATCATACATAAGGAAATCTGTGTTGCAAGACAGGTCATTTTGGGTTAATGACTGCTGAAAATGACTTGCTTTCTAATGATTTTCTTTTTTTGTATGTGTGCATGACAGTTAGTGAAAGATTGACATTGCCTCATTTAATGTTATTTCATTTCACCATCATTCAGAAACTGGGGTCATTTGAAACATTTGAAAACACAATTTGATTTTAAGTTGTTTTGTGTTGATATAACATTAGATTGCATGAACCAATTGATACAATTTTGCTCCCTAACCTACCCTTTTGCTGCTGACTCTCCAGCTTTCAATCTTGCTCTCTTGCTGATCCTTTTTCATTTTAAACCTTTTTCATTCTAATCCTCGTGCTCCCAATTCTGCTGCTTGCTGCTTTCCTTTCCTGAACCCTACTATCAGTGTGAGAGCTACAGTGCCACCAGGGTAGGGGATTCAGGACCTATGTTCTCACTCAAGGCTCGAGGTTCATATTGATCTGAAACTGGAGCTTCAGGGTTGTCAGGGTGTAGATCCAATTTGCAGAATTGCATTTTGAAAGCTTTTGTCGCCAATCTCATCACTGGACTCTCATCCTTGCGAGGATTCTATTCCAAGCACTAGCGCTATCTTTTTATGCTACTATTACATTTTAATTTTATATGTAGAAATGTATATTTTGAATAATTAAATATAGATTTGAACAGTTTTTAGGTGTCTTTATTCTGTTGGAAGAAAATACATATTGTTCAAAATGCAAAACTGTTACAAACTCTGCAGATTATTGAAACAATCTGGTTGAATTTGGCTTAGGTTTGTATTTGTTGCCTAATGTACAGTGTTTTGAGGTAGAATTTGATGTTGGTGCAAAGCTAAGCCTATCTTAAACCTATTGGTATTTGAATTTTACTACTTATTATGTAACTTAACTTGGCTTTGAAGTGGAATACATGTGACCATAACTGTTAACATATGCATTTGTAAACAAAGAGAATTGGAATAGAATTTATTTGCAAAAGTGAGTGTTTTTCTAATATCCATGGCAGAATTCAGACTGTAATCTGATTTTGTCTGTACCACCTATCTGTCCCTTTCAACTGATCTTTCGATCCTACCATGGCTAAATGAAGAGTTGGAAGTATCTGTCGATTCTTTCAATAAAAGTTGAGAGAATTCTTTTGATATTGAAATGACTTCGTTCCTTTCAAAGAAAGGCCAAAAAATCGATACCTGCTGATGCTGAGGGAGCTGTGACATGTATACTTATTTGCAACAAATTTGTTTCTGGTATTCCAATTAACTCACATTATTTTGTTGTTTAAACAACCCAAATGTGAGCTTAGAATTATTCCAATTTTTGTGAAGCCACAAACTTTCAATGGAACATAAACTTTACAGCACAGGAATGGGCCCTTCAGCCCACGATGTTGTGCCAAACATTATGTCATATTAAACTAGTTCCTTTTGCTTGCCCTTCGTCCATATTCCTCCATTCCTTGCATATTCATGTGCTTATCTAAAAGTGCCTTGAATATCCCTATATCTGTCTGCTCCACCACCCCTGGCAGTGTGATCCAGACTCTTGCCATTCTGTATGTTACACCCTTGCCCCTCACATCTCCTTTGAATGTTCCCCCTCTCACCTTAAATGCATGCCCCCTATTAATAGGCACTTCAGCTCTGGGAAAAAGATTCTGACCATCAAGTCTGTCTATGCATTGTATGATTTTATAGACTTCTATCAAGTCTCCCCTCAGCCTCCACCACCCCAGAAAACAACCTGAATTTTTCTAGCCTCTCATAGCTCATACCCTGTAATGACAGGCAGCATCCTGGTAAACCTCTTCTGCACCCTTTCCAAAGCCTCCACATATTTCCAGTAATGTGGCAACCAGAACTGAACACAATACTCTTTAAGTGTGGCCTTACCGAAGTCTTGTAAGGTTGCATCATGACGTCCTGATTCTTGTACTCAATTTCCTTAGCAGTAAAGGCATGCATGCCATATGCTTTTGTTATCATCTGAATTACTTGAGTGGCCACTTTCAGGATGCTATGGGTTTGAATCTGAAGACTCCTCTGCACATTATGCTGTTGAGGGTCTACCACGAACTGTATACTTTGCCTTGACATTTGATCTTCCAAAGTGCAGGACCTCTCACTTACTCAGATTAAACTCCACCTGCCATTTCTCAGCCATATCTTCAACCGATCTATATCCCGCTGTATCCTTTGACAACCTTCTACACTAACCACAACTCCACCAATCTTTGTATTGTCCAAGTCATTTACATATATTACAAACATTAAAGGTCCTGTACGGATTCCTGTGGAACACCACTAATCATGGACTGCCAGCCAGAAAAATAGTTTTCCACTTCCTGCTGCCATCTATGGGCAAGCCAACTTTGAATCCACATAGCCAAGTCGCCATGGATCCCATGCATCTTTCACATCTGTATGAGCCTACCATGAGGGATACTGTCGGAAGTCTTACTAAAATCCATGCAGATATCTATGACTCCATGGCCATCCACTGCTCTATCCTCATCAGTCACTTTTGTCACCTCCTTGAAATCAAGCAGAGGGTGACTGAGAGGGAGAGGCATCACTTCGGCACATACGTTGCAGCCTTGAAGCAGTCACCTGCCCTGAAGAGTGATTGTCGCAGGCCTAGTATTAAGGAGTACTTAAGGACCAAACACTATATCACTGTAGAGTTTCCCTCCTCCCCTCCTCCTCTAACCAACAAAAAAGATGGGGTAGATAGATGTGCAATTGGAAAAATGGTTGGTAGCAAGGTGAGTGTGGCTCAGCAAGAAGTACAAGTAAGCTCAGGTAAAGTCCTTTTAACTTTCCTCTTTAGTCTTAAAGCAGTTGATATGACATTTAGAACAGTCACATATTCCTCCTGCAGGATGTGGGAGGTCAGGGAGGTTTCCATTGTCCCAGGTGACTATACCTGTGGGAAGTTCACCAAGCTACAGCTCCTGGGAGACCATGTTAGGGAGCTAGAACTGGAGCTGAATGCATTCAGGATTATCCAAGCTGCTGAGCGCATTATGGACAAGAGTTTTAGTGAGGTGTGTTGCAGGCTGGGCCAAACCCCCTCAAAACATTTTAAGAAGGTAGCTCAGACCCTAACTTTTTAGTTGTTTTAGGCAAATGTAAGGTGGATATTCCATAAGTGATGGAGCTGGTCAAGGCACTTGGCTTCAAGTAAAACAATTTATTTACACACCACCGAATGAAACACAAGCAAACGAAAACAGAATTTAGAATAATAACTATTTGAAAGCCCAACCAATAAAATATCCCCGCAACTTTACAAAGGAACTGTTCTAATTTCCTGCAACACCCCAATAAACATAAGCCCTGGCAAAAAGGTAAATTCAAACACAGGTTTGGGGCGGCACGGTGGCACAGTGGTTAGCACTGCTGCCTCACAGCGCCAGAGACCCGGGTTCAATTCCCGCCTCAGGCGACTGACTGTGTGGAGTTTGCACATTCTCCCCGTGTCTGCGTGGGTTTCCTCCGGGTGCTCCGGTTTCCTCCCACAGTCCAAAGATGTGCAGGTCAGGTGAATTGGCTATGCTAAATTGCCCATAGTGTTCGGTAAGGGATAAAGGTAGGGGTATGGGTGGGTTGCGCTTCGGCGGGGCGGTGTGGACATGTAGGGCCGAAGGGCCTGTTTCCACACTGTAAGTAATCTAATCTAAAAAAAAAAGGTTCTTATTTGAGAAATGTTAGAGAGGGAGAGTGAGTCAGCCAGGAATATCTGTTGAATCAGGGAATCTTTTTCCCTAGCAACTTTCTTTGACCAGCAACTTCAAACCGATTGCTTGCTAAAAACCAAACCCAAAAAAAATTGCATCTATTTCAATGCAAGAAGGCTGGCAGGTAAGGCCAATGAACTCAGGGCATGGACAGGTATGTGGGACTGGGATATTATAACCATTACAGAAACATGGCTAAGGGAGGGACAGGACTGGCATCTTAATGTACCAGGGTGCAGACGCTTTAGGCAGGTATGATGTGGTGGAAAAAGGGTAGGGGGAGTTGCATTTTTGATTAAGGCGAATATCAGAGCAGTAGTCAAGATGAAATAACTGAAGGATCATTGCCTGTAGTGTTAGGTGCATTAGTCAGGGGTAAATATTGGGGAATGATTCTGGGTGGGTTACTCTTTGGAGGGTCGGTGTGCACTTGTTTGGCCGAAGGGCCTGTTTCCACACTGTACGGAATCTAATCAGACCCATTCCCCTATCCTATTATCCGACATTTACCTTTGACTAATGCACCTAACTGTACATATCCCTGAACAATGTGGGCAATTTACTGTGGCTATTTCACCTAAGCTGCATCTCTTTGGATTGTGGGAGGAAACAGGAGCAGACACAGGGAGAATGTACTACCTTCACACAGATAGTCACTTGAGGCTGGAATCAAACCTGGGTCCCTGGAGCTATGAGGCAGCAATGTGCCACCCACAAATAATGAGTCTTCCTCTCTTCTTCTTTGGTGAAGGTACTCATGTACACAAACATAACAATAAAAATGATTGTATAATTAATTGAAATATTTTGTAATAAAATTAATGATTGGTAGTGTGGTGATTGTAGTAATTTCATCAAGATGGATGTCTTAGAATATGTGTTCCCTGATTGGCACAGTTAATTTGGTCCAGTCAGGAATCTTCGAGGAGAAAGTGAGGTCTGCAGATGCTGGAGATCAGAGCTGAAAATGTGTTGCTGGAATCCTAGCCTGCTTAGCTTAGTTATCTTAGCCTGCTGGAATCCTCCCTACCTTTTATCTTAGCCTGCTGGAAATCGCATTTCCAATGCCCCTCCCCCAAGTCCCTCCTCCCTACCTTTTATCTTAGCCTGCTGGAAACCCCACTGGTCCTCACCTACCACCCCACCAATCTCCATGTACAGCGTATCATCCGCCGTCATTTCCGCCACCTCCAAACGGACCCCACCACCAAGGATATTTTTCCCTCCCCTCCCCTATCAGCGTTCCATAACGACCACTCCCTCCGTGACTCCCTCGTCAGGTCCACACCCCCCACCAACCCAACCTCCACTCCCGGCACCTTCCCCTGCAACCGCAGGAGGTGCAAGACTTGAGCCCACACCTCCCCCCCTCACCTCCCTCCAAGGCCCCAAAGGAAACTTCCATATCCGCCACAAATTCACCTGCACCTCCACACATCATCTATTGCATCCGCTGCACCCGATGTGGCCTCCTCTATATTGGGGAGACAGGCCGCCTACTTGCGGGGCGTTTCAGAGAACACCTCTGGGACACCCGGACCAACCAACCCAACCATCCTGTGGCTCAACACTTCAACTCCCCCTCCCACTCCACCAAGGATATGCAGGTCTTTGGACTCCTCCATCGCCAGACCACAACAACACGATGGTTGGAGGAAGAGCGCCTCATCTTCCGCCTAGGAACCCTCCAACCACAAGGGATGAACTCGGATTTCACCAGTTTCCTCATTTCCCCATCCCCCACCTTGTCTCGGTCAAATCCCTCGAACTCTGCACCGCCTTCCTAACCTGCAATCTTCTTCCCGACCTCTCCGCCCCCGCCCCCACTCTGACCTATCACCCTCACCTTGACCTCTTTCCACCTATCGCATTTCCAACGCCCCTCCCCCAAGTCCCTCCTCCCTACCTTTTATCTTAGCCTGCTGGACACACTTTCTGTGATACCTGACTCTGTGATACTGGCTGTGATACCTGACTCTGAATGAGGCAGTAATATAGTCAAGGACTGTTCATTCGTAAATAAAAGCTGACTTGGTGACCTCTGTGGAGTTGTTTCAGTGGTGATGATAGTAAAGCACAATCCTGAAGATAATTGATCGCAACAGTCATCTTTGAGTTGGAGTAAGCACTTCTTGCACCATGTCTTCGTTTGGGAAGTTTGATTTGTTCGACTCTGCCATCAAGGACTGAGCCCAGTATGTGGAAAGTTTTCCCAGGTAAATGACATTGTGACAGGTGAAAACCAACAGGTATTAGTCCTGACAGCCTGTTGAGCTGAAGCTTTCTCATTAGGAGCTTAACTTTTCCTGAGGCGCCAGATACTAAACCTTTTAAGAATTGATGTTGAGGAATATTATGACCCCAAGCCACCTCCAATTCTGAGGCACTATCACTTCTATCAGCAATTCGAGAACCAGGGGAATCCTTATCGAGATTTTTGACTAGATTAAGATGAGTGGCAGAAGCAAGGTACTTTGTTTAATTCTTAATGAAATGCTTAGAGTTTGTTAGGGATATGGGATTAATGGATGTAACTGCAAAAATGCCTACTAGCTGAAGCCCAACTGGACTTCACCCAGACATTATAACTGGCTTTATATTGGAAAAATGCGGCAAGGGGAACATAGTTCAACAGAGTTTGTGGAACACCATTTAGTGGAGGCAATTGCATAACCTCAGTCAGGACACATGCTGGTCAGAGGGACTGTGGGTCAGCCAAGCAAAGCCAAGCCTCAGCCAAACAGTTAAAGGTTTCTTCAGGCTCCTGGCCTGCAAGCCGTTGTAGTTGTTGTTGGTATGTGGACTTGAGACAGTGAACGAACCTCACTAGGCATAAATGGAGTAAGAGAAATCATAAACTGGATCCAGCAGAGTTCATATCATCTTCCTACATTTGTTTTGAAACAGTTATATTGCTTAGCAACATCAAATTCAGAAACAATCACACATGTCTGATTGAATGGTCATCCAGTTTGAATGAAGATCGATTCTGGTGCAGCCATGTCAAAGAACAAGTAAAATTACAGCACAGGAACAGGCCCTTCGGCCCTCCAAGCCTCTGCTGATTCAGATCCTCTATCTAAATATGTCGTCTATTTTCTAAGGTTCTGTATCTCTCTGCTCCCTGCTCATTCATGTATCTGTCTTAAATGATACATCATAAATGATGCTAGCGTGTCTGCCTCTAACACCTTTGCTAGTAATGCGTTCCAGACACCAAACATCCTCTGCGTAAAGAACTTTCTATGCATATCTCCCTTAAACTTTTCCCCTTTCACATTGAGTCCCCTGCTCTGGGCAAAAGCCTCTTGCTATCCACCCTGTCTATACCTCTCATGATTTTGTAGACCTCAATCAGGTTCCCACTTAACCTCAGTCTTTCTAATGAAAATAATCCTAATCTACTCAATCTCTCTTCATAGCTAGCACCCACCAAACCAGGCAACTTCCTGGTGAACCTCCTCTGCACCCTCTCCAAAGCATCCACATCCTCTTGGTGATATGGCGACCAGAACTGTACGCAGTATTCCAAATGTGGCCGACCCAAAGTCCTGTGCAATTGTAACATGACCTTCCAACTCTTGTACTCAACACCCTGTCCGATGAAGGAAAGCATGCCATATGCCTTTTTGACCACTATCGACCTGCGTTGCTACCTTCAGGATATAACGAACCTGAACACCCAGATATCTCTGTACATCAATTTTCCCAGGACTTTTCCATTTACTGTATGGTTCCCTCTTGATTTGGATTTTCCAAAATCTTCCAAGTTGCATCACCTCGCATTTGCCTGAATTTCTCCACCCAGCTCTCCAATCTGTCTATATTCTGTTGTATTCTCTGACAGTCTCCTTCACTATCTGTGGATTCAGGCATACATGTCCACATTGGCCCTTGATGGGTCCTATTCTGTCTCTAGTTATTCACTTTCCTTTAATATACTTAAAGAACCTTTCTGGATTCAGCCTTCTCAGCCAAGGCTAACTTGTGCCTGTTTTTACCCTCCTGATTTCATTCTTCACTAAACTCCTGTATCCCCTAAATACCTTCAGGATATCCCTTGATCCCAACTCCCTGTACCTGAGCCATGCTGTCTCCTTTTTTCTGGTCAAAGTCTCAAAGTCTTTTGTCATCCAGGATTCCCTATTCTTGCCAACCCTGCCCTTCACTCTTACAGGCACATAAAGACCTTGAACTCTAGCTATCTCACTTTTAAAGGCCTCCCACTTGCTGGAGGTCCCTTTGCCTGCAAACAAGCTGTTCCTGTCTAATTCCATCAAAATTTGCTTTGCCCCAATTTAAAACTTGAACCTGTGAAAGTTTTGTCCCTCTCCATAATTATTTTAAAATTAATAGGACTTTGGTCACTGGACCCAAAGTGCTCCCCCACTGTCACCTAGTCACCTGTCCTGCCCTATTTCACAAGAATAGGTCGAGTTTTGCCCCTTCCTGAGTAAGACCCTCTATATATTGCTTGAGGAAACTTTCCTGAATGCACTGAATAAATGCCACCCCCTTTAACGCTATGGGAGTCCCAGTCTATGTTAGAAAAATTAAAATCCCGTACTATGACAACCCTATTTCTTCTGCAAGTCTCCCTGCATATTTGTTCCACTTTGACTATTTGGTGGCCTATAGTACAATCCCAATAACGTCACCATCCCCTTTATATTTCATAGCTCCACCCACAAAGCCTCTCTGGATAATCCTTCAATTATTTCATCTCTGACTACTGCTGTTATACTTGCCTTAATCAAAAATGCAACTACCCCTCCCCTTTTTCCCCCCCCCTCTGTCCTGCGTAAAGCACATGTACCGAAGCACATTATGCTGACAGTCCTGTCCCTCCCTTAGCTATGTTTCTGTATTGGTGATAATGTCCCAGTCCCAGAGTTCATCGGCCTTACTTGTCAGCCTTCTTTCATTGAAGTAGATGCATTTTAATCCAACAGTCATTCCTTGCTCCCTGTCTTGTTCCAGCCTGACCTGTCACTTTAACTTATTATTTCTGATCACTGTATCTCCTTCGAACCTCTCACTTGCCTCCCTGCTTATAATTCCCTGTTGAGGTCTATGAGGATAGACCAAATGAGGTCTATCCAACCTTTCTCATAGCTAAAATTTTCCATATCAGCAACATCCTGGTAAACATATTCTGTACTCTCTTCAAAGCATCCACATCCTTCTGGTGATCAGAATTGTATGCAATATTCCAGGAAGGATCACTGGACCCAAAACGTTAACTTGGATTTCTCTTCACAGATACTGCCCAAACTGCTGAGCTTTTCCAGCAACTCCAATTCTTGTTTCTGATTTACAGCATCCACTGTTCTTTCGCTTTGATCTAACATTGCATTTGCCTTCCCAACCTGCATGTCAACCTGAAGGGAATCTTGAACTAGGACTCCCAAGCCCCTTTGTTCTTCAGTTTTCCAAAGCCTAATGCATTTAGAAATAGTCTACACCTGTATTTTTCCTATCTGTCATGGGCCAGGCCAGATCCCCTCAAAATATTTAAGAAGGTAGTCTAGACCCTAACCTTTTCTTATTTCAAAGGCAAATATGTAGTGGATATTCCAGGTGTGGTGCAGTTCTCAGCTTTAGGAAAAACAATTTATTTAAACACTGTAGTCAAAACACAAACAAAAGAAAACAGAATTTAGAATAACTTAGCTTTGGAAAACTTAACCGACTCATAGAACATAGATCATAGAACAATACAGCACAGAACAGGCCCTTCGGCCCACGATGTTGTGCCAAACATTTGTCATAGCTTAAGCACCTATCCATGTACCTATCCAATTACCGTTTAAAGGTCACCAATGATTCTGACTCTGCCACTCCCACAGGCAGCGCATTCCATGCCCCCACCACTCTCTGGGTAAAGAACCTACCCCTGACATCCCCCCTATACCTTCCACCCTTCACCTTAAATTTATGTCCCCTTGTAACACTCTGTTGTACCCGGGGAAAAAGTCTCTGTCTACTCTATCTATTCCTCTGATCATTTTATAAACCTCTATCAAGTCACCCCTTATCCTTCGCCGTTCCAATGAGAAAAGGCCTAGCACTCTCAACCTATCCTCGTACGACCTATTCTCCATTCCAGGTAACATTCTGGTAAATCTCCTCTGCACCCTCTCCAAAGCTTCCACATCTTTCCTAAAGTGAGGCGACCAGACCTGCACACAGTACTCCAAATGTGGCCTTACCAAGGTCCTGTACAGCTGCAACATCACCTCACGACTCTTGAATTCAATTCCTCTGCTAATGAACGCTAATACACCATAGACCTTCTTACAAGCTCTATCCACCTGAGTGGCAACTTTCAAAGATCTATGAACATAGAACCCCAAGATCCCTCTGCTCCTAAGAACCCTACCGTTAACCCTGTATTCCGCATTCTTATTTGTCCTTCCAAAATGGACAACCTCACACTTGACAGGGTTGAACTCCATCTGCCACTCCTCAGCCCAGCTTTGCATCATATCTAAGTCCCTTTGCAGCCGACAACAGCCCTCCTCACTGTTCACAACTCCACCAATCTTCGTATCGTCTGCAAATTTACTGACCCACCCTTCGACTCCCTCATCCAAGTCGTTAATAAAAATTACAAACAGCAGAGGAACCAGAACTGATCCCTGCGGGACTCCACTTGTAACTGGGCTGCAGGCTGAATATTTACCATCTACCACCACTCTCTGACTTTGACCGGTTAGCCAGTTCTCTATCCAACTGGCCAAACTTCCCACTTTCCCATGCCTCCTGACTTTCCGCATAAGCCTACCATGGGGAACCTTATCAAATGCCTTACTAAAATCCATGTATACTACATCCACTGCTCTACCCTCATCCACATGCTTGGTCACCTCCTCAAAGAATTCAATAAGACTTGTAAGGCAAGACCTACCCCTCACAAATCCGTGCTGGCTGTCCCTAATCAACAGTGTCTTTCCAGATACTCATAGATCCTATCCCTCAGTACCCTTTCCATTACTTTGCCTACCACCGAAGTAAGACTAACTGGCCTGTAATTCCCGGGGTTATCCCTATTCCCTTTTTTGAACAGCGGCACAACATTTGCCACTCTCCAGTTCTCTGGTACCACCCCTGTTGACAGTGAAGATGAAAAGATCATTGCCAACGGCTCTGGAATTTCCTCTCTAGCTTCCCACATAATCCTAGGATATATCCCGTCAGGCCCGGGGGACTTGTCTATCCTCAAGTTTTTCAAAATGCCCAACACATCTTTGTTCCTAACAAGTATCTCCTCTAGCTTACCAGTCCGTTTCATACTCTCCTCTTCAACAATACGGTCCCTCTCATTTGTAAATGCTGAAAAAAAGTACTCATTCAAGACCTCTCCTATCTCTTCCGACTCAATACACAGTCTCCCACTACTGTCCTTGATCGGACCTACCCTCGTTCTAGCCATTCTCATGTTTCTCACATACGCATAAAAGGCCTTGGGGTTATCCTTGATCCTACCGGCCAAATATTTTTCATGCCCTCTCTTAGCTCTCCTAATCCCTTTCCTCAGCTCCCTCCTGGCTATCCTGTATCCCTCCAATGCTCTGTCTGAACCTTGTTTCCTCAACCTTATGTAAGCCTCCTTCTTCCTCTTTACTAGACATTCAACCTCCCTCGTCAACCAAGGTTCCCTCACACGACCATCTCTTTCCTGCCTGACAGGTACATGCATATCAAGGACACATCGTATCTGTTCCTTGAAAAAGTTCCACATTTCAACGACATTCTTCCCTGACAGCCTATGCTCCCAACTTATGCTCCTCAGATCCTGTCTTGCAGCATCGTATTTACCCTTCCCCCAATTGTAAAACCTACCCTGTTGCACGCACCTATCTCTCTCCATAACCAAGGTGAAAGTCACAGAATTGTGGTCACCATCACCAAAATGCTCACCCACTAACAAGCCCATCACTTGTCCCGGTTCATTACCGAGTACCAAATCCAATATGGCCTCCCCTCTGGTCGGACAATCTACATACTGAGTTAGAAAAGCTTCCTGGACACACTGCACAAACACTGCCCGTCCAATCTACTTGATCTAAAGAGCTTCCAATCAATATTTGGGAAGTTGAAATCGCCCATGACTACTACCCTGTGGCTTCTGCACCTTTCCAAAATCTGTTTCCCAATCTGTTTCTCCACATCTCTGCTGCTATTGGGGGGCCTATAGTAAACACCCAACAAGGTGACTGCTCTCCTATTTCTGACTTCAGCCCATACTACCTCCAAAGGCAGATCCCCCTCGACCTGCCTTTCTGCAGCCATTATACCATTTCTAATTAGCAACGCCACATCCCCTCCTTTTTTTTAACCACCCTCCCTAATTTTACTGAAACATCTGTAACCAGGAACCTCCAACAACCATTCCTGTCCCTCTTCTATCCACGTTTCCGTGATGGCCACAACATCGTAGTCCCAAGTACCGATCCACGCCTTAAGTTCACCCACCTTATTTCTGATACTCCTTGCATTGAAGTATACACGCTTGAACCCATCTCTGTGTCCGCAAGTATTCCCTGTCAGTGCTACCTTCTCCACAGCCTCCCTACATTCTTGGACATCCTGAAAAACAGCTAACCTACTTGCTGGACTACAAGTCCGGATCTCATCCCCCTGCCAAATTAGTTTAAACCCCCCCCCCCGAAGAGTGCTAGCAAACCTACCTCCCAGGATATTGGTGCCCTTCTGGTTCAGGTGCAACCCGTCCTGCTTGTACAGGTCCCACCTTCCCCAGAATGCAGTCCAATTGTCCAAATACCTGAAGCCCTCCCTCCTACACCATCCTTGCAGCCACGTCTTCAACTGCGCACTCTCCCTATTCCTTGCCTCACTGTTACGTGGCACCGGCAACAACCCAGAGATGACGACTCTGTCCGTCCTAGCTTTTAGCTTCCAGCCTAACTCCCTGAGCTCTGAATGACCTCCCCACCCCTCTTCCTACCTATGCCGTTGGTGCCAAAGTGCACCACGACTTCTGGCTGCACACCCTCCCCCTTAAGGATTCTGAAGACACGGTCCGAGACATCTCGGACCCTTGCACCTTGGAGGCAACAAACCATCGAGTCTCGCAGGAGTACAGTGAAAAGTTTATAATGTTGCCACACGTGACACCATCTTAGGCACATAGATACAAAAAAAGTAGTAACTGAAATGAGAGTTAAAAAGTGAAGCATTACTTCATAGAATAATAGAAAAATAAAGTGTTTCATAGTTTAAAATAGGAAAAGGAATAAGTTAAAAGTTCAACAGCCTTTGATGAGTCCTCTGCTTATCTATCAGTTCTCAACGCTGCCACCGCAGATACCGTTGCTGCTGCTGAACCTTCATAGTTCCATATTAACAGAAGTAGGAGTTGGCCCATCAAGCCTGTTCCGCCATTCCTTAAGATTATGGCTGATCTATCCATTGTCTCAGCTTCTCCTACCTGCATTATCCCCATAACCCTTAATTCCTCTACCATGCAAAAAATCATCCAACTGTGTCTTGAATATATTTAATGAAGCTGCCTCCACTGCTTCCTTGGGCAGAGAATTCCATCGATTCACTACTCTATAGGGAAAGCAATTCCTCTTCATCTCTGTCCTAAATCTACTCCCCTGATGTTGGGCCATGTCCCTTGTCCTAGTCTCACCCACCAGCTGAAACAACGTGCCTGCTTCTACCTTATGTATTCCTTTCATAATTTTATATGTTTCTATATGATCCCCTCTCATTCTTCTAAATTCTAGCGAGTTCAGTCCCAGATGGTGCAACCTCTCCTCATAGGGTAACTCCCTTATCTCTGGAATTAATGTGGTGAACATCCTGTACACTGCCCCCAAAGCCAGTTTATCCTTCCTCAAGTAAGGAGACCAGAACTGCGCACAATACTCCAGGTGCAGCCTCACCAACACCTTGTACAATTGCAGTAGAACCGCCCTGCTCTGAAGTTCAATCCCTCTAACAATGGAAACCAATATTCCATCTGCCTTCCTGATTACTTGTTGCATCTGCAAATCAATTTTTAGCACTCCGAAGTCCCTCTGCACGACAGCATGCTGCAATATTTCACCTTTTAAATAATACTGTGACCTAAGCTTTAACTACAAAGTAGATCACCTCACATTTACCAAAATTGTACTCCATCTGCCAGACCCTTGCCCCCTCACCAGCCAACTCTTCAGTCTCCCCCGGCTTCCCAATCTTTTGGCTTTCCACTAGTCTTCACCAGATTGTATGCTTTTTCCTCTTCCTTTTATGTGTCTCTGACTCCCCTTGTTAGCAGTGGTTGATTAATTCTCCCCTTAGTATGTTATTTCTTCCTTGGGATGAATTTCTGCTGTACCTCCCACATTATCCCCAGGCACTCCTGTCATTGTTACCCCATTAAGTTTCCTACTAGACTCCCCTTCCAACACTAGCCAGCTACTCCCTCATGTTTATAGTTACCTTTACTCACTTGGAATATGGTTACATGTAATTCAAGTTTCTTGCTCTCAAACTGCAATGTGAATTTGTTCATTTCATGGTCACTGCCCCCTAGGAGTTTCTTCACCTTAAACTCCCTAATCAAGTCTGCCTCATTACACATCGCCAAATGCAGAATTGCCTGTTCCTTAGTGGACTCTACCAGAAGCTGATCGGGTATGTAGATGAGGGCAATGCTTTTGATGTAGTCTAGTTGGAATTCAGCCAAGTTTTTGAATAGGTCCCAGTTGGGAAGCTGGTAGCAAACGTAAGAGCCCATGGCATTCAAGGAAATTTGGCAAATTGAATCCAGAATTGTCAGTAAGTGACAGGAAGCAAAGGTTGATAGTTGAGGGGTGTTTTTTGTTTAAACTAGAAAAGAGGTAGCACGGTGGCTCAGTGCTTAGCACTGCTGCCTCACAGACTTGATTCCACCCTCGGGCGACGGCGTGAAGTTTGCACATTCTCTCAGTGTCTGCATAGGTTTTCTCTGGGTGCTCCGGTTTTCCTCCCCAGCGCAAAGATGAGTAGGTTAGATGGATTGGCAATGCTAAATTGCCTGTAGTGTCAGGGATGTGCAAGCTAGGTGGCTTTGTAGGGTTAAAGGATAGGGTAAGGAATCTGGGTCTGGGTCGATGTGGACTTGATGGGCCGAACAGCCTGCTTGTACACTATATGTAATTCTAAGCTGATCCCCCCCTCCCCCAAAATACCCATTTCTTCAACATTCCATATATGTATTTTCTAGTGATCTGCAACAACCTGATTTTCCCAGTCCACCTGCATATTGAAATCCCCTTGATTATTGTAATAGTGCCTTTCTTACATGCCTTTTCTATCTCCTGATTTATTTTCTGCTCCACATTCTGACTGCAGCTAGAGAGTCTATACATAACTCACATTAGGGTCTTTTCTTCGTTAAACAAAGAATGACGGTTGCTGGAAATCAGAAACAATTAGAAATTGCTGGAAACAGTCTGACAGCATCTGTGGAGGGAGCAGCATTCGTGTTATGGGTCCAGTGACCCTTCTCTGAAGAAGATTTTCTGATTTTGTTTCATTTTTTTTCTTTGTTGTTGTTCCTCAATCTACCCTTACAGATTCTACCCCTTCCAACCTTTATATCTTTGTGCTATTGATTTAATTTCATTTCTTACCCACCCCCACTTTCAAACTGCCTGCCCTTTCGTTTGGATGTGTATTTTTGCATGTTTAGTTCCCAGCCTGATCCCCTTGCAGCCATGTCACTGTGATGCCCACAACACACTATCTGCCAATTTCAATCTACGCTACAAGCTTATTTACCTTGCTTTGTATATTGCAAGCATTTAATACAACAGTCTCAATCCTGCATCAACTGCCCCCACCACCTTCTCAAAATAGTTCCCTTATGTGCTGTACCAGAAGTTAGACTCCTGACCCTTTGCATGCTGTGTGTCCTGTTGCTTGTTCTGGAAACTTTAATAACCTCTTTGGAACCCTCCCCCTCTTTTACCTAGTTTAAAGTCCTCATGAGCACCCTATTTAGACTTTCCATCCTGGCCTGTGCTTGGTTCAGGCAGAGTCTATCCCAACAGCACTGTTCCTTTCTGTCCAAATACTGATACCAGTGCCCCACGAAATGGAACCCATTTTCCTGCATCACTCCTTTAGTCACATGTTTATTTCCCTCAGCTACTTATCACATTATCTGAGCTATGTGCAAATTGGCAATAACCCTTAGATTACAACCTTTGTGGTTCTATTTTTTTTTAATATTATTCCTGATAGTCCCCAGTTAGACCTCTTGTCTGTGTTATTGGTGCCAGTAGGTACCCCAATAGCTGGATTCTCCCCCTCCTTCCTGAGAGACTCTAGGCATTCTTCACCTTGGCAGCATTTAAAATGCATCTGGATGGAAACGTGATTAGGAAGGTTTTGAGGTAGGCAACACACATGCAGGTCTCGCGATTCTACATCTGATCCCTTAATTTAGAATCCGCTACCACTGTCACTTTTCTTTGTGCTCCCCTGCTTGAATGGCTTCTTGGACCACAGTGGTCAGTTTAACTATCTTTCCTGCAGATTCTTTTCTATCCATATAAGGAGCAAGCACCTTATACCTATTGGACAAGGTCAAGAGCTGACACTCCTCCAATTTTGTGCTCAGGATCCCTGCCTCACTTATTGTCGCATCCTCCAGACCCTGACCAGTAGCCATAGTTGAAATATTTAAGCTACAGGATGTGATTAACTGGAACCCAGCATCAAGTTAACTCTCCCCCTCTTGGATATGCCACAGTGTCTGAAGCTCTGATTTCAGCTCATCAACAATGCTTAACATTCTTAAAGTCATAGAATCATGTACAACATGCTAACAGACTCTTCAGTCCAACTCATTCGTGCTGACTGGATATTCTAAATTGATTTAGTCCCACTTGCCAGCATATGGCCCATATTCCTCAAAACTTTCCTATTCACGTTTCCATCCAGATGCCTTTTAAATGTTGCAATTGTACCAGCCTCCACCACTTCCTCTGGCAGCTCATTCAGAAGAAATTAGAATTTTAGAAGTTTTAAATGGTCATTGGATAGACATATGGACGAAAATGGAATAGTGTAGGATAGATGTGCTTCGGATTGGTTTCACAGATCAGCACATCATTGAGGGCCAAAGGACCAGTACTACACTGTTATGATCTATGCAATGTTCTATCTATCTATGTAATTTAGGACTCATTGATGATAGTGCACTTTTTCCCCATTCGCACTATTAGTTCAGTTGCCGTAGAATTGGAGCAAAATTTAGGTAGTAGTGTTGCTAGGGTAGATCTCCATCCAACATGACAAAAGTGTCTTAATTGAGGGAGATTTGATTGTCTGAATAAACATCACTTATGGAAAATTTGAGGGCCCCTGCTTTTTCTCTGCAGGGACCTTGTTAGCATTCTGCAACTTATTGACTCCCTGGAAGCTATTCCAGAAGTTGCAAAAGTGTTCCAGTAGTTAGAGACAGAGCTGTTTTCATTACAAGAGTAATAAAGAAAGAAAATGGCAGTGAACATTTGTTTGGTTCACAGGCTCATTGTACAGATTTTACAAGTATATTCAGTGAAAGTAAACTGCTAGAAATTCACCACATCTGCCAGCGTGGATGGAGTCACAGTTGTTGGAGGCTGAAACAACAGCTATCTTTGTACCAAATTTCTTATGCCCTTCTTTATATGCATTTTGTTTAATGTTGTATTTGGCAGTGAGCACTTCCTACTTTATCCAACCAACTCCATGAAGCACCACAACGAACAGCAGATTCAAGGTTATTGAATCTTGGGATATTGCAGCTTAGACTACATGTATTCTCTGCATCCTATAACTCGGAGTGAGCAGCATTTCTAGACAGAGTATAGGATATTTGATAGGTTCATCTCTCTAAAACAAGAATCATGAGGACAAACATAGTGCCCCAGTGTTTTTTTGCATTGAATATGGTAAGCTATCATTGTTACTTGGCATCTGAAATGAAAAGAAATGCCAGATTCAAGGTATTTTAATGTATTTATCATATTTCCTCGTAACTTAGCGATAGCTTTCTTTGACTTTATCTGTGAGGTCAATTTTATTTCCATAAATTCTAATAGAAACATGATATTATTTCTATTTCTATTTCTCAATAGAGCGAACCAGATTTGGAAAAGGGCCTGGAGATGCGAAAATGGGTTCTATCTGGAATCCTAGCCAGTGAGGAAATATACTTGAATCATCTAGAGGCACTTTTATTGGTATGTATAAGAGTACCCTATCTCTGTAGGACAAATCTCTTTACATTTCAAAGGATATAGTCCAGTGAAAAATTGAGAAAAGGTTGGGTAAATTGAAGCACTGTACACAGCAGACTATACAAGGCCAATTCGAAAGCACGTTCTGGGCTTTCTGAACATTGCACTGGCTCTACTAATTCCATTTACCCAGTTGGAGGGATGTTGCATAGTAAAATAATTGACACATAATCATACACATTCAACCCTGAACAGAAACTATGGAAGTGGCAAAAATGCACTAGATGTGATTTCTCCATGGATTACTGCCCTGTCATTGAAGGTCCTGCCTTCTCAACCTTACTGCTTGACTGAGGTGTGGTGACCCTTACGTTAAACTCCACACGAGTTGTTTGTCTTTAATGAGAGAGCAGCCCTATGGTCCTCTGGGACTATGGCGACTTTACTTACTGCCCATAGAACAAACAGCATAGAACTAAAACCATCTTCACTTGCAGGATTCATATCCTTCTATTCCCTCCTATTCATGTATTCGTCCAAGTTCTTCTAAAATGCTGCTATTTGTCTGCTTCCACCACCACCTCTAGCTGTGTGCTCCAGACAGTCACCACCCTTAGTGTGAAAAACATGCCTCACATCTCTTTTAAACCCCCCCTGCCAAACCTTGAACCTGTGTCCCCTAGTAATTGACCCCTCCACCCTGGGGGAAAAAACATTATACTTTCCACTCTATCCATCCCATTCACAATCTTAAACATTTCTATCAGGTCACCCCCTCAACGTCCTGCATTTCGGTGAATAGAAGCCCAGTTGATCCAACCTTTCTTCATAGCTAAAATTCCCTTTACCAGGCAACATTTTCTGTAGGGAAAAGTGAGGTCTGCAGATGCTGGAGATCAGAGATGGAAATGTGTTGCTGGAAAAGCGCAGCAGGTCAGGCAGCATCTAGGGAACAGGAGAATCGACGTTTCGGGCATTAGCCCTTCTTCAGGAATGAGGAAAGTTGGTCCAGCAGGCTAAGATAAAAGATAGGGAGGAGGGACTTGGGGGAGGGGCGTCGGAAATGTGATAGGTGGAAAGAGGTCAAGGTGAGGGTGATAGGTCAGACTGGGGTGGGGGCGGAGAGGTCGGGAAGAAGATTGCAGGTTAGGAAGGCGGTGCTGAATTTGATGGATTTGACTGAGACAGGCTGGGGGGAGGGGAAATGAGGAAACTGGTGAAATCCGAGTTCATCCCTTGTGGTTGGAGGGTTCCTAGCCGGAAGATGAGGCGTTCTTCCTCCAACCGTCGTTTCGCTGTGGTCTGACGATGGAGGAGTCCAAAGACCTGCATATCCTTGGTGGAGTGGGAGGGGGAATTGAAATGTTGTGCTACAGGGTGGTTGGGTTGGTTGGTCCGGGTGTCCCAGAGGTGTTCCCTGAAACGCTCCGCAAGTAGGCGGCCCGTCTCCCCAATATAGAGGAGGCCACATCGGGTGCAAAGGATACAATAGATGATATGTGTGGAGGTACAGGTGAATCTGTGGCGGATATGGAAGTTTCCTTTGGGGCCTTGGAGGGAGGTGAGGGGGGAGGTGTGGGCGCAAGTCTTGCACCTCCTGCGGTTGCAGGGGAAGGTGCCGGGAGTGGAGGTTGGGTTGGTGGGGGGTGTGGATCTGACGAGGGAGTCACGGAGGGAGTGGTCTTTACGGAATGCTGATAGGGGAGGGGAGGGAAATATATCCTTGGTGGTGGGGTCCGTTTGGAGGTGGCGGAAATGGCGGCGGATGATGCGCTGTACATGGAGGTTAGTGGGGTGGTAGGTGAGGACCAGTGGGGTTCTGTCCTGGTGGCGGTTGGAGGGGCGGGGTTCAAGGGCGGAGGATCGGGAAGTGGAAGAGATGCGGTGGAGGGCATCGTCGACCACGTTGGGGGGGAAATTGCGGTCCTTGAAGAAGGAGGCCATCTGGGATGTGCGTTTTTGGAACTGGTCCTCCTGGGAGCAGATGCGGCGGAGTCGAAGGAATTGGGAGAATGGGATGGCGTTTTTACAGGGGGCAGGATGGGAGGAGGTGTAGTCCAGGTAGCTGTGGGAGTCGGTTGGTTTGTACATTTTCTGTACCCTCCCCAAAGCATTCATATCCCTCTGGTAGTGTGGTAACCAGAACTGTACACAATATTCCAAGTGTGGTCTAACTAAAGTTCTATGAAGCTGCAGCATAATTTGTCCATCTTTATCCTCAATGCCCCTTCCAATGAAGGCAAGCATGCTATATAGGTCTTTTTTACTACCATATCTATCTGTGCTGGCACCTGCACTGATCTGTGGAGAGCTGCACACCCAGATCTGTCTGCATAGCAATACTCCTAAAGGTTCTGCCATTCACTGTATAATTTAGGCCTGTATTTGACCTTCCAAAAAGCATCACCTCTCATTTGTCTGGATGAAATTCCATCTGTCCTTTTTCTGCCCATGCCTGTAACTGATCCATATCCTCTGACAATTCTCTTCACGATCTGCAACTCCTCTAATCTTTGTGTCATCCGCAAACTTATTAATTAGACAGGCTATGTTTTCCTCCAAATCATTTATGTAGACCATGGTCCCAGCACATTCCTATGGAGCATCATAGTCACATCTTGCCATTCTGAAAAGTATTCTTTCAACACTACTCTCTTATCTCCTACAACTAAGCCAGATCTGTATCTATCTTGCCAGCACACGCCTTATACCATGTGACTTTACCTTTTGTACCAGCCTGCCATGAGGGACCTTGTCAAAGGCTTTACTGAAGTCTACTTAGACAACATCAACTGCTTTTCCCTTATCAATCATCTTCATCGTCATCTCAAAAAACCTGATCAAGTTAGTGAGGCATAATCTCCCCTGCACAAACCCATGCTGTCTATCGCTAATAAGGCTATTTGCTTCTAAATGCGTATAGATCTTGTCCCTGAGAATCTTTTCTAACAATTTCTCTACCACTGACATGAGGCTCACAGGCCTGTCATTTTCTGGGTTATCCCTACTCCTCTTCTTAAACAATGGGACAACATCGGCTATTCTCCACACCTCCTGGACCTCAAAGAGGATACAGAGATGTTTATCAATTCTCCAGCAATTTAACCTCTTGGTTCCCTCAATCTTTTGGGATAGATCCCATCAGGACCTGGGGATTTATCTACCTTAATACTTTTGAGGATGCACAACACCTCTTCCTTTTTAATAACAACTTGGCTTAGAAATTCGACATTCCCTTCCCTGAAATCATCCTCTACCAATTCCTTCTTGGTGAATACTGACACAAAGTATTTGTTTAGGACCTCACCTGCATCTTCTGGGTCCACAGATTCCCTCCTTTGTCCTTGAGTGGGTCCACCCTTTCCTTGCTACCCTCTTACTTTTTATATACGTATAAAAATGTTTGGGATTCTCTTCAATACTATTCGCTAATTACTTTTCATGACCCCTTTTAGCCATTCTAATTTCTTGTTTAAGTTCTTTACTACTTTCCTTATGTACTTCAAGGGCTTTGTCAGTTTCCATCCTCCTACACCTTGCTTATGCTTCCTTTTTCTTTTTGACCAAGGTCATAACATCCCTTGGTTATCCAAGGTTGACATAACTTGCCATACCTATCCTTCATTCTCACAAGAATATGGCTGCTCCTGAACTCTTATGATCAGCTGTTTGAAATATTCCCGCATGTTTGATGTAGATTTGCCCTCAAACAGCTGCCTCCAATTAAAATTCTCCAGTTCCTGCCTAATATTGTTGTAGTACTCCTTTCCTTATTTTATTGCCTTCACCTGAGGACTGCTGTTATCCCTATCCATGAGTATCTTAAAACTCTTGGTATTATGGTCACTTCTCCCAAAACGCTCTCCGACTGAAACTTCACTGACCTGGATGGGCTCATTTCCTAAAACAGGAACCCTCCTGAATGGTCCTTACAAATTCTGCCCCATCCAAGCCCCTAGCACGAAGTGAGTCCCAGTCAGTATAGAGTGATAATTAAGGGAATTTTTAAATTTAGAACTTAAAAAGTGGCGATATGGTGACTCAGTGGTTAGCACTGCTGCCTCACAGTGCCAGGGACCCAGGTTCGATTCCAGCCTCTGTCTGTGTGGAGTTTGCATATTCTCCGCATGGCTTTCCTCCAGGTGCTCCGGTTTCCCCCCTCAGTGCAAAGATGAGTAGGTTGGGTGGATTGGCCATGGTAAATTGCCTGTATTATCCAAGGATGTGAAAGCTAGGTAGATTTGCCATGGGAAATGCACATTACAGGGATAGGAGAGGAGGAGTGGCTCTGGGTAGGTGCTCTTCAGAGGGTCAGTGTCGACTTGATGGGTGAAATTCCCTGCTTCCACACTATAGTGATTCTATGGTTCTAAGGCTGTGTCCTGTGGGGTTATGCACAGGTCAGTGTTGAAGCCCTTGCTCTTTTTTGGTTTATGTAAATGATTCAGACTCTAATGTAGGAAGGTTGATTGATAAGTTCACAGATGATACAAAAATTGGTGTGTTAAATGGGGGTTGTCTTAGCCTGCAAGGGTCTACAGTTCATAGGGTGAAAGAAAAACTTGGACAGAGTAAGGCATACAGGTTACACTGCACAGAATGTGCTCTTGGCAAGATCAACATTAACAAGATCAGCATTATTTGAAGTTAGAGAGTCCATTCAAGTGTCTAATAATGGCAGGGAAGAAGCTGTTCTTGAACCTGCTGGTCCACGTGTTCAAGCCTCTGTATCTTCTGCCTGATGGAAGAGGTTGTAGGAGAGCATTACCAGGGTGGGATGGGCTTTTTAATGATGTTGGTAGCCTTTCTGTGGCAACGAGACATGTAAGTGGAGTCCAGAGATGGGAGGTTGGCTTCTGTGATGGCCTGAGCTATGCACACAACCTTCTGTAGTTTCTTACGGTCCTGGGCAGAGCAGTTGCTATACAAGGCCGTTATGCACCAGGACAGTATACTTTCTGTGGTGCATTTGTAAAAGTTGGTGAGGATCCTTACGAACGTGCCAAATTCCTGAGCTGCCTGAGGAAGAAGAGGCATTGAAATACAGAATTTAAGAGCAGGGAAGTTTTGGTGGAAAAGAATAAAATATTCGTTATGCCACAATCTTATAGTATTAATGCAGTTTTGGAATTCACATTGTAGGAGGGATGTGATAGCACTGGACAGGGTTCATTGAAGATTTACCAGGATATTGCCTGGGTTGGAGAATTTTATGAAGAGAGATTGGACAACCAGTTTTGTTTTCCTGTGAGCAAAGGAGATTGAGAGGGGATGTGATGAAAATTTACAGAAGTATGAGAGGCACTGACAGGAAGAAATGTTTTCCTTTGATGGAAGGATTGTTGACCAGGGTCAGAGATTTAAGATAAGGGGCAGAAGGTTTTGGGGAACTGTGAGGAAAAGCTTTTTAACCCAGAGGATGGTGAGAATCTGGAGCTCACTGCCCATATGGGTGGTCGATGCAGATGCACAAACACATTTAACAAGTATTTAGGTGATCACTTGAGATGCCAAGGCATACAAGGCCAAGTACTGTAAAAGGGCATTAGATTAGGTAAGTGGTTGCTTCTGATTGGTGTGGATGCAATGGGCTGAAAGGCCTTTTTCTGCGCTGTGGCGATCTATGGCTCTAAGATATCCAAAGCTGTTGAAATTGAATAGAAAAATATTGAAGGTCCTGTAACAGGCATTATTTTTAATGGATTGTGAGGCTGAACCCAGTGAGAGGAAAATAATCATAGATCAGGGAGTCAGGTGGGTGAGTATACCATAAAGCTTCTAATTTAATGTGCAAGGTATGGGAAAATGGTAGGTTTGGCACTGGGTAATGATGCTCATTTAATGAGCTGGTGCAGGCATGATGTACCTTCTGTGCCTGAACTCTTCAGTGATTTTATAATCTAAACAAAACAACTATTAAATCTGAAGTTGCCTATTTAAGATTGTTAAGACGGACCCGCGGGGTCCCGTCTTTGCGTGTTCTTTCGGAAGGAGAGACTCACACTGGCAACTATGGTTAGACGCAGACAGCAGTTTATTCACAGAATCTTAACTGGTACAACGAATCTACAAGCATGCATTCGTTGGAGAAGGCGTTCTGTCTTCTCGTTCAAACTTGACACAATTATACTTCGCGCTGCCTGGAGTCCCCGGTCAGTTCGCCTTCCCCATTGGTCCATTCATCTGCGCGCGCTGGGGATCCGTCCTCCTATTGGCCGCATCGAAGTGCCTGTCCAGCTCCTACTGTGCTTGACAATGGCTCAGCCATCCCTGGGAGCGGTTCCGATCCCGTATTCAATAGTTCATTGTTTCAAGGAATTACTATGCGTCTGACAGGCTAGCCATTTTCAATAGTTTTAGTTTAACTAAATTGTCAATTACACTTATCAACTTTAGACTTAAATAGAGCCATTCACACTTAACAGTTACAGGTTCCGATAGAGCAATTCACACTTGTCTAACAGTTACAGATTCCGATCGGTTTCTTTATTAATCCCGAGTTTCGATGGGGCAATTGATACTGGCTGGTATTTACAGGCTCCAAGATTTAATTAATACTATGCATATCCCTTACAAGCTCCAGCTAGGTAGTCATGTAGTCGCCAGCAGCAGCTCGCTTGGCTGTTGTTAACCATTTCAGGGCTAGAAGTGTCACCCTCCCTAGCCCTATATTAAACACCCCAGTGAAATCTCCCCAACAAGATGGATGAAGAGAAATGTTTTCTTTCAGGTGGTGCTAGTTTTTGGAGCACTGTTTCTTGAAAGGTGGTCAAGGCAGACCCTTTGAATATTTTTAAAACTGAAGTAATTAGATTCTTGGTAAGGAAGGGGTGGAAAGTTTATTAGGGGAAGGTGGGTATCTGGAATTATCAGATCAGCCATGATCTTATTGAATGGTGGAGTTGACTGAAGGAACCAAGTGGCCACCTTGTATGCCTAATTTGTATGTTTTGACCCTACATAGAAGACAATTCCATCTTTCAGCCTCAAATAAAATATTTTTGTATTTCTCAGTGAATAAGATGACCCACATTTTAGGCAAGTCTTTTTAAGGATGCAGGGACCAATTTTAATGTTGAAATCCACAGTATGTCGTGTACTAGGTTAACCATTTGGTATAAAAACTAAAGCAAATTCAATCATTTTTTATATAATTGCAAATAGTGCGGAGTTAATTAAATCTAGCTGATGTTAAAAGTAAAATAACAAAGTACAGTCGCACTAAAGGGTTCTGAATATTGCAGAAAGTAAAATCTGAGCTATATTGATGAGGATAACAATAAAAATATTTTGGTTACTTTCCTACGAAATAAAGGGACTTCATCACAGGAGTAGTAGTTGTTTTCTAATATCTTTTCTATTATTCATTGAAATTGGCACAACATCCACGATCATTCAGTCACTTCACTACCAATACTCAGTAGCAACACTGTATACTGTCTAAAGATGCATTGCAGTTGTCATACGTACTTAGGTACAGTGAAAAGTTTCGTTTTGTGTGCACTGCTGGCTGATCAGACCATACAAAGTGCCGAGGGTAATAGAACAAAGGTAAGAATACAACATTATAGCTGCAGAATCATAGTCATAGAGATACATAGCACACCCTTCAGTCCAACTTGTCCATGCTGACCAGTTATCCTAAATTAATCTAGTCCCATTTGTCAGTGTTTGGCCCATATCTGTCTAAACTCTTCCTCTTCATGTAACCATCCAGATGTATTTTTAATGCTGTAATTGTACCAGCCTCCACCACTTCCTCTGGCAGCTCATTCCATACACACTCCGCCCACTGCGTGAAAAAAATGCCCCTTAGATCCCTTTTAAGTCTTTCCCCTTTCACCTTAAACCTACCCAGGGGAAAAAGACCATGGCTATTCACACTATCCATGCCCCTCATGATTTCCTGAACCCTTTCAAGTTTAACAGAATCTTTCCTATAACAAGGAGATCAGAATTGAACGCAGCATTTCAAAAGTGACCTTTAACTAATGTCCTGCACAGCTGCAACATAACCTCCCAACTCCAAAACTTAGTGCACTGACGAATAAAGGCAAGCGTATCAAATGCCTTCTTCACTACCCTGTCGATCTGCGACTCCACTTTCAAGAACTGTGAACCTATACTCCAAGGTCCTTTTTGTTTGGCAAAATTGGTCAGGACCTTACCATTAAGTGTATAAGTCCTGTCCTGATTTGCCTTCCCAAAAAGTGCCACTTCACATTTATCTAAATGAAACTCCATCTGCCCATCTAATCAAGGTCCTGTTGTACTCTGAGGTAACCTTCGCTGTTCACTACACTGCCAATTTTGGTGTTACCTGCAAATTTACTAATCATACCCTCTATATTCACATTCAAATTATTTATATAAATGACAAAAAGCAGTGGATCTAGCACTGATCTCTGCAGCACACCACTGGTCACAGGCCTCCAGTCCAAATAGCCCTTCAGCAGCACCCTTTGCCTCCTACCTTTGATTCGGTTCTGTATCCAAATAACTAGTTCTTTCTGTATGCCTTGTGATCTAACCTTGTTAACCAGTGTACCATGTGGAATCTTGTAGAACACCTTACTGAAGTCCACTACTCTGCCTTTATCAATCCTCTTCATCACTTCTTCAAAAAAGCTCAAGTTAAAGAGATACAATTTCCCATGCACAGAGTCATGTTGACTATCCCTAATCAGACCTTGCCTTTCCAAGTACATGTAAATCCTTCCCTCAGAATCAGCAAGTTACCCACCACTGATGTCAGTCTCACCGGTCTATAGTTCTCTGTCTTTTCCTTACCACTTCTCTAAAATAATGGCATCACGTTAGTCGACCTCCACTCTTCCGTCACCTTAACCATGGCTACCAGTGGAAGAGGTACAAGGAGGTTGAGATCAGCATTACATTTAAAATTTGAAAGGTTCATTCAGAAGTCTAATAACAGTGAGGAAGAAGCTGTTTTGAATCTCTTTGCTTTTTTTTTAACCCCCACACTGCTGCCTAACTGCGGTAGTGCTTATTTTTTTCCCCAGCACCCATGGTGTGTGTGTGCAGGTGTGAGACACAGTGAGAGACACAAAGTGCACGAATCTTTATTCAATTTCCACCACCAGGAAGATAGGAAAACACCCGGGTGGCTAGTGACAAGCAGTGCCCTTCACATCAAAGGGCAGTGCTGTGTGATCAAACAGTGAAGGGGAGGGCAGGGAGTAAATCAAAATAGAGTTGGAGGTGGAAATAGTGCACTCCACTCCTTGTGGTGCCCACCTCTCCCTGAACAACTCCAGGGTGTTGGTCGACACCGCGTGCTCCTTCTCCAAGGACACCCGGGCTCTAACGTAACCGCGGAAGAGGGGCAGGCAGTCGGCCCTAACGACCCCCTCCACGGCCCGCTGCTTGGACCTGTTTATGGCCAGTTTGGCCAGGCCCAGGAGCAGACCCACGAGGAGGTCTTCAGACCTGCCCTCCCTCCTCCGTACCGGGTGCCCGAAGATCAGGAGCGTGGGACTGAAGTGCAACCAAAAGCAGAGGAGGAAGTTTTTCAGAAAATCAAAAAGGGAGTGCAAACGCCCACACCCAATATATACGTGGTCCATGGACTCCACAGGGCCACAGAACAGGCAGTTGGGCTGGGAGTCCGTGAACCACCGCAATCTGCGGTTGCAGGGGACCGCTGCGTGCAGTACCCTCCACCCCAGATCCCCGAGAGAAAGGGGGAGGACTCCCGCGTAGAGAGCCCTCCACTGGGGATCCCCACCGCCCGGTGGCAAATGGGCACGCCAAGGCGTGTCCGGACGGTGGATGAGATAGAAGATGTGGACGGTGTGCAGCAGCAGTCTATACAGGGCCTGCCTTTTTACCCCCTGAAAGGGAACAAAATTAAAATTCCGGAGGCGGCTCAGGTTGTGGGGCACAGGCTCCCGCGGGAAGTACGGGACCTTGGGGCCAATGTGAAATTCCGTCCGGGCTGGGGTGAGCGCGGACGGGATCCCACCACACACCTGAGCGTCCTCCAACTGGTGCACTACGTTGGGTCCGAGCACCGCCGTTTTAAGGCGTCGGATGGCGGTGGCCACGTACCGGATGTCTACCGCAGCCCTGCTCGCTATGTCCTGCGGCAGCGTCCAGGCCAAGCCCCCGGCACCCAGCACGTCCCCGACCCTGGTCACCCTTGCCGCCACGGCCCTCCCCTCTGACAGCCACTCGAACCCGCGAGTGCGGAGGTGCGGATTCCTGAGCAACGGCTCCCTGACGACAGCCGCTACTCCTGCCGGAGGGTAGGCGCGGCGCGATTCGACCATGTTTCAGACAGTGATCAGGTCCTGGTAAAAGACAGGCAGTGTCTTGAGGGCGACCTCCAAATGAATCTCTTTGTATGTGTATCAAACTTGTTTGTCTTCTGCCTGACTGAAGAGGGAGTAAGAGAGTATAACCAGGGTGGGTGGGGTCTTTAATTATGTTCGTTGCTTTCCCGAGGCAGTGGGAAGTATAGATGGAGTCAGTGAGTGGAAGGCCAGTTTGCGTGATGGACTGGGCTGTATTCGTGATTCACATGTAGTTTCTCGTGACCTTGGGAAGAGTATTTGCCAAACCACGCTGTGGTGCATCCAGATAGAATGCTTTCTGTGGTGAACTTTAAAATTGATAAGACTCCTTGTGGACATACTGAATTTCCTTAGCCTCCTGAGGAAGTAGAGATTTTTTTTTGACATTGTGTCAACGTGGGTGGACCAGGTCAGATTGTTGGTTATCATCATTCCCAGGAACATGATGCTGTTGACTATCTCCACCTCAGCACCATTGATACCTACAGGGGTGTGCCTTAGACAACAACTTCCAAACCAACAACCACTTCCATCTAGAAAGGTAAGTACAGCGGATGCATGGGAACACCATCACCTGAAGGTTCCCCTCCAACCACCTCACCACTCTGACTTGGAAACATTTTGGCATTCCTTCAGTGCTACTGGTTTGATGTACTGGAGTTCCCTCCATAACAGCATTGTGGGCCTGTCTGCAACACATGGATTACAGCAGTTCAAGAGGTAGTTAATCACCATCTTCTCGAGGGCAAGTTGAGACAGGCAATAAATGCTGGTCCAACCTAGCACACCCACATCTCACGTGTGAGTAACAAAGAAAATCATGTCATGTGGGCACCTCTGGCTCAGTCAACATTTATTGACCATTCCTAGCCCAGAAGGCTGTTAAAAGTCTCATTTCACATGTCTGGATTCACATTGAGGCTCATTCTGGGGTAGGTGGGACCTCTACAAACAGGATGGTCTACACCTAAGAGAAAGTGAGGACTGCACATGCTGGAGATCAGAGCTGAAAAATGTGTTGCTGGAAAAGCGCAGCAGGTCAGGCAGCATCCAAGGAACAGGAGAATCGACGTTTCGGGCATAAGCCCTTCTTCAGGAATCTTCAGTTTACACCTGAACTGGAGGGGTACCTGGGGCGTGAAATTTGCTAATGCTCTTCGGGAGGGTCGAAACTAATTCAGCAAGGGGTTGGGAAACTACATTGTAGTTTCAGTGCCCAGGAGGTTGAGAGTAGTGAGGTCAGAAATAAGGTTTCAAGTTTGCAAGAGGACACCAACAGCATGGGTTGGTACCTGGGACTTTGATGTTGTGGCCATTTCGGAGGTGTGGCATTGTTAGTCAAGGACATTATTACGGTGGCAGAAAGGACATTTGAGGACTTGTCTACTGAGGTAGTATGGGCTTAGGTTAGAAGCAGGAAAGGAGAGGTCACCCTGGTGGGAGTTTTCCGTAGGCCTCTGAATTGTTCCAGAGATGTAGACGAAAGGATAGCAAAGGTGGTTCTGGATAGGAGTGAGAATAACAGGGTAGTTGTTATGGGCGCTTTAACTTTCCAAATATTGACAGGGAATACTATAGTTCGAGTACTTTGGATGGGTCAGTTTTTGTCCAGTGTGTGCAGGAGAGTTTTCTGACATAGTGTGTAGACAGGTCAACAAGAGGCCAGGCCACATTGCATTTGGAACTGGGTAATGAACCTGGCCAGATGTTAGATTTGGAGGTAGGTGAGCATTTTGGTGACAGTGACCACACTTCAGGTATGTTTTCTTTAGCGATGGAAAGGGATAGGTATATACTACAGGGCAAGTGTTATGGCTGGGGGAAAGGCAATTATGATGCGATTAGGCAAGATTTAGGAATCGGAGGATGGGGAAGAAAACTGCAAGGGATGGGCACAATTGAAATGTGGAGCTTATTTAAGGAACAGTTACTGCGTGTCCTTGATAACTAGGTACCTGTCGATAAGGCAGGGAGGAAGTGGTCGAGTGAGGGAGCCATGGTTTACTAAAGAAGTTGAATTTCTTGTCAGAAAGGAAGAAGATGACTTATATTAGAATGAGACGTGTAGGCTCAGTTAGGACGCTCGAGAGTTACAAGTTAGCCAGGAAAGAAAGAGAGAGCTAAGAAGAGCCATAAGACATAGGAGCGGAAGTAAGGCCATTCGGCCCATCGAGTCCACTCCACCATTCAATCATGGCTGATGAGCATTTCAACTCCACTTACCTGCATTCTCCCCGTAGCCCTTAATTCCTTGTGACATCAAGAATTTATCAATTTCTGCCTTGAAGACATTTAGCATCCCAGCCTCCACTGCACTCTGTGGCAATGAATTCCACAGGCCCAGCACTCTCTGGCTGAAGAAATGTCTCCGCATTTCTGTTCTGAATTTACCCCCTCTAATTCTAAGGCTGTGTCCACGGGTCCTAGTCTCCTCGCCTACCGGAAACAATTTCCTAGCGTCCACCCTCTCCAAGCCATGTATTATCTTGTAAGTTTCTATTAGATCTCCCCTTAATCTTCTAAACTCCAATGAATACAATCCCAGGATCCTCAGCCGTTCCTCATATGTTAGACCTACCATTCCAGGGATCATCCGTGTGAATCAGTAAGAAAGTCAGCATTAAGGCACTTTACCTGAATGCTCGTAGCATTCATAACAAAGCAGATGAACTAATGGCACAGATCATCGTGAATGATTATGATGCGGTAGGCATCACAGAGACGTGGTTACAGGGGGGTCAGGACTGGCAGTTAAACATATAAGGGTTTTCAACTTATCGAAAAAACAGGGAGGTGGGCAGAGGGGGCGGGGTTGCCTTGTTAGTTAAGAACAAAATTAAATCTATAGTGCTGAATGACATAGTGTCGGATGATGTGGAGTCTGTGTGGGTGGAATTGAGGAACGACAAAGGCAAAAAAACCATAATGGGAGTTATGTACAGACCTCCTAACAGTGGTCAGGACCAGGGGCGCAACATGTACCGGGAAATAGAGAAGGCGTGTCAGAAAGGCAAGGTCACAGTGATCATGGGAGACTTCAATATGCAGGTGGACTGGGTAAATAATGTTGCCAGTGGATCCAAAGAAAGGGAATTCATGGAATGCTTACAGGATGGCTTTTTGGAACAGCTTGGAGCCCACAAGGGAGCAGGCTATTCTGGACCTAGTGCTATGTAATGAACCAGACTTTATAAAAAATCTTAAAGTAAGGGAACACTTAGGAAGCAGCGACCATAATATGGTAGAGTTCAGTATGCAGTTTGAAAGAGAGAAGGCAAGATCGGATGTAATGGTGTTACAGTTAAATAAAGGTAATTATGAGGGTATGAGAGAGGAACTGGCGAAAATAGACTGAAAGCAGAGCCTAGCGGGGGAGACAGTAGAGCAAAAATGGCAGGAGTTTATGGGTAAAATTGAGGACACTGTACAGAGGTTCATCCCCAAGAAGAGAAAGATTATCCGGGGAGGGATTAGACAGCCATGGCTGACAAAGGAAGTCAGGAAATCTATGAATGAAAAAGAGAGATCCTATAAAGTGGCCAAGAGCACTTGGAAATCAGAAGATTGGGAAGGCTACAAAAATAAACAGAGAATAACAAAGAGAGAAATAAGGAAGGAGAGGATCAAATATGAAGGTAGGCTAGCCAGTAATATTAGAAATGATAGTAAAAGTTTCTTTCAATACATAAGAAACAAACGACAGGCAAGAGTAGACATTGGGCCACTTCAAACTGATGCTGGAAGCCTAGTGATGGGAGATAAGGAAATAGCAGGAGAACTTAATAAGTACTTTGCGTCAGTCTTCACAGTGGAAGACAAGAGTAATATCCCAACAATTAAAGGGAGTCAGGGGGCTGAGTTGAGTATGGTTGCCATTACAAAAGAGAAAGTGCTAGAAAAGCTAAAAGGTCTTAAAATTGATAAATCTCCTGGCCTTGATGGGTTACATCCTAGAGTTCTGAGGGAGGTGGCTGAGGAAATAGCGGAGGCGTTGGTTGAGATGTTTCACAAGTCACTGGAGTCAGGGAAAGTCCCGGATGATTGGAAGATTGCTGTTGTAACCCCCTTGTTCAAGAAAGGATCAAGACAAAAGATGGAAAATTATAGGCCGATTAGCCTAACCTCGGTTGTTGGTAAAATTCTAGAATCCATCATTAAGGATGAGGTTTCTAAATTCTTGAAAGAGCAGGGTCGGATTAGAACAAGTCAACATGGATTTAGTAAGGGGAGGTCGTGCCTGACAAACCTGTTGGAGTTCTTTGAAGAAGTGACAAGTAGGTTAGACCGGGGAAACCCAGTGGATGTGGTCGACCGAGACTTCCAAAAGGCCTTTGATAAGGTGCCACACGGGAGGCTGCTGAGCAAGGTGAGGGCCCATGGTGTTCAAGGTGAGCTACTAGTATGGATTGAGGATTGGCTGTCTGACAGAAGGCAGAGAGTTGGGATAAAAGGTTCTTTTTCGGAATGGCAGCCGGTGACAAGCGGTGTCCCACAGGGTTCAGTGTTGGGGCCACAGCTGTTCACATTATATATTAATGATCTGGATGAAAGGACTGGGGGCATTCTAGCGAAGTTTGCTGATGATACAAAGTTAGGTGAACAGGCAGGTAGTACTGAGGAAGTGGGGAGGCTGCAGAAGGAACTAGAGAGTTTGGAGGAGTGGTCCAGGAAATGGCTGATGGAATTCAATGTGAGCAAATGCGAGGTCTTGCACTTTGGAAAAAAGAATAGAAGCATGGACGACTTTCTAAACGGTGAGAAAATTCGTAAAGCCAAAGTACAGAGGGATCTGGGAGTGCTAGTTGAGGATTCTCTCAAGTTAAACATGCAGGTGGAGTCCGTGATTAAGAAAGCGAATGCAATGTTGTCATTTATCTCAAGAGGGTTGGAATATAAAAGCACCGTTGTGCTACTGAGACTTTATAAAGCTCTGGTTAGGCCCCATTTGGAGTACTGTGTCCAGTTTTGGTCCCCACACCTCAAGTGGGGACATGAGAAATTGTTGACAGATAGGATCAAGGAAAACCCTAAAGCTTTCTACAGATATATCAGGAATAAAAATATGATGAGAGTAAGATTAGGGCCAATCAAGGATAGTAGTGGGAAGTTGTGCGTGGAATCCAAGGAGATAGGGGAAGCACTAAATGAGAGTGCAGCTTTGCTTGCTGAGCTGTAGGTTTGATATCCAGACGTTTCATTACCTGGCTAGGTAACATCATCAGTGGCAACCTCCAAGTGAAGCAAAGCAAACATCATCTGCATACAGCGAGATCTTATGTAATTTTGATCCCACTTCTGGAGCTGATATATTGAGATCCCCACGAATGGCCTCTGCCAACGGTTCAATCACCAACGTAAAAAGTAATGGTGAAAGGGGACAGCCCTGCCGGCTGCCCCTAGAAATATTAAAATTGCTTGATCGTACCCCGTTGGTAATGACCGCCGTGAGAGGTACACCGTAGAGAACCTTTACCCATCTTATGAAAACTTCGCCCAGACCAAACGGTCTAGAGTATAGAAAAGGTACGGCCACTCAACTGGGTCAAATGCCTTCTCTGCATCTAAAGAAATCACCAATCCCTGTATTGACTGCTTTTGGCATGCTTGAATTATGTTAAGCAGCCTCCTGACATTATTGGAGGAACTGCGACCCTTTATGAAGCCCGTCTGATCCTCTTTAATAATAGAAGGTAACACGGTCTCCAGCCTTAACGCAAGAGCCTTAGAGAGGATCTTAAAGTCCACATTTAAGAGCGAGATGGACCTGTTCTTCAGGAAGGGCTTATGCCGAAACGTCGATTCTCCTGTTCCCTGGATGCTGCCTGACCTGCTGCGCTTTTCCAGCAACACCTTTTCAGCTCTGATCTCCAGCATCTGCAGTCCTCACTTTCTCCTTGAATCCACTGTAACATCCTTAATTTTAACCATGAGGTACACTGGAGCATGATCAGAGATAGCAATATTACCAATCGTACAGGATGCCACCAGATCCAGGGTTACCGCAGGGGTCAGAAAAAAATCAATCCTCGTGTGACATCTATGCGGATTGGAGAAAAATGTGAAATCCCTACCTGTAGGCTGGAGACACCTCCAGAAGTCCACCAACCCTAATTCCCCACACTAACCCAATAACTGTTTAGTTTGTGCAGAGGGTATCGAGGGACCTTTAGGCAACCTGTCTACTGTGAGGTCCATGAGGCAGTTAAAATCTCCCCCTATAATGATGTGCCGGGACTTGAGACTTATCAGTTTTGAAAAAGCATCTACCAAGAATTTAAGAGGATGAGCTGAGGGACAATAAACATTTAAAATACCATATTCTTCCCCATTTATCAAGGCTTTAAGAATTACAAACCTCCCGTATATGTCTTTAACACATTTCAACAATTTAAATGAGAGATTTTTCCTAACCGATGTAGCCACTCCCCTACTTCTGATATTAAATGATGAAAAATAAACTCGGTCAAAGCCATTCTGCTGTAATTTCAGATGCTCCTTGTCATCCAAATGTGTCTTCTGTAACAAAGCAATATCCACCTTCTCCTTTCTAAGACTCAAGAGTACCTTCTTCCTCTTAATTGGTGAGTGACTTCCCTTGATATTCCAGGTACACCATTTAACCAAATCATTAGCTATAATCTTCTGCAATTACATTTAAATTCCAGAGAGGAGGAACCCGAACCACAAATTGCTGAGCCTTAGTGTCGCATGGTCCACCAAATATAAACCTACATAAACTAAAGCCACTACATTTAACAAACATACAAAATTATTAAAAATAAAAAAAAAACAAAAACCAGAAAACAAGCCAACATATAAAGTACAATAGCACTGAGTAGGGGAACTCACCCCCTGCCCAGAGAGGGCAACTACCTGTCCCGAACTGCCCATAAATAGGCATCTAACCATCTCAACCATCTTCACTTCTCCCAGCTAGAGCGGCTTTGCAAGCACAAGCTATAAAGAATAAACACCCCATTGAATATCAATATCGATAAAAAAAAATTCTTTTATTAAAAAAAAGGGGGACTAAATACCCCACCCATCCTTTGGTATGTCCTAACTTAGAAATTTAAAATGTACATCTTAACCACCGCCAGACATAGTTTGAACCAAATTATTATCAATAGAGGTTAAAGGGAAAAACAAAGCTCCAACCAGATTTCCTCCATTTCTTTTACGGAATGATAGACGCATACCCAATCAACAATATTTATACATACTACAATTGTTTAAATTAGGTTAGTTTGTCCACAAAGTCTCTTGCCTTCTCCAATGTGTCAAAGAGATGCATGGATCCCTCTAAGGTGACCCGAAGCACTGCCGCATATCTCAGGGAGTACTGAATCCCAAGCTCCTTCAGTCTTCTCTTGACACCATCATACGATTTTTGTTTCTGGATCACTGCTGCTGAAAAGTCCGGGAAAAACATGATCTTAGACCCCTCGTAAATTAGGGCTTTTGGATCCTTCCTCTGGAGTCTGAAAGCCTCCATGACTCTCTCTTTATCCCGGTAATGATGGAATTACACCAGGAAAGGACGAGGGCATTGACCCAGACCCGACCTCTGCGCTGTGACCTGGTGAGCCCTCTCTATCTTCAATCCTCTCATGTCAGTCTCCAAGATGATACGAATGTTTTTTCACCTGACCCTGTTTTCAAGATCATCCACTTGGTCACGCAAATTACGAACCTGCGTCTTCAGGGCTTGGATCTCATCATTGAATGAACTGGCATCAGCTTCCACCACTATGACCCTGTGCTCCACCTCATCCATCCTCTTCTCCAGGTCTCCCTGCTGCTGCTCATGCTTCTGCAGCATGAGAGAGACTGGAGCCAGCTTCTCTTCAATCTGTTTCCCCAGCATCTCGCAAGATTTTGAGAGCTGGTTCACCAGGTCCTGGAAAATAATCTGCTCTGAGGCTGCTGCAGGCTGAGCTGCAAACCCGGCCTCGGATGCTCCTCCACCCTTTTTAGGCATTTCTGGACAGCTGAAAATCCAGGTAAGTCAATTTTTAAATGTTTCTTGGGGCTCCACAATCTTTCCAAAGCCCCAAGAAATCCTAATGACTTGGGTTGGGCGGGTTAAAGGACCGTCCTGCTCCTGCTGCAATGCGAAGCTCTGCAGTGTGATCTTCTCAGATCGCTGCCATCTTAGATCCCCAATCTTTACTATTGATACTTGTTCATTGTAACGGTCACCCAATTAATATGTATGTTACCCTTTCTGGATGCTCCTCCCTGTAAAATAACTATATACTTCATTGAGAAACTGCTGTTCCAGAGAAGGCAGGGAACTCATGTCCCTGTGCACGTGGGTGATTGTTCTCTCTCTGGAATAAAGGTGAAGGAGGTAAAACTATACTGTGTCTCTGAGCATTTTGCTTCGACTGGGGAGTGGGGTGGGGGAAGGGCAGGAATGGGACGATAGTGGGTTGAGAGGTGGTGAATGGAGTTTAATGCAGAAAAGTGTGAGGATCAACAGGAATAAAGAGTACTGGGCTAATGGTAAGATCCTTGGTCGTGTAGATGAACAGAGAGATCTTGTCTATTTACAAAGATCCCTGAAAATTCCCACCCACGTTGATAGGGTTGCTAAGACGACATACGCTGTGTTAACTTTTATTGGTAGAGGGATTGAGTTTTGGAGCCAAGAGGTCATGCTGCAGCTGTACAGAACTCTGGTGCGGCCGCACGTGGGGTATTGTGTACAGTTCTGTTCACCGTATTATAGGAAGGATGTGGAAGTGTTGGAATGAGTTCAGAGGAGACTTACTAGGATGTTGCCTGGTATAGCGGGTAGGTCTTATGAGGAAAGGCTGAGGGACTTGAGACTAATTTCACTAGAGAAAAGAAGGTTGAGAGGTGACTTAATTTAAGACATTTAAGATAATCAGAAGGTTAGATAATTAGGATAATTTAAGATAATTAGAAGGTGCACAGTGAGAGCCTTTTTCCTTGGATGGTGATGATGAACTTGAGGGGACACAGCTTTAAATTGAGGGGCAATGGATATGGGACAGATGTCAGAGGTAGAACATAGAACATTACAGCGCATTACAGGCCCTTTGGCCCTCGATGTTTCGCCGCCCTGTCATACTAGTCTGAAGCCCATCCCACCTACACTATTCCATGTATGTCCATATGCCTGTCCAATGACTATTTAAATGCACTTAAACTTGGCGAATCTACTACCGTTGCAGGCAAAGCATTCCATACCCTTACTACTCTCTGAGTAAAGAAACTACCTCTGACATCTATCTTATACCTATCTCCCCTCACTTTAAAGTTGTGTCCCCTCGTGTTTGCTGTCCCCATACTTGGAAAAACTCTATCCCTGTCCACCCTATCTAACCCTCTGATTATCTTATATGTCTCTATTAAGTCACCTCTCAACCTTTATTTCTCTAACGAGAACAGCCTCAAGGCCCTCAGCCTTTCCTCGTAAGACATTTCTTCCATACCAGGCAACATCCTAGTAAATCTCCTCTGCACCCTTTCCAAAGCTTCCACATCCTTCTTATACTGTGGTGACCAGAACTGTACCACAATACTCCAAGTGCGGCCGTTCCAGAACTTTGTACAGCTGCGGCATAACCTCCTGGTTCCGGAACTCAATCCCTCTATTAATAAAGGCCAAAACACTGTATGCCTTCTTAAAAACCCTAGTTAAGACTTGCCAGCTTTCAGGGCATTTAAATGGTCATTGCATAAACATACAGATGGAATAGTGTAGATTCGTTGGGCTTCAGATTGGTTTCACAGTTCGACTCAACATCGTGGGCTGAAGGGCCTGTATTGCGCTGTTATGTTGTATGTAGGCCAGATTAGATAAGAATAACAAATTGCCTTCTGTAAAGGCCATCATTAAACGGATGGGTTTTTATGACAATTGACAATGATTACATGATGGTCATTAAGTTCCAGGTTTTAATTGAACTCAAATTTCTCTATCTGCCATGGTGACATTCTGATCATGCTCCTTCAGCATTAGCCCTTGCTCCAATTTACTAATCTGGTGACATTACCGTTATGGCAGTGCCTCCTTACCTGGTGATTAAATTCTACCTTTTTTAGCTTGAGTAGCAGCCTGTGTCACAATGTACATCCTCACATTACCTCCACAAGACACGAGTCAAACCTTAACAATATGAGTAAGCCATTTAACCAAAAAAAGCAATCAGAAACAAAAACAGAAAATGCTGGAAAAAACTCAGTAGGTCTGGCAGCATATGTAGAGAGCAAGCAGAGTTCATTTTTCAGGTCCTGTGACCCTTCTACAAAATGCCTTTTGATTCTGCTCTGTATGTAATGATAGAGATGCTGAATCAACACTTTGCCTCAGTTTTGATGGTGGAGACCAATAGTGCGATTCCAGTTGGAAAAGGCAAGTCAGAGGCAAAAATAAGATGGAACATAGAAGAATCAACATCAATAGAGAAAAACTACTAGGCAAATTAAGATTGAGGACAGACAAGTGTGATGGCTTATGTCCTAGGGTGTTAATGGAAGTGGCAGCAGAGATCCATTGGTTACAATATTCCTAAATTCCCTCGACACAGGAAAGGTTCCAGTGGATAGGGAAATGGCTAATATAATGCCATATTCCAAAAGTGGGGCGAACGCAAAATGTGGGAAATTACTGACCAGTTAGTTTAACATCTGTTGGGAATGTGTTGGAATCAGTTATCAATAAAGCAATATCAGGACATTTGGAAAGTCAAAACACTTTCCATCAGAGTCAGCATGGCTTTATGAAGGGAAAATTATTTTGACTGATTTGCTAGAGTTCTTTGAAGAAGTAACAAGCAAAGTAAATAATTGAGGATAATGTAGATGTAATTTATCTAGACTTCTGGAAAGCATTTGATAAGATGCCAAACAAAAGGTTAATTCACAAGGTTGGATCGTATGGGATTAGAGGTAATTTATTAGTCTGGATAAATGACTGACTGACTGGCTGATGAACAGAAGACAGAGAGTCAGGATAAATGGATTTTTATCCGGATGGCAAGATGTAACTAGTGGGGTGCCACAGGGTTTGGTCCTTGGACCCCAGTTATTTACAACCTACACTAACAACTTTGACACAGGGATAGAAGGCTCTATTGCCAAATTTGTGGACAACACAAAAAATTGGTGGGATGGTAAATTGCAATTAAGAAATAACCTTACAAATGGATATGGATAGATTAGGAGAGTGGGCCAAAATGTTGTTCATTGTGGATAAATGCGAGTTCTTGCATTTGGTCGATTAAACTGGGAAGGCGACCTATTACCTTGGGAAGCGACTTGAAGGTGCTCCGGTGCAGAGGGATTGCGGTGTACTTGTTCATGAATCCCAGTAAACTAGCATATAGGTACAGCAACTAATAAAGAAAGTGAATAGAATGTTGGCTTTTATAGCAAAGAGAATAGAATGTAAAGGTAAGGAAGTATTGCTGCAACTGTACAAGGTATTGTTGAGACCGCACGTGGATTATTGTTTCCAGTTTTCTTCCCCTTATTTGAGGAAAGATTAGAGGCCGTTCAGAGGAGGTTCACTAGATTGATCCCAAAGATTAGGGGTTTGTCGTATGAAGAGAGGTTGAACAGTTTAGTCCTATATGCTCTGAAATTTAGAAGAATGAGGGAAGATCAAATTGAGTTATTCAAGATGATAAAAGGTGTGGATAAAATAGACATGGAGCGGATGCTTCCTCTTGTGGGGCATTCTAGGATGGATGAGCAGTCATAGTCTTAGGGTAAGGAGTAGCAAATTCAAAACAGAGTTGAGGAGAAACTACTTCTCCCAAAGGGTTGTGAATCTGTGGAATTTGCTGCCTCGAGGTGCTAGGACAATCAGTAAATTTAAGGAGGGGTTAATCAGATTTTTAATTGTAATAGGTTGAAGGCCTATGAGAGAAGGCAGGAAAATGGAGGTGAGGAGCAGACTTGATGGGCTGAATGGCTTAATTCTGCTCTGCTGTCTTATGAACTTATGATGCTTTTCTTCTGCTCCCCCCAACACTTGACTCTCTTGTTTATCAAATATCTATCCAACTTAGCCATAAATAAATTCAACGATCCAGCCTCAACTGTAGCCTTAGAAAGAAAATTCTACCAATTAATAACCTTGGAAGATTTTCTTTATCTCTGTTTGTGGAACCATTAGAGATTGTTGTAAAAACTTATCTTCGCTAATGTCCTTTAGGTAAGGAAATCTGCTGACCAGTCCCACAACAATGTGGTTGGCTCTTAGAATGCTCTCTGCAATGGCCTAGCAAGCCATTCATTGTATTGCAATGTCTAAGGAAAACACTGAAACGGGCAGATGATTTGGCATTGTCTAAGACACTTAAAACAAGAATGGAAAGCTGTTGATCCTGCAGTCTTCCTTGCTAGGATCTGAAGCCTTTTAACTATATTGAGAGAGTTGGCCCACAGACCAGTTGCATAACAGCCTGACTTTGTCTGCAAGGTATGATTCCATGAGCATGACAGTGTCCCAGACGTCCCTATTGCCATCTGTGGATAAGTCCTACCGCAGAACACACCTGTCGAGGTGGAGACACAGTGTTTAGAAGTTGGGATGGAGTTGCCCTCAGAGTCTTCAGTTGTCTGTGGATGCCATGAAGTCTCACGACATTAACTCAAACACAAGCAACAAATCTGATGTTCATTACTACCTACTTACACTTCACCCTACCAATTGGGAGAAGCACTGAGGATGGTAGGGGTACAGAATATGCCCTGGGTGGGGAACATCAATATTCAGCACCAAGAGTGGATTGGTAGTACCATTATAGAAGGAATTGACCACGTTCTAAAGGACATAGCTGCAAGATTGTGTGTGCAGTAGATGGTGAAGAAGCTAATAAAATGGAAACACCAACTTGGCCTCATCCTTACTAATCAACCTGTTACTAATACATCTGTCTGTGACAGTATTGGTAGAAATGACCATTGAAGATACCCTTCACTTATGATTCCCCCTAATTATTTTTCCACTGCGCAGATCTCTGAGGACTGTGTACGACAGCATCTTATGCATGCAGAAGCTGATTGGTATGCATGAGATATCCTAGTGGCCACACAACTTAGAGGAAATGTTGCAGTAAATAAGAGAGATTTTGCACAGACCTAGTACCTCAGTATTGGGTAATAGTGATGTTCTGTGAGCCATTAGCAGCAGAATTGTATTCAATAGCAATCTGTAACCTTGTCGCCTGGCATATCCCTCACTCTACTGCAACTATCAGGCCATGGAACTAACCTAGTTTAATGAAGAGTGCAGGAGGATTTGTCAGTCATAGCACCATGTATACCTAAAAATGAAGTGTCAACCTGGTGAATCTGCAGAACAGGACTATTTGCATGTCATACATTGGAGGCAGCATGCAGTAGACATGATAAAATCCCACAACCAGTGGATCAGATCCAAGCTCTGCAGTTCTACCTTATCAGTTATGGGGATATATGTTAAACAGCTCACTGGAGGAAGCTCAACAAAAATCATGCTCGTCAATGTTGCGGAACCCCATTTCATCAGTGCAAAAGGCCAGGCTGACTTTCAGCCAGAGGTTCTGCATGGATGATCCATCTTGGGCTACTTCTGAAGTCTACAGCATCACAAATGCCAGCTTTCAGGTGATTCACTTCACTCCCATGTGATATCGCATGGCTAAAAGTATTGGATATTTCAAATGCAATGGCCCTCACAGCATTCTGGCTCTAATACAAGACTTGTAAGACTGCAGGCAGTGTTAGTTGCTTGAGGAACTCTTGGTCAGCATTGATGAGCTAGAGTTCAAGCTGCAAACTCCATTGCTACACAGCAGGAAGGGGGATGCTGTGTTCAGGAGGCAGTCACACCCTTAGATTAACTATCTTGAATTTGATCAGTGGTCAGGGACAGGAAGGTGTGATTGATTAGATTTAGATTACATTACAGTATGGAAACAGGCTCTTCGGCCCAATAAGTCCACACCGACCCGCCGAAGCGCAACCCACCCATACCCCTACATTTACCCCTTACCTAACACTACGGGCAATTTAGCATGGCCAATTCACCTGACCTGCACATCTTTGGACTGTGGGAGGAAACCGGAGCATCCGGAGGAAACCCACGCAGACACGGGAAGAACGTGCAAACTCCACACAGTCAGTCCCCTGAGGCGGGAATTGAACCCGGGTCTCTGGGGCTGTGAGGCAACAGTGCTAACCACTGTGCCACCGTGTCGCCCATTGAGTGAGGCAGGCAGAGGGATCCAGGGGGTAGTGCTGCAGAAATCTCAGCTCTTGGCATTGTCTAACAGGTTTGAGATTCTTGCTTACTGTGTGGACGAGTTCGGGGGCTTTAAGGATGACCAACCTGACCATAGTCATTCAAGGGGGCGGAGGTGCGAGAGAGAAATGTAGTTGTAATCAGCTTTAGCGTAGTCACAGGAATGGGCACTGTTCTTGGTGGCCATGATCGAGAATCCCGAAGGCTAAATTGCAAGTCCATTGCCCCGATTCAGGACATCTCATCTGGGCCACAGAGGAACATAGATTGAGAGGATAGGATCCAGTTGTCATGGTCCATGTAGGCATCACACAGAGTAGAAGGAGGAAAAAGGTTTTGCTGAGGGAGTATGAACAACTAAGGGCTAAATTGAAAGCAGAACGAAAAAGATAATATCTAGATTACTACCTGAGCCACAAGCTAATTAGCACAGGGTCAACAAGATTAAAGAGGTAAAGGTGTGCCTCAAAGATTAGTATGGGAGAAGTGTGAGGAACTCTTGGTCAGCATTGATGAGCTAGAGTCCAACTTCGAACCCCATTACTACGCAGCAGGAAGGAGGAATACATGGGACATCTACACTAGTACTGCAGAAGAAGGGAGCACATGTGGCGTTTACGCATTCTCCCCGTATCTGTGTGGGTTTCCGCCGGGTGGTGAATTGGCCAAACTAAATTGCCCATAGTGTTCAGGCATGTGTGGGTTAGATGCATTAGTCAGGGTTAAATATAGGGTAGGGGGAATGGGTCTCGGTGAATTACTCTTCAGAGATGTGGACTTGTTGGGCTAATCTGTTTCCACGCTGCGAGATTCTATGCTTCTATGAAAATAGGTATATTGTTTTCAATACTGTTGGGAGAGATGGCTCAGCAGGAGAAGGCAGCAGTTCATGGCACCGTGGCTGGCTCTGCTGTTCGGAAGCGTGGGAAAAAGAGTGGAAGGGCTATAGTCATAGGGTGTTCAATTGTAAGGTGAGTAGATAGGCGTTTCTGTGGTCGTAAATGAGACTCCCGAATGGTATGTTGCCTTCCAGGTGCACGGCTCAGGGATGTCTTGGATTGACTGCAGAAAATTCTCAATGGGGAGGGTGAACAGCCAGTTGTCATGGTGCATGTAGGACGTTTTTTAACGATAAGAATTTAGGGAGTTAGGAAACAAGTTAAAAAGTAGGATATCAGAGGTAGTAATCTCAGGGTTGCTACCAGTGCCACATGCTAGTCAGAGTAGGAATGATAGAATAATCAAGATGAATGCATGGCTTGAGAGATGGTGCAGGAGGGAGGGGTTCAGATTTTTGGGACATTGAGACCGGTTCTGGGGAGGTGGGACTGTTATAAAGTGGATGGTCTACACCTGGGCCAGACTGGAACCAATGTTCTTGGGAGTGCTTTTGCTAACGCTATTGGGGAGAGTTTAAACTAATGTGGCAGAGGGATGGGAACCAAATGAGGAGGTTGGTGGACAGGAAGGAGGTAGTAACTAAAGTCTGTAAGGAACTAGATAATGAAGTCAGTGTGAGTAAGGGGAAGAGTAGGCAGGAAGTGGAGGATGAACGCAGAGGGATTGGTGGTCTGAAGTGCATTTGTTTTAATGCAAGAAATATAGTAGGTAATGCAGATGAACTTAGGGCTGGGTTAGTACCTGGACGTATGATGTTACTGCTATTACTGAGACTTAGTTGAGGTAAGGGCATGATTGGCAACTAAATATCCCAGGATATTGATGCTTCAGGTGGGATGGAGAGAGCGGTAAAAGGGGTGGGGAAGTTGCATCATTGGTCAAAGATGATATCACAACTGTGCTGAAGGAGGGTACTATGGAAAATTTGAGCAGGGAGGCAATGTGGGCAGAACTACAGGCCTCCCAACGGCAAGCGTGAGATAGAGGTACAAATATGTCGAGAGGTCATAGAAAGATATAGGAGCAACAAGGTGGTGGTGATAGGAGATTTTAATTTTCCCAACATTGACTGGGATTCACTTAGTGTTAGAGGTCTGGATGGAGCAGAATGTGTAAGAAGCATCCAGGAGGGTTTTCTAGAGCTGTATGTAAATAGTCCAATTCAGGAAGGGGCCGTACTGGGCCTGGTGTTGGGAAATGAGCCCGACCAGGTGGTTGAAATTTCAGTAGGGGATTACTTTGGGAATAGTGATCACAACTCCATAAGTTTTAGAATACTCATGGAAAAAGAGTGGTCCTAAAGGAAGAGTGCTAAACTGGGGGAAGACCATATGAAGCAAAATTCGGCAGGAGCAGGAGAATGTAGATTGGGAGCAGCTGTTTGAAGGGAAATCCACATTCTGTATATGGGTAGCTTTTAAAGAGAGATTAAGAGAGTTCAGGACAGATACGTTCTAGTGAAAATGAGGGATAGAAACAGCAAGGTTAGGGAACCATGGATGGCAGGTGAAATTGTGAGACTAGCTAAGAGGAAAAAGGATACGTACATAAGATCTAGGCGATTGAAGACAGACAAAGCCTTGGAAGAATATCGAGTAAGTAGGCCCAATCTGAAATGAGGAATCAAGAGGGCTAAAAGGGGTCATGAGGTATCCTTAGCGAACAGAGTTAAGGAAAACCTCAAAGCCTTTTTTTCATATATGAGGAGCAAGAAGGTAACTAGGGAAAGGATTGGCCCACTCGAGGGCAAAGGAGGAAAGTTATGCATGGAGTCAAAATGGGTGAGATTCTTAATGAGCACTTTGCATCGGTATTCAACGAGGAGAGGGATGTGACGGATGTTGCGGTTAGGGATAGATGTTTGATTACTCTAGGTCAAGTTGGCATAAGGAAGGGGAGGAATTGTTGTGTATTCTAAAAGACACTAAGGTGGACAAGTCCCCGAGTCTAGATGGGGTCTATCCCAGCTTGCAGCTGGGGCTTTAACAGATACCTTTACAGCATTCTTGAACACTGGGAAAGTCTTGGAGGACTAGAAAATTGCTCATGTTGTCCCCTTGTTTAAGAAGGGTAGCAGGGATAATCCAGGTAATTATAGACCTGTGAACATGATGTCAGTGATAGGGAAGCTACTGGAAAATATATTAAGAGATAGGATATATACCCATTTGGAAGAAAATGGGTATAAATCAGTGATAGGCAGCATAGTTTTGTGCAGGGAAGGTAATGTCTTACAAACTTAATAGAATTATTTGAAGAGGTGACAAAGTTGATTGATGAGTGAAGGGATGTAGTTGTCATATACATGGACTTTAGTAAGGCTTTTGTTAAATTTCCCATCGTAGGCTGATGAAGTTGCATGGGGTCCAGGGTGTTCTAGCTAGATGGAGACAGTAGTAGTGGAAGGGAGTTTCTTAAAATGGAGACCTGTGACCTATGTCCCACAGGGATCCGTGCTGGGACCATTGTTGTTTGTGATATACATATATGATTTGGAGGAAGGTGTAGGTTGCCCCATTAGCAAGTTTGCAGGTGACACTAAGATTGGTAGAGTAGCAGTTAGTGAAGGGGACTGTGAGAGAATACAGCAGAATTGGAGAGTTGGGCAGAAAAATGGTAGCTGGAGTTCAATCCAGACAAATGTGAGGTGACCCATTTTAGAAGATGCAATTCAAGAGTGAACTATACAGTAAATGGAAAGTTCTGGGGAAAATTGATGTACGGAGAGATCTCGGTGTTCAGGTCCATTGTTCCCTGAAGGTGGCAACGCAGGTCAGAGTGATCAAGAAGGCATATATGGTATGCTTTCCTCCATCGAACGGAGTATTGAACACGAGAGTTGGGCAGGTCATGTTACCTTTGTATAAGACTTTGGTTCGGCCACATTTGGAGTACTGCATATTCTGGTTGCCACATTACCAAAAGGATGTGGGTGCTTTGGAGAGGATGCAGTGGAAGTTCACAAGGATGTTGACTGTATGGAAGGTGCTAGCTATGAGGAGAGGTTGAGTAGATTAGGATTATTTTCATTGGAAAGAAGGGAGTTAAGTAGGGGGACCTGATTGAGGCCTACAAAATCATGAGAGGTGTAGACAGGATGGATAGCGAACTTTTTTCTAGCATAAGAGGACTCAGTTACTAAGGGTGACGAGTTCAAAGTGAGAGGGGAAAGGTTTGAGGGAGATATGCATGAAAAGTACTTCATGCAGAGGGTAATTGGTGCCTAGAGTGCGTTGCCAGCGGAGGTGGTAGGGGCAGGAATGATAGCGTCATTTAAGATGTATTTAGACAGATACATGAATGGGCAGGGACCAAAGGGATACAGATCCTTGGAAAATAGGTGACAGGTTTGGATAGAGGATCTGGATTGGTGCAGGCTTGGCAGGCCAAAGGGCCTGTTTCTGTGCTGTAAGGTTCTTTGTTCTTTTTGTTGACTGTCAGATGCAGTGAGCATAACTGTCCTTGACGCAAAGCAGCAGTTGAGTATGTCATCATGGAGCCCTCACAAAACTGACCAGTGAGAAGCATGGAAAATTCTTTGCTGATTGGAAACAAACCAAGCACACAGGAAGATGTTTGTGCTTGTTGCAGGTCAATCATTCCAGTTCTAGGTCATCACTGCAGGAGTCTCTTAAGATGCTGGTCGAGTCGCAACCATCTTTGGCTGCTTCATCAATGACCTGGTATGCTTGAAAGGCAAGATCTGTAGCAATTGCCTTGCTCAGAGGCAAGGCTAGAATACTTAATGATTACTTTGTTTCCATTTTTGCTATGGACTTCACCTGACAAAATAACCTATCCAAGTAATAGAGTCATTTGGCACGGAAACAGACCCTTCAGTCCAACACATCCATGCTGACCAAGTTTCCCAAACTAAACTCGTTCCACTTGCCTGTGTTTGATGCATATCCCTTTAGTTTAACATCAGTGATGAGTTAGGTTTTAGAAATGATAATCTCAGGCACATGGAGAGGTATAAGTTAATTATGGGTGTACAGTGGCGAACACAGTGGCTCACTGTTGCCTCACAGTGCCAGGGACCCAGGTTTGATTCCGGATTCAGGTGACTGTCTGTGTGGAGTTTGCATATTCTCCCTGCGTCTGCGTGGTTTCCTCCCACAATCCAAAGATGTGCAGGTTAGGTGAATTGGCAGTGCTAAATTGCCCATAGTGTTCAGGGATGTGGAGGTTACATGTATTAGTTAGGGGAAGTGTAGAGTAATAGGATAGGGGAATGAGTCTGGCTGGGTTACTCTTCTGAGAGTCGGTGTGAACTTGTTGGGGCAGGTGGCCTGTTTCCACACAGTACAGATTCTAAGATTTACAGTTTTGGGGTAGAGATTCAAGAAGGATGTGAAGAAGGAATGTTTTGCAGGAAGTGGAATGTTATTTATGACAGTGGTTAAGGTGAAGTCAATCAATACTTTCAGCAGGAAATTAGATCAGTACTTGAGAGAAATAAATTTGTGGGATTAAGAAAATAGAGAGGTGTGGTGCTATTGACTGGTTTGCTCTATAGAGATCCGTCATGGTCTTGATCCAAATGGCTGTCTATTGTGCCACAATGACTCTCATGAGCCTCTACATTTCCCTTCCGGATTACTTTTCCTGCCAACTGCTTTCCTTCAAAATTTTCCTAAATTTTTTCTGTTAATGGTAATAGACTGCAATCTGTGTAGCCCAAAAATCTATTGTTTGGAAGCATCAATTGTTCAGAAATCTATTGAGCAGATGCAAGCAAGTCACAGCATTATTTTAGTACAGTACTTTGGAAGTGGAAATGTGAATACTACAGTATTTTAATAAGTTAAACAATTGTTATTAACTACTTTATAATCTTCTCATTTTTATATTTCAGTTAAGTATTTGTATCTACAATGTTTTCTGGTTTATTCGCTTGTGGTCAAGCACTCCGATATCATTCTATAATCCAAAAATCTCTGACTTGGTCTATATATGGAAGTTGTAAGAAAGCAGTCTTGATCACATTACAATGTATAATAAAATTATATAAACTGGAATTTCTTATATTGGAATAACTGCTTTATTCTAACTTTTGCTGAAAAGTGATGCTTTGTTGTAATACCTACTGCAGTTACAGAAATGTTTGTTGGTATTTTGTAATCCTTGAGTTTTATGTGAACTTGGTCCTTCATTTTATTTTTTTGTTACAGCCTATGAAACCTCTTAAAGCAGCTGCTACCACATCTCAGCCTGTCCTCACGAGCCAACAAATAGAAACCATCTTCTTCAAAGTGCCTGAACTCTATGAGATACACAAAGATTTCTATGATGGACTTTTCCCCAGAGTTCAGCAATGGAGTCACCATCAGTGTGTTGGAGACCTCTTTCAAAAACTGGTAACATTAATGATGACTTTTGCTATTCTCAGATTTGAAACTAAATTTAATTATTCTAAATATATTAATAGAATTATATCAACCGTATTGCTGAGCAGTGAAAAAGCTACTCCTCAAAGGCCATTTTCACCAATTTTGACCAACTATATATAAACATACACTGTATTTTAAACAGCTGCGCATTCTTCAGATAAACATTGGGATCAAGCAAAATACTGTTGAGTATTTTTCACTAATTAAGTCAACTGTCCATTATTATTTTATTTATAGTAATGATTCAATTTTTAAATTAATTTAGTGCAGTATTTGCTTCCCTCTAATTCCCAGTTCTTTTTTACTTGACAGTAGAGTAGATTAAGAACATTGTTCTGTAACTACGTCCAATGTTTAATTAAATTCTGCAGGAGGAATCAAACTGTCAGTACACTTGGGGGGAGGTAGTGACATGGAGGTGCTGGGACTAGCAATTGAGAAGCACAGGTCAGTGTTCTGGTGACATGGATTCAAATCCAATCACAGCAGGTGGTGAAATTCAGCTTTAATAAAATCTGGAATTAGGAGCTAGCCTAATCGTGACTGTGTACCATTTGACAGCTGTCACAATATCTTCATTGGTTCACTCATGTCTTTTTAGGGAAAGATATCTGCCATTCTTACCTGGTCAGTGACTCCAGACCCATAGCAATGTGATTGATTCTTAACTGTATTTTGATAAATGCGGGCCTAGCCCATGAACAAATAAAAAATCAACTATTAACAATAGTTCAATAGTTGACTCTGAAGTCTTGTATATGTGAAGAAGAGAGGCTAAGGCAATGTTACAAGTATCTAAAGAATAGTACTGGTGTTTATTACATGCACATTCAGCATTTTACTTGTTGCATTTCCATATACCTAGAAGGTAAAATTTGGAATTCGCCTTGGGTTTATACATGCATTTATATATCGCTCAGTATGTTTCCAATGCCATTTTTGTTTTATTCTTTTGTGGGATATGGACTTAGTTGACAAGTTTAGCATTTATTGTCTGTTCAAGATTAGAGTGGTGCTGCAAAAGCACAGCAGGTCAGGCAGCATTCATCAGGAATTACTGATGAAGAGCTCCTACCCGAAACGTCGATTTTCCTGCTCCTCAGATGCTGCCTGAGCTGCTGTGCTTTTCCAGCACCACTTTAGTCTTGACTCTGATCTCCAGCATTTGCAATCCTCACCATCGCCTATTTATTGTCTGTTCCTAATTGGTCCTGAAATGTTCATTATTAGCCATCTTCTTGAAGTGCTGTATTAATTGTAATGTATCTTTACTGCAGTGAAGAATCAACTACGTTGCTGTGGGTTTGGAGTCAGGTGAAAGTTTGACCAGATAAGGATGTCAGATTCCTTCCTTAATGCATATTAGTGAGCCAGATGATTTCTTTTGACAATTAATGGACACCATTACTGGTAGTTGTTTTGCAATTCTGGTCATTCAGGTTTAAATTTCACCAGCTGCCATGATGCGATTAGAATCTATGTGATCAGAGCATCAGGCTGGATTACCAGTCTGGTGATTTTACTACTATGTTGCCAACTCCCTTAATTCTTGCTGCTGATATCTGATGGTTTCTCATGGCCATCCAATTTAAGCACCCTCTCTCAACTTTGGGAACTTATTGAGTACTAATTGGCTTGGTGCATTTGATGTTTCCCATGTTAATACAAACCTTGACCCCCCATCTGAATCAATTCAGAAAATGCCAGAGAGTTGCTGAGTGCTGATTGGGAAGTGAAAGACACATGAAAGAATTATTAAATCCAATGCAAGAGAATTGACTTGTCTGATAACTTAAGTGCTTTTTAATGAATGAAATGGACTGTTGTGATTCAATAGGTAGGTCACCACCATCTTCTCAAAGGCAACTAGGGATGAGTAATAAATGTTGATAATGATGGAAACATGTACAGGAATGAATTTTTAAACAAATCATCTCTTTTGGTTTTCCAGGGATCCCTATTCTCTGGATTAAAGTGTTCTGATTCGAATTAACACGTTTTGATTGTGCTTTTTTCTCTGAAAACCGGCAAGTTCTGAAATTCAGCATGGCCTCTGTTCTGAAGCTGCTGGATTTAAAAAAGTGAGCCTGCAATGCTTGAGGCTTTGCAGAACATAAACAACTTCACTTGCAGAATATTGAAGCAGAAGTTTTTCAATATTGTAGTCTGTGTTGTTGCCATTCAACATATTCTGTCAAGATTCTAATTATGTATTAGTCAAACAGGGTTTGTAAAACCATAAGAAATAGGAATAGAAGTAGGTCATTCAGCCCCTTGAGCTTGCTTCACAATTCAAGGTAGTCAAAGCTGATCTGGCACTCTTCTTGTCCACTTTCCTGCCTTTCCCGTAACTCTCAATCCCTAACTGATCAAGATATCTACATCAGCCTTACATATATACAGCTCCCTGTGGCAAGGACTCAGAGTTCTCAGTGAAAAAAATTGCTTCTTATCACAGTCTTTATTCTGAGACTATGCTGTCTGGTTCTAGGCTCTCCCATGCAGAGAAAATATCCTCCCAGAATTTATCATGTCAAGCCCCTTCAGAATTCTACATGTTTAAATGAGAACACCACTTTTTCTTATAAATTCTAATGAGTACACTCCTGTTTAACCTTTACCCATAAGACAATCTCTCCATGCTGAGGATCATCTTTGTGAACCTTCTTTGAACTGCCTCCAATGATTTCTATCCTTAAATAAGATGATTAAAACTGCTCACATTACTCCAGATGCTGTCTCATCAGCACTTTGTACAGCTGCACTAAAACATCCTCATCTTATACTCTAACCCCTTGAAATAAGGCCCAACTTTCTATTAGCTTTCCTGATTACGTGCTGTACCTGTGTGCTAGCTTTCTGTGTTTTATGCTCAAGTACTCCCCCAAATCCAATTTGTGTTACAGCTTTCTACAGTTTTCCCCATTTAAATAAGTGTTCTTTTGTACCCCCTTTCAAAATGGACAACTTCACATTTCCCCACATTATATTCCATTACCAACGTTTTGCACATTTAACCTATCAATATCTCTAAGTTAAAACAAAACAAAAAAAAAACTGCAGACACTGGAAGTCTGAAACAACAACAATAATTGCTAGAAAAAACATGAGCCAATTCTCTATCTATGTCAATATACTAATCCAACCCCGTGAGCTATTATCTTATTACTTTTGTGAAGTATCTTGTTTGAACGCATTCTGGAAGTACAGGTATAACACATCCACTGCTTCCTCTCTATCTACTCTGATTGAAACTTCCTTGAAAAAAAACTCTAATAAATTAGTCAAACATGGTTTCCCTGTCATGAAACAATGCTGACGCTGCTTGATTAGATTGATTTTCCAAATGTATTGCGATTACTTGCTTAATAATTGATTCCAATACTTTGCCAATGATAGATATTCGGCAAATCGATGTCTAGTTGTCCACTTTTTGCCTGCTTGCCTTCTTCATTAGGTGTGTTACATCAGTTTTCTAGTTCTCCAGTACTTTTCCAGAAAAAACTATTTTTAGAAAATTACAACTGATGCATACACTGTTTCTGTAGCCACCCCTTTTAGGATCCAAGGATGCAAGCCATCAGGATCAGTGGACTTACCTGCTTTAAGCCCCATTCATTTGTCATCATCTTTGGTGATGGTACTTAATTCCCCCCCTTTATTCTACAGTATTAGTGGAATGTTTGAAGTATCTTCAACTGTAAAGACTGATGCAAATGATCAGTTTAATTCCTCTGCCATTTCCTTGTTCCCACAACCATCTACCCAGATTCAGTTTTGGAAGGGATCGATATTCAGTTTGACTTCTCTCTTTTTATACCTTTTAAGAAACTCTTGTCAGCTTTTATATTCCTCGCTAGTTTGCTATTGTAGTTTACTTTCTCTCTCTTTATTATCTTTTTAGTCCTCCCTTGCTAGATTCCGAATTTATCCAAATTTTCAGGACTTTCACTGACTTTTCCCTCCTGATGCTTTTTCTTTCCACTGAGCACTCTACTTAACTTCCTTGGTTAGCTGTGGTTGGTTTATCTCTCTCTTAGAATCTTTCCTCCTTATTGGTATGTATTTTTATGAGATTCATGATTTGCCTCATTAAATGTCTGCAACTGCTTGCTTACTGTCATTCCTACTTATCTATCTGCCTAATTCACTTTAGCTAACTCAAACCTTATTTCATTGTAACTTCCTTTATTTAAGCTAAGCACAGTTGTTTCTGATCCGAGCTTCTCTCTCTTAACATGGTAGAATGTAATACTGAGTTTATGATGACTACTATGCAAGGGATTTTTTAATGCAAGTTCATTTACTAAACCTGTCTCAATACCCATCACCAGATCGAAGATGGCCAGCTTGCCCTGGTTGGCTCCATGGCATATTGCTCTAGGAAACTATCCATAATGTACTCTGTGAATTTGTTGTTGTAGCTGCCTTTTCCAAATTGATTAACCCAATCAACATGAAGATTAAGATCACTCTAACTATTGCTGTTTTCCTTTTACAGGCTCCAATTATTTGTTGAGTTATAGTCTTTCCTATGGAGTAGCTACTATTTGGGGACTGTATACTACTCCTATCAATGTTTTCCTCGCTGTTTTTTTACTTTCGCACCAATGGAGTCTACATCGTCCAAGCCTGAATCGTCTCTCACAACTGTCCTCATATCACTCCTGCCTGGTGCCCCAGTTCAGAGTACCTCATCTGGGCTGCAAAGGAACGTGAAAGCGGGAGAGAAAAGATCCAATGGTGCTACCTCATCACCTTTCCCAACCCACCTGTCTTTCCAAAACGTCAAATATCCCTGCATGTTAAGTTCTCATTTTGATCTCCTTGGAACCACATAATTACTAAGAAATCATATTCAGTTATCTCGATTTGTGCTGTCAGTTTGTCTACCTTATTCCAAATGCTTCATGCATCAAGATTCAAAGTCTTTAACTTTGTTCTATGATCAAATTTCCCTACACTTTTGTGTTTCCTTGGTGTAATACAACTTTTACACATACTGTCCCTTACTTGTATTATCTGGTAACAACAGCCCTATTATGAACATGCAATCCTACCTTCTCGTTTACCTTTGATTTTCTACTCTTTCATGCAACTGAGGCCACCCCACCCCTATTCAGTTTAAAGCCCTATCTACAGCTCTGGTTGTGTGAATCACCAGGAATTTAGTCTGAGCAAGATTCATGTGCTCCTGTCCCATTAGAACAGCTCCCTCCTTCTCAAATACTAGCGCTGATGTTGCATGAATTCAGACCCCTTTCTCCAGCACCAGTCTCTGAGCCATATGGTTACCTCTTTAATCTTGTTGACCCTGTGCCAATTAGCTTGTGGCTCAGTAGTAATCTAGGGATTATTACATTTTTGGCTCAGCTTTTTTTAATTTAGCCCCTAGCTATTCATATTCTCTCAAGAAAACCTCTTTCCTGGTTCAACTTCTGTTGTTGGTGCCTACTTGGACCATGGCAACTGGATCTTGTCTCTCTTCTTTCACGTTCCTTTGCAGCCCAGATGAGGTATTCTCACGAGAGCGGTGGAGCTTCTTGTCAAAAGGAAAAAGGTAGCTTACGTAAGGTGGAGGAAGCTAGGGTCAAGCTCAGCTCTACAGGATTACAGGCAGGCAAGGAAGGAGCTTAAAAATGGTCTGAGGAGAGCCAGGAGGGGGCATGAGAAAGGCTTGGCAGAACGGATTAGGGAGAACACAAAGGCATTTTACACTTATGTGAGGAATAAGAGAATGGTCAAAGAAAGAGTAGGCCTGATCAGGGATAGCATAGGGAATTTGTGTGTGGAGTCTGAGGAGGTAGGGGAAGCCCTAAATGAGTTTTTTGCTTCTGTCTTTACAAAAGAAACGAACTTTGTGGTGAATGTAACCTTTGATGAGCAGGTGTGCATGCTGAAATGGATAGAGATAGAGGAAGCTGATGTGCTGAAAAGTTTGTTAAACATTAAGATTGACAAGTCGCCAGGCCCAGACCAGATTTGTCCTCGGCTGCTTTGGGAAACGAGAAATGCAATTGCTTCGCCACTTGCGAAGATCTTTTCATCCTCGCTCTCCACTGGAGTCGTACCTGAGGACTGGAGAGAGGCAAATGTAATTCCTCTCTTCAAGAAAGGAAATAGGGAAATCCCTGGCAATTACAGACCAGTAAGTCTCACGTCTGTCGTCTGCAAGGTGTTAGAAAGGATTCTGAGGGATAGGATTTATGACCATCTGGAAGAGCATGGCTTGATTAAATGCAGTCAACACGGCTTTGTGAGGGGCAGGTCATGCCTCACAAACCTTATCGAGTTCTTTGAGGATGTGACTAGAAAAGTTGATGAGGGTCGAGCTGTGGATGTGGTGTATATGGACCTTAGCAAGGCATTTGATAAGTTTCCCCATGGTAGGCTCATTCAGAAGGTCAGGAGGAATGGGATTCAGGGGAACATAGCTGTCTGGATACAGAATTGGCTGGCCAACAGAAGACAGCGAGTGGTAGTAGAAGGAAAATATTCTGCCTGGAAGTCTGTGGTGAGTGGTGTTCCTCAGGGCTCTGTCCTTGGGCCTCTATTGTTTGTAATTTTTATTAGTGACTTGGATGAGGGGATTGAAGGATTGGTCAGCAAGTTTGCAGATGACACAAAGGTTGGAGGTGTCGTTGACAGTATAGAGGGCTGTTGTAGGCTGCAGCGGGACATTGACAGGATGCAGAGATGGGCTGAGAGGTGGCAGATGGAGTTCAACCTGGATAAATGCGAGGTGATGCATTTTGGAAGGTCGAATTTGAAAGCTGAGTACAGGATTAAGGATAGGATTCTTGGTAGTGTGGAGGAACAGAGGGATATTGGTGTGCAGGTACATAGATCCCTTAAAATGGCCACCCAAGTGGACAGGGTTGTTAAGAAAGCATATGGTGTTTTGGCTTTCATTAACAGGGGTATTGAGTTTAAGAGTCGTGAGATCTTGTTGCAGCTCTATAAAACTTTGGTTAGACCACACTTGGAATACTGCGTCCAGTTCTGGTCGCCCTATTATAAGAAAGATGTGGATGCTTTGGAGCGGGTTCAGAGGAGGTTTACCAGGATGCTGCCTGGACTGGAGGGCTTATCTTATAAGGAGAGGTTGACTGAGCTAGGACTTTTTTCATTGGAGAAAAGGAGAAGAAGAGGGGACCTAACTGAGGTATACAAGGTAATGAGAGGCATAGATAGAGTCGATAGCCAGAAACTATTTCCCAGGGCAGAAATGACTAACACGAGGGGTCATAGTTTTCAGCTGGTTGGAGGAAAGTATAGAGGGGATGTCAGAGGCGGGTTCTTTAAGCAGAGAGTTGTGAGAGCATGGAATGCGTTGCCAGCAGCAGTTGTGGAGGCGGGGTCATTGGGGACATTAAAGAGACTGTTGGACATACATATGGTCACAGAAATTTGAGGGTACATACATGAGAATCAGTGGTCGGCACAATATCGTGGGCTGAAGGGCCTGTTCTGTGCTGTACTGTTCTCTGTCCTATGAACTGGGGCACCAGGCAAACAGTTTTTGGGGCCCTCAAACCTGGCCATGGGGAACAGTTTGTATTCCCTTGCCTAAACTATCCCTGATTACAACAACTTTTCTCTTTATGTCCTGCTCTTGTACCTACTCCCTGTACATGAAAATACAGTCAGTTTGCTCATCCTTGAGGCCCCTAAATCTCATCCACACAAGGAAGCAAAAATATCAAACATGTCAGATAAGCTCAAGGGCTGAGGCTCCTCTAGCACTACCTCCTATATCCGTCTACCTGCCTCGCTTCTAATCAGACTCTCTTGTCCATGATCTGTGACCAAATTCTGGGTAGTTAATCTAAGAGGTGACTGCCTCCCGAATTGGGTGTTTGGGTAACTCTCCATCTCCCCAACATGTTGCAGTCTTTGAAGCTTGGATTCCAGATCATCAGTTCTGAACTAGAGTTCCTAATGCAGCTAACACTTGCTACAGATGTGGTCACTAATAACCATGGTGGGGCCCTCCGGCTCCCATAGCATGCAGGTACAAAGCGGAAGCCCACATCTCTATCTTACGTTCTTAGTTCTTCATGTTTTTTTAAAATTTAGTTTTTCATCTATGAAATATGTATTCTACTTACCTTTAATCTGATAGTAACTTACAATAGTCAATAAGCAACTATTAGCAACCAATGACCTTAAGATTTTCCTGTGATGTCACCCTTTGTTTTGTTCTGGGTCCTCGACCCTAAGCTTCAGTTTATCTTGTTAGCAGACCTTAAAAACAATGAACCAAGAAATGAAGCAATAAACACCTCTTCCTTTCTACACTGAATTCCCCTTCTGATCCAAAATCTTAGAAATTTTGGATCAGAATCCACCGTGGGCGGCACGGTGGCACAGTGGCACAGTGGTTAGCACTGCTGCCTCACAGCGCCAGAGACCCGGGTTCAATTCCCGACTCAGGCGACTGACTGTGTGGAGTTTGCACATTCTCCCCGTGTCTGCGTGGGTTTCCTCCGGGTGCTCCGGTTTCCTCCCACAGTCCAAAGATGTGCGGGTCAGGTGAATTGGCCACGCTAAATTGCCCGTAGTGTTAGGTTAAAGGGGTAAATGTAGGGGTATGGGTGGGTTGCGCTTCGGCGGGTCGGTGTGGACTTGTTGGGCCGACGGGCCTGTTTCCACACTGTAAGTAATCTAATCTAATCTAAATATACAGCCGCTCCAGCAATGCCTCACTCTGGATGTGATCTCTCCTTTCTGATTGTTTGACGCTTCCTGATTGTGTGTTTCCTGTTTTAAATAGAGGCAAACTAAGCTGAGACGACAGACTAGTTAAACTTCAATAGTAATCAATATTTAATGGACATTGCCTTTCAGAAGCTCCATTGTGGTTGAGTAATAGAGTTCTGCAGCACAGAAAAGGCCCTTCAGTCCATTTAGTCTGTGCCTGACGAAAACGACAACCTAAGTATTCTAATTCTATTTTTCATGATAAGTACATCTCTAAGTAATTCTTAAATGTTATGTTTCTACCATCGTTATTGGTTGTGAGCTCCAGAGTCCAACCACTCTCTCAATGAAAAGGATCTTTCCTTATGTCCCCTTTAACCCTCTGCCTCCCACAGACCTATTCCCTTGTTCATTGATCCCTTCAACAATGGGGAAAGTTCATACCTGTCTATCCTAATAATTTTATACACCTCAATCATGTACCCCTCAGTTTCTTTTGCTCCAAGGAAACCAGCTGTAGTCAATCCAATCTCTGTTCATAACTGAAACTCTGTAGCCCAGGTAACCTCCTAGTAAATCTTCTCTGTACCCTCTCCAGTGCAATCATGTTCCTCCTATAATGTGGATTCCAGAACTGCATACAGTACTTTAGTGGCCTAACCAACATTTTATACAGTTCCAGCATTGCCTCCCTGCTCTTAAGCTCTATGCCCAGGCTAATAAAGGCAGGTATCCCATAACTTTTCTTAACTACAATATCTACCTACCCCATTACCTTATACTAATTCTGAATATGGGCAAAGTCCCTTTGATCTTCAATACTTCCCAAGATGTGACCATTCATCATGTATTCCGTGCCTCTTTTGACCTTCTCAAGTGCACTACATCACATTTATCCAATTGAATTCCATTGTCACTGATCAGCCCATCTTATCAGTCTGTAAATCTAAGGCTGTCCTTTTCACTAGTTACCACCACACCAATTTTTGTATCATCTGCAAACTTCCTGATCAATCCTTCTCATTCAGGTCTAAATTATTTATAAACACCACAAACAACAAGGGCCCAACATCTTGTGAAATTGACAGTCCAGAAGTATGTAGATGATGTTTGTCCCTACTTTAACGCTAGACTGTATAGGTTCCAAACTCTCCCCAAAGCCTTGTAAAATGTTGATGCTGAACTTTTCAATGATTCTGGACATTGCCTGTGGGTTTTGTGACAGGCTGCTTGTTGCACTAACCATTTTGTTGTTTATACCTGTCAATGTTCTCATCTGAGTTTTGCTTATTAAATTTTGACATGATCCGTTACATGAAAACCTGAACAGAACCCTTGGCAAAATTCAGTCAATGATGCATGTTATGAACTGCGAAGCCCAGCAGTTCTGAATTGTAGTTGGAATCAGTGTGATTTTGAGAGGAATGGATAGCTGTATTAGATAAACGGTAGGGAATAATAACAAACTGTCAACCTCAATCATTTGGGACACTAACAAATGTCTGGTCAGGAGAACCATATGAGGTTGTATTAACTCAGGAATAGGGCCCCTTTAAGATCAGCAAGGGTGGAACTGTAGGGGATGGGGGAGATAATAAATGAGTATTTTGCATCAGTGTTTATTGTGGAGAAGGATGTGGAAACTATAGAACTTAGGGAAATAAACAGTGACATGTTGGAAAATGTCCATATCACATAGGGGGAGGTGCTGGATGTCTTAAAACTCATAAAGGTGCATAAATCCTGGAACCTGATCAGATATACCCTAAAACTGTGTGGGAAGCTAGAAAAGTGATTGCTGGTCTCCTCACTGAGATATTTGTTGTGTCGATAGCCACAGGTGAATGCTAAAAGACTGAAGGTTGGCTGACGTGGTGCCACTATTTATGGAAGTTGGTAAGGAAAAACCAGGGAACTACAGACCGGTGAGCCTGACATCAGTGGTGGGCGGTGTTGGAAGGGATCCTGAGGGATAGGGTTTACATGTATTTGGAAAGGCAAGGACTGATTAGGGATAGTCAACATGGCTTTGTGTGTGGAAAATCGTGTCTCACTAACTTGATTGAGCTCTTTGAAGAAATAACAAAGTGGATTGATGAGAACAGCAGTAGACATGATCTATATAGACTTCAGTAAGGTGTTCACGGCCAAGGTTTAGCATGGTAGACTGTTTAGCAAGGTTAGATCACGTGGAATGCCGGGAGAACCAGCCATTTGGATACAGAACTGGCTCCAAGGTGCGAGACAGACTGTGTTGGTGGAGGGTTGCTTTTCAGACTAGAGGCCTGTAACTAGTGGTGTTCCACAAGGATTGATGCTGGGTTCAATGTTTTTCGTCATTTGTATTAATGATTTGGATGTGAACACAGGAGGTATGGAGGTGTAATTTGCAGATGACCACCAGCGTTGCTGGAGTAGTGGACAACGATGAAGGTTACCTCAGAGTACAATAGGATCTTGATCAGATCTGCCAATGGACTGAGGAGTGCCAAATCAAGTTTAATGTAAATAAATGTGAGGTGCTGCATTTTGGAAAGGCAAATCAGGGTAGGACTTAATGGTATGGTCCTGGGGAGTGTTGCTGAACATGGAGACTTTAGAGTGCAGGTTCATATATTCTTGAAAGTATAATCACAGGTTAGTGAGGAAGGCTTTTGGTATGTTTGCTTTTATTGATCATTGCATTGAGTATCGAAGTTGGGAGATCATGTTGCAGCTGTACAGGAAATTGGTTAGGCCACGTTTGGAATATTGCATGCAATACTGGTCTTTCTGCTACAGGAAGGATGTTGTGAAACTTGAAAGAGTTCAGAAAGATTTACAAGGATATTGGCTGGGTTGGAGGGTTTGAGCTATAGGGAAAGGCTGAGTAGGCTGGGACTATTTTCCCTGGAGCGTCGGAGGCTAAGGGGTTACCTTATAGTGGCTTATAAAATAATGAGGGACATGGATAGGGTGAATAGACAAGACCTTTTCCCTTGGGGGAGACCAGAATGAGAGGGCATAGGTTTAAGGTGAGAGGGGAAAGACTTAAAAGAGACCTAAGGCGCAACTTTTTCACTTAGTGGGTGGTAGCCATATAGAATGTGCTGCCAGAGGAGGTAATGGCGGCTGGTACAATTACAACATTTAAAAGGCTTCTGAATGGGTGTATGCATAGGAAGGGTTTAGTAGAGGGATATGGGACCAAGTGCTGGCAAATGCGACTAGATTATGTTAGGCTATCTAGTTGGCATAGATGAGTTAGACTGAAGGGTCTGTTTCCGTGCTGTACATCCCTATGATTCTGACTCTAACTGTGCTTGCTGATGATCTGAACTAAGAACAGGAATTGCTAAAGAAATGTAGCAGGTCTGACAGCAGAAAAAGTAGAGTTAAATGTTTGAGTCCAATGACCCTTCTGCAGAACTTACAGTAGCTAGGAAAAAGTCATATATAACCTGAAGGGATAGCACCAGGGCATGCAGGTGGTTTGCAAGGAGTGTGCAATGATGGATACCAGAGAGAGAATGACAGATAGAGAAAGAGGTGGATGATAGTCTGCCAGAGGAAAAGAAAACTTGACAATGAGGACCAGAAGTTGGTGAAAATAGATTGGTTGTGCTGATAGCAGCACATGTCATGACGCGGCCTGGGTGTAGGGGTGAGTAAAGGACATAGAAGATGGTGTTCAGGTTCTAAAATGATTGAACTCAGTATTGAGTCCTGAGCATTTTAGGATCTCCAAGTGGAAAATGAGATACGATTTTTACAGCTTGCGCTAACCCTTGCTGGAGCCCTGCTGCAGGCCTGAGACGGAAATGTTGGCGTGTTGAAGTGGCAGGTAACTCAGGGACATTTTTACAAACAGAATGTAGGTGTTCCCCAAAATGGCTGCCCAATCTGTGTTTCCTCTCCCCAGTTTAGGAGAGGTGGCTCTGTTATTTGTGATTGTTTCTCACTGAGAAGAATATTTCTGTGATTAGAAATCAAGTTGATGGAGCAAATATCTGTGGAAGTAGAATGTATCTGGCATGATTGTTTCCATTTATGCTAATTAATCTGGATGCGATGGTCTCACAACCATTGAAATTGATCTGTCTTTGCCTGAGAGGGGTTTATGAGTTATGTTGTCCAATATTAATTTGTTTTCTTGAAACGTTTCTTAAACAGCTTGTACATTTTTGTCATTTTTGAGCTCATCCCAAATCCTGCATACTGAATTCCTTTCCATACAAGCAAAGTTCCAAATGTGCATTATTTCCATTCTTGCCTAGCTGTGCTGGCTTTTTTACCTGGCAACTTAGTTTTGATTTTAAGCCTCATTTTCAAATTTAGTTTTCATTTCACTCCATTCTATTTGTTGATTTCATTTGATTTATCATTGTCACATGTACCTAAGTACAGTGGAACAGTTTTGTTTTGCAGACAGTACAGGCAGATCATAACATACAAGGCCATACAGGTCATAGGGTTAGTGAGTTTTGAGAAGATTTGTAGCTCAGGTTGAGGTTCTGGATGTAGGGTTGAACCTTCCAGCTCAGATCATAGGGTGTTTAGACAGAGCGAGGCAGACAAGGTTACAAATGCACAGGAGGTGCACAATAGCAAGATCAAGTCCATTCAGCACTCTTAATAACAGCAGAGAAGAAGCTGTTCTTGAACTTGTTGGTGCGTGTTCAAACTTCTGTATCATCCGCCTGATGGAAGAGATTGGAAGAGAGTATTACTTGAGTGGGAGGGGTCTTTAATGATGTTGGTAGCCTTTCGACAGCAACGAGGTGGAATCCATGGATGGGAGGATGGCTAATGTGGTGATCTGAGCTGTGTGCACAACGTTCTGTAGTTTCTTACAGTCCTGAGCAGACCAGTTGCCATACTAAGCTGTTATGCACCCCAATAGAATATTTTCTGTGGTGCATTTCTAAAAGCCAGTGAGGATCCTTATGAATGTGCCCAAATTTCTAAGCCTCCTGACGATCAAGAGGCGCTGCCTTCTTAACCACCACATTTCTGTCGAGTCATAGAGATATACAGCGCATAAACAGCCCCTTTGGTCCAACTTGTCCATGCCAACTAGATATCTTAAATAAATCTAGTCCCTTTTGCCTGCTTTTGGCCCATATCCCTCTAAATCCTTCCAATTGTGGGCCACCCGGTGGCACAGTGGTTAGCACTGCTGCCTCACAGCACCAGAGACCCGGGTTCAATTCCCGCCTCAGGCGATTGGCTGTGTGGAGTTTGCACATTCTCCCCGTGTCGGCGTGGGTTTCCTCCGGGTACTTCGGTTTCCTCCCACAGTCCAAAGATGTGCAGGTCAGGTGAATTGGCCATGCTAAATTGCCTGTAGTGTTAGGTAAGGGGTAAATGTAGGGGTATGGGTGGGTTGTGCTTCGGCGGGTCGGTGTGGACTTGTTGGGCCGAAGGGCCTGTTTCCACACTGTAAGTAATCTAATCAAATCTAATCAATTGATATACCCATCCAGATGTCTTTTAAATGTTGTTATTATACCAGTCTCCTCCACTTCTGGCAGAGCATTCCATTCACGCAGCACCTACTGTGTGAAAGATTTGCCCCTTAGGTCCCTTTTAAATCTTTCTCTCTCATCTTAAACCTGTCCTCTAGTTTTGGACTCCCCCACCGCAGGGAATAAAAACCTTGTCTATTTACCCTATCCATGCCACTCTTTATTTTATAAACCTCTATGAGGTCACCCCTCAGCCTTAGGGAAAAAAGCTCCAGTCTAATCAGCCTCTCCCTATAGCTCAAAGTCTTCAACCCTGGCAACATCCTTGTAAATCTTTCCTGAAACCTTTCAGGTTTCACAACATTCTTCCTAAAGCAGGGAGACCAGAATTGCATGCAATATTCCATTAGTGGCCTAACCAATGTCCTGTCCAGCCGGAACATGACCTCCCAACTTCAGTGCACTGAACAATAAGGGCAAGCATACCAAACACCTCCTTCACTATCCTATCTACCTGTGACTCTACTTTCAAGGAACTTGCACTCCAAAGTCTTTTTGTTCAGTAACCCTTCCCACGACCTTACCATTGAGTGTATAGATCCTGCTCTGATTTGCCTTTCCAAAATGCAGCACCTCACATTTATCTAAATTAAACTCCATCTGCCACTCCGCCTCCCATTGGCCCATCTGATACATGAGAAGGTCCAGGACAGACTGTTGGTTACCATCACTCCTTGGAATTTTCCACCTGATCATTGATGTAGATAGGAGCATGTCCTCCTTTCTTCATGAATTTAATGATCAGTTGTTTTGTTTTGCTGACAGTGAGAGAGGGAGAGACACCAAATACTATCTCCTTCCTGTATTCTGAGTCGTGAGTGTACAGGGAATAGAGTTGGAGGCTGAGTGCGCATCCTTGCAGGCTACTGGTATTGAGGATTATTGTGGAGGAGGTGCTGTTGTCTATCTTCACTGATTGTGATATGAGAGTCAGGAAGCTGAGGATCCAGTTGCAGAAGGCAGAGCCAATACCTAGCTCTCAGCTTTTTGGGATTAGTTTGGTTGGGATTATAGTGTTGAAGGCAGACTGTAGTCAATAAGTAGGAGCTGGACATAGGTATCCTTTTTATCCAGACTCCAGCGACGAGTGGCGGGCTAGGGAAATTGGAGATTGTGGAAATTTGTGAAATTTGAAACTTGTATTTCAAGCATTATTCTTGCCTTTGGAATTCTAAAGTCTACCTTTCCCTATCTTCAAAGTGTTTCTAAAAATACATCCATTTTCTACCTGCAAAGTGTTCATGTTGCATCCTTGTTAGTTGCAGTTCCTTGATGTCTTTTCAGAAGTTCCTTGTTCCTTGATGTCCTTTCAGAAGTAAATGTCCAAGACTATGAGATATGTTCAATATGTGGCTTTATGTGAACCTAAGACTAATTGTTTTGAATTCATAAGATATTTACAGTGAGTTCCCAAACATTTAATTAGCTTTATTGAACTTAACATGAACTGGAAACTTTTCAGCGAATACATCCAAATATGTTTGCATAACTACCAGGGTTTAAAGTAGGAGGACTTCACCATCTGCATGTTTATCTACATTAACATCTATTTGAGATTCTTTAGTGCATCCACTTAATGGTCCAGATGAAAAATTTTAATTGTACAGCTTTTATTTTACTATTTTGTTCAATGTGTCAATGGCAAAACCCTACATTTTTGTCCACCCCAAATTGTTCTTACTAGTCAATTTCAGGGGGCAGTTAAGAGTCAGTCACCTTGCTGTAGATCTGGATTCGCATGTAAGCGAGAATGATAGATTTCTTCCCAAAAGGATGTTAGTATTTATTTTCATGTAATCAGTAAATATTGTGATCATTGGAAGGTGCATAACAAAAAAAACTGCAAAATTTCTCAATTTTTAATCAAATAGTCACAGCAGAAGTCTTCTCCATTTATTACTTTAGTTTTAAAAGACTCCATATACAGTTTTCTGAATGCCTTCTGATTATAATTATGTAATTATGTCTACAGATTTAATTGCATCGATAATGAATTGCAGCAGCTTTCAAAATTTGATGTATGATCCAGGATCCATATTGATAATAATTATGTAAAAACAAACAACTCATAATTGACAGCATTCCACAAGGACTTTGTTCCTCAAAATGTTTGCCCAGGACAGCATCCTTGGAATGCTGAAGTACACAGATACAGCTCATGTATTTAATGAACATGCAGTTTGTAAACATGCAACTTATGAAGGCGTGTATTAATGATTGTGATCCCATTCATAGTGGTAAGGACCCAACATATAAACACTTCCTGTACTTACGAACAACTGCTTTACATTGTCCTTCATTTGTGTTCTGATTTGTGTGTAAATTGACTTATAAACTGACTCCAGTACAGAAACGGTTTGCAACCCGGGGATTGCCCATAGACTTCTTTGTGAGAAGTGATTTTAATCTGCCATTAGCTATCATTTCCTTATTATTACCTCCCTTAACGAATCTGATTATGATCTATTTTAACTGAAATGTTCCTTTCCTCCTATCTTACATAGAAATGCTCTGTTTTTCTGTTAGGTTTTTCTATTTTCTAAACTTACTTTAATTGGTATGTGAATGACTGACAGTAAAGAGCATCAATAACGATTCCTTAATATCTTTACAAATAGTTGACCTGTCTTTTTCATTCTTCCTATTCAACCACTGATAAATTTACTGATCTTGCAAACACTTAATTGAAAATGACCCAAGAATTTCTCTTTTATCCATATTGTCTCCTGGAATCTTTTGGGTTATATTAATCCATTCAGTGAAAATTTCTGATCAATAGCACCCTGCTGACCTTATTGTCTATTTCTGTAGCAGTTTCCTTCCAGAGATGAGAGACATTTCAGCTGTTTTTCCATGGAGTCACCCAATAAGAACCTATCAAAACTCGCCACATAATATGTCCAAAAATGTAGGGCTGTCCTCTCACTCTGGTCAGTTTATCTAGCAGGTCATATCAAATCAATTGCTCTACATATTTTTCCATCATGCCTGGCATGATTTCATAGAACATTTGGCCCTCGATGTTGCGCTGACCCGTGAACTACTCTCAGCTCGTCCCCCTTCACTATCACATCATCATCCATGTGCTTATCCAAGGATTATTTAAATCTCCCTAATGTGGCTGAGTTAACTATACTGGCAGGTAGGGCATTCCACGCCCTTACCACTCTCTGAGTAAAGAACCTGCCTCTGACATTTGTCTTAAATCTATCACCACTCAATTTGTAGTTATGCCCGCTCGTACAAGCTGACATCATCATCCTAGGAAAAAGATTTTCACTGTCTACCCTATCTAATCCCCTGATCATCTTGTATGTTTCTATCAAATCCTCTCTTAGCCTTCTTCTTTAGCAATGAGAACAGATCCAAGTCTCTCAGCCTTTCCTCATAAGACCTTCCCTCCAGACCAGACAACATCCTCGTAAATCTCCTCTGCACCTTTTCCAATGCTTCCACATCCTTCCCGAAATATGGTGACCAGAACTGTACACAATATTCCATGTGCGGCTGCACTAGCGTTTTGTATAGTTGCAGCATGATATTGTGGTTCCGGAACTCAATCCCTCCACAAAGGAAGCCTAACACACCGTATGCCTTCTTAACAGCACTATCAACTCTCAGGGATCTATGTACATGGACTCCAAGATCCCTCTCCACACCCACACTACTAAGAATCTTTCCATTGACCCAGTACTCTGCCTTGTTATTCTTCCCAAAGTGCATCACCTCACATTTAGCTGCATTGAACTCCATTTGCCACCTCTCAGTCCAATCCTACAGTTTATCTAAGTCCCCCTGCAATCTGTAGCATTCTTTCAAACTGTCCACTGCTCCACCGACTTTAGTGTCATCTGCAAATTTACTAATCCATCCACCTATGCCTGCGTCTAAGTCATTTATAAAAATGACAAACAGCAGTAGTCCCAAAACAGATCATTGTGGCACACCACTAGTAACTGGACTCCAGGCTGAATATTTTCCATCAACCACCACTCGCTGCTTTCTTTCAGAAAGCCAGTTTCTAATCCAAACTGCTAAATTACTCCCAATCCTATGCCTCTGCATTTTCTCCAACAGCCCACAATGGGGAGCTTTATCAAAGGCTTTACTGAAGTCCATGTATATCACGTCAACTGCCTTACCCTCATCTACATGCTTGGTCACCTTCTCAAAAAAACACAGTGAGGTTTGCGAGACACGACCTTCCCTTGACGAAACCATGTTGATTCTCTGAAATCAAATTGTTGCTTGCTAGATGATTATAAATCTCATCTCTTATAATCCTTTCCAAAACCTTTCCTACAACAGAAGTAAGGCTCACTAGTCTATAATTACCTGGGTCATCTCTACTGCCCTTCTTGAACAAGGACACAACATTTGCAATCCTCCAGTCCTCTGGTACTAAACCTGTAGACAACGACGACTCAAATATCAAAGCCAAAGGCTCTGCTATCTCCTCCTTAGCTTCCCAGAGAATCCATGGATAGATCCCATCCGGCCCAGGGGACTTGTCTACTTTCACTCCTTCTAGAATTGATAACACCTGTTCGTAACTAACCTTGATCCTTTCCAGTCTGATGTCTCGTACCTCGTTCTTCTCCTCTACGATATTCTCCTTTTCCTGAATGAAAACCGATGAGAAATGTTCGTTTAACACCTCTCCGATCTCCACAGGATCCACCTTCAACTTCCCACTTCAGTCTTTGACTGGCCCTATTCCTACCCTAATCATCCTTTTATTCCTCACATACCTATAGAAAGCTTTAGGGTTCTCCTTTATTCTATTTGCTAAAGACTGCTCGTGTCTTCTCTTTGCTCTTCTTAACTCTCTCTTTAAATCCTTCCTAGCTGATCTGTAACTCTCCATCGCCTCATCTGAACCATCTTGCCTCATCAACACATAAGCCTCCTTCTTCTGCTTAACAAGAGATGCAATTTCTGTAGTAAACCACGGTTCCTTTACCTTATTGCCACCTCCCTGCCTAACAGAGACATACCTATCAAGGACATGCAATATCTGTTCCTTAAACCAGATCCACATTTCCATTGTCTGCATCCCCCGCATTTTGCTACCCCATTCTATACATCCTAATTCTTGCCTAATCGCATTATAATTGCCCTTGCCCCATCGGTAACTCTTGACCTGTGGCATGTACCTATCCCTTTCCATCGCTAAACTAAACGTAACTGAATTATGGTCACTCTCTCCAAAGTGCTCACCTACGACTAAATCAAACACCCGGCCCGGTTCATTACCAAGCATCAGATCCAGTGTGGCCTCCCCTCTTGTCGGCCCTTCGACACACTGTGTCAGGAAACCCTCCTGTACACATTGGACAAAAACTGATCCATCTGACTTACTAGCGTTACAGCATTTCCAGTCAATGTTGGGGAAGTTAAATTCCCCCATAATGACCGCCCTACCCAGAATAATTTTGCCAATCCTCTCTTCCACTTCCCTTGAACTCTGCGGAGGCCTGTAAAAAAACTCCAAGCAGTGTGACTTCTCCTTTCCTGTTTCTAACCTCAGCCCACACTACCTCAGCAGACGGGTCCTCGTCAGAAGTTCTTTCAGCCACTGTTATACTATCCTTGACTAACAAGGCCGCACCTCCCCCTCTACCACCTTGCCTGTTCTTAATGAAAGATCTATACTCTGGAACCTGCAGCATCCATTTCTTACCCTGCTATTTCCATGTCTCCGATATAGCCGCAACATCGAAGTCCCAGGTACCTATCCATGTCACAAGCTCGCCTACCTTATTTTGGATACTTCTGGTTTTGAAATAGACACACTTCAAACCAGCTTGCTGTCTGCCAGCACATTCCTGTGACCCTGAAATCCTGTCCATGTCCTGCCTACTGTCATCCCCCTCTGCACTGCAAAGACATCTCAGTTTCCCATCCCCCTGCTGAGCTAGTTTAAACTACGAAAGCAACCACCCCAACACACACAAAAAGAAGTTGCATCAAGACACTGTTCAAAACTGCAGCACACCAGAACTGCAAAAAGAGGAAGAAGAAGAACACCTCTACAATGTATTCGCCAAAAACGGATACCCCCGCAATTTCATCAACAGATGCCTAAGGGAAAGACAATGGAATGAGGACATGCCACAACCCAAAGGACTAGCCACGTTACCATACATCAAGAACATCTCTGAAATGACAGCCAGACTACCACGACCACTCAGACTCATAACAGCACACAAACCAACAGCCACTCTCAGACAACAACTC